>NC_048582.1:34926412-35600349 GCF_013265735.2 Oncorhynchus mykiss | reverse complement strand
CCCTGTGCTGTGAGATAGACTGACCTAATTTTGAGCTGTAGATCTGTACCTCACTCTGCAGTCTGTACTTGCCTATCAAAATCAGCTACCTGTGCTGTGAGATAGACTGACCTAGTGTTGAGCTGTAGATCTGTACCTCACTCTGCAGTCTGTACGCGCCTTTCAAAATCAGCTCCCTGTGCTGTGCAGTGAGATAGACTGACCTAGTGTTCAGCTGTAGACCTTTGCCTCACTCTGCAGTCTGTACTCGCCTATCAAAATCAGCTCCCTGTGCTGTGAGATAGACTGACCTAATGTTGAGCTGTAGATATGTACCTCACTCTGCAGTCTGTACGCGCCTATCAAAATCAGCTCCCTGTGCTGTGAGATAGACTGACCTAATTTTGAGCTGTAGATCTGTACCTCACTCTGCAGTCTGTACTTGCCTATCAAAATCAGCTACCTGTGCTGTGAGATAGACTGACCTAGTGTTGAGCTGTAGATCTGTACCTCACTCTGCAGTCTGTACGCGCCTTTCAAAATCAGCTCCCTCTGTTGTGCAGTGAGATAGACTGAGCTAATGTTGAGCTGTAGATCTGTACCTCACTCTGCAGTCTGTTCTCACCTATCAAAATAAGCTCCCTGTACTGTGCAGTGAGATAGACTGACCTAACGATGAGCTGTAGATCTGTACCTCCCTCTGCAGTCTGTACGCGCCTATCAAAATCAGCTCCCTGTGCTGTGATATAGACTGACCTAATGTTGAGCTGAAGATCTGTACCTCACTCTGCAGTCTGTACTCGCCTTTCAAAATCAGCTCCCTCTGTTGTGCAGTGAGAGAGACTGACCTAATGTTGAGCTGTAGATCTGTACCTCACTCTGCAGTCTGTTCTCACCTATCAAAATCAGCTCCCTGTGCTGTGCAGTGAGATAGACTGACCTAATGTTGAGCTGTAGATCTGTACCTCACTCTGCAGTCTGTACGCACCTATCGAAATCAGCTCCCTGTGCTGTGAGATAGACTGACCTAATTTTGAGCTGTAGATCTGTACCTCACTCTGCAGTCTGTACGCGCCTTTCAAAATCAGCTCCCTCTGTTGTGCAGTGAGATAGAATAATGTTGAGCTGTAGATCTGTACCTCACTCTGCAGTCTGTACGCACCTATCGAAATCAGCTCCCTGTGCTGTGAGATAGACTGACCTAATGTTGAGCTGTAGATCTGTACCTCACTCTGCAGTCTGTACGCGCATATCAAAATCAGCTCCCTGTGCTGTGCAGTGAGATAGACTGACCTAATGTTGAGCTGTAGATCTGTACCTCACTCTGCACTCTGTACTCACCTTTCAAAATCAGCTCCCTATACTGTGAGATAGACTGACCTAATGTTGAGCTGTAGATCTGTACCTCACTCTGCAGTCTGTACGCGCCTATCAAAATCAGCTCCCTGTGCAGAGAGATAGACTGACCTAATGTTTAGCTGTAGATCTGTACCTCACTCTGCAGTCTGTTCTCACCTATCCAAATCAGCTCCCTGTGCTGTGCAGTGAGATAGACTGACCTAGTGTTGAGCTGTAGACCTTTGCCTCACTCTGCAGTCTGTACTCCCCATCAAAATCAGCTCCCTGTGCTGTGCAGTGAGATAGACTGACCTAGTGTTGAGCTGTAGACCTTTGCCTCACTCTGCAGTCTGTACTCCCCATCAAAATCAGCTCCCTGTGCTGTGAGATAGACTGACCTAATGTTGAGCTGTAGATCTGTACCTCACTCTGCAGTCTGTACGCGCCTTTCAAAATCAGCTCCCTCTGTTGTGCAGTGAGATAGACTGACCTAATGTTGAGCTGTAGATCTGTACCTCACTCTGCAGTCTGTTCTCACCTATCAAAATCAGCTCCCTGTGCTGTGCAGTGAGATAGACTGACCTAGTGTTGAGCTGTAGACCTTTGCCTCACTCTGCAGTCTGTACTCCCCATCAAAATCAGCTCCCTGTGCTGTGAGATAGACTGACCTAATGTTGAGCTGTAGATATGTACCTCACTCTGCAGTCTGTACGCGCCTATCAAAATCAGCTCCCTGTGCTGTGAGATAGACTGACCTAATTTTGAGCTGTAGATCTGTACCTCACTCTGCAGTCTGTACTTGCCTATCAAAATCAGCTACCTGTGCTGTGAGATAGACTGACCTAGTGTTGAGCTGTAGATCTGTACCTCACTCTGCAGTCTGTACGCGCCTTTCAAAATCAGCTCCCTGTGCTGTGCAGTGAGATAGACTGACCTAGTGTTGAGCTGTAGACCTTTGCCTCACTCTGCAGTCTGTACTCGCCTATCAAAATCAGCTCCCTGTGCTGTGAGATAGACTGACCTAATGTTGAGCTGTAGATATGTACCTCACTCTGCAGTCTGTACGCGCCTATCAAAATCAGCTCCCTGTGCTGTGAGATAGACTGACCTAATTTTGAGCTGTAGATCTGTACCTCACTCTGCAGTCTGTACTTGCCTATCAAAATCAGCTACCTGTGCTGTGAGATAGACTGACCTAGTGTTGAGCTGTAGATCTGTACCTCACTCTGCAGTCTGTACGCGCCTTTCAAAATCAGCTCCCTCTGTTGTGCAGTGAGATAGACTGAGCTAATGTTGAGCTGTAGATCTGTACCTCACTCTGCAGTCTGTTCTCACCTATCAAAATCAGCTCCCTGTGCTGTGCAGTGAGATAGACTGACCTAACGATGAGCTGTAGATCTGTACCTCCCTCTGCAGTCTGTACGCGCCTATCAAAATCAGCTCCCTGTGCTGTGAGATAGACTGACCTAATTTTGAGCTGTAGATATGTACCTCTCTCTGCAGTCTGTACTCGCCTATCAAAATCAGCTCCCTGTGCTGTGAGATAGACTGACCTAATGTTGAGCTGTAGATCTGTACCTCACTCTGCAGTCTGTACTCGCCTATCAAAATCAGCTCCCTGTGCTGTGATATAGACTGACCTAATGTTGAGCTGAAGATCTGTACCTCACTCTGCAGTCTGTACTCGCCTTTCAAAATCAGCTCCCTCTGTTGTGCAGTGAGAGAGACTGACCTAATGTTGAGCTGTAGATCTGTACCTCACTCTGCAGTCTGTTCTCACCTATCAAAATCAGCTCCCTGTGCTGTGCAGTGAGATAGACTGACCTAATGTTGAGCTGTAGATCTGTACCTCACTCTGCAGTCTGTACGCACCTATCGAAATCAGCTCCCTGTGCTGTGAGATAGACTGACCTAGTTTTGAGCTGTAGATCTGTACCTCACTCTGCAGTCTGTACGCGCCTATCAAAATCAGCTCCCTGTGCTGTGCAGTGAGATAGACTAATGTTGAGCTGTAGATCTGTACCTCACTCTGCAGTCTGTACGCACCTATCGAAATCAGCTCCCTGTGCTGTGAGATAGACTGACCTAATGTTGAGCTGTAGATCTGTACCTCACTCTGCAGTCTGTACGCGCCTATCAAAATCAGCTCCCTGTGCTGTGCAGTGAGATAGACTGACCTAATGTTGAGCTGTAGATCTGTACCTCATTTTGCAGTCTGTACACGCCTATCAAAATCAGCTCCCTGTGCTGTGCAGTGAGATAGACTGACCTAATGTTGAGCTGTAGATATGTACTTCACTTTGCAGTCTGTACGCGCCTATAAAAATCAGCTCCCTGTGCTGTGCAGTGAGATAGACTGACCTAATGTTGAGCTGTAGATCTGTACCTCACTCTGCAGTCTGTACTCGCCTTTCAAAATCAGCTCCCTGTACTGTGAGATAGACTGACCTAATGTTGAGCTGTAGATCTGTACCTCACTCTGCAGTCTGTACGCGCCTATCAAAATCAGCTCCCTCTGTTGTGCAGTGAGATAGACTGAGCTAATGTTGAGCTGTAGATCTGTACCTCACTCTGCAGTCTGTTCTCACCTATCAAAATCAGCTCCCTGTGCTGTGAGATAGACTGACCTAATTTTGAGCTGTAGATCTGTACCTCACTCTGCAGTCTGTACTCGCCTATCAAAATCAGCTACCTGTTCTGTGAGATAGACTGACCTAGTGTTGAGCTGTAGACCTTTACCTCACTCTGCAGTCTGTACTCGCCTATCAAAATCAGCTCCCTGTGCTGTGAGATAGACTGACCTAATGTTGAGTTGAAGATCTGTACCTCACTCTGCAGTCTGTACTCGCCTATCAAAATCAGCTCCCTGTGCTGTGCAGTGAGATAGACTGACCTAATGTTGAGCTGTAGATATGTACCTCACTCTGCAGTCTGTACTCGCCTATCAAAATCAGCTCCCTGTGCTGTGAGATAGACTGACCTAATGTTGAGCTGTAGATCTGTACCTCACTCTGCAGTCTGTTCTCACCTATCCAAATCAGCTCCCTGTGCTGTGCAGTGAGATAGACTGACCTAATGTTGAGCTGTAGATATGTACCTCACTCTGCAGTCTGTACGCGCCTATCAAAATCAGCTCCCTGTGCAGAGAGAGACTGACCTAATGTTGAGCTGTAGATCTGTACCTCACTCTGCAGTCTGTTCTCACCTATCCAAATCAGCTCCCTGTGCTGTGCAGTGAGATAGACTGACCTAATGTTGAGCTGTAGATCTGTACCTCACTCTGCAGTCTGTACGCGCCTATCAAAATCAGCTCCCTGTGCTGTGCAGTGAGATAGACTGACCTAATGTTGAGCTGTAGATCTGTACCTCACTCTGCAGTCTGTACTCGCCTTTCAAAATCAGCTCCCTGTACTGTGAGATAGACTGACCTAATGTTGAGCTGTAGATATGTACCTCACTCTGCACTCTGTACTCGCCTATCAAAATCAGCTCCCTGTTCTGTGAGATAGACTGACCTAGTGTTGAGCTGTAGACCTTTACCTCACTCTGCAGTCTGTACGCGCCTATCAAAATCTGCTCCCTGTGCTGTGACATAGACTGACCTAATGTTGAGCTGTAGATCTGTACCTCACTCTGCAGTCTGTGCTCGCCTATCAAAATCAGCTACCTGTGCTGTGAGATAGACTGACCTAGTGTTGAGCTGTAGACCTTTACCTCACTCTGCAGTCTGTACGCGCCTATCAAAATCTGCTCCCTGTGCTGTGACATAGACTGACCTAATTTTGAGCTGTAGATCTGTACCTCAATCTGCAGTCTGTTCTCACCTATCAAAATCAGCTCCCTGTGCTGTGCAGTGAGACAGACTGACCTAATGTTGAGCTGTAGATCTGTACCTCACTCTGCAGTCTGTACGCGTCTTTCAAAATCAGCTCCCTCTGTTGTGCAGTGAGATAGACTGACCTAATGTTGAGCTGTAGACCTTTACCTCACTCTGCAGTCTGTACGCGCCTATCAAAATCTGCTCCCTGTGCTGTGACATAGACTGACCTAATGTTGAGCTGTAGATCTGTACCTCACTCTGCAGTCTGTACTCGCCTTTCAAAATCAGCTCCCTGTACTGTGAGATAGACTGACCTAATGTTGAGCTGTAGATATGTACCTCACTCTGCAGTCTGTTCTCAACTATCAAAATCAGCTCCCTGTGCAGAGAGATAGACTGACCTAATCTTGAGCTGTAGATCTGTACCTCACTCTGCAGTCTGTACGCGCCTATCAAAATCAGCTCCCTGTGCTGTGCAGTGAGATAGACTGACCTAATGTTGAGCTGTAGATCTGTGCCTCACTCTGCAGTCTGTAGTCGCCTTTCAAAATCAGCTCCCTGTACTGTGAGATAGACTGACCTAATGTTGAGCTGTAGATCTGTACCTCACTCTGCAGTCTGTACTCACCTATCAAAATCAGCTCCCTGTGCTGTGCAGTGAGATAGACTGACCTAATGTTGAGCTGAAGATCTGTACCTCACTCTGCAGTCTGTACTCGCCTTTCAAAATCAGCTCCCTCTGTTGTGCAGTGAGAGAGACTGACCTAATGTTGAGCTGTAGATCTGTACCTCACTCTGCAGTCTGTTCTCACCTATCAAAATCAGCTCCCTGTGCTGTGCAGTGAGATAGACTGACCTAATGTTGAGCTGTAGATCTGTACCTCACTCTGCAGTCTGTACGCACCTATCGAAATCAGCTCCCTGTGCTGTGAGATAGACTGACCTAATTTTGAGCTGTAGATCTGTACCTCACTCTGCAGTCTGTACGCGCCTATCAAAATCAGCTCCCTGTGCTGTGCAGTGAGATAGACTGACCTAATGTTGAGCTGTAGATCTGTACCTCACTCTGCAGTCTGTACGCACCTATCGAAATCAGCTCCCTGTGCTGTGACATAGACTGACCTAATGTTGAGCTGTAGATCTGTACCTCACTCTGCAGTCTGTACGCGCCTATCAAAATCAGCTCCCTGTGCAGAGAGATAGACTGACCTAATGTTGAGCTGTAGATCTGTACCTCACTCTGCAGTCTGTTCTCACCTATCCAAATCAGTTCCCTGTGCTGTGCAGTGAGATAGACTGACCTAATGTTGAGCTGTAGATCTGTACCTCACTGTGCAGTCTGTACGCGCCTTTCAAAATCAGCTCCCTCTGTTGTGCAGTGAGATAGACTGACCTAATGTTGAGCTGTAGATCTGTACCTCACTCTGCAGTCTGTTCTCACCTATCAAAATCAGCTCCCTGTGCTGTGCAGTGAGATAGACTGACCTAGTGTTGAGCTGTAGACCTTTACCTCACTCTGCAGTCTGTACTCGCCTATCAAAATCAGCTCCCTGTGCTGTGAGATAGACTGACCTAATGTTGAGCTGTAGATATGTACCTCACTCTGCAGTCTGTACTCGCCTTTCAAAATCAGCTCCCTCTGTTGTGCAGTGAGAGAGACTGACCTAATGTTGAGCTGTAGATCTGTACCTCACTCTGCAGTCTGTACTCGCCTATCAAAATCAGCTCCCTGTGCTGTGATATAGACTGACCTAATGTTGAGCTGAAGATCTGTACCTCACTCTGCAGTCTGTACTCGCCTTTCAAAATCAGCTCCCTCTGTTGTGCAGTGAGAGAGACTGACCTAATGTTGAGCTGTAGATCTGTACCTCACTCTGCAGTCTGTTCTCACCTATCAAAATCAGCTCCCTGTGCTGTGCAGTGAGATAGACTGACCTAATGTTGAGCTGTAGATCTGTACCTCACTCTGCAGTCTGTACGCACCTATCGAAATCAGCTCCCTGTGCTGTGAGATAGACTGACCTAATTTTGAGCTGTAGATCTGTACCTCACTCTGCAGTCTGTACGCGCCTATCAAAATCAGCTCCCTGTGCTGTGCAGTGAGATAGACTAATGTTGAGCTGTAGATCTGTACCTCACTCTGCAGTCTGTACGCACCTATCGAAATCAGCTCCCTGTGCTGTGAGATAGACTGACCTAATGTTGAGCTGTAGATCTGTACCTCACTCTGCAGTCTGTACGCGCATATCAAAATCAGCTCCCTGTGCTGTGCAGTGAGATAGACTGACCTAATGTTGAGCTGTAGATCTGTACCTCACTCTGCAGTCTGTACTTGCCTATCAAAATCAGCTACCTGTGCTGTGAGATAGACTGACCTAGTGTTGAGCTGTAGATCTGTACCTCACTCTGCAGTCTGTACGCGCCTTTCAAAATCAGCTCCCTGTGCTGTGCAGTGAGATAGACTGACCTAGTGTTGAGCTGTAGACCTTTGCCTCACTCTGCAGTCTGTACTCGCCTATCAAAATCAGCTCCCTGTGCTGTGAGATAGACTGACCTAATGTTGAGCTGTAGATATGTACCTCACTCTGCAGTCTGTACGCGCCTATCAAAATCAGCTCCCTGTGCTGTGAGATAGACTGACCTAATTTTGAGCTGTAGATCTGTACCTCACTCTGCAGTCTGTACTTGCCTATCAAAATCAGCTACCTGTGCTGTGAGATAGACTGACCTAGTGTTGAGCTGTAGATCTGTACCTCACTCTGCAGTCTGTACGCGCCTTTCAAAATCAGCTCCCTCTGTTGTGCAGTGAGATAGACTGAGCTAATGTTGAGCTGTAGATCTGTACCTCACTCTGCAGTCTGTTCTCACCTATCAAAATCAGCTCCCTGTGCTGTGCAGTGAGATAGACTGACCTAACGATGAGCTGTAGATCTGTACCTCCCTCTGCAGTCTGTACGCGCCTATCAAAATCAGCTCCCTGTGCTGTGAGATAGACTGACCTAATTTTGAGCTGTAGATATGTACCTCTCTCTGCAGTCTGTACTCGCCTATCAAAATCAGCTCCCTGTGCTGTGAGATAGACTGACCTAATGTTGAGCTGTAGATCTGTACCTCACTCTGCAGTCTGTACTCGCCTATCAAAATCAGCTCCCTGTGCTGTGATATAGACTGACCTAATGTTGAGCTGTAGATCTGTACCTCACTCTGCAGTCTGTACTCGCCTATCAAAATCAGCTCCCTGTGCTGTGAGATAGACTGACCTAGTGTTGAGCTGTAGATCTGTACCTCACTCTGCAGTCTGTACTCGCCTTTCAAAATCAGCTCCCTCTGTTGTGCAGTGAGAGAGACTGACCTAATGTTGAGCTGTAGATCTGTACCTCACTCTGCAGTCTGTTCTCACCTATCAAAATCAGCTCCCTGTGCTGTGCAGTGAGATAGACTGACCTAATGTTGAGCTGTAGATCTGTACCTCACTCTGCAGTCTGTACGCACCTATCGAAATCAGCTCCCTGTGCTGTGAGATAGACTGACCTAATTTTGAGCTGTAGATCTGTACCTCACTCTGCAGTCTGTACGCGCCTATCAAAATCAGCTCCCTGTGCTGTGCAGTGAGATAGACTAATGTTGAGCTGTAGATCTGTACCTCACTCTGCAGTCTGTACGCACCTATCGAAATCAGCTCCCTGTGCTGTGAGATAGACTGACCTAATGTTGAGCTGTAGATCTGTACCTCACTCTGCAGTCTGTACGCTCCTATCAAAATCAGCTCCCTGTGATGTGCAGTGAGATAGACTGACCTAATGTTGAGCTGTAGATCTGTACCTCATTTTGCAGTCTGTACACGCCTATCAAAATCAGCTCCCTGTGCTGTGCAGTGAGATAGACTGACCTAATGTTGAGCTGTAGATATGTACTTCACTTTGCAGTCTGTGCGCGCCTATAAAAATCAGCTCCCTGTGCTGTGCAGTGAGATAGACTGACCTAATGTTGAGCTGTAGATCTGTACCTCACTCTGCAGTCTGTACTCGCCTTTCAAAATCAGCTCCCTGTACTGTGAGATAGACTGACCTAATGTTGAGCTGTAGATCTGTACCTCACTCTGCAGTCTGTACGCGCCTATCAAAATCAGCTCCCTCTGTTGTGCAGTGAGATAGACTGAGCTAATGTTGAGCTGTAGATCTGTACCTCACTCTGCAGTCTGTTCTCACCTATCAAAATCAGCTCCCTGTGCTGTGAGATAGACTGACCTAATTTTGAGCTGTAGATCTGTACCTCACTCTGCAGTCTGTACTCGCATATCAAAATCAGCTACCTGTTCTGTGAGATAGACTGACCTAATGTTGAGCTGTAGATCTGTACCTCACTCTGCAGTCTGTACGCGCCTATCAAAATCAGCTCCCTCTGTTGTGCAGTGAGATAGACTGAGCTAATGTTGAGCTGTAGATCTGTACCTCACTCTGCAGTCTGTTCTCACCTATCAAAATCAGCTCCCTGTGCTGTGAGATAGACTGACCTAATTTTGAGCTGTAGATCTGTACCTCACTCTGCAGTCTGTACTCGCCTATCAAAATCAGCTACCTGTTCTGTGAGATAGACTGACCTAGTGTTGAGCTGTAGACCTTTACCTCACTCTGCAGTCTGTACTCGCCTATCAAAATCAGCTCCCTGTGCTGTGAGATAGACTGACCTAATGTTGAGTTGAAGATCTGTACCTCACTCTGCAGTCTGTACTCGCCTATCAAAATCAGCTCCCTGTGCTGTGCAGTGAGATAGACTGACCTAATGTTGAGCTGTAGATATGTACCTCACTCTGCAGTCTGTACTCGCCTATCAAAATCAGCTCCCTGTGCTGTGAGATAGACTGACCTAATGTTGAGCTGTAGATCTGTACCTCACTCTGCAGTCTGTTCTCACCTATCCAAATCAGCTCCCTGTGCTGTGCAGTGAGATAGACTGACCTAATGTTGAGCTGTAGATATGTACCTCACTCTGCAGTCTGTACGCGCCTATCAAAATCAGCTCCCTGTGCAGAGAGAGACTGACCTAATGTTGAGCTGTAGATCTGTACCTCACTCTGCAGTCTGTTCTCACCTATCCAAATCAGCTCCCTGTGCTGTGCAGTGAGATAGACTGACCTAATGTTGAGCTGTAGATCTGTACCTCACTCTGCAGTCTGTACGCGCCTATCAAAATCAGCTCCCTGTGCTGTGCAGTGAGATAGACTGACCTAATGTTGAGCTGTAGATCTGTACCTCACTCTGCAGTCTGTACTCGCCTTTCAAAATCAGCTCCCTGTACTGTGAGATAGACTGACCTAATGTTGAGCTGTAGATATGTACCTCACTCTGCACTCTGTACTCGCCTATCAAAATCAGCTCCCTGTTCTGTGAGATAGACTGACCTAGTGTTGAGCTGTAGACCTTTACCTCACTCTGCAGTCTGTACGCGCCTATCAAAATCTGCTCCCTGTGCTGTGACATAGACTGACCTAATGTTGAGCTGTAGATCTGTACCTCACTCTGCAGTCTGTGCTCGCCTATCAAAATCAGCTACCTGTGCTGTGAGATAGACTGACCTAGTGTTGAGCTGTAGACCTTTACCTCACTCTGCAGTCTGTACGCGCCTATCAAAATCTGCTCCCTGTGCTGTGACATAGACTGACCTAATTTTGAGCTGTAGATCTGTACCTCAATCTGCAGTCTGTTCTCACCTATCAAAATCAGCTCCCTGTGCTGTGCAGTGAGACAGACTGACCTAATGTTGAGCTGTAGATCTGTACCTCACTCTGCAGTCTGTACGCGTCTTTCAAAATCAGCTCCCTCTGTTGTGCAGTGAGATAGACTGACCTAATGTTGAGCTGTAGACCTTTACCTCACTCTGCAGTCTGTACGCGCCTATCAAAATCTGCTCCCTGTGCTGTGACATAGACTGACCTAATGTTGAGCTGTAGATCTGTACCTCACTCTGCAGTCTGTACTCGCCTTTCAAAATCAGCTCCCTGTACTGTGAGATAGACTGACCTAATGTTGAGCTGTAGATATGTACCTCACTCTGCAGTCTGTTCTCAACTATCAAAATCAGCTCCCTGTGCAGAGAGATAGACTGACCTAATCTTGAGCTGTAGATCTGTACCTCACTCTGCAGTCTGTACGCGCCTATCAAAATCAGCTCCCTGTGCTGTGCAGTGAGATAGACTGACCTAATGTTGAGCTGTAGATCTGTGCCTCACTCTGCAGTCTGTAGTCGCCTTTCAAAATCAGCTCCCTGTACTGTGAGATAGACTGACCTAATGTTGAGCTGTAGATCTGTACCTCACTCTGCAGTCTGTACTCACCTATCAAAATCAGCTCCCTGTGCTGTGCAGTGAGATAGACTGACCTAATGTTGAGCTGAAGATCTGTACCTCACTCTGCAGTCTGTACTCGCCTTTCAAAATCAGCTCCCTCTGTTGTGCAGTGAGAGAGACTGACCTAATGTTGAGCTGTAGATCTGTACCTCACTCTGCAGTCTGTTCTCACCTATCAAAATCAGCTCCCTGTGCTGTGCAGTGAGATAGACTGACCTAATGTTGAGCTGTAGATCTGTACCTCACTCTGCAGTCTGTACGCACCTATCGAAATCAGCTCCCTGTGCTGTGAGATAGACTGACCTAATTTTGAGCTGTAGATCTGTACCTCACTCTGCAGTCTGTACGCGCCTATCAAAATCAGCTCCCTGTGCTGTGCAGTGAGATAGACTGACCTAATGTTGAGCTGTAGATCTGTACCTCACTCTGCAGTCTGTACGCACCTATCGAAATCAGCTCCCTGTGCTGTGACATAGACTGACCTAATGTTGAGCTGTAGATCTGTACCTCACTCTGCAGTCTGTACGCGCCTATCAAAATCAGCTCCCTGTGCAGAGAGATAGACTGACCTAATGTTGAGCTGTAGATCTGTACCTCACTCTGCAGTCTGTTCTCACCTATCCAAATCAGTTCCCTGTGCTGTGCAGTGAGATAGACTGACCTAATGTTGAGCTGTAGATCTGTACCTCACTGTGCAGTCTGTACGCGCCTTTCAAAATCAGCTCCCTCTGTTGTGCAGTGAGATAGACTGACCTAATGTTGAGCTGTAGATCTGTACCTCACTCTGCAGTCTGTTCTCACCTATCAAAATCAGCTCCCTGTGCTGTGCAGTGAGATAGACTGACCTAGTGTTGAGCTGTAGACCTTTACCTCACTCTGCAGTCTGTACTCGCCTATCAAAATCAGCTCCCTGTGCTGTGAGATAGACTGACCTAATGTTGAGCTGTAGATATGTACCTCACTCTGCAGTCTGTACTCGCCTTTCAAAATCAGCTCCCTCTGTTGTGCAGTGAGAGAGACTGACCTAATGTTGAGCTGTAGATCTGTACCTCACTCTGCAGTCTGTACTCGCCTATCAAAATCAGCTCCCTGTGCTGTGATATAGACTGACCTAATGTTGAGCTGAAGATCTGTACCTCACTCTGCAGTCTGTACTCGCCTTTCAAAATCAGCTCCCTCTGTTGTGCAGTGAGAGAGACTGACCTAATGTTGAGCTGTAGATCTGTACCTCACTCTGCAGTCTGTTCTCACCTATCAAAATCAGCTCCCTGTGCTGTGCAGTGAGATAGACTGACCTAATGTTGAGCTGTAGATCTGTACCTCACTCTGCAGTCTGTACGCACCTATCGAAATCAGCTCCCTGTGCTGTGAGATAGACTGACCTAATTTTGAGCTGTAGATCTGTACCTCACTCTGCAGTCTGTACGCGCCTATCAAAATCAGCTCCCTGTGCTGTGCAGTGAGATAGACTAATGTTGAGCTGTAGATCTGTACCTCACTCTGCAGTCTGTACGCACCTATCGAAATCAGCTCCCTGTGCTGTGAGATAGACTGACCTAATGTTGAGCTGTAGATCTGTACCTCACTCTGCAGTCTGTACGCGCATATCAAAATCAGCTCCCTGTGCTGTGCAGTGAGATAGACTGACCTAATGTTGAGCTGTAGATCTGTACCTCACTCTGCAGTCTGTACTTGCCTATCAAAATCAGCTACCTGTGCTGTGAGATAGACTGACCTAGTGTTGAGCTGTAGATCTGTACCTCACTCTGCAGTCTGTACGCGCCTTTCAAAATCAGCTCCCTGTGCTGTGCAGTGAGATAGACTGACCTAGTGTTGAGCTGTAGACCTTTGCCTCACTCTGCAGTCTGTACTCGCCTATCAAAATCAGCTCCCTGTGCTGTGAGATAGACTGACCTAATGTTGAGCTGTAGATATGTACCTCACTCTGCAGTCTGTACGCGCCTATCAAAATCAGCTCCCTGTGCTGTGAGATAGACTGACCTAATTTTGAGCTGTAGATCTGTACCTCACTCTGCAGTCTGTACTTGCCTATCAAAATCAGCTACCTGTGCTGTGAGATAGACTGACCTAGTGTTGAGCTGTAGATCTGTACCTCACTCTGCAGTCTGTACGCACCTATCGAAATCAGCTCCCTGTGCTGTGCAGTGAGATAGACTGACCTAATGTTGAGCTGTAGATCTGTACCTCACTCTGCAGTCTGTACGCACCTATCGAAATCAGCTCCCTGTGCTGTGAGATAGACTGACCTAATTTTGAGCTGTAGATCTGTACCTCACTCTGCAGTCTGTACGCGCCTATCAAAATCAGCTCCCTGTGCTGTGCAGTGAGATAGACTAATGTTGAGCTGTAGATCTGTACCTCACTCTGCAGTCTGTACGCACCTATCGAAATCAGCTCCCTGTGCTGTGAGATAGACTGACGTAATGTTGAGCTGTAGATCTGTACCTCACTCTGCAGTCTGTACGCTCCTATCAAAATCAGCTCCCTGTGATGTGCAGTGAGATAGACTGACCTAATGTTGAGCTGTAGATCTGTACCTCATTTTGCAGTCTGTACACGCCTATCAAAATCAGCTCCCTGTGCTGTGCAGTGAGATAGACTGACCTAATGTTGAGCTGTAGATATGTACTTCACTTTGCAGTCTGTGCGCGCCTATAAAAATCAGCTCCCTGTGCTGTGCAGTGAGATAGACTGACCTAATGTTGAGCTGTAGATCTGTACCTCACTCTGCAGTCTGTACTCGCCTTTCAAAATCAGCTCCCTGTACTGTGAGATAGACTGACCTAATGTTGAGCTGTAGATCTGTACCTCACTCTGCAGTCTGTACGCGCCTATCAAAATCAGCTCCCTCTGTTGTGCAGTGAGATAGACTGAGCTAATGTTGAGCTGTAGATCTGTACCTCACTCTGCAGTCTGTTCTCACCTATCAAAATCAGCTCCCTGTGCTGTGAGATAGACTGACCTAATTTTGAGCTGTAGATCTGTACCTCACTCTGCAGTCTGTACTCGCCTATCAAAATCAGCTACCTGTTCTGTGAGATAGACTGACCTAATGTTGAGCTGTAGATCTGTACCTCACTCTGCAGTCTGTACGCGCCTATCAAAATCAGCTCCCTCTGTTGTGCAGTGAGATAGACTGAGCTAATGTTGAGCTGTAGATCTGTACCTCACTCTGCAGTCTGTTCTCACCTATCAAAATCAGCTCCCTGTGCTGTGAGATAGACTGACCTAATTTTGAGCTGTAGATCTGTACCTCACTCTGCAGTCTGTACTCGCCTATCAAAATCAGCTACCTGTTCTGTGAGATAGACTGACCTAGTGTTGAGCTGTAGACCTTTACCTCACTCTGCAGTCTGTACTCGCCTATCAAAATCAGCTCCCTGTGCTGTGAGATAGACTGACCTAATGTTGAGTTGAAGATCTGTACCTCACTCTGCAGTCTGTACTCGCCTATCAAAATCAGCTCCCTGTGCTGTGCAGTGAGATAGACTGACCTAATGTTGAGCTGTAGATATGTACCTCACTCTGCAGTCTGTACTCGCCTATCAAAATCAGCTCCCTGTGCTGTGAGATAGACTGACCTAATGTTGAGCTGTAGATCTGTACCTCACTCTGCAGTCTGTTCTCACCTATCCAAATCAGCTCCCTGTGCTGTGCAGTGAGATAGACTGACCTAATGTTGAGCTGTAGATATGTACCTCACTCTGCAGTCTGTACGCGCCTATCAAAATCAGCTCCCTGTGCAGAGAGAGACTGACCTAATGTTGAGCTGTAGATCTGTACCTCACTCTGCAGTCTGTTCTCACCTATCCAAATCAGCTCCCTGTGCTGTGCAGTGAGATAGACTGACCTAATGTTGAGCTGTAGATCTGTACCTCACTCTGCAGTCTGTTCTCACCTATCAAAATCAGCTCCCTGTGCTGTGCAGTGAGATAGACTGACCTAATGTTGAGCTGTAGATCTGTACCTCACTCTGCAGTCTGTACTCGCCTTTCAAAATCAGCTCCCTGTTCTGTGAGATAGACTGACCTAGTGTTGAGCTGTAGACCTTTACCTCACTCTGCAGTCTGTACGCGCCTATCAAAATCTGCTCCCTGTGCTGTGACATAGACTGACCTAATGTTGAGCTGTAGATCTGTACCTCACTCTGCAGTCTGTGCTCGCCTATCAAAATCAGCTACCTGTGCTGTGAGATAGACTGACCTAGTGTTGAGCTGTAGACCTTTACCTCACTCTGCAGTCTGTACGCGCCTATCAAAATCTGCTCCCTGTGCTGTGACATAGACTGACCTAATTTTGAGCTGTAGATCTGTACCTCAATCTGCAGTCTGTTCTCACCTATCAAAATCAGCTCCCTGTGCTGTGCAGTGAGACAGACTGACCTAATGTTGAGCTGTAGATCTGTACCTCACTCTGCAGTCTGTACGCGTCTTTCAAAATCAGCTCCCTCTGTTGTGCAGTGAGATAGACTGACCTAATGTTGAGCTGTAGACCTTTACCTCACTCTGCAGTCTGTACGCGCCTATCAAAATCTGCTCCCTGTGCTGTGACATAGACTGACCTAATGTTGAGCTGTAGATCTGTACCTCACTCTGCAGTCTGTACTCGCCTTTCAAAATCAGCTCCCTGTACTGTGAGATAGACTGACCTAATGTTGAGCTGTAGATATGTACCTCACTCTGCAGTCTGTTCTCAACTATCAAAATCAGCTCCCTGTGCAGAGAGATAGACTGACCTAATCTTGAGCTGTAGATCTGTACCTCACTCTGCAGTCTGTACGCGCCTATCAAAATCAGCTCCCTGTGCTGTGCAGTGAGATAGACTGACCTAATGTTGAGCTGTAGATCTGTGCCTCACTCTGCAGTCTGTAGTCACCTTTCAAAATCAGCTCCCTGTACTGTGAGATAGACTGACCTAATGTTGAGCTGTAGATCTGTACCTCACTCTGCAGTCTGTACTCACCTATCAAAATCAGCTCCCTGTGCTGTGCAGTGAGATAGACTGACCTAATGTTGAGCTGAAGATCTGTACCTCACTCTGCAGTCTGTACTCGCCTTTCAAAATCAGCTCCCTCTGTTGTGCAGTGAGAGAGACTGACCTAATGTTGAGCTGTAGATCTGTACCTCACTCTGCAGTCTGTTCTCACCTATCAAAATCAGCTCCCTGTGCTGTGCAGTGAGATAGACTGACCTAATGTTGAGCTGTAGATCTGTACCTCACTCTGCAGTCTGTACGCACCTATCGAAATCAGCTCCCTGTGCTGTGAGATAGACTGACCTAATTTTGAGCTGTAGATCTGTACCTCACTCTGCAGTCTGTACGCGCCTATCAAAATCAGCTCCCTGTGCTGTGCAGTGAGATAGACTGACCTAATGTTGAGCTGTAGATCTGTACCTCACTCTGCAGTCTGTACGCACCTATCGAAATCAGCTCCCTGTGCTGTGACATAGACTGACCTAATGTTGAGCTGTAGATCTGTACCTCACTCTGCAGTCTGTACGCGCCTATCAAAATCAGCTCCCTGTGCAGAGAGATAGACTGACCTAATGTTGAGCTGTAGATCTGTACCTCACTCTGCAGTCTGTTCTCACCTATCCAAATCAGTTCCCTGTGCTGTGCAGTGAGATAGACTGACCTAATGTTGAGCTGTAGATCTGTACCTCACTGTGCAGTCTGTACGCGCCTTTCAAAATCAGCTCCCTCTGTTGTGCAGTGAGATAGACTGACCTAATGTTGAGCTGTAGATCTGTACCTCACTCTGCAGTCTGTTCTCACCTATCAAAATCAGCTCCCTGTGCTGTGCAGTGAGATAGACTGACCTAGTGTTGAGCTGTAGACCTTTACCTCACTCTGCAGTCTGTACTCGCCTATCAAAATCAGCTCCCTGTGCTGTGAGATAGACTGACCTAATGTTGAGCTGTAGATATGTACCTCACTCTGCAGTCTGTACTCGCCTTTCAAAATCAGCTCCCTCTGTTGTGCAGTGAGAGAGACTGACCTAATGTTGAGCTGTAGATCTGTACCTCACTCTGCAGTCTGTACTCGCCTATCAAAATCAGCTCCCTGTGCTGTGATATAGACTGACCTAATGTTGAGCTGAAGATCTGTACCTCACTCTGCAGTCTGTACTCGCCTTTCAAAATCAGCTCCCTCTGTTGTGCAGTGAGAGAGACTGACCTAATGTTGAGCTGTAGATCTGTACCTCACTCTGCAGTCTGTTCTCACCTATCAAAATCAGCTCCCTGTGCTGTGCAGTGAGATAGACTGACCTAATGTTGAGCTGTAGATCTGTACCTCACTCTGCAGTCTGTACGCACCTATCGAAATCAGCTCCCTGTGCTGTGAGATAGACTGACCTAATTTTGAGCTGTAGATCTGTACCTCACTCTGCAGTCTGTACGCGCCTATCAAAATCAGCTCCCTGTGCTGTGCAGTGAGATAGACTGACCTAATGTTGAGCTGTAGATCTGTACCTCACTCTGCAGTCTGTACTTGCCTATCAAAATCAGCTACCTGTGCTGTGAGATAGACTGACCTAGTGTTGAGCTGTAGATCTGTACCTCACTCTGCAGTCTGTACGCGCCTTTCAAAATCAGCTCCCTGTGCTGTGCAGTGAGATAGACTGACCTAGTGTTGAGCTGTAGACCTTTGCCTCACTCTGCAGTCTGTACTCGCCTATCAAAATCAGCTCCCTGTGCTGTGAGATAGACTGACCTAATGTTGAGCTGTAGATATGTACCTCACTCTGCAGTCTGTACGCGCCTATCAAAATCAGCTCCCTGTGCTGTGAGATAGACTGACCTAATTTTGAGCTGTAGATCTGTACCTCACTCTGCAGTCTGTACTTGCCTATCAAAATCAGCTACCTGTGCTGTGAGATAGACTGACCTAGTGTTGAGCTGTAGATCTGTACCTCACTCTGCAGTCTGTACGCGCCTTTCAAAATCAGCTCCCTCTGTTGTGCAGTGAGATAGACTGAGCTAATGTTGAGCTGTAGATCTGTACCTCACTCTGCAGTCTGTTCTCACCTATCAAAATCAGCTCCCTGTGCTGTGCAGTGAGATAGACTGACCTAACGATGAGCTGTAGATCTGTACCTCCCTCTGCAGTCTGTACGCGCCTATCAAAATCAGCTCCCTGTGCTGTGAGATAGACTGACCTAATTTTGAGCTGTAGATATGTACCTCTCTCTGCAGTCTGTACTCGCCTATCAAAATCAGCTCCCTGTGCTGTGAGATAGACTGACCTAATGTTGAGCTGTAGATCTGTACCTCACTCTGCAGTCTGTACTCGCCTATCAAAATCAGCTCCCTGTGCTGTGATATAGACTGACCTAATGTTGAGCTGTAGATCTGTACCTCACTCTGCAGTCTGTACTCGCCTATCAAAATCAGCTCCCTGTGCTGTGAGATAGACTGACCTAGTGTTGAGCTGTAGATCTGTACCTCACTCTGCAGTCTGTACTCGCCTTTCAAAATCAGCTCCCTCTGTTGTGCAGTGAGAGAGACTGACCTAATGTTGAGCTGTAGATCTGTACCTCACTCTGCAGTCTGTTCTCACCTATCAAAATCAGCTCCCTGTGCTGTGCAGTGAGATAGACTGACCTAATGTTGAGCTGTAGATCTGTACCTCACTCTGCAGTCTGTACGCACCTATCGAAATCAGCTCCCTGTGCTGTGAGATAGACTGACCTAATTTTGAGCTGTAGATCTGTACCTCACTCTGCAGTCTGTACGCGCCTATCAAAATCAGCTCCCTGTGCTGTGCAGTGAGATAGACTAATGTTGAGCTGTAGATCTGTACCTCACTCTGCAGTCTGTACGCACCTATCGAAATCAGCTCCCTGTGCTGTGAGATAGACTGACCTAATGTTGAGCTGTAGATCTGTACCTCACTCTGCAGTCTGTACGCTCCTATCAAAATCAGCTCCCTGTGATGTGCAGTGAGATAGACTGACCTAATGTTGAGCTGTAGATCTGTACCTCATTTTGCAGTCTGTACACGCCTATCAAAATCAGCTCCCTGTGCTGTGCAGTGAGATAGACTGACCTAATGTTGAGCTGTAGATATGTACTTCACTTTGCAGTCTGTGCGCGCCTATAAAAATCAGCTCCCTGTGCTGTGCAGTGAGATAGACTGACCTAATGTTGAGCTGTAGATCTGTACCTCACTCTGCAGTCTGTACTCGCCTTTCAAAATCAGCTCCCTGTACTGTGAGATAGACTGACCTAATGTTGAGCTGTAGATCTGTACCTCACTCTGCAGTCTGTACGCGCCTATCAAAATCAGCTCCCTCTGTTGTGCAGTGAGATAGACTGAGCTAATGTTGAGCTGTAGATCTGTACCTCACTCTGCAGTCTGTTCTCACCTATCAAAATCAGCTCCCTGTGCTGTGAGATAGACTGACCTAATTTTGAGCTGTAGATCTGTACCTCACTCTGCAGTCTGTACTCGCCTATCAAAATCAGCTACCTGTTCTGTGAGATAGACTGACCTAGTGTTGAGCTGTAGATCTGTACCTCACTCTGCAGTCTGTACGCGCCTATCAAAATCAGCTCCCTGTGCTGTGCAGTGAGATAGACTGACCTAATGTTGAGCTGTAGATCTGTGCCTCACTCTGCAGTCTGTACTCGCCTTTCAAAATCAGCTCCCTGTACTGTGAGATAGACTGACTTAATGTTGAGCTGTAGATCTGTACCTCACTCTGCAGTCTGTACTCACCTATCAAAATCAGCTCCCTGTGCTGTGCAGTGAGATAGACTGACCTAATGTTGAGCTGAAGATCTGTACCTCACTCTGCAGTCTGTACTCGCCTTTCAAAATCAGCTCCCTCTGTTGTGCAGTGAGAGAGACTGACCTAATGTTGAGCTGTAGATCTGTACCTCACTCTGCAGTCTGTTCTCACCTATCAAAATCAGCTCCCTGTGCTGTGCAGTGAGATAGACTGACCTAATGTTGAGCTGTAGATCTGTACCTCACTCTGCAGTCTGTACGCACCTATCGGAATCAGCTCCCTGTGCTGTGAGATAGACTGACCTAATTTTGAGCTGTAGATCTGTACCTCACTCTGCAGTCTGTACGCGCCTATCAAAATCAGCTCCCTGTGCTGTGCAGTGAGATAGACTGACCTAATGTTGAGCTGTAGATCTGTACCTCACTCTGCAGTCTGTACGCGCCTATCAAAATCAGCTCCCTGTGCTGTGCAGTGAGATACACTGACCTAATGTTGAGCTGTAGATCTGTACCTCATTTTGCAGTCTGTACACGCCTATCAAAATCAGCTCCCTGTGCTGTGCAGTGAGATAGACTGACCTAATGTTGAGCTGTAGATATGTACCTCTCTCTGCAGTCTGTACTCGCCTATCAAAATCAGCTCCCTGTGCTGTGAGATAGACTGACCTAATGTTGAGCTGTAGATCTGTACCTCACTCTGCAGTCTGTACTCGCCTATCAAAATCAGCTCCCTGTGCTGTGATATAGACTGACCTAATGTTGAGCTGTAGATCTGTACCTCACTCTGCAGTCTGTACTCGCCTATCAAAATCAGCTCCCTGTGCTGTGAGATAGACTGACCTAGTGTTGAGCTGTAGATCTGTACCTCACTCTGCAGTCTGTACTCGCCTTTCAAAATCAGCTCCCTCTGTTGTGCAGTGAGAGAGACTGACCTAATGTTGAGCTGTAGATCTGTACCTCACTCTGCAGTCTGTTCTCACCTATCAAAATCAGCTCCCTGTGCTGTGCAGTGAGATAGACTGACCTAATGTTGAGCTGTAGATCTGTACCTCACTCTGCAGTCTGTACGCACCTATCGAAATCAGCTCCCTGTGCTGTGAGATAGACTGACCTAATTTTGAGCTGTAGATCTGTACCTCACTCTGCAGTCTGTACGCGCCTATCAAAATCAGCTCCCTGTGCTGTGCAGTGAGATAGACTAATGTTGAGCTGTAGATCTGTACCTCACTCTGCAGTCTGTACGCACCTATCGAAATCAGCTCCCTGTGCTGTGAGATAGACTGACCTAATGTTGAGCTGTAGATCTGTACCTCACTCTGCAGTCTGTACGCTCCTATCAAAATCAGCTCCCTGTGATGTGCAGTGAGATAGACTGACCTAATGTTGAGCTGTAGATCTGTACCTCATTTTGCAGTCTGTACACGCCTATCAAAATCAGCTCCCTGTGCTGTGCAGTGAGATAGACTGACCTAATGTTGAGCTGTAGATATGTACTTCACTTTGCAGTCTGTGCGCGCCTATAAAAATCAGCTCCCTGTGCTGTGCAGTGAGATAGACTGACCTAATGTTGAGCTGTAGATCTGTACCTCACTCTGCAGTCTGTACTCGCCTTTCAAAATCAGCTCCCTGTACTGTGAGATAGACTGACCTAATGTTGAGCTGTAGATCTGTACCTCACTCTGCAGTCTGTACGCGCCTATCAAAATCAGCTCCCTCTGTTGTGCAGTGAGATAGACTGAGCTAATGTTGAGCTGTAGATCTGTACCTCACTCTGCAGTCTGTTCTCACCTATCAAAATCAGCTCCCTGTGCTGTGAGATAGACTGACCTAATTTTGAGCTGTAGATCTGTACCTCACTCTGCAGTCTGTACTCGCCTATCAAAATCAGCTACCTGTTCTGTGAGATAGACTGACCTAGTGTTGAGCTGTAGATCTGTACCTCACTCTGCAGTCTGTACGCGCCTATCAAAATCAGCTCCCTGTGCTGTGCAGTGAGATAGACTGACCTAATGTTGAGCTGTAGATCTGTGCCTCACTCTGCAGTCTGTACTCGCCTTTCAAAATCAGCTCCCTGTACTGTGAGATAGACTGACCTAATGTTGAGCTGTAGATCTGTACCTCACTCTGCAGTCTGTACTCACCTATCAAAATCAGCTCCCTGTGCTGTGCAGTGAGATAGACTGACCTAATGTTGAGCTGAAGATCTGTACCTCACTCTGCAGTCTGTACTCGCCTTTCAAAATCAGCTCCCTCTGTTGTGCAGTGAGAGAGACTGACCTAATGTTGAGCTGTAGATCTGTACCTCACTCTGCAGTCTGTTCTCACCTATCAAAATCAGCTCCCTGTGCTGTGCAGTGAGATAGACTGACCTAATGTTGAGCTGTAGATCTGTACCTCACTCTGCAGTCTGTACGCACCTATCGGAATCAGCTCCCTGTGCTGTGAGATAGACTGACCTAATTTTGAGCTGTAGATCTGTACCTCACTCTGCAGTCTGTACGCGCCTATCAAAATCAGCTCCCTGTGCTGTGCAGTGAGATAGACTGACCTAATGTTGAGCTGTAGATCTGTACCTCACTCTGCAGTCTGTACGCGCCTATCAAAATCAGCTCCCTGTGCTGTGCAGTGAGATACACTGACCTAATGTTGAGCTGTAGATCTGTACCTCATTTTGCAGTCTGTACACGCCTATCAAAATCAGCTCCCTGTGCTGTGCAGTGAGATAGACTGACCTAATGTTGAGCTGTAGATATGTACTTCACTTTGCAGTCTGTACGCGCCTATAAAAATCAGCTCCCTGTGCTGTGCAGTGAGATAGACTGACCTAATGTTGAGCTGTAGATCTGTACCTCACTCTGCAGTCTGTACTCGCCTTTCAAAATCAGCTCCCTGTACTGTGAGATAGACTGACCTAATGTTGAGCTGTAGATCTGTACCTCACTCTGCAGTCTGTACGCGCCTATCAAAATCAGCTCCCTCTGTTGTGCAGTGAGATAGACTGAGCTAATGTTGAGCTGTAGATCTGTACCTCACTCTGCAGTCTGTTCTCACCTATCAAAATCAGCTCCCTGTGCTGTGAGATAGACTGACCTAATTTTGAGCTGTAGATCTGTACCTCACTCTGCAGTCTGTACTCGCCTATCAAAATCAGCTACCTGTTCTGTGAGATAGACTGACCTAGTGTTGAGCTGTAGATCTGTACCTCACTCTGCAGTCTGTACGCGCCTATCAAAATCAGCTCCCTGTGCTGTGCAGTGAGATAGACTGACCTAATGTTGAGCTGTAGATCTGTGCCTCACTCTGCAGTCTGTACTCGCCTTTCAAAATCAGCTCCCTGTACTGTGAGATAGACTGACCTAATGTTGAGCTGTAGATCTGTACCTCACTCTGCAGTCTGTACTCACCTATCAAAATCAGCTCCCTGTGCTGTGCAGTGAGATAGACTGACCTAATGTTGAGCTGAAGATCTGTACCTCACTCTGCAGTCTGTACTCGCCTTTCAAAATCAGCTCCCTCTGTTGTGCAGTGAGAGAGACTGACCTAATGTTGAGCTGTAGATCTGTACCTCACTCTGCAGTCTGTTCTCACTTATCAAAATCAGCTCCCTGTGCTGTGCAGTGAGATAGACTGACCTAATGTTGAGCTGTAGATCTGTACCTCACTCTGCAGTCTGTACGCACCTTTCGAAATCAGCTCCCTGTGCTGTGAGATAGACTGACCTAATTTTGAGCTGTAGATCTGTACCTCACTCTGCAGTCTGTACTCGCCTATCAAAATCAGCTACCTGTTCTGTGAGATAGACTGACCTAGTGTTGAGCTGTAGATCTGTACCTCACTCTGCAGTCTGTACGCGCCTATCAAAATCAGCTCCCTGTGCTGTGCAGTGAGATAGACTGACCTAATGTTGAGCTGTAGATCTGTGCCTCACTCTGCAGTCTGTACTCGCCTTTCAAAATCAGCTCCCTGTACTGTGAGATAGACTGACCTAATGTTGAGCTGTAGATCTGTACCTCACTCTGCAGTCTGTACTCACCTATCAAAATCAGCTCCCTGTGCTGTGCAGTGAGATAGACTGACCTAATGTTGAGCTGAAGATCTGTACCTCACTCTGCAGTCTGTACTCGCCTTTCAAAATCAGCTCCCTCTGTTGTGCAGTGAGAGAGACTGACCTAATGTTGAGCTGTAGATATGTACCTCACTCTGCAGTCTGTTCTCACCTATCAAAATCAGCTCCCTGTGCTGTGCAGTGAGATAGACTGACCTAATGTTGAGCTGTAGATCTGTACCTCACTCTGCAGTCTGTACGTACCTATCGGAATCAGCTCCCTGTGCTGTGAGATAGACTGACCTAATTTTGAGCTGTAGATCTGTACCTCACTCTGCAGTCTGTACGCGCCTATCAAAATCAGCTCCCTGTGCTGTGCAGTGAGATAGACTGACCTAATGTTGAGCTGTAGATCTGTACCTCACTCTGCAGTCTGTACGCGCCTATCAAAATCAGCTCCCTGTGCTGTGCAGTGAGATAGACTGACCTAATGTTGAGCTGTAGATCTGTACCTCATTTTGCAGTCTGTACACGCCTATCAAAATCAGCTCCCTGTGCTGTGCAGTGAGATAGACTGACCTAATGTTGAGCTGTAGATATGTACTTCACTTTGCAGTCTGTACGCGCCTATAAAAATCAGCTCCCTGTGCTGTGCAGTGAGATAGACTGACCTAATGTTGAGCTGTAGATCTGTACCTCACTCTGCAGTCTGTACTCGCCTTTCAAAATCAGCTCCCTGTACTGTGAGATAGACTGACCTAATGTTGAGCTGTAGATCTGTACCTCACTCTGCAGTCTGTACGCGCCTATCAAAATCAGCTCCCTCTGTTGTGCAGTGAGATAGACTGAGCTAATGTTGAGCTGTAGATCTGTACCTCACTCTGCAGTCTGTTCTCACCTATCAAAATCAGCTCCCTGTGCTGTGAGATAGACTGACCTAATTTTGAGCTGTAGATCTGTACCTCACTCTGCAGTCTGTACTCGCCTATCAAAATCAGCTACCTGTTCTGTGAGATAGACTGACCTAGTGTTGAGCTGTAGATCTGTACCTCACTCTGCAGTCTGTACGCGCCTATCAAAATCAGCTCCCTGTGCTGTGCAGTGAGATAGACTGACCTAATGTTGAGCTGTAGATCTGTGCCTCACTCTGCAGTCTGTACTCGCCTTTCAAAATCAGCTCCCTGTACTGTGAGATAGACTGACCTAATGTTGAGCTGTAGATCTGTACCTCACTCTGCAGTCTGTACTCACCTATCAAAATCAGCTCCCTGTGCTGTGCAGTGAGATAGACTGACCTAATGTTGAGCTGAAGATCTGTACCTCACTCTGCAGTCTGTACTCGCCTTTCAAAATCAGCTCCCTCTGTTGTGCAGTGAGAGAGACTGACCTAATGTTGAGCTGTAGATCTGTACCTCACTCTGCAGTCTGTTCTCACCTATCAAAATCAGCTCCCTGTGCTGTGCAGTGAGATAGACTGACCTAATGTTGAGCTGTAGATCTGTACCTCACTCTGCAGTCTGTACGCACCTATCGAAATCAGCTCCCTGTGCTGTGAGATAGACTGACCTAATTTTGAGCTGTAGATCTTTACCTCACTCTGCAGTCTGTACGCGCCTATCAAAATCAGCTCCCTGTGCAGAGAGATAGACTGACCTAATGTTGAGCTGTAGATCTGTACCTCACTCTGCAGTCTGTTCTCACCTATCCAAATCAGTTCCCTGTGCTGTGCAGTGAGATAGACTGACCTAATGTTGAGCTGTAGATCTGTACCTCACTCTGCAGTCTGTACGCGCCTTTCAAAATCAGCTCCCTCTGTTGTGCAGTGAGATAGACTGACCTAGTGTTGAGCTGTAGATCTGTACCTCACTCTGCAGTCTGTACGCGCCTATCAAAATCAGCTCCCTGTGCTGTGCAGTGAGATAGACTGACCTAATGTTGAGCTGTAGATCTGTGCCTCACTCTGCAGTCTGTACTCGCCTTTCAAAATCAGCTCCCTGTACTGTGAGATAGACTGACCTAATGTTGAGCTGTAGATCTGTACCTCACTCTGCAGTCTGTACTCACCTATCAAAATCAGCTCCCTGTGCTGTGCAGTGAGATAGACTGACCTAATGTTGAGCTGAAGATCTGTACCTCACTCTGCAGTCTGTACTCGCCTTTCAAAATCAGCTCCCTCTGTTGTGCAGTGAGAGAGACTGACCTAATGTTGAGCTGTAGATCTGTACCTCACTCTGCAGTCTGTTCTCACCTATCAAAATCAGCTCCCTGTGCTGTGCAGTGAGATAGACTGACCTAATGTTGAGCTGTAGATCTGTACCTCACTCTGCAGTCTGTACGCACCTATCGAAATCAGCTCCCTGTGCTGTGAGATAGACTGACCTCATTTTGAGCTGTAGATCTGTACCTCACTCTGCAGTCTGTACGCGCCTATCAAAATCAGCTCCCTGTGCTGTGCAGTGAGATAGACTGACCTAATGTTGAGCTGTAGATCTGTACCTCACTCTGCAGTCTGTACGCGCCTATCAAAATCAGCTCCCTGTGCTGTGCAGTGAGATAGACTGACCTAATGTTGAGCTGTAGATCTGTACCTCATTTTGCAGTCTGTACACGCCTATCAAAATCAGCTCCCTGTGCTGTGCAGTGAGATAGACTGACCTAATGTTGAGCTGTAGATATGTACTTCACTTTGCAGTCTGTACGCGCCTATAAAAATCAGCTCCCTGTGCTGTGCAGTGAGATAGACTGACCTAATTTTGAGCTGTAGATCTGTACCTCACTCTGCAGTCTGTACTCGCCTATCAAAATCAGCTCCCTCTGTTGTGCAGTGAGATAGACTGAGCTAATGTTGAGCTGTAGATCTGTACCTCACTCTGCAGTCTGTTCTCACCTATCAAAATCAGCTCCCTGTGCTGTGCAGTGAGATAGACTGACCTAATGTTGAGCTGTAGATATGTACTTCACTTTGCAGTCTGTACGCGCCTATAAAAATCAGCTCCCTGTGCTGTGCAGTGAGATAGACTGACCTAATTTTGAGCTGTAGATCTGTACCTCACTCTGCAGTCTGTACTCGCCTATCAAAATCAGCTCCCTCTGTTGTGCAGTGAGATAGACTGAGCTAATGTTGAGCTGTAGATCTGTACCTCACTCTGCAGTCTGTTCTCACCTATCAAAATCAGCTCCCTGTGCTGTGAGATAGACTGACCTAATTTTGAGCTGTAGATCTGTACCTCACTCTGCAGTCTGTACTCGCCTATCAAAATCAGCTACCTGTTCTGTGAGATAGACTGAACTAGTGTTGAGCTGTAGATCTGTACCTCACTCTGCAGTCTGTACGCGCCTATCAAAATCAGCTCCCTGTGCTGTGCAGTGAGATAGACTGACCTAATGTTGAGCTGTAGATCTGTGCCTCACTCTGCAGTCTGTACTCGCCTTTCAAAATCAGCTCCCTGTACTGTGAGATAGACTGACCTAATGTTGAGCTGTAGATCTGTACCTCACTCTGCAGTCTGTACTCACCTATCAAAATCAGCTCCCTGTGCTGTGCAGTGAGATAGACTGACCTAATGTTGAGCTGAAGATCTGTACCTCACTCTGCAGTCTGTACTCGCCTTTCAAAATCAGCTCCCTCTGTTGTGCAGTGAGAGAGACTGACCTAATGTTGAGCTGTAGATCTGTACCTCACTCTGCAGTCTGTTCTCACCTATCAAAATCAGCTCCCTGTGCTGTGCAGTGAGATAGACTGACCTAATGTTGAGCTGTAGATCTGTACCTCACTCTGCAGTCTGTACGCACCTATCGAAATCAGCTCCCTGTGCTGTGAGATAGACTGACCTAATTTTGAGCTGTAGATCTGTACCTCACTCTGCAGTCTGTACGCGCCTATCAAAATCAGCTCCCTGTGCTGTGCAGTGAGATAGACTGACCTAATGTTGAGCTGTAGATCTGTACCTCACTCTGCAGTCTGTACGCACCTATCGAAATCAGCTCCCTGTGCTGTGACATAGACTGACCTAATGTTGAGCTGTAGATCTGTACCTCACTCTGCAGTCTGTACGCGCCTATCAAAATCAGCTCCCTGTGCAGAGAGATAGACTGACCTAATGTTGAGCTGTAGATCTGTACCTCACTCTGCAGTCTGTTCTCACCTATCCAAATCAGTTCCCTGTGCTGTGCAGTGAGATAGACTGACCTAATGTTGAGCTGTAGATCTGTACCTCACTCTGCAGTCTGTACGCGCCTTTCAAAATCAGCTCCCTCTGTTGTGCAGTGAGATAGACTGACCTAATGTTGAGCTGTAGATCTGTACCTCACTCTGCAGTCTGTTCTCACCTATCAAAATCAGCTCCCTGTGCTGTGCAGTGAGATAGACTGACCTAGTGTTGAGCTGTAGACCTTTACCTCACTCTGCAGTCTGTACTCGCCTATCAAAATCAGCTCCCTGTGCTGTGAGATAGACTGACCTAATGTTGAGCTGTAGATATGTACCTCACTCTGCAGTCTGTACTCGCCTTTCAAAATCAGCTCCCTCTGTTGTGCAGTGAGAGAGACTGACCTAATGTTGAGCTGTAGATCTGTACCTCACTCTGCAGTCTGTACTCGCCTATCAAAATCAGCTCCCTGTGCTGTGATATAGACTGACCTAATGTTGAGCTGAAGATCTGTACCTCACTCTGCAGTCTGTACTCGCCTTTCAAAATCAGCTCCCTCTGTTGTGCAGTGAGAGAGACTGACCTAATGTTGAGCTGTAGATCTGTACCTCACTCTGCAGTCTGTTCTCACCTATCAAAATCAGCTCCCTGTGCTGTGCAGTGAGATAGACTGACCTAATGTTGAGCTGTAGATCTGTACCTCACTCTGCAGTCTGTACGCGCCTATCAAAATCAGCTCCCTGTGCTGTGCAGTGAGATAGACTAATGTTGAGCTGTAGATCTGTACCTCACTCTGCAGTCTGTACGCACCTATCGAAATCAGCTCCCTGTGCTGTGAGATAGACTGACCTAATGTTGAGCTGTAGATCTGTACCTCACTCTGCAGTCTGTACGCGCATATCAAAATCAGCTCCCTGTGCTGTGCAGTGAGATAGACTGACCTAATGTTGAGCTGTAGATCTGTACCTCACTCTGCACTCTGTACTCACCTTTCAAAATCAGCTCCCTATACTGTGAGATAGACTGACCTAATGTTGAGCTGTAGATCTGTACCTCACTCTGCAGTCTGTTCTCACCTATCAAAATCAGCTCCCTGTGCTGTGCAGTGAGATAGACTGACCTAATGTTGAGCTGTAGATCTGTACCTCACTCTGCAGTCTGTACGCACCTATCGAAATCAGCTCCCTGTGCTGTGAGATAGACTGACCTAATTTTGAGCTGTAGATCTGTACCTCACTCTGCAGTCTGTACGCGCCTATCAAAATCAGCTCCCTGTGCTGTGCAGTGAGATAGACTGACCTAATGTTGAGCTGTAGATCTGTACCTCACTCTGCAGTCTGTACGCACCTATCGAAATCAGCTCCCTGTGCTGTGACATAGACTGACCTAATGTTGAGCTGTAGATCTGTACCTCACTCTGCAGTCTGTACGCGCCTATCAAAATCAGCTCCCTGTGCAGAGAGATAGACTGACCTAATGTTGAGCTGTAGATCTGTACCTCACTCTGCAGTCTGTTCTCACCTATCCAAATCAGTTCCCTGTGCTGTGCAGTGAGATAGACTGACCTAATGTTGAGCTGTAGATCTGTACCTCACTCTGCAGTCTGTACGCGCCTTTCAAAATCAGCTCCCTCTGTTGTGCAGTGAGATAGACTGACCTAATGTTGAGCTGTAGATCTGTACCTCACTCTGCAGTCTGTTCTCACCTATCAAAATCAGCTCCCTGTGCTGTGCAGTGAGATAGACTGACCTAGTGTTGAGCTGTAGACCTTTACCTCACTCTGCAGTCTGTACTCGCCTATCAAAATCAGCTCCCTGTGCTGTGAGATAGACTGACCTAATGTTGAGCTGTAGATATGTACCTCACTCTGCAGTCTGTACTCGCCTTTCAAAATCAGCTCCCTCTGTTGTGCAGTGAGAGAGACTGACCTAATGTTGAGCTGTAGATCTGTACCTCACTCTGCAGTCTGTACTCGCCTATCAAAATCAGCTCCCTGTGCTGTGATATAGACTGACCTAATGTTGAGCTGAAGATCTGTACCTCACTCTGCAGTCTGTACTCGCCTTTCAAAATCAGCTCCCTCTGTTGTGCAGTGAGAGAGACTGACCTAATGTTGAGCTGTAGATCTGTACCTCACTCTGCAGTCTGTTCTCACCTATCAAAATCAGCTCCCTGTGCTGTGCAGTGAGATAGACTGACCTAATGTTGAGCTGTAGATCTGTACCTCACTCTGCAGTCTGTACGCACCTATCGAAATCAGCTCCCTGTGCTGTGAGATAGACTGACCTAATTTTGAGCTGTACATCTGTACCTCACTCTGCAGTCTGTACGCGCCTATCAAAATCAGCTCCCTGTGCTGTGCAGTGAGATAGACTAATGTTGAGCTGTAGATCTGTACCTCACTCTGCAGTCTGTACGCACCTATCGAAATCAGCTCCCTGTGCTGTGAGATAGACTGACCTAATGTTGAGCTGTAGATCTGTACCTCACTCTGCAGTCTGTACGCGCATATCAAAATCAGCTCCCTGTGCTGTGCAGTGAGATAGACTGACCTAATGTTGAGCTGTAGATCTGTACCTCACTCTGCACTCTGTACTCACCTTTCAAAATCAGCTCCCTATACTGTGAGATAGACTGACCTAATGTTGAGCTGTAGATCTGTACCTCACTCTGCAGTCTGTACGCGCCTATCAAAATCAGCTCCCTGTGCAGAGAGATAGACTGACCTAATGTTGAGCTGTAGATCTGTACCTCACTCTGCAGTCTGTTCTCACCTATCCAAATCAGCTCCCTGTGCTGTGCAGTGAGATAGACTGACCTAATGTTGAGCTGTAGATCTGTACCTCACTCTGCAGTCTGTACGCGCCTTTCAAAATCAGCTCCCTCTGTTGTGCAGTGAGATAGACTGACCTAATGTTGAGCTGTAGATCTGTACCTCACTCTGCAGTCTGTTCTCACCTATCAAAATCAGCTCCCTGTGCTGTGCAGTGAGATAGACTGACCTAGTGTTGAGCTGTAGACCTTTGCCTCACTCTGCAGTCTGTACTCGCCTATCAAAATCAGCTCCCTGTGCTGTGAGATAGACTGACCTAATGTTGAGCTGTAGATATGTACCTCACTCTGCAGTCTGTACGCGCCTATCAAAATCAGCTCCCTGTGCTGTGAGATAGACTGACCTAATTTTGAGCTGTAGATCTGTACCTCACTCTGCAGTCTGTACTTGCCTATCAAAATCAGCTACCTGTGCTGTGAGATAGACTGACCTAGTGTTGAGCTGTAGATCTGTACCTCACTCTGCAGTCTGTATGCGCCTTTCAAAATCAGCTCCCTGTGCTGTGCAGTGAGATAGACTGACCTAGTGTTGAGCTGTAGACCTTTGCCTCACTCTGCAGTCTGTACTCGCCTATCAAAATCAGCTCCCTGTGCTGTGAGATAGACTGACCTAATGTTGAGCTGTAGATATGTACCTCACTCTGCAGTCTGTACGCGCCTATCAAAATCAGCTCCCTGTGCTGTGAGATAGACTGACCTAATTTTGAGCTGTAGATCTGTACCTCACTCTGCAGTCTGTACTTGCCTATCAAAATCAGCTACCTGTGCTGTGAGATAGACTGACCTAGTGTTGAGCTGTAGATCTGTACCTCACTCTGCAGTCTGTACGCGCCTTTCAAAATCAGCTCCCTCTGTTGTGCAGTGAGATAGACTGAGCTAATGTTGAGCTGTAGATCTGTACCTCACTCTGCAGTCTGTTCTCACCTATCAAAATCAGCTCCCTGTGCTGTGCAGTGAGATAGACTGACCTAACGATGAGCTGTAGATCTGTACCTCCCTCTGCAGTCTGTACGCGCCTATCAAAATCAGCTCCCTGTGCTGTGAGATAGACTGACCTAATTTTGAGCTGTAGATATGTACTTCACTTTGCAGTCTGTACGCGCCTATAAAAATCAGCTCCCTGTGCTGTGCAGTGAGATAGACTGACCTAATGTTGAGCTGTAGATCTGTACCTCACTCTGCAGTCTGTACTCGCCTTTCAAAATCAGCTCCCTGTACTGTGAGATAGACTGACCTAATGTTGAGCTGTAGCTATGTACCTCACTCTGCAGTCTGTATGCGCCTATCAAAATCAGCTCCCTGTGCAGAGAGATAGACTGACCTAATGTTGAGCTGTAGATCTGTACCTCACTCTGCAGTCTGTACGCGCCTATCAAAATCAGCTCCCTGTGCTGTGCAGTGAGATAGACTGACCTAATGTTGAGCTGTAGATCTGTGCCTCACTCTGCAGTCTGTAGTCGCCTTTCAAAATCAGCTCCCTGTACTGTGAGATAGACTGACCTAATGTTGAGCTGTAGATCTGTACCTCACTCTGCAGTCTGTACTCACCTATCAAAATCAGCTCCCTGTGCTGTGCAGTGAGATAGACTGACCTAATGTTGAGCTGAAGATCTGTACCTCACTCTGCAGTCTGTACTCGCCTTTCAAAATCAGCTCCCTCTGTTGTGCAGTGAGAGAGACTGACCTAATGTTGAGCTGTAGATCTGTACCTCACTCTGCAGTCTGTTCTCACCTATCAAAATCAGCTCCCTGTGCTGTGCAGTGAGATAGACTGACCTAATGTTGAGCTGTAGATCTGTACCTCACTCTGCAGTCTGTACGCACCTATCGAAATCAGCTCCCTGTGCTGTGAGATAGACTGACCTAATTTTGAGCTGTAGATCTGTACCTCACTCTGCAGTCTGTACGCGCCTATCAAAATCAGCTCCCTGTGCTGTGCAGTGAGATAGACTGACCTAATGTTGAGCTGTAGATCTGTACCTCACTCTGCAGTCTGTACGCACCTATCGAAATCAGCTCCCTGTGCTGTGACATAGACTGACCTAATGTTGAGCTGTAGATCTGTACCTCACTCTGCAGTCTGTACGCGCCTATCAAAATCAGCTCCCTCTGTTGTGCAGTGAGATAGACTGACCTAATGTTGAGCTGTAGATCTGTACCTCACTCTGCAGTCTGTTCTCACCTATCAAAATCAGCTCCCTGTGCTGTGCAGTGAGATAGACTGACCTAGTGTTGAGCTGTAGACCTTTACCTCACTCTGCAGTCTGTACTCGCCTATCAAAATCAGCTCCCTGTGCTGTGAGATAGACTGACCTAATGTTGAGCTGTAGATATGTACCTCACTCTGCAGTCTGTACTCGCCTTTCAAAATCAGCTCCCTCTGTTGTGCAGTGAGAGAGACTGACCTAATGTTGAGCTGTAGATCTGTACCTCACTCTGCAGTCTGTACTCGCCTATCAAAATCAGCTCCCTGTGCTGTGATATAGACTGACCTAATGTTGAGCTGAAGATCTGTACCTCACTCTGCAGTCTGTACGCGCCTTTCAAAATCAGCTCCCTCTGTTGTGCAGTGAGAGAGACTGACCTAATGTTGAGCTGTAGATCTGTACCTCACTCTGCAGTCTGTTCTCACCTATCAAAATCAGCTCCCTGTGCTGTGCAGTGAGATAGACTGACCTAATGTTGAGCTGTAGATCTGTACCTCACTCTGCAGTCTGTACGCACCTATCGAAATCAGCTCCCTGTGCTGTGAGATAGACTGACCTAATTTTGAGCTGTAGATCTGTACCTCACTCTGCAGTCTGTACGCGCCTATCAAAATCAGCTCCCTGTGCTGTGCAGTGAGATAGACTAATGTTGAGCTGTAGATCTGTACCTCACTCTGCAGTCTGTACGCACCTATCGAAATCAGCTCCCTGTGCTGTGAGATAGACTGACCTAATGTTGAGCTGTAGATCTGTACCTCACTCTGCAGTCTGTACGCGCATATCAAAATCAGCTCCCTGTGCTGTGCAGTGAGATAGACTGACCTAATGTTGAGCTGTAGATCTGTACCTCACTCTGCAGTCTGTACTTGCCTATCAAAATCAGCTACCTGTGCTGTGAGATAGACTGACCTAGTGTTGAGCTGTAGATCTGTACCTCACTCTGCAGTCTGTACGCGCCTTTCAAAATCAGCTCCCTGTGCTGTGCAGTGAGATAGACTGACCTAGTGTTGAGCTGTAGACCTTTGCCTCACTCTGCAGTCTGTACTCGCCTATCAAAATCAGCTCCCTGTGCTGTGAGATAGACTGACCTAATGTTGAGCTGTAGATATGTACCTCACTCTGCAGTCTGTACGCGCCTATCAAAATCAGCTCCCTGTGCTGTGAGATAGACTGACCTAATTTTGAGCTGTAGATCTGTACCTCACTCTGCAGTCTGTACTTGCCTATCAAAATCAGCTACCTGTGCTGTGAGATAGACTGACCTAGTGTTGAGCTGTAGATCTGTACCTCACTCTGCAGTCTGTACGCGCCTTTCAAAATCAGCTCCCTCTGTTGTGCAGTGAGATAGACTGAGCTAATGTTGAGCTGTAGATCTGTACCTCACTCTGCAGTCTGTTCTCACCTATCAAAATCAGCTCCCTGTGCTGTGCAGTGAGATAGACTGACCTAACGATGAGCTGTAGATCTGTACCTCCCTCTGCAGTCTGTACGCGCCTATCAAAATCAGCTCCCTGTGCTGTGAGATAGACTGACCTAATTTTGAGCTGTAGATATGTACCTCTCTCTGCAGTCTGTACTCGCCTATCAAAATCAGCTCCCTGTGCTGTGAGATAGACTGACCTAATGTTGAGCTGTAGATCTGTACCTCACTCTGCAGTCTGTACTCGCCTATCAAAATCAGCTCCCTGTGCTGTGATATAGACTGACCTAATGTTGAGCTGTAGATCTGTACCTCACTCTGCAGTCTGTACTCGCCTATCAAAATCAGCTCCCTGTGCTGTGAGATAGACTGACCTAGTGTTGAGCTGTAGATCTGTACCTCACTCTGCAGTCTGTACTCGCCTTTCAAAATCAGCTCCCTCTGTTGTGCAGTGAGAGAGACTGACCTAATGTTGAGCTGTAGATCTGTACCTCACTCTGCAGTCTGTTCTCACCTATCAAAATCAGCTCCCTGTGCTGTGCAGTGAGATAGACTGACCTAATGTTGAGCTGTAGATCTGTACCTCACTCTGCAGTCTGTACGCACCTATCGAAATCAGCTCCCTGTGCTGTGAGATAGACTGACCTAATTTTGAGCTGTAGATCTGTACCTCACTCTGCAGTCTGTACGCGCCTATCAAAATCAGCTCCCTGTGCTGTGCAGTGAGATAGACTAATGTTGAGCTGTAGATCTGTACCTCACTCTGCAGTCTGTACGCACCTATCGAAATCAGCTCCCTGTGCTGTGAGATAGACTGACCTAATGTTGAGCTGTAGATCTGTACCTCACTCTGCAGTCTGTACGCGCCTATCAAAATCAGCTCCCTGTGATGTGCAGTGAGATAGACTGACCTAATGTTGAGCTGTAGATCTGTACCTCATTTTGCAGTCTGTACACGCCTATCAAAATCAGCTCCCTGTGCTGTGCAGTGAGATAGACTGACCTAATGTTGAGCTGTAGATATGTACTTCACTTTGCAGTCTGTGCGCGCCTATAAAAATCAGCTCCCTGTGCTGTGCAGTGAGATAGACTGACCTAATGTTGAGCTGTAGATCTGTACCTCACTCTGCAGTCTGTACTCGCCTTTCAAAATCAGCTCCCTGTACTGTGAGATAGACTGACCTAATGTTGAGCTGTAGATCTGTACCTCACTCTGCAGTCTGTACGCGCCTATCAAAATCAGCTCCCTCTGTTGTGCAGTGAGATAGACTGAGCTAATGTTGAGCTGTAGATCTGTACCTCACTCTGCAGTCTGTTCTCACCTATCAAAATCAGCTCCCTGTGCTGTGAGATAGACTGACCTAATTTTGAGCTGTAGATCTGTACCTCACTCTGCAGTCTGTACTCGCCTATCAAAATCAGCTACCTGTTCTGTGAGATAGACTGACCTAGTGTTGAGCTGTAGATCTGTACCTCACTCTGCAGTCTGTACGCGCCTATCAAAATCAGCTCCCTGTGCTGTGCAGTGAGATAGACTGACCTAATGTTGAGCTGTAGATCTGTGCCTCACTCTGCAGTCTGTACTCGCCTTTCAAAATCAGCTCCCTGTACTGTGAGATAGACTGACCTAATGTTGAGCTGTAGATCTGTACCTCACTCTGCAGTCTGTACTCACCTATCAAAATCAGCTCCCTGTGCTGTGCAGTGAGATAGACTGACCTAATGTTGAGCTGAAGATCTGTACCTCACTCTGCAGTCTGTACTCGCCTTTCAAAATCAGCTCCCTCTGTTGTGCAGTGAGAGAGACTGACCTAATGTTGAGCTGTAGATCTGTACCTCACTCTGCAGTCTGTTCTCACCTATCAAAATCAGCTCCCTGTGCTGTGCAGTGAGATAGACTGACCTAATGTTGAGCTGTAGATCTGTACCTCACTCTGCAGTCTGTACGCACCTATCGGAATCAGCTCCCTGTGCTGTGAGATAGACTGACCTAATTTTGAGCTGTAGATCTGTACCTCACTCTGCAGTCTGTACGCGCCTATCAAAATCAGCTCCCTGTGCTGTGCAGTGAGATAGACTGACCTAATGTTGAGCTGTAGATCTGTACCTCACTCTGCAGTCTGTACGCGCCTATCAAAATCAGCTCCCTGTGCTGTGCAGTGAGATAGACTGACCTAATGTTGAGCTGTAGATCTGTACCTCATTTTGCAGTCTGTACACGCCTATCAAAATCAGCTCCCTGTGCTGTGCAGTGAGATAGACTGACCTAATGTTGAGCTGTAGATATGTACTTCACTTTGCAGTCTGTACGCGCCTATAAAAATCAGCTCCCTGTGCTGTGCAGTGAGATAGACTGACCTAATGTTGAGCTGTAGATCTGTACCTCACTCTGCAGTCTGTACTCGCCTTTCAAAATCAGCTCCCTGTACTGTGAGATAGACTGACCTAATGTTGAGCTGTAGATCTGTACCTCACTCTGCAGTCTGTACGCGCCTATCAAAATCAGCTCCCTCTGTTGTGCAGTGAGATAGACTGAGCTAATGTTGAGCTGTAGATCTGTACCTCACTCTGCAGTCTGTTCTCACCTATCAAAATCAGCTCCCTGTGCTGTGAGATAGACTGACCTAATTTTGAGCTGTAGATCTGTACCTCACTCTGCAGTCTGTACTCGCCTATCAAAATCAGCTACCTGTTCTGTGAGATAGACTGACCTAGTGTTGAGCTGTAGATCTGTACCTCACTCTGCAGTCTGTACGCGCCTATCAAAATCAGCTCCCTGTGCTGTGCAGTGAGATAGACTGACCTAATGTTGAGCTGTAGATCTGTGCCTCACTCTGCAGTCTGTACTCGCCTTTCAAAATCAGCTCCCTGTACTGTGAGATAGACTGACCTAATGTTGAGCTGTAGATCTGTACCTCACTCTGCAGTCTGTACTCACCTATCAAAATCAGCTCCCTGTGCTGTGCAGTGAGATAGACTGACCTAATGTTGAGCTGAAGATCTGTACCTCACTCTGCAGTCTGTACGCGCCTATCAAAATCAGCTCCCTCTGTTGTGCAGTGAGATAGACTGAGCTAATGTTGAGCTGTAGATCTGTACCTCACTCTGCAGTCTGTTCTCACCTATCAAAATCAGCTCCCTGTGCTGTGAGATAGACTGACCTAATTTTGAGCTGTAGATCTGTACCTCACTCTGCAGTCTGTACTCGCCTATCAAAATCAGCTACCTGTTCTGTGAGATAGACTGACCTAGTGTTGAGCTGTAGATCTGTACCTCACTCTGCAGTCTGTACGCGCCTATCAAAATCAGCTCCCTGTGCTGTGCAGTGAGATAGACTGACCTAATGTTGAGCTGTAGATCTGTGCCTCACTCTGCAGTCTGTACTCGCCTTTCAAAATCAGCTCCCTGTACTGTGAGATAGACTGACCTAATGTTGAGCTGTAGATCTGTACCTCACTCTGCAGTCTGTACTCACCTATCAAAATCAGCTCCCTGTGCTGTGCAGTGAGATAGACTGACCTAATGTTGAGCTGAAGATCTGTACCTCACTCTGCAGTCTGTACTCGCCTTTCAAAATCAGCTCCCTCTGTTGTGCAGTGAGAGAGACTGACCTAATGTTGAGCTGTAGATCTGTACCTCACTCTGCAGTCTGTTCTCACCTATCAAAATCAGCTCCCTGTGCTGTGCAGTGAGATAGACTGACCTAATGTTGAGCTGTAGATCTGTACCTCACTCTGCAGTCTGTACGCACCTATCGGAATCAGCTCCCTGTGCTGTGAGATAGACTGACCTAATTTTGAGCTGTAGATCTGTACCTCACTCTGCAGTCTGTACGCGCCTATCAAAATCAGCTCCCTGTGCTGTGCAGTGAGATAGACTGACCTAATGTTGAGCTGTAGATCTGTACCTCACTCTGCAGTCTGTACGCGCCTATCAAAATCAGCTCCCTGTGCTGTGCAGTGAGATAGACTGACCTAATGTTGAGCTGTAGATCTGTACCTCATTTTGCAGTCTGTACACGCCTATCAAAATCAGCTCCCTGTGCTGTGCAGTGAGATAGACTGACCTAATGTTGAGCTGTAGATATGTACTTCACTTTGCAGTCTGTACGCGCCTATAAAAATCAGCTCCCTGTGCTGTGCAGTGAGATAGACTGAGCTAATGTTGAGCTGTAGATCTGTACCTCACTCTGCAGTCTGTTCTCACCTATCAAAATCAGCTCCCTGTGCTGTGAGATAGACTGACCTAATTTTGAGCTGTAGATCTGTACCTCACTCTGCAGTCTGTACTCGCCTATCAAAATCAGCTACCTGTTCTGTGAGATAGACTGACCTAGTGTTGAGCTGTAGATCTGTACCTCACTCTGCAGTCTGTACGCGCCTATCAAAATCAGCTCCCTGTGCTGTGCAGTGAGATAGACTGACCTAATGTTGAGCTGTAGATCTGTGCCTCACTCTGCAGTCTGTACTCGCCTTTCAAAATCAGCTCCCTGTACTGTGAGATAGACTGACCTAATGTTGAGCTGTAGATCTGTACCTCACTCTGCAGTCTGTACTCACCTATCAAAATCAGCTCCCTGTGCTGTGCAGTGAGATAGACTGACCTAATGTTGAGCTGAAGATCTGTACCTCACTCTGCAGTCTGTACTCGCCTTTCAAAATCAGCTCCCTCTGTTGTGCAGTGAGAGAGACTGACCTAATGTTGAGCTGTAGATCTGTACCTCACTCTGCAGTCTGTTCTCACTTATCAAAATCAGCTCCCTGTGCTGTGCAGTGAGATAGACTGACCTAATGTTGAGCTGTAGATCTGTACCTCACTCTGCAGTCTGTACGCACCTATCGAAATCAGCTCCCTGTGCTGTGAGATAGACTGACCTAATTTTGAGCTGTAGATCTGTACCTCACTCTGCAGTCTGTACTCGCCTATCAAAATCAGCTACCTGTTCTGTGAGATAGACTGACCTAGTGTTGAGCTGTAGATCTGTACCTCACTCTGCAGTCTGTACGCGCCTATCAAAATCAGCTCCCTGTGCTGTGCAGTGAGATAGACTGACCTAATGTTGAGCTGTAGATCTGTGCCTCACTCTGCAGTCTGTACTCGCCTTTCAAAATCAGCTCCCTGTACTGTGAGATAGACTGACCTAATGTTGAGCTGTAGATCTGTACCTCACTCTGCAGTCTGTACTCACCTATCAAAATCAGCTCCCTGTGCTGTGCAGTGAGATAGACTGACCTAATGTTGAGCTGAAGATCTGTACCTCACTCTGCAGTCTGTTCTCACCTATCAAAATCAGCTCCCTGTGCTGTGCAGTGAGATAGACTGACCTAATGTTGAGCTGTAGATCTGTACCTCACTCTGCAGTCTGTACGCACCTATCGGAATCAGCTCCCTGTGCTGTGAGATAGACTGACCTAATTTTGAGCTGTAGATCTGTACCTCACTCTGCAGTCTGTACGCGCCTATCAAAATCAGCTCCCTGTGCTGTGCAGTGAGATAGACTGACCTAATGTTGAGCTGTAGATCTGTACCTCACTCTGCAGTCTGTACGCGCCTATCAAAATCAGCTCCCTGTGCTGTGCAGTGAGATAGACTGACCTAATGTTGAGCTGTAGATCTGTACCTCATTTTACAGTCTGTACACGCCTATCAAAATCAGCTCCCTGTGCTGTGCAGTGAGATAGACTGACCTAATGTTGAGCTGTAGATATGTACTTCACTTTGCAGTCTGTACGCGCCTATAAAAATCAGCTCCCTGTGCTGTGCAGTGAGATAGACTGACCTAATGTTGAGCTGTAGATCTGTACCTCACTCTGCAGTCTGTACTCACCTTTCAAAATCAGCTCCCTGTACTGTGAGATAGACTGACCTAATGTTGAGCTGTAGATCTGTACCTCACTCTGCAGTCTGTACGCGCCTATCAAAATCAGCTCCCTCTGTTGTGCAGTGAGATAGACTGAGCTAATGTTGAGCTGTAGATCTGTACCTCACTCTGCAGTCTGTTCTCACCTATCAAAATCAGCTCCCTGTGCTGTGAGATAGACTGACCTAATTTTGAGCTGTAGATCTGTACCTCACTCTGCAGTCTGTACTCGCCTATCACAATCAGCTACCTGTTCTGTGAGATAGACTGACCTAGTGTTGAGCTGTAGATCTGTACCTCACTCTGCAGTCTGTACGCGCCTATCAAAATCAGCTCCCTGTGCTGTGCAGTGAGATAGACTGACCTAATGTTGAGCTGTAGATCTGTGCCTCACTCTGCAGTCTGTACTCGCCTTTCAAAATCAGCTCCCTGTACTGTGAGATAGACTGACCTAATGTTGAGCTGTAGATCTGTACCTCACTCTGCAGTCTGTACTCACCTATCAAAATCAGCTCCCTGTGCTGTGCAGTGAGATAGACTGACCTAATGTTGAGCTGAAGATCTGTACCTCACTCTGCAGTCTGTACTCGCCTTTCAAAATCAGCTCCCTCTGTTGTGCAGTGAGAGAGACTGACCTAATGTTGAGCTGTAGATCTGTACCTCACTCTGCAGTCTGTTCTCACCTATCAAAATCAGCTCCCTGTGCTGTGCAGTGAGATAGACTGACCTAATGTTGAGCTGTAGATCTGTACATCACTCTGCAGTCTGTACGCACCTATCGAAATCAGCTCCCTGTGCTGTGAGATAGACTGACCTAATTTTGAGCTGTAGATCTTTACCTCACTCTGCAGTCTGTACGCGCCTATCAAAATCAGCTCCCTGTGCAGAGAGATAGACTGACCTAATGTTGAGCTGTAGATCTGTACCTCACTCTGCAGTCTGTTCTCACCTATCCAAATCAGTTCCCTGTGCTGTGCAGTGAGATAGACTGACCTAATGTTGAGCTGTAGATCTGTACCTCACTCTGCAGTCTGTACGCGCCTTTCAAAATCAGCTCCCTCTGTTGTGCAGTGAGATAGACTGACCTAGTGTTGAGCTGTAGATCTGTACCTCACTCTGCAGTCTGTACTCACCTTTCAAAATCAGCTCCCTGTACTGTGAGATAGACTGACCTAATGTTGAGCTGTAGATCTGTACCTCACTCTGCAGTCTGTACGCGCCTATCAAAATCAGCTACCTGTTCTGTGAGATAGACTGACCTAGTGTTGAGCTGTAGATCTGTACCTCACTCTGCAGTCTGTACGCGCCTATCAAAATCAGCTCCCTGTGCTGTGCAGTGAGATAGACTGACCTAATGTTGAGCTGTAGATCTGTGCCTCACTCTGCAGTCTGTACTCACCTTTCAAAATCAGCTCCCTGTACTGTGAGATAGACTGACCTAATGTTGAGCTGTAGATCTGTACCTCACTCTGCAGTCTGTACGCGCCTATCAAAATCAGCTCCCTCTGTTGTGCAGTGAGATAGACTGAGCTAATGTTGAGCTGTAGATCTGTACCTCACTCTGCAGTCTGTTCTCACCTATCAAAATCAGCTCCCTGTGCTGTGAGATAGACTGACCTAATTTTGAGCTGTAGATCTGTACCTCACTCTGCAGTCTGTACTCGCCTATCAAAATCAGCTACCTGTTCTGTGAGATAGACTGACCTAGTGTTGAGCTGTAGATCTGTACCTCACTCTGCAGTCTGTACGCGCCTATCAAAATCAGCTCCCTGTGCTGTGCAGTGAGATAGACTGACCTAATGTTGAGCTGTAGATCTGTGCCTCACTCTGCAGTCTGTACTCGCCTTTCAAAATCAGCTCCCTGTACTGTGAGATAGACTGACCTAATGTTGAGCTGTAGATCTGTACCTCACTCTGCAGTCTGTACTCACCTATCAAAATCAGCTCCCTGTGCTGTGCAGTGAGATAGACTGACCTAATGTTGAGCTGAAGATCTGTACCTCACTCTGCAGTCTGTACTCGCCTTTCAAAATCAGCTCCCTCTGTTGTGCAGTGAGAGAGACTGACCTAATGTTGAGCTGTAGATCTGTACCTCACTCTGCAGTCTGTTCTCACCTATCAAAATCAGCTCCCTGTGCTGTGCAGTGAGATAGACTGACCTAATGTTGAGCTGTAGATCTGTACCTCACTCTGCAGTCTGTACGCACCTATCGAAATCAGCTCCCTGTGCTGTGAGATAGACTGACCTAATTTTGAGCTGTAGATCTTTACCTCACTCTGCAGTCTGTACGCGCCTATCAAAATCAGCTCCCTGTGCAGAGAGATAGACTGACCTAATGTTGAGCTGTAGATCTGTACCTCACTCTGCAGTCTGTTCTCACCTATCCAAATCAGTTCCCTGTGCTGTGCAGTGAGATAGACTGACCTAATGTTGAGCTGTAGATCTGTACCTCACTCTGCAGTCTGTACGCGCCTTTCAAAATCAGCTCCCTCTGTTGTGCAGTGAGATAGACTGACCTAGTGTTGAGCTGTAGATCTGTACCTCACTCTGCAGTCTGTACGCGCCTATCAAAATCAGCTCCCTGTGCTGTGCAGTGAGATAGACTGACCTAATGTTGAGCTGTAGATCTGTGCCTCACTCTGCAGTCTGTACTCTCCTTTCAAAATCAGCTCCCTGTACTGTGAGATAGACTGACCTAATGTTGAGCTGTAGATCTGTACCTCACTCTGCAGTCTGTTCTCACCTATCGAAATCAGCTCCCTGTGCTGTGAGATAGACTGACCTAATTTTGAGCTGTAGATCTGTACCTCACTCTGCAGTCTGTACGCGCCTATCAAAATCAGCTCCCTGTGCTGTGCAGTGAGATAGACTGACCTAATGTTGAGCTGTAGATCTGTACCTCACTCTGCAGTCTGTACGCGCCTATCAAAATCAGCTCCCTGTGCTGTGCAGTGAGATAGACTGACCTAATGTTGAGCTGTAGATCTGTACCTCATTTTGCAGTCTGTACACGCCTATCAAAATCAGCTCCCTGTGCTGTGCAGTGAGATAGACTGACCTAATGTTGAGCTGTAGATATGTACTTCACTTTGCAGTCTGTACGCGCCTATAAAAATCAGCTCCCTGTGCTGTGCAGTGAGATAGACTGACCTAATTTTGAGCTGTAGATCTGTACCTCACTCTGCAGTCTGTACTCGCCTATCAAAATCAGCTCCCTCTGTTGTGCAGTGAGATAGACTGAGCTAATGTTGAGCTGTAGATCTGTACCTCACTCTGCAGTCTGTTCTCACCTATCAAAATCAGCTCCCTGTGCTGTGCAGTGAGATAGACTGACCTAATGTTGAGCTGTAGATATGTACTTCACTTTGCAGTCTGTACGCGCCTATAAAAATCAGCTCCCTGTGCTGTGCAGTGAGATAGACTGACCTAATTTTGAGCTGTAGATCTGTACCTCACTCTGCAGTCTGTACTCGCCTATCAAAATCAGCTCCCTCTGTTGTGCAGTGAGATAGACTGAGCTAATGTTGAGCTGTAGATCTGTACCTCACTCTGCAGTCTGTTCTCACCTATCAAAATCAGCTCCCTGTGCTGTGAGATAGACTGACCTAATTTTGAGCTGTAGATCTGTACCTCACTCTGCAGTCTGTACTCGCCTATCAAAATCAGCTACCTGTTCTGTGAGATAGACTGACCTAGTGTTGAGCTGTAGATCTGTACCTCACTCTGCAGTCTGTACGCGCCTATCAAAATCAGCTCCCTGTGCTGTGCAGTGAGATAGACTGACCTAATGTTGAGCTGTAGATCTGTGCCTCACTCTGCAGTCTGTACTCGCCTTTCAAAATCAGCTCCCTGTACTGTGAGATAGACTGACCTAATGTTGAGCTGTAGATCTGTACCTCACTCTGCAGTCTGTACTCACCTATCAAAATCAGCTCCCTGTGCTGTGCAGTGAGATAGACTGACCTAATGTTGAGCTGAAGATCTGTACCTCACTCTGCAGTCTGTACTCGCCTTTCAAAATCAGCTCCCTCTGTTGTGCAGTGAGAGAGACTGACCTAATGTTGAGCTGTAGATCTGTACCTCACTCTGCAGTCTGTTCTCACCTATCAAAATCAGCTCCCTGTGCTGTGCAGTGAGATAGACTGACCTAATGTTGAGCTGTAGATCTGTACCTCACTCTGCAGTCTGTACGCACCTATCGAAATCAGCTCCCTGTGCTGTGAGATAGACTGACCTAATTTTGAGCTGTAGATCTGTACCTCACTCTGCAGTCTGTACGCGCCTATCAAAATCAGCTCCCTGTGCTGTGCAGTGAGATAGACTGACCTAATGTTGAGCTGTAGATCTGTACCTCACTCTGCAGTCTGTACGCACCTATCGAAATCAGCTCCCTGTGCTGTGACATAGACTGACCTAATGTTGAGCTGTAGATCTGTACCTCACTCTGCAGTCTGTACGCGCCTATCAAAATCAGCTCCCTGTGCAGAGAGATAGACTGACCTAATGTTGAGCTGTAGATCTGTACCTCACTCTGCAGTCTGTTCTCACCTATCCAAATCAGTTCCCTGTGCTGTGCAGTGAGATAGACTGACCTAATGTTGAGCTGTAGATCTGTACCTCACTCTGCAGTCTGTACGCGCCTTTCAAAATCAGCTCCCTCTGTTGTGCAGTGAGATAGACTGACCTAATGTTGAGCTGTAGATCTGTGCCTCACTCTGCAGTCTGTACTCGCCTTTCAAAATCAGCTCCCTGTACTGTGAGATAGACTGACCTAATGTTGAGCTGTAGATCTGTACCTCACTCTGCAGTCTGTACTCACCTATCAAAATCAGCTCCCTGTGCTGTGCTGTGAGATAGACTGACCTAATTTTGAGCTGTAGATCTTTACCTCACTCTGCAGTCTGTACGCGCCTATCAAAATCAGCTCCCTGTGCAGAGAGATAGACTGACCTAATGTTGAGCTGTAGATCTGTACCTCACTCTGCAGTCTGTTCTCACCTATCCAAATCAGTTCCCTGTGCTGTGCAGTGAGATAGACTGACCTAATGTTGAGCTGTAGATCTGTACCTCACTCTGCAGTCTGTACGCGCCTTTCAAAATCAGCTCCCTCTGTTGTGCAGTGAGATAGACTGACCTAGTGTTGAGCTGTAGATCTGTACCTCACTCTGCAGTCTGTACGCGCCTATCAAAATCAGCTCCCTGTGCTGTGCAGTGAGATAGACTGACCTAATGTTGAGCTGTAGATCTGTGCCTCACTCTGCAGTCTGTACTCTCCTTTCAAAATCAGCTCCCTGTACTGTGAGATAGACTGACCTAATGTTGAGCTGTAGATCTGTACCTCACTCTGCAGTCTGTTCTCACCTATCGAAATCAGCTCCCTGTGCTGTGAGATAGACTGACCTAATTTTGAGCTGTAGATCTGTACCTCACTCTGCAGTCTGTACGCGCCTATCAAAATCAGCTCCCTGTGCTGTGCAGTGAGATAGACTGACCTAATGTTGAGCTGTAGATCTGTACCTCACTCTGCAGTCTGTACGCGCCTATCAAAATCAGCTCCCTGTGCTGTGCAGTGAGATAGACTGACCTAATGTTGAGCTGTAGATCTGTACCTCATTTTGCAGTCTGTACACGCCTATCAAAATCAGCTCCCTGTGCTGTGCAGTGAGATAGACTGACCTAATGTTGAGCTGTAGATATGTACTTCACTTTGCAGTCTGTACGCGCCTATAAAAATCAGCTCCCTGTGCTGTGCAGTGAGATAGACTGACCTAATTTTGAGCTGTAGATCTGTACCTCACTCTGCAGTCTGTACTCGCCTATCAAAATCAGCTCCCTCTGTTGTGCAGTGAGATAGACTGAGCTAATGTTGAGCTGTAGATCTGTACCTCACTCTGCAGTCTGTTCTCACCTATCAAAATCAGCTCCCTGTGCTGTGCAGTGAGATAGACTGACCTAATGTTGAGCTGTAGATATGTACTTCACTTTGCAGTCTGTACGCGCCTATAAAAATCAGCTCCCTGTGCTGTGCAGTGAGATAGACTGACCTAATTTTGAGCTGTAGATCTGTACCTCACTCTGCAGTCTGTACTCGCCTATCAAAATCAGCTCCCTCTGTTGTGCAGTGAGATAGACTGAGCTAATGTTGAGCTGTAGATCTGTACCTCACTCTGCAGTCTGTTCTCACCTATCAAAATCAGCTCCCTGTGCTGTGAGATAGACTGACCTAATTTTGAGCTGTAGATCTGTACCTCACTCTGCAGTCTGTACTCGCCTATCAAAATCAGCTACCTGTTCTGTGAGATAGACTGACCTAGTGTTGAGCTGTAGATCTGTACCTCACTCTGCAGTCTGTACGCGCCTATCAAAATCAGCTCCCTGTGCTGTGCAGTGAGATAGACTGACCTAATGTTGAGCTGTAGATCTGTGCCTCACTCTGCAGTCTGTACTCGCCTTTCAAAATCAGCTCCCTGTACTGTGAGATAGACTGACCTAATGTTGAGCTGTAGATCTGTACCTCACTCTGCAGTCTGTACTCACCTATCAAAATCAGCTCCCTGTGCTGTGCAGTGAGATAGACTGACCTAATGTTGAGCTGAAGATCTGTACCTCACTCTGCAGTCTGTACTCGCCTTTCAAAATCAGCTCCCTCTGTTGTGCAGTGAGAGAGACTGACCTAATGTTGAGCTGTAGATCTGTACCTCACTCTGCAGTCTGTTCTCACCTATCAAAATCAGCTCCCTGTGCTGTGCAGTGAGATAGACTGACCTAATGTTGAGCTGTAGATCTGTACCTCACTCTGCAGTCTGTACGCACCTATCGAAATCAGCTCCCTGTGCTGTGAGATAGACTGACCTAATTTTGAGCTGTAGATCTGTACCTCACTCTGCAGTCTGTACGCGCCTATCAAAATCAGCTCCCTGTGCTGTGCAGTGAGATAGACTGACCTAATGTTGAGCTGTAGATCTGTACCTCACTCTGCAGTCTGTACGCACCTATCGAAATCAGCTCCCTGTGCTGTGACATAGACTGACCTAATGTTGAGCTGTAGATCTGTACCTCACTCTGCAGTCTGTACGCGCCTATCAAAATCAGCTCCCTGTGCAGAGAGATAGACTGACCTAATGTTGAGCTGTAGATCTGTACCTCACTCTGCAGTCTGTTCTCACCTATCCAAATCAGTTCCCTGTGCTGTGCAGTGAGATAGACTGACCTAATGTTGAGCTGTAGATCTGTACCTCACTCTGCAGTCTGTACGCGCCTTTCAAAATCAGCTCCCTCTGTTGTGCAGTGAGATAGACTGACCTAATGTTGAGCTGTAGATCTGTACCTCACTCTGCAGTCTGTTCTCACCTATCAAAATCAGCTCCCTGTGCTGTGCAGTGAGATAGACTGACCTAGTGTTGAGCTGTAGACCTTTACCTCACTCTGCAGTCTGTACTCGCCTATCAAAATCAGCTCCCTGTGCTGTGAGATAGACTGACCTAATGTTGAGCTGTAGATATGTACCTCACTCTGCAGTCTGTACTCGCCTTTCAAAATCAGCTCCCTCTGTTGTGCAGTGAGAGAGACTGACCTAATGTTGAGCTGTAGATCTGTACCTCACTCTGCAGTCTGTACTCGCCTATCAAAATCAGCTCCCTGTGCTGTGATATAGACTGACCTAATGTTGAGCTGAAGATCTGTACCTCACTCTGCAGTCTGTACTCGCCTTTCAAAATCAGCTCCCTCTGTTGTGCAGTGAGAGAGACTGACCTAATGTTGAGCTGTAGATCTGTACCTCACTCTGCAGTCTGTACGCGCCTATCAAAATCAGCTCCCTGTGCTGTGCAGTGAGATAGACTAATGTTGAGCTGTAGATCTGTACCTCACTCTGCAGTCTGTACGCACCTATCGAAATCAGCTCCCTGTGCTGTGAGATAGACTGACCTAATGTTGAGCTGTAGATCTGTACCTCACTCTGCACTCTGTACTCACCTTTCAAAATCAGCTCCCTATACTGTGAGATAGACTGACCTAATGTTGAGCTGAAGATCTGTACCTCACTCTGCAGTCTGTACTCGCCTTTCAAAATCAGCTCCCTCTGTTGTGCAGTGAGAGAGACTGACCTAATGTTGAGCTGTAGATCTGTACCTCACTCTGCAGTCTGTACGCGCCTATCAAAATCAGCTCCCTGTGCTGTGCAGTGAGATAGACTAATGTTGAGCTGTAGATCTGTACCTCACTCTGCAGTCTGTACGCACCTATCGAAATCAGCTCCCTGTGCTGTGAGATAGACTGACCTAATGTTGAGCTGTAGATCTGTACCTCACTCTGCACTCTGTACTCACCTTTCAAAATCAGCTCCCTATACTGTGAGATAGACTGACCTAATGTTGAGCTGTAGATCTGTACCTCACTCTGCAGTCTGTTCTCACCTATCAAAATCAGCTCCCTGTGCTGTGCAGTGAGATAGACTGACCTAATGTTGAGCTGTAGATCTGTACCTCACTCTGCAGTCTGTACGCACCTATCGAAATCAGCTCCCTGTGCTGTGAGATAGACTGACCTAATTTTGAGCTGTAGATCTGTACCTCACTCTGCAGTCTGTACGCGCCTATCAAAATCAGCTCCCTGTGCTGTGCAGTGAGATAGACTGACCTAATGTTGAGCTGTAGATCTGTACCTCACTCTGCAGTCTGTACGCACCTATCGAAATCAGCTCCCTGTGCTGTGACATAGACTGACCTAATGTTGAGCTGTAGATCTGTACCTCACTCTGCAGTCTGTACGCGCCTATCAAAATCAGCTCCCTGTGCAGAGAGATAGACTGACCTAATGTTGAGCTGTAGATCTGTACCTCACTCTGCAGTCTGTTCTCACCTATCCAAATCAGTTCCCTGTGCTGTGCAGTGAGATAGACTGACCTAATGTTGAGCTGAAGATCTGTACCTCACTCTGCAGTCTGTACGCGCCTTTCAAAATCAGCTCCCTCTGTTGTGCAGTGAGATAGACTGACCTAATGTTGAGCTGTAGATCTGTACCTCACTCTGCAGTCTGTTCTCACCTATCAAAATCAGCTCCCTGTGCTGTGCAGTGAGATAGACTGACCTAGTGTTGAGCTGTAGACCTTTACCTCACTCTGCAGTCTGTACTCGCCTATCAAAATCAGCTCCCTGTGCTGTGAGATAGACTGACCTAATGTTGAGCTGTAGATATGTACCTCACTCTGCAGTCTGTACTCGCCTTTCAAAATCAGCTCCCTCTGTTGTGCAGTGAGAGAGACTGACCTAATGTTGAGCTGTAGATCTGTACCTCACTCTGCAGTCTGTACTCGCCTATCAAAATCAGCTCCCTGTGCTGTGATATAGACTGACCTAATGTTGAGCTGAAGATCTGTACCTCACTCTGCAGTCTGTACTCGCCTTTCAAAATCAGCTCCCTCTGTTGTGCAGTGAGAGAGACTGACCTAATGTTGAGCTGTAGATCTGTACCTCACTCTGCAGTCTGTTCTCACCTATCAAAATCAGCTCCCTGTGCTGTGCAGTGAGATAGACTGACCTAATGTTGAGCTGTAGATCTGTACCTCACTCTGCAGTCTGTACGCACCTATCGAAATCAGCTCCCTGTGCTGTGAGATAGACTGACCTAATTTTGAGCTGTAGATCTGTACCTCACTCTGCAGTCTGTACACGCCTATCAAAATCAGCTCCCTGTGCTGTGCAGTGAGATAGACTAATGTTGAGCTGTAGATCTGTACCTCACTCTGCAGTCTGTACGCACCTATCGAAATCAGCTCCCTGTGCTGTGAGATAGACTGACCTAATGTTGAGCTGTAGATCTGTACCTCACTCTGCAGTCTGTACGCGCATATCAAAATCAGCTCCCTGTGCTGTGCAGTGAGATAGACTGACCTAATGTTGAGCTGTAGATCTGTACCTCACTCTGCACTCTGTACTCACCTTTCAAAATCAGCTCCCTATACTGTGAGATAGACTGACCTAATGTTGAGCTGTAGATCTGTACCTCACTCTGCAGTCTGTACGCGCCTATCAAAATCAGCTCCCTGTGCAGAGAGATAGACTGACCTAATGTTGAGCTGTAGATCTGTACCTCACTCTGCAGTCTGTTCTCACCTATCCAAATCAGCTCCCTGTGCTGTGCAGTGAGATAGACTGACCTAATGTTGAGCTGTAGATCTGTACCTCACTCTGCAGTCTGTACGCGCCTTTCAAAATCAGCTCCCTCTGTTGTGCAGTGAGATAGACTGACCTAATGTTGAGCTGTAGATCTGTACCTCACTCTGCAGTCTGTTCTCACCTATCAAAATCAGCTCCCTGTGCTGTGCAGTGAGATAGACTGACCTAGTGTTGAGCTGTAGACCTTTGCCTCACTCTGCAGTCTGTACTCGCCTATCAAAATCAGCTCCCTGTGCTGTGAGATAGACTGACCTAATGTTGAGCTGTAGATATGTACCTCACTCTGCAGTCTGTACGCGCCTATCAAAATCAGCTCCCTGTGCTGTGAGATAGACTGACCTAATTTTGAGCTGTAGATCTGTACCTCACTCTGCAGTCTGTACTTGCCTATCAAAATCAGCTACCTGTGCTGTGAGATAGACTGACCTAGTGTTGAGCTGTAGATCTGTACCTCACTCTGCAGTCTGTACGCGCCTTTCAAAATCAGCTCCCTGTGCTGTGCAGTGAGATAGACTGACCTAGTGTTGAGCTGTAGACCTTTGCCTCACTCTGCAGTCTGTACTCGCCTATCAAAATCAGCTCCCTGTGCTGTGAGATAGACTGACCTAATGTTGAGCTGTAGATATGTACCTCACTCTGCAGTCTGTACGCGCCTATCAAAATCAGCTCCCTGTGCTGTGAGATAGACTGACCTAATTTTGAGCTGTAGATCTGTACCTCACTCTGCAGTCTGTACTTGCCTATCAAAATCAGCTACCTGTGCTGTGAGATAGACTGACCTAGTGTTGAGCTGTAGATCTGTACCTCACTCTGCAGTCTGTACGCGCCTTTCAAAATCAGCTCCCTCTGTTGTGCAGTGAGATAGACTGAGCTAATGTTGAGCTGTAGATCTGTACCTCACTCTGCAGTCTGTTCTCACCTATCAAAATCAGCTCCCTGTGCTGTGCAGTGAGATAGACTGACCTAACGATGAGCTGTAGATCTGTACCTCCCTCTGCAGTCTGTACGCGCCTATCAAAATCAGCTCCCTGTGCTGTGAGATAGACTGACCTAATTTTGAGCTGTAGATATGTACTTCACTTTGCAGTCTGTACGCGCCTATAAAAATCAGCTCCCTGTGCTGTGCAGTGAGATAGACTGACCTAATGTTGAGCTGTAGATCTGTACCTCACTCTGCAGTCTGTACTCGCCTTTCAAAATCAGCTCCCTGTACTGTGAGATAGACTGACCTAATGTTGAGCTGTAGATCTGTACCTCACTCTGCAGTCTGTACGCGCCTATCAAAATCAGCTCCCTCTGTTGTGCAGTGAGATAGACTGAGCTAATGTTGAGCTGTAGATCTGTACCTCACTCTGCAGTCTGTTCTCACCTATCAAAATCAGCTCCCTGTGCTGTGAGATAGACTGACCTAATTTTGAGCTGTAGATCTGTACCTCACTCTGCAGTCTGTACTCGCATATCAAAATCAGCTACCTGTTCTGTGAGATAGACTGACCTAGTGTTGAGCTGTAGACCTTTACCTCACTCTGCAGTCTGTACTCGCCTATCAAAATCAGCTCCCTGTGCTGTGAGATAGACTGACCTAATGTTGAGTTGAAGATCTGTACCTCACTCTGCAGTCTGTACTCGCCTATCAAAATCAGCTCCCTGTGCTGTGCAGTGAGATAGACTGACCTAATGTTGAGCTGTAGATATGTACCTCACTCTGCAGTCTGTACTCGCCTATCAAAATCAGCTCCCTGTGCTGTGAGATAGACTGACCTAATGTTGAGCTGTAGATCTGTACCTCACTCTGCAGTCTGTACTCGCCTTTCAAAATCAGCTCCCTGTACTGTGAGATAGACTGACCTAATGTTGAGCTGTAGATCTGTACCTCACTCTGCAGTCTGTACGCGCCTATCAAAATCAGCTCCCTCTGTTGTGCAGTGAGATAGACTGAGCTAATGTTGAGCTGTAGATCTGTACCTCACTCTGCAGTCTGTTCTCACCTATCAAAATCAGCTCCCTGTGCTGTGAGATAGACTGACCTAATTTTGAGCTGTAGATCTATACCTCACTCTGCAGTCTGTACTCGCATATCAAAATCAGCTACCTGTTCTGTGAGATAGACTGACCTAGTGTTGAGCTGTAGACCTTTACCTCACTCTGCAGTCTGTACTCGCCTATCAAAATCAGCTCCCTGTGCTGTGAGATAGACTGACCTAATGTTGAGTTGAAGATCTGTACCTCACTCTGCAGTCTGTACTCGCCTATCAAAATCAGCTCCCTGTGCTGTGCAGTGAGATAGACTGACCTAATGTTGAGCTGTAGATATGTACCTCACTCTGCAGTCTGTACTCGCCTATCAAAATCAGCTCCCTGTGCTGTGAGATAGACTGACCTAATGTTGAGCTGTAGATCTGTACCTCACTCTGCAGTCTGTACGCGCCTATCAAAATCAGCTCCCTGTGCAGAGAGAGACTGACCTAATGTTGAGCTGTAGATCTGTACCTCACTCTGCAGTCTGTTCTCACCTATCCAAATCAGCTCCCTGTGCTGTGCAGTGAGATAGACTGACCTAATGTTGAGCTGTAGATCTGTACCTCACTCTGCAGTCTGTACGCGCCTATCAAAATCAGCTCCCTGTGCTGTGCAGTGAGATAGACTGACCTAATGTTGAGCTGTAGATCTGTACCTCACTCTGCAGTCTGTACTCGCCTTTCAAAATCAGCTCCCTGTACTGTGAGATAGACTGACCTAATGTTGAGCTGTAGATATGTACCTCACTCTGCACTCTGTACTCGCCTATCAAAATCAGCTCCCTGTTCTGTGAGATAGACTGACCTAGTGTTGAGCTGTAGACCTTTACCTCACTCTGCAGTCTGTACGCGCCTATCAAAATCTGCTCCCTGTGCTGTGACATAGACTGACCTAATGTTGAGCTGTAGATCTGTACCTCACTCTGCAGTCTGTACGCGCCTATCAAAATCAGCTCCCTGTGCTGTGCAGTGAGATAGACTGACCTAATGTTGAGCTGTAGATCTGTACCTCATTTTGCAGTCTGTACACGCCTATCAAAATCAGCTCCCTGTGCTGTGCAGTGAGATAGACTGACCTAATGTTGAGCTGTAGATATGTACTTCACTTTGCAGTCTGTACGCGCCTATAAAAATCAGCTCCCTGTGCTGTGCAGTGAGATAGACTGACCTAATGTTGAGCTGTAGATCTGTACCTCACTCTGCAGTCTGTACTCGCCTTTCAAAATCAGCTCCCTGTACTGTGAGATAGACTGACCTAATGTTGAGCTGTAGATCTGTACCTCACTCTGCAGTCTGTACGCGCCTATCAAAATCAGCTCCCTCTGTTGTGCAGTGAGATAGACTGAGCTAATGTTGAGCTGTAGATCTGTACCTCACTCTGCAGTCTGTTCTCACCTATCAAAATCAGCTCCCTGTGCTGTGAGATAGACTGACCTAATTTTGAGCTGTAGATCTGTACCTCACTCTGCAGTCTGTACTCGCCTATCAAAATCAGCTACCTGTTCTGTGAGATAGACTGACCTAGTGTTGAGCTGTAGACCTTTACCTCACTCTGCAGTCTGTACTCGCCTATCAAAATCAGCTCCCTGTGCTGTGAGATAGACTGACCTAATGTTGAGTTGAAGATCTGTACCTCACTCTGCAGTCTGTACTCGCCTATCAAAATCAGCTCCCTGTGCTGTGCAGTGAGATAGACTGACCTAATGTTGAGCTGTAGATATGTACCTCACTCTGCAGTCTGTACTCGCCTATCAAAATCAGCTCCCTGTGCTGTGAGATAGACTGACCTAATGTTGAGCTGTAGATCTGTACCTCACTCTGCAGTCTGTACGCGCCTATCAAAATCAGCTCCCTGTGCAGAGAGAGACTGACCTAATGTTGAGCTGTAGATCTGTACCTCACTCTGCAGTCTGTTCTCACCTATCCAAATCAGCTCCCTGTGCTGTGCAGTGAGATAGACTGACCTAATGTTGAGCTGTAGATCTGTACCTCACTCTGCAGTCTGTACGCGCCTATCAAAATCAGCTCCCTGTGCTGTGCAGTGAGATAGACTGACCTAATGTTGAGCTGTAGATCTGTACCTCACTCTGCAGTCTGTACTCGCCTTTCAAAATCAGCTCCCTGTACTGTGAGATAGACTGACCTAATGTTGAGCTGTAGATATGTACCTCACTCTGCACTCTGTACTCGCCTATCAAAATCAGCTCCCTGTTCTGTGAGATAGACTGACCTAGTGTTGAGCTGTAGACCTTTACCTCACTCTGCAGTCTGTACGCGCCCATCAAAATCTGCTCCCTGTGCTGTGACATAGACTGACCTAATGTTGAGCTGTAGATCTGTACCTCACTCTGCAGTCTGTGCTCGCCTATCAAAATCAGCTAACTGTGCTGTGAGATAGACTGACCTAGTGTTGAGCTGTAGACCTTTACCTCACTCTGCAGTCTGTACGCGCCTATCAAAATCTGCTCCCTGTGCTGTGACATAGACTGACCTAATTTTGAGCTGTAGATCTGTACCTCAATCTGCAGTCTGTTCTCACCTATCAAAATCAGCTCCCTGTGCTGTGCAGTGAGACAGACTGACCTAATGTTGAGCTGTAGATCTGTACCTCACTCTGCAGTCTGTACGCGTCTTTCAAAATCAGCTCCCTCTGTTGTGCAGTGAGATAGACTGACCTAATGTTGAGCTGTAGACCTTTACCTCACTCTGCAGTCTGTACGCGCCTATCAAAATCTGCTCCCTGTGCTGTGACATAGACTGACCTAATGTTGAGCTGTAGATCTGTACCTCACTCTGCAGTCTGTACTCGCCTTTCAAAATCAGCTCCCTGTACTGTGAGATAGACTGACCTAATGTTGAGCTGTAGATATGTACCTCACTCTGCAGTCTGTTCTCACCTATCAAAATCAGCTCCCTGTGCAGAGAGATAGACTGACCTAATCTTGAGCTGTAGATCTGTACCTCACTCTGCAGTCTGTACGCGCCTATCAAAATCAGCTCCCTGTGCTGTGCAGTGAGATAGACTGACCTAATGTTGAGCTGTAGATCTGTGCCTCACTCTGCAGTCTGTACTCACCTATCAAAATCAGCTACCTGTGCTGTGAGATAGACTGACCTAGTGTTGAGCTGTAGACCTTTACCTCACTCTGCAGTCTGTACGCGCCTATCAAAATCTGCTCCCTGTGCTGTGACATAGACTGACCTAATGTTGAGCTGTAGATCTGTACCTCACTCTGCAGTCTGTACTCGCCTTTCAAAATCAGCTCCCTGTACTGTGAGATAGACTGACCTAATGTTGAGCTGTAGCTATGTACCTCACTCTGCAGTCTGTATGCGCCTATCAAAATCAGCTCCCTGTGCAGAGAGATAGACTGACCTAATGTTGAGCTGTAGATCTGTAACTCACTCTGCAGTCTGTACGCGCCTATCAAAATCAGCTCCCTGTGCTGTGCAGTGAGATAGACTGACCTAATGTTGAGCTGTAGATCTGTGCCTCACTCTGCAGTCTGTACTCGCCTTTCAAAATCAGCTCCCTGTACTGTGAGAGAGACTGACCTAATGTTGAGCTGTAGATCTGTACCTCACTCTGCAGTCTGTTCTCACCTATCCAAATCAGCTCCCTGTGCTGTGCAGTGAGATAGACTGACCTAATGTTGAGCTGTAGATCTGTACCTCACTCTGCAGTCTCTACGCGCCTATCAAAATCAGCTCCCTATGCTGTGCAGTGAGATAGACTGACCTAATGTTGAGCTGTAGATCTGTACCTCACTCTGCAGTCTGTACTCGCCTTTCAAAATCAGCTCCCTGTACTGTGAGATAGACTGACCTAATGTTGAGCTGTAGATATGTACCTCACTCTGCACTCTGTACTCGCCTATCAAAATCAGCTCCCTGTTCTGTGAGATAGACTGACCTAGTGTTGAGCTGTAGACCTTTACCTCACTCTGCAGTCTGTACGCGCCTATCAAAATCTGCTCCCTGTGCTGTGACATAGACTGACCTAATGTTGAGCTGTAGATCTGTACCTCACTCTGCAGTCTGTGCTCGCCTATCAAAATCAGCTACCTGTGCTGTGAGATAGACTGACCTAGTGTTGAGCTGTAGACCTTTACCTCACTCTGCAGTCTGTACGCGCCTATCAAAATCTGCTCCCTGTGCTGTGACATAGACTGACCTAATTTTGAGCTGTAGATCTGTACCTCAATCTGCAGTCTGTTCTCACCTATCAAAATCAGCTCCCTGTGCTGTGCAGTGAGACAGACTGACCTAATGTTGAGCTGTAGATCTGTACCTCACTCTGCAGTCTGTACGCGTCTTTCAAAATCAGCTCCCTCTGTTGTGCAGTGAGATAGACTGACCTAATGTTGAGCTGTAGATCTGTACCTCACTCTGCAGTCTGTTCTCACCTATCAAAATCAGCTCCCTGTGCTGTGCAGTGAGATAGACTGACCTAACGTTGAGCTGTAGATCTGTACCTCACTCTGCAGTCTGTACTCGCCTATCAAAATCAGCTCCCTGTACTGTGAGATAGACTGACCTAATGTTGAGCTGTAGATATGTACCTCACTCTGCAGTCTGTACTCGCCTATCAAAATCAGCTACCTGTGCTGTGAGATAGACTGACCTAGTGTTGAGCTGTAGACCTTTACCTCACTCTGCAGTCTGTACGCGCCTATCAAAATCTGCTCCCTGTGCTGTGACATAGACTGACCTAATGTTGAGCTGTAGATCTGTACCTCACTCTGCAGTCTGTACTCGCCTTTCAAAATCAGCTCCCTGTACTGTGAGATAGACTGACCTAATGTTGAGCTGTAGCTATGTACCTCACTCTGCAGTCTGTATGCGCCTATCAAAATCAGCTCCCTGTGCAGAGAGATAGACTGACCTAATGTTGAGCTGTAGATCTGTACCTCACTCTGCAGTCTGTACGCGCCTATCAAAATCAGCTCCCTGTGCTGTGCAGTGAGATAGACTGACCTAATGTTGAGCTGTAGATCTGTGCCTCACTCTGCAGTCTGTACTCGCCTTTCAAAATCAGCTCCCTGTACTGTGAGATAGACTGACCTAATGTTGAGCTGTAGATCTGTACCTCACTCTGCAGTCTGTACTCGCCTATCAAAATCAGCTCCCTGTGCTGTGAGATAGACTGACCTAATGTTGAGCTGAAGATCTGTACCTCACTCTGCAGTCTGTACTCACCTTTCAAAATCAGCTCCCTCTGTTGTGCAGTGAGAGAGACTGACCTAATGTTGAGCTGTAGATCTGTACCTCACTCTGCAGTCTGTTCTCACCTATCGAAATCAGCTCCCTGTGCTGTGAGATAGACTGACCTAATTTTGAGCTGTAGATCTGTACCTCACTCTGCAGTCTGTACGCGCCTATCAAAATCAGCTCCCTGTGCTGTGCAGTGAGATAGACTGACCTAATGTTGAGCTGTAGATCTGTACCTCACTCTGCAGTCTGTACGCACCTATCGAAATCAGCTCCCTGTGCTGTGAGATAGACTGACCTAATGTTGAGCTGTAGATCTGTACCTCACTCTGCAGTCTGTACGCGCCTATCAAAATCAGCTCCCTGTGCTGTGCAGTGAGATAGACTGACCTAATGTTGAGCTGTAGATCTGTGCCTCACTCTGCAGTCTGTACGCGCCTATCAAAATCTGCTCCCTGTGCTGTGACATAGACTGACCTAATGTTGAGCTGTAGATCTGTACCTCACTCTGCAGTCTGTACTCGCCTTTCAAAATCAGCTCCCTGTACTGTGAGATAGACTGACCTAATGTTGAGCTGTAGCTATGTACCTCACTCTGCAGTCTGTATGCGCCTATCAAAATCAGCTCCCTGTGCAGAGAGATAGACTGACCTAATGTTGAGCTGTAGATCTGTACCTCACTCTGCAGTCTGTACGCGCCTATCAAAATCAGCTCCCTGTGCTGTGCAGTGAGATAGACTGACCTAATGTTGAGCTGTAGATCTGTGCCTCACTCTGCAGTCTGTACTCGCCTTTCAAAATCAGCTCCCTGTACTGTGAGATAGACTGACCTAATGTTGAGCTGTAGATCTGTACCTCACTCTGCAGTCTGTACTCGCCTATCAAAATCAGCTCCCTGTGCTGTGAGATAGACTGACCTAATGTTGAGCTGAAGATCTGTACCTCACTCTGCAGTCTGTACTCACCTTTCAAAATCAGCTCCCTCTGTTGTGCAGTGAGAGAGACTGACCTAATGTTGAGCTGTAGATCTGTACCTCACTCTGCAGTCTGTTCTCACCTATCAAAATCAGCTCCCTGTGCTGTGCAGTGAAATAGACTGACCTAATGTTGAGCTGTAGATCTGTACCTCACTCTGCAGTCTGTACGCACCTATCGAAATCAGCTCCCTGTGCTGTGAGATAGACTGACCTAATTTTGAGCTGTAGATCTGTACCTCACTCTGCAGTCTGTACGCGCCTATCAAATTCAGCTCCCTGTGCTGTGCAGTGAGATAGACTGACCTAATGTTGAGCTGTAGATCTGTACCTCACTCTGCAGTCTGTACGCACCTATCGAAATCAGCTCCCTGTGCTGTGAGATAGTCTGACCTAATGTTGAGCTGTAGATCTGTACCTCACTCTGCAGTCTGTACGCGCCTATCAAAATCAGCTCCCTGTGCTGTGCAGTGAGATAGACTGACCTAATGTTGAGCTGTAGATCTGTGCCTCACTCTGCAGTCTGTACTCGCCTTTCAAAATCCGCTCCCTGTACTGTGAGATAGACTGACCTAATGTTGAGCTGTAGATCTGTACCTCACTCTGCAGTCTGTACTCGCCTATCAAAATCAGCTCCCTGTGCTGTGAGATAGACTGACCTAATGTTGAGCTGAAGATCTGTACCTCACTCTGCAGTCTGTACTCGCCTTTCAAAATCAGCTCCCTCTGTTGTGCAGTGAGAGAGACTGACCTAATGTTGAGCTGTAGATCTGTACCTCACTCTGCAGTCTGTTCTCACCTATCAAAATCAGCTCCCTGTGCTGTGCAGTGAAATAGACTGACCTAATGTTGAGCTGTAGATCTGTACCTCACTCTGCAGTCTGTACGCACCTATCGAAATCAGCTCCCTGTGCTGTGAGATAGACTGACCTAATTTTGAGCTGTAGATCTGTACCTCACTCTGCAGTCTGTACGCGCCTATCAAAATCAGCTCCCTGTGCTGTGCAGTGAGATAGACTGACCTAATGTTGAGCTGTAGATCTGTACCTCACTCTGCAGTCTGTACGCACCTATCGAAATCAGCTCCCTGTGCTGTGAGATAGACTGACCTAATGTTGAGCTGTAGATCTGTACCTCATTTTGCAGTCTGTACACGCCTATCAAAATCAGCTCCCTGTGCTGTGCAGTGAGATAGACTGACCTAATGTTGAGCTGTAGATCTGTACCTCATTTTGCAGTCTGTACACGCCTATCAAAATCAGCTCCCTGTGCTGTGCAGTGAGATAGACTGACCTAATGTTGAGCTGTAGATATGTACTTCACTTTGCAGTCTGTACGCGCCTATCAAAATCAGCTCCCTGTGCTGTGCAGTGAGATAGATTGACCTAATGTTGAGCTGTAGATATGTACCTCACTCTGCAGTCTGTACTCGCCTTTCAAAATCAGCTCCCTGTACTGTGAGATAGACTGACCTAATGTTGAGCTGTAGATATGTACCTCACTCTGCAGTCTGTACTCGCCTATCAAAATCAGCTCCCTGTGCTGTGCAGTGAGATAGACTGACCTAATGTTGAGCTGTAGATCTGTACCTCACTCTGCAGTCTGTACTCGCCTTTCAAAATCAGCTCCCTGTGCTGTGCAGTGAGATAGACTGACCTAATGTTGAGCTGTAGATATGTACCTCACTCTGCAGTCTGTACGCGCCTATCAAAATCAGCTCCCTGTGCAGAGAGATAGACTGACCTAATGTTGAGCTGTAGATCTGTACCTCACTCTGCAGTCTGCACGCGCCTATCAAAATCAGCTCCCTGTGCTGTGCAGTGAGATAGACTGACCTAATTTTGAGCTGTAGATCTGTACCTCACTCTGCAGTCTGTACGCGCCTATCAAAATCAGCTCCCTGTGCTGTGCAGTGAGATAGACTGACCTAATGTTGAGCTGTAGATCTGTACCTCACTCTGCAGTCTGTACTCGCCTATCAAAATCAGCTCCCTGTGCTGTGAGATAGACTGACCTAATTTTGAGCTGTAGATCTGTACCTCACTCTGCAGTCTGTACTCGCCTATCAAAATCAGCTACCTGTGCTGTGAGATAGACTGACCTAGTGTTGAGCTGTAGACCTTTACCTCACTCTGCAGTCTGTACTCGCCTATCAAAATCAGCTCCCTGTGCTGTGAGATAGACTGACCTAATGTTGAGTTGAAGATCTGTACCTCACTCTGCAGTCTGTACTCGCCTATCAAAATCAGCTCCCTGTGCTGTGCAGTGAGATAGACTGACCTAATGTTGAGCTGTAGATATGTACCTCACTCTGCAGTCTGTACTCGCCTATCAAAATCAGCTCCCTGTGCTGTGAGATAGACTGACCTAATGTTGAGCTGTAGATCTGTACCTCACTCTGCAGTCTGTACGCGCCTATCAAAATCAGCTCCCTGTGCAGAGAGAGACTGACCTAATGTTGAGCTGTAGATCTGTACCTCACTCTGCAGTCTGTTCTCACCTATCCAAATCAGCTCCCTGTGCTGTGCAGTGAGATAGACTGACCTAATGTTGAGCTGTAGATCTGTACCTCACTCTGCAGTCTGTACGCGCCTATCAAAATCAGCTCCCTGTGCTGTGCAGTGAGATAGACTGACCTAATGTTGAGCTGTAGATCTGTACCTCACTCTGCAGTCTGTACTCGCCTTTCAAAATCAGCTCCCTGTACTGTGAGATAGACTGACCTAATGTTGAGCTGTAGATATGTACCTCACTCTGCACTCTGTACGCGCCTATCAAAATCAGCTCCCTGTGCTGTGCAGTGAGATAGACTGACCTAATGTTGAGCTGTAGATCTGTACCTCACTCTGCAGTCTGTACGCACCTATCGAAATCAGCTCCCTGTGCTGTGAGATAGACTGACCTAATGTTGAGCTGTAGATCTGTACCTCACTCTGCAGTCTGTACGCGCCTATCAAAATCAGCTCCCTGTGCTGTGCAGTGAGATAGACTGACCTAATGTTGAGCTGTAGATCTGTGCCTCACTCTGCAGTCTGTACTCGCCTTTCAAAATCAGCTCCCTGTACTGTGAGATAGACTGACCTAATGTTGAGCTGTAGATCTGTACCTCACTCTGCAGTCTGTACTCGCCTATCAAAATCAGCTCCCTGTGCTGTGAGATAGACTGACCTAATGTTGAGCTGAAGATCTGTACCTCACTCTGCAGTCTGTACTCGCCTTTCAAAATCAGCTCCCTCTGTAGTGCAGTGAGAGAGACTGACCTAATGTTGAGCTGTAGATCTGTACCTCACTCTGCAGTCTGTTCTCACCTATCAAAATCAGCTCCCTGTGCTGTGCAGTGAAATAGACTGACCTAATGTTGAGCTGTAGATCTGTACCTCACTCTGCAGTCTGTACGCACCTATCGAAATCAGCTCCCTGTGCTGTGAGATAGACTGACCTAATTTTGAGCTGTAGATCTGTACCTCACTCTGCAGTATGTACGCGCCTATCAAAATCAGCTCCCTGTGCTGTGCAGTGAGATAGACTGACCTAATGTTGAGCTGTAGATCTGTACCTCACTCTGCAGTCTGTACGCACCTATCGAAATCAGCTCCCTGTGCTGTGAGATAGACTGACCTAATGTTGAGCTGTAGATCTGTACCTCATTTTGCAGTCTGTACACGCCTATCAAAATCAGCTCCCTGTGCTGTGCAGTGAGATAGACTGACCTAATGTTGAGCTGTAGATCTGTACCTCATTTTGCAGTCTGTACACGCCTATCAAAATCAGCTCCCTGTGCTGTGCAGTGAGATAGACTGACCTAATGTTGAGCTGTAGATATGTACTTCACTTTGCAGTCTGTACGCGCCTATCAAAATCAGCTCCCTGTGCTGTGCAGTGAGATAGATTGACCTAATGTTGAGCTGTAGATATGTACCTCACTCTGCAGTCTGTACTCGCCTTTCAAAATCAGCTCCCTGTACTGTGAGATAGACTGACCTAATGTTGAGCTGTAGATATGTACCTCACTCTGCAGTCTGTACTCGCCTATCAAAATCAGCTCCCTGTGCTGTGCAGTGAGATAGACTGACCTAATGTTGAGCTGTAGATCTGTACCTCACTCTGCAGTCTGTACTCGCCTTTCAAAATCAGCTCCCTGTACTGTGAGATAGACTGACCTAATGTTGAGCTGTAGATATGTACCTCACTCTGCAGTCTGTACGCGCCTATCAAAATCAGCTCCCTGTGCAGAGAGATAGACTGACCTAATGTTGAGCTGTAGATCTGTACCTCACTCTGCAGTCTGCACGCGCCTATCAAAATCAGCTCCCTGTGCTGTGCAGTGAGATAGACTGACCTAATTTTGAGCTGTAGATCTGTACCTCACTCTGCAGTCTGTACGCGCCTATCAAAATCAGCTCCCTGTGCTGTGCAGTGAGATAGACTGACCTAATGTTGAGCTGTAGATCTGTACCTCACTCTGCGGTCTGTACGCGCCTTTCAAAATCAGCTCCCTATGTTGTGCAGTGAGATAGACTGACCTAATGTTGAGCTTTAGATCTGTACCTAACTCTGCAGTCTGTTCTCACCTATCAAAATCAGCTCCCTGTGCTGTGCAGTGAGATAGTCTGACCTAATGTTGAGCTGTAGATCTGTACCTCACTCTGCAGTCTGTACGCACCTATCGAAATCAGCTCCCTGTGCTGTGAGATAGACTGACCTAATTTTGAGCTGTAGATCTGTACCTCACTCTGCAGTCTGTACTCGCCTATCAAAATCAGCTCCCTGTGCTGTGAGATAGACTGACCTAATGTTGAGCTGTAGATCTGTACCTCACTCTGCAATCTGTACGCGCCTATCGAAATCAGCTCCCTGTGCTTTGACATAGACTGACCTAATGTTGAGCTGTAGATCTGTACCGCACTCTGCAGTCTGTACTCGCCTATCAAAATCAGCTCCCTGTGCTGTGCAGTGAGATAGACTGACCTAATGTTGAGCTGTAGATCTGTACCTCACTCTGCAGTCTGTACTCGCCTATCAAAATCTGCTCCCTGTGCTGTGCAGTGAGATAGACTGACCTAATGTTGAGTTGTAGATCTGTACCTCACTTTGCAGTCTGTACGCGCCTTTCAAAATCAGCTACCTCTGTTGTGCAGTGAGATAGACTGACCTAATGTTGAGCTGTAGATCTGTACCTCACTCTGCAGTCTGTTCTCACCTATCCAAATCAGCTCCCTGTGCTGTGCAGTGAGATAGACTGACCTAATGTTGAGCTGTAGATCTGTACCTCACTCTGCAGTCTGTTCTCACCTATCCAAATCAGCTCCCTGTGCTGTGCAGTGAGATAGACTGACCTAATGTTGAGCTGTAGATCTGTACCTCACTCTGCAGTCTGTACTCGCCTATCAAAATCAGCTCCCTGTGCTGTGAGATAGACTGACCTAATGTTGAGTTGAAGATCTGTACCTCACTCTGCAGTCTGTACTCGCCTATCAAAATCAGCTCCCTGTGCTGTGCAGTGAGATAGACTGACCTAATGTTGAGCTGTAGATATGTACCTCACTCTGCAGTCTGTACTCGCCTATCAAAATCAGCTCCCTGTGCTGTGAGATAGACTGACCTAATGTTGAGCTGTAGATCTGTACCTCACTCTGCAGTCTGTACGCGCCTATCAAAATCAGCTCCCTGTGCAGAGAGAGACTGACCTAATGTTGAGCTGTAGATCTGTACCTCACTCTGCAGTCTGTTCTCACCTATCCAAATCAGCTCCCTGTGCTGTGCAGTGAGATAGACTGACCTAATGTTGAGCTGTAGATCTGTACCTCACTCTGCAGTCTGTACTCGCCTTTCAAAATCAGCTCCCTGTACTGTGAGATAGACTGACCTAATGTTGAGCTGTAGATATGTACCTCACTCTGCACTCTGTACGCGCCTATCAAAATCAGCTCCCTGTGCTGTGCAGTGAGATAGACTGACCTAATGTTGAGCTGTAGATCTGTACCTCACTCTGCAGTCTGTACGCACCTATCGAAATCAGCTCACTGTGCTGTGAGATAGACTGACCTAATGTTGAGCTGTAGATCTGTACCTCACTCTGCAGTCTGTACGCGCCTATCAAAATCAGCTCCCTGTGCTGTGCAGTGAGATAGACTGACCTAATGTTGAGCTGTAGATCTGTGCCTCACTCTGCAGTCTGTACTCGCCTTTCAAAATCAGCTCCCTGTACTGTGAGATAGACTGACCTAATGTTGAGCTGTAGATCTGTACCTCACTCTGCAGTCTGTACTCGCCTATCAAAATCAGCTCCCTGTGCTGTGAGATAGACTGACCTAATGTTGAGCTGAAGATCTGTACCTCACTCTGCAGTCTGTACTCGCCTTTCAAAATCAGCTCCCTCTGTAGTGCAGTGAGAGAGACTGACCTAATGTTGAGCTGTAGATCTGTACCTCACTCTGCAGTCTGTTCTCACCTATCAAAATCAGCTCCCTGTGCTGTGCAGTGAAATAGACTGACCTAATGTTGAGCTGTAGATCTGTACCTCACTCTGCAGTCTGTACGCACCTATCGAAATCAGCTCCCTGTGCTGTGAGATAGACTGACCTAATTTTGAGCTGTAGATCTGTACCTCACTCTGCAGTATGTACGCGCCTATCAAAATCAGCTCCCTGTGCTGTGCAGTGAGATAGACTGACCTAATGTTGAGCTGTAGATCTGTACCTCACTCTGCAGTCTGTACGCACCTATCGAAATCAGCTCCCTGTGCTGTGAGATAGACTGACCTAATGTTGAGCTGTAGATCTGTACCTCATTTTGCAGTCTGTACACGCCTATCAAAATCAGCTCCCTGTGCTGTGCAGTGAGATAGACTGACCTAATGTTGAGCTGTAGATCTGTACCTCATTTTGCAGTCTGTACACGCCTATCAAAATCAGCTCCCTGTGCTGTGCAGTGAGATAGACTGACCTAATGTTGAGCTGTAGATATGTACTTCACTTTGCAGTCTGTACGCGCCTATCAAAATCAGCTCCCTGTGCTGTGCAGTGAGATAGATTGACCTAATGTTGAGCTGTAGATATGTACCTCACTCTGCAGTCTGTACTCGCCTTTCAAAATCAGCTCCCTGTACTGTGAGATAGACTGACCTAATGTTGAGCTGTAGATATGTACCTCACTCTGCAGTCTGTACTCGCCTATCAAAATCAGCTCCCTGTGCTGTGCAGTGAGATAGACTGACCTAATGTTGAGCTGTAGATCTGTACCTCACTCTGCAGTCTGTACTCGCCTTTCAAAATCAGCTCCCTGTACTGTGAGATAGACTGACCTAATGTTGAGCTGTAGATATGTACCTCACTCTGCAGTCTGTACGCGCCTATCAAAATCAGCTCCCTGTGCAGAGAGATAGACTGACCTAATGTTGAGCTGTAGATCTGTACCTCACTCTGCAGTCTGCACGCGCCTATCAAAATCAGCTCCCTGTGCTGTGCAGTGAGATAGACTGACCTAATTTTGAGCTGTAGATCTGTACCTCACTCTGCAGTCTGTACGCGCCTATCAAAATCAGCTCCCTGTGCTGTGCAGTGAGATAGACTGACCTAATGTTGAGCTGTAGATCTGTACCTCACTCTGCGGTCTGTACGCGCCTTTCAAAATCAGCTCCCTATGTTGTGCAGTGAGATAGACTGACCTAATGTTGAGCTTTAGATCTGTACCTAACTCTGCAGTCTGTTCTCACCTATCAAAATCAGCTCCCTGTGCTGTGCAGTGAGATAGTCTGACCTAATGTTGAGCTGTAGATCTGTACCTCACTCTGCAGTCTGTACGCACCTATCGAAATCAGCTCCCTGTGCTGTGAGATAGACTGACCTAATTTTGAGCTGTAGATCTGTACCTCACTCTGCAGTCTGTACTCGCCTATCAAAATCAGCTCCCTGTGCTGTGAGATAGACTGACCTAATGTTGAGCTGTAGATCTGTACCTCACTCTGCAATCTGTACGCGCCTATCGAAATCAGCTCCCTGTGCTTTGACATAGACTGACCTAATGTTGAGCTGTAGATCTGTACCGCACTCTGCAGTCTGTACTCGCCTATCAAAATCAGCTCCCTGTGCTGTGCAGTGAGATAGACTGACCTAATGTTGAGCTGTAGATCTGTACCTCACTCTGCAGTCTGTACTCGCCTATCAAAATCTGCTCCCTGTGCTGTGCAGTGAGATAGACTGACCTAATGTTGAGTTGTAGATCTGTACCTCACTTTGCAGTCTGTACGCGCCTTTCAAAATCAGCTACCTCTGTTGTGCAGTGAGATAGACTGACCTAATGTTGAGCTGTAGATCTGTACCTCACTCTGCAGTCTGTTCTCACCTATCCAAATCAGCTCCCTGTGCTGTGCAGTGAGATAGACTGACCTAATGTTGAGCTGTAGATCTGTACCTCACTCTGCAGTCTGTTCTCACCTATCCAAATCAGCTCCCTGTGCTGTGCAGTGAGATAGACTGACCTAATGTTGAGCTGTAGAACTGTACCTCACTCTGCAGTCTGTACTCGCCTTTCAAAATCAGCTCCCTGTGCTGTGAGATAGACTGACCTAATGTTGAGCTGTAGATCTGTACCTCACTCTGCAGTCTGTACGCGCCTTTCAAAATCAGCTCCCTATGTTGTGCAGTGAGATAGACTGACCTAATGTTGAGCTGTAGATCTGTACCTAACTCTGCAGTCTGTTCTCACCTATCAAAATCAGCTCCCTGTGCTGTGCAGTGAGATAGACTGACCTAATGTTGAGCTGTAGATCTGTACCTCACTCTGCAGTCTGTACGCGCCTATCAAAATCAGCTCCCTGTGCTGTGCAGTGAGATAGTCTGACCTAATGTTGAGCTGTAGATCTGTACCTCACTCTGCAGTCTGTACGCACCTATCGAAATCATCTCCCTGTGCTGTGAGATAGACTGACCTAATTTTGAGCTGTAGATCTGTACCTCACTCTGCAGTCTGTACGCGCCTATCAAAATCAGCTCCCTGTGCTGTGCAGTGAGATAGACTGACCTAATGTTGAGCTGTAGATCTGTACCTCACTCTGCAGTCTGTACTCGCCTTTCAAAATCAGCTCCCTGTACTGTGAGATAGACTGACCTAATGTTGAGCTGTAGATATGTACCTCACTCTGCAGTCTGTACGCGCCTATCAAAATCTGCTCCCTGTGCTGTGACATAGACTGACCTAATGTTGAGCTGTAGATCTGTACCTCACTCTGCAGTCTGTACGCGCATATCAAAATCTGCTCCCTGTGCTGTGACATAGACTGACCTAATGTTGAGCTGTAGATCTGTACCTCACTCTGCAGTCTGTACGCGCATATCAAAATCAGCTCCCTGTGCTGTGCAGTGAGATAGACTGACCTAATGTTGAGCTGTAGATCTGTACCTCACTCTGCAGTCTGTACGCGCATATCAAAATCAGCTCCCTGTGCTGTGCAGTGAGATAGACTGACCTAATGTTGAGCTGTAGATCTGTACCTAACTCTGCAGTCTGTACTCGCCTATCAAAATCTGCTCCCTGTGCTGTGCAGTGAGATAGACTGACCTAATTTTGAGCTGTAGATCTGTACCTCACTCTGCAGTCTGTACGTGCATATCAAAATCAGCTCCCTGTGCTGTGCAGTGAGATAGACTGACCTAATGTTGAGCTGTAGATCTGTACCTCACTCTGCAGTCTGTACTCGCCTTTCAAAATCAGCTCCCTGTGCTGTGAGATAGTGACCTAATTTTGAGCTGTAGATCTGTACCCCACTCTGCAGTCTGTACTCGCCTATCAAAATCAGCTCCCTGTGCTGTGAGATAGACTGACCTAATGTTGAGCTGTAGATATGTACCTCACTTTGCAGTCTGTACGCGCCTTTCAAAATCAGCTCCCTCTGTTGTGCAGTGAGATAGACTGACCTAATGTTGAGCTGTAGATCTGTACCTCACTCTGCAGTCTGTACTCGCTTATCAAAATCAGCTACCTGTGCTGTGAGATAGACTGACCTAATGTTGAGCTGTAGATCTGTACCTAACTCTGCAGTCTGTTCTCACCTATCAAAATCAGCTCCCTGTGCTGTGCAGTGAGATAGACTGACCTAATGTTGATCTGTAGATCTGTACCTCACTCTGCAGTCTGTTCTCACCTATCAAAATCAGCTCCCTGTGCTGTGCAGTGAGATAGACTGACCTAATGTTGAGCTGTAGATATGTACCTCACTCTGCAGTCTGTACGCGCCTATCAAAATCTGCTCCCTGTGCTGTGACATAGACTGACCTAATGTTGAGCTGTAGATCTGTACCTCACTCTGCAGTCTGTACGCGCATATCAAAATCTGCTCCCTGTGCTGTGACATAGACTGACCTAATGTTGAGCTGTAGATCTGTACCTCACTCTGCAGTCTGTACGCGCATATCAAAATCAGCTCCCTGTGCTGTGCAGTGAGATAGACTGACCTAATGTTGAGCTGTAGATCTGTACCTCACTCTGCAGTCTGTACGCGCATATCAAAATCAGCTCCCTGTGCTGTGCAGTGAGATAGACTGACCTAATGTTGAGCTGTAGATCTGTACCTAACTCTGCAGTCTGTACTCGCCTATCAAAATCTGCTCCCTGTGCTGTGCAGTGAGATAGACTGACCTAATGTTGAGCTGTAGATCTGTACCTCACTCTGCAGTCTGTACGCGCATATCAAAATCAGCTCCCTGTGCTGTGCAGTGAGATAGACTGACCTAATGTTGAGCTGTAGATCTGTACCTCACTCTGCAGTCTGTACTCGCCTATCAAAATCTGCTCCCTGTGCTGTGCAGTGAGATAGACTGACCTAATGTTGAGCTGTAGATCTGTACCTCACTCTGCAGTCTGTACTCGCCTTTCAAAATCAGCTCCCTGTGCTGTGAGATAGTGACCTAATTTTGAGCTGTAGATCTGTACCCCACTCTGCAGTCTGTACTCGCCTATCAAAATCAGCTCCCTGTGCTGTGAGATAGACTGACCTAATGTTGAGCTGTAGATCTGTACCTAACTCTGCAGTCTGTTCTCACCTATCAAAATCAGCTCCCTGTGCTGTGCAGTGAGATAGACTGACCTAATGTTGATCTGTAGATCTGTACCTCACTCTGCAGTCTGTTCTCACCTATCAAAATCAGCTCCCTGTGCTGTGCAGTGAGATAGACTGACCTAACGTTGAGCTGTAGATCTGTACCTCACTCTGCAGTCTGTACTCGCCTATCAAAATCAGCTCCCTGTGCAGTGAGATAGACTGACCTAATGTTGAGCTGTAGATATGTACCTCACTCTGCAGTCTGTACGCGCCTATCAAAATCAGCTCCCTGTGCAGTGAGATAGACTGACCTAATGTTGAGCTGTAGATATGTACCTCACTCTGCAGTCTGTACGCGCCTATCAAAATCTGCTCCCTGTGCTGTGAAAGAGACTGACCTAATGTTGAGCTGTAGATCTGTACCTCACTCTGCAGTCTGTACTCGCCTTTCAAAATCAGCTCCCTTTACTGTGAGATAGGCTGACCTAATGTTGAGCTGTAGATATGTACCTCACTCTGCAGTCTGTACTCGCCTATCAAAATCAGCTCCCTGTGCTGTGAGATAGACTGACCTAATGTTGAGCTGTAGATCTGTACCCCACTCTGCAGTCTGTACTCGCCTATCAAAATCAGCTCCCTGTGCTGTGCAGTGAGATAGACTGACCTAATGTTGAGCTGTAGATCTGGATTTTACAAATAAAAATAAAACCTGGATCTACCATCAGGGCAAGTGCTGTTTCATTGATTAGATTGAGAGAAAGGAGTATAACATATTAGTGCATATTAGTAGTGCATATTATGTACTCCCTGTTTTAGGCACTCCCATATGATTATTAAGACAGAATGTCTACTGCTACAATATCTAATGTTGTGGTGATTGAAAGAGTGTGCTAAAATAAATATATCTAGCATCATAATTTCAAAATCACTACACTCTATGTCTTGATCATTCTTGTGTCACAATCTTATTGCCATCAGCTGATAGTCTAGTGAAGAGAGATCCTACAGACCTTTTGACCTGAGTAAAGTGATGATTTTCAATCCACAGAGACAACACTTACATTCGGATGTTCTTTTTGTGGGAGAATAAAGAGAAAGTGAGAGAAAAAAGACGAGACTGAACCCAGCATTTCTAGACTGCTTTAGAATAATGAAGTATTCTCAGTATTCAAGGGGGTGAAGATTTTGGATGCACCACATTATTGTTTAAGTATGTCAGACAGACTGCAGGTAGAGTGCCTGGCTTTGTGCTGTGAGACAGTGTAGGAATGCGTACCAAATGGCACCCTATTCCCTTATAGTGCCAGATCTGGTCAAAAGTAGTGCACTATAAAGGGAATAAAGTGCCATTTGGGACGTAACCAAGGTCTTGCCATAAGTGACTTGAAGGGGGAGGGGATGTCTTGAAGGTTCCATCACATACCACAAGAGGGAGACAATACCACAGAAATGCATTGGGTGGATGCATTTCTTAACCCTCACACATTTTTTTATCACTTTGGAATCTGTACATTTCATCATGATACCCTGTACAATGTTAGGATATATTTAGGATATATTAGGATATATTAACAAACCTTTCTAGAATTTTTATTTTATTTTTTAAATTCAGGATGACTTTCGAACCAATATTGAATTGTATGATCAATCGGGTGAAAAACTTACTGTATTTAGAGTAAAAATACTGAAAGGAAACTCTAGCAGTGACCCTGCTCTAAGAGGGCTCTGCAGTGTGAGGTAGTTGGTTGTATTGTTTCGCATAATAAACAGCCTGGAGATAACTGTACAACCTTCTAGCTTTCCCTGCGGTGTCACCAATACATCATCAAATGGACCCCTTCTCTCGACTCCCCTGTGGTAAGTATGAAGAGTTGACTAAAGACCCCACAACAGTTCTGGACATTTAGACAGAGTGGGCCATTTAGAAAGTGTCAGCTCTACGCTACGATGCTCCATTAATCTTGCTTTTTAGTCCAGGACTAGGTTGAAACTGTGTCCAGGAAACCGCCCCGTAAAATACCTTTACTATGTATTGTTCTGTCAATTTATAATGAATAATGTATAATAATGTGTAATACCACTGAGTAAGAAATGTGAAATAGGGCTGTGTCCAAATGGCAGCCCCCAGGTGGTGAAGGTAGGAAACAACACTTTGCTGATCCTCAACACAGGGGCCCCACAAGGGTGCGTGCTCAGCCCCCTCCTGTACTCCCTGTTCACCCATGACTGTGTGGCCATGCACACATCCAACTCAATCATCAAGTTTGCAGACGAGACAACAGTAGTAGGCTTGATTACCAACAATGACGAGACAGCCTACAGGGAGGAGGTGAGGGCTCTGGGAGAGTGGTGCCAGGAAAATAACCTCTCACCCAACGTCAACAAAACAAAGTAGCTGATTGTGGACTTCAGGAAACAGCAGAGGGAGCACCCCCTTATCCACATCGACAGGACCGCAGTGGAGAAGGTGGAAAGCTTCAAGTTCCTCGGCGTACACATCATGGACAAACTGAAATGGTCCAACCACACAGACAGTGTGATGAAGAAGGCGCAGCAGCGCCTCTTCAACCTCAGGAGGCTGAAGAAATCTGGATTGGCACCTAAAACCCTCACAAACTTTTACAGATGCACAATTGAGAGCATCCTATCGGGCTGTATCACTGCCTGGTACGGCAACTAGACCGCCCCCAACTGCAGGGCTCTCCAGAGGGCAGTGAGGTCTGCACAATGCATCACCGGGGGCAAACTGCCTGCCCTCCTGGACACCTACAGCACCCGATGTCACAGGAAGGTCAAAAAGATCATCAAGGACAACAACCATCCGGGCCACTGCCTGTTCAACCTGCCAGAAGGTGAGGTTAGTACAGTTGCATCAAAGCTGGGACCGAGAGACTGAAAAACAGCTTCTATCTCAAGCCATCAGGATGCTAAATAGCCATCACTAGCCAGCTTCCACCCGGTTACTCAACCCTGCACATTAGAGGCTGATGCCTGTATACATAGACTTGAAATCACTGGCCACTTCAATAATGGAACAGTAGTCACTTTAATAATGTTTACATATTTTGCATTACTCATCTCACATGTACAGTGGGGAGAACAAGTATTTGATACACTGCCGATTTTGCAGGTTTTCCTACTTACAAAGCATGTAGAGGTCTGTAATTTTTATCATAGGTACACTTCAACTGTGAGAGACGGAATCAAAAACAAAAATCCAGAAAATCACATTGTATGATTTTTAAGTAATTCATTAGAATTTTATTGCATGACATAAGTATTTGATACATCAGAAAAGCAGAACTTAATATTTGGTACAGAAACCTTTGTTTGCAATTACAGAGATCATACGCTTCCTGTAGTTCTTGACCAGGTTTGCACACACTGCAGGAGGGATTTTGGCCCACTCCTCCATACAGACCTTCTCCAGATCCTTCAGGTTTCAGGGCTGTCGCTGGGCAATACGGACTTTCAGCTCCCTCCAAAGATTTTCTATTGGGTTCAGGTCTGGAGACTGGCTAGGCCACTCAGGACCTTGAGATGCTTCTTACGGAGCCACTCCTTAGTTGCCCTGGCTGTGTGTTTCGGGTCGTTGTCATGCTGGAAGACCCAGCCACGACCCATCTTCAATGCTCTTACTGTGGGAAGGAGGCTATTGGCCAAGATCTCGCGATACATGGCCCCATCCATCCTCCCCTCAATACGGTAGTCGTCCTGTCCCCTTTGTAGAAAAGCATCCACCTCCATGCTTCACGGTTGGGATGGTGTTCTTGGGATTGTACTCATCCTTCTTCTTCCTCCAAACACGGCGAGTGGAGTTTAGACCAAAAAGCTCTATTTTCTTCTCATCAGACCACATGACCTTCTCCCATTCCTCCTCTGGATCATCCTCTGGCAAACTTCAGATGGGCCTGGACATGCGCTGGCTTGAGCAGGGGGACCTTGCGTGCGCTGCAGGATTTTTATCCATGACGGCATAGTGTGTTACTAATGGTTTTCTTTGAGACTGTGGTCCCAGCTCTCTTCAGGTCATTGACCAGGTCCTGCCGTGTAGTTCTGGACTGATCCCTCACCTTCCTCATGATCATTGATGCCTTACAAGGTGAGATCTTGTATGGAGCCCCAGACCGAGGTTGATTGACCGTCATCTTGAACTTCTTCCATTTTCTAATAATTGCGCCAACAGTTGTTGCTTTCTCACCAAGCTGCTTGCCTATTGTCCTGTAGCCCATCCCAGCCTTGTGCAGGTCTACAATTGTATCCCTGATGTCCTTACACAGCTCACTGGTCTTGGCCATTGTGGAGAGGTTGGAGTCTGTTTGAGTGTGTGGACAGGTGTCTTTTATACAAGTAACGAGTTCAAACAGGTGCAGTTAATACAGGTAATGAGTGGAGAACAGGAGGGCTTCTTAATTAAAGAAAAACGAACAGGTCTGTGAGAGCCGGAATTCTTACTGGTTGGTAGGTGATCAAATACTTATGTCATGCAATAAAATGCTAATTAATTACTTAAAAATCATACAATGTGATTTTCTGGATTTTTGTTTTAGATTCCGTCTCTCACAGTTGAAGTGTACCTATGATAAAAAATTACAGACCTCTACATGCTTTGTAAGTAGGGAAAACCTGCGAAATTGGCAGTGTATCAAATACTTGTCCTCCCCACTGTATATACTGTATTGTATTATATTCTACTGTATCTTAGTCTATGCCACTGTGACATTGATAATCTCATATGTATATATTCTTAATTCCGTTCCTTTACTTAGATTTGTGTGTATTGTGTATACTGTTGTGAAATTGTTAGATATTACTTGTTATATTTTACTGCACTGTTGGAGCTAGAAACACAAGCATTGCGTTACACCCACAATAACATCTGCCAAACACATGTGACCAATAAAATCTGATTTGATTTAGATGTTCTGTATTCCCTAAACAGTGCTGTACGTTTGAACAGTGCCCATAGGAACGCAATCTATGTGTGTGATTGAATAAGGGGCATAAGAGGCCAGTTAAGGCACATTAGACTTTGAAAATGTTATTTGAATTTCATCCTTAATAAGTATTTGATGCAGAATGTGGACGTATAGAGCTTTTATCAACTGCGCTCTTTTAACTAGAGGTACACATACAATACCATAACCTAAACACCATTATCATGGTTTGTTCATGGTCACAGATTACACAGTGTATTGCCCTTTTTATTGTTGCACTCCCCCATTTCCATTACAGGTTATGACAGCCTCTGGTCCCGTAATATAGAGCAAATGGAAATTTGTGGGGCTTTTAACCATTTTGGCTCATTTTTGGCCACCTGGCCACCTTTTTGAAAGAATAGTTTATGAGAATTCCTCTAATTTCTCTATAGGGAGTTAATTTAACTTGAAACAGACTGTACAGACAATCTTTTTTTTTCTTCATTTCAAGTATTTTATGTCTGATATATTTAGTACCTTGCTAAAGATCGATGGAAAAAAAATCCCCATGGGCTTACTACAATTCTCTGCCCGACTCATTGTTGAATCATTAACCTGTATTCTTTACTTGACAATTGCTACTGGTGTTATCCCTAAATTCTGGAAAATGGCACGTGTCCTCCCCATACAGAAGGGTGGAGATCCTTCCGACTTAGATAACTTGGAAATTGGGCGACAGTTATCTTGCCTAGCCAAGGTATTAGAATCCGTGACCAACTCCCAGCCCTTGTTGATTTAAAACTTGTATTTACAGTAATGCGAGCAAAACTAAATATATGTTCTCTAATTCACACAAAGAAAATTATCAAATGGACTAAACACAGTGCCTTCAGAAAGTATTCACACCCCTTGACTTTTTCCACATTTTGTTGTGTTACAGCCTGAATTTAAAATGGATTCAATTGAGATGTTTTTGTCAGTGGCCTACACACAATACCCCATAATATCAAAGAGGAATGATGTTTTTCAAAAAAAATTACAAAGTCTTGAGTGTTCAACCCCTTTCTTATTGCAAGCCTAAATATGTTAATTGAGTCAAAATGTGCTTAACAAGTCACATAATATGTTGCATGGACTCACTCTGTGTGCAATAATAGTGTTTAACCAGATTTTTGAATGAGTACCATCTATAGGCCAGCTATTAGTAGATGGGAAGAAAAAAAGGCAGACAACTACTTTTCTACTTTTCCAATGAGAGACACCTTGGAAAAACTACAACTACTCATCCATTTTTCAAAAAACAAGCCTGAAACCCTTTCTAAAGACTGTTGACATCTAGTGGAAGCCATAGGAACTGCAATCTGGGAGCTATTCATTTGTATATCCCATAGACAAGCATTGAAATGGCCTGTGACCTCCAAGAAATATTTTACGGATGGATTTTCCTCGGGTTTTCGCCTGCCATATCAGTTCTGTTATACTCACATACATTACTTTAACAGTTTTAGAAACTTGTTTTCTATCCAATGCTACTAATTATATGCATATCCTAGCTTCTGGGTCTGAGTACCAGGCAGTTTACTTTGGACACGTCATTCATCCGAACTTACGAACACTGCCCCCTAGCCCTAAGAGGTTTTAAATATCTGTGCGTTTGGATAGATAAAGATCTAATCTATTAAAACACCAAACCCATTCCCAGGGATGGTTAACTTTTGGGGTTCCACCAGTCTGAACCAATCTAGGTAGATCTGCTTTCAGTTTTAATGCCCCCCTTTCTTGGACTAGCCTGCAGAACTCCTTGCATCTTGACTCCCTGGTGCTGCCAGGGCAGTTTAACATTATAGTATTAGATGTGTTGAATGAAAGTTACAGTTGTTTTGATTGAATTAAGAGATTGTTTTGGTTGTAATGTTGAAAGTTGTAATGTAGTTTTATTTTTGTTTTGTTAGAAGGATCATTTTTGTACTGTTGTATTGCTGTATTGCTCAGTGAGTTTCCCCTGACTAAATAAAAGTTAAATAAAAAAATAGGCAAACACCCTGGATTATATAGCCTTTGAATAAAATGGACAGGTGACAGGTTTCTACTGTGATCTCATAAATTCGCCATCTTCCCAAGAGTCTGCTGTTCTGTGTGGTTGCAGGAAATACAGCTATTAGTACCAATATGTCCGAAAGCATGGGAGCTTGTGTTTGAGCTCCCCCACCATACTGCCTTCCCCCTCTCCTCCTCCTTGCCTTACAACCCCCCTCCACTCCCCCTAAGTCCCCCCAGTGTGTCTGGCTAGTGGCTCAGACAGTCACTATCCGCATTGCGTTACAGTGCTCGAGTAAGGAGGGGAAAATAACATATATCATTAATCTGTGCCTGCCACTGTTTTTTCTTTAAGTACTCAAATAAATACTTGCTTGACCTCTCCTTCAACAGGATAAATATACCCAGCATGGCACTAGTGACAACTATTGTCTGCTATTTTGGAATTTTGTGCCATTCATAGCTTTGTGGGGGCACTTTATTATTTTTGACTTTCTGACATTCCTTTCTGCCGTCAACCATTGATGTTTCATTATTGATATAACCAATTGTCTCATATGACTTTATCTTGATTGTGTTATATTCATATACAATTTGTGTTGGTTTAAAAGTGCTACACAACTGTGGCGTGGAATAAGTGAATCAAGTAACATGAAAATAACAGTGAATCTGTTCATGTGTGCATTTAAGATAAACGTGTCCATGCCAAGTAGAAATGATCAAAGAAGACATGGCAGTTATATGCATATTATAATTGGGATTCTAACTGTAAAATATTTATATTAAGAGATATTTATAAGAGGAAGATTCTTAGGGACATATTTGCTACAGAGGTACTGAGTGTTGTTTAGATGTAGAGATGATGATAGATGTATGTTGTTTAGATGCCCAGTGTGTAATAGTGAGGAGAGTGGCGGTCGAACAGAATGTGAGGTTAATCACCTTTGGGTTGATGTGGCTTTGATCCTCATGCTGTGTGAATACCACAGCCTCAGTCTCTGTCTGCTCCTGCCACTGCCACCTTCCCCCACTCCCTCCCTCCCTCCAGCTCTCACACACATTTACTCTCTTTCCCAGATGCACGAGCACAGCAGTGTACGAGCACATACGTACAGATAGACACACAGACGTAAAGACACACATGCGCGCACACAGACTGCAAGATGGGCGAGACAAGTCGTCACGCCTGAAAACAACACAAGGGTGAGAGTATGAGCGAGAAAGAGAGAGAGAAAGTGAAAGGGGGGAGGAGGAAAAGGGAATAGATGGAGATGAGGGGAAAGGGGGTGAGAGACAGAGCAGGGGAGGCGGGGACAGAGCGGTGAGAATGTCAGCAGGCAAGAGAGAAAGATGGACTGTAAGCTTGCATATGTGTTTTGTGTGTGTTTGTGTGTGTGCGATGTATATAGGTGACACAGATTTATGAGGGGAGGAGGTCAGAGATGGCGGCGCTGGCTGGTGTTTGTGGTAGGGGGTTGTGGAAGTATGGCTGTAAGTACAGCAGCAATGGCATCAATGCGACTGTCTGTGTGTACCTGTCTCACACAATGGCTGCTTGGACTCTAATCGCCCGGAGAATTAGAGATCCGACTTGGCAAATGGAGACAGCCATTAACAGAGCCAGGGACAGAGCCTGTGAGAGGGATAGGAGAAGGAGAGAGATACAAAAAAATAGAGGGAAAGCTGGGGGAGTAGAACGGGCACCTTTTTCATGTTACTGTCTAGGCTACAGCCCTGAAAAAAAGGAAGACAGTGAAGATGGAGCAAGATAGGGTTTATTGTGCTTTATTTCCTTTACCGATGGAATAATTGTCCCTTTTCTCAGTGGGGTAATAGATCAATAACGAATCGAGAGTGTGTGTGTCTGTGTGTGCTACTGTGCTACTGTGCATGTTTGCATGTGTGTGTGTGCACGCTCTTGTGTATGTGCATCCATTTGTGTGCATGTATGTGCACACAGTCATGTGTGTGAGTGTGTGTTTACACAAGGAGCACAAATTCTACACCAGCTAAAGCCGAAATGGTGAGTGGATACACTCGAGCGAACAGGCAAACGAAAAGAGAGAAGCTATCTATCTGACCTCTTTGGCTAGCCGCCGTTATTCTCTTAACATTTCTTCTTTCACATTCATCCTGTTTCTTTTTGCGTGGTGTTTCTACTCCCTCTCTCTCTGGTTTTCTTCATCCACCTTCCTCTTGTGCTCTCATGCTTTGGAGAGAAAGGAGGAGCTCATAAATCTGGGACAGGGAAAACCAGAGGGACAAGAGGAAATTGAAGGGGTCTAATTTCAGACAGTACATGCTACATGCACCTTCGTTGTGTTGGATTTATTTGCATTACATGTATGTATTTCGTTGCATGAGCAGCAAACTTAGCGCTTTGGTAGTATCTCAGTAGTTTTAAGCCTTTTTTTACTTTTAAGAAAGCATATGTTTAGTTATGTTTCACTGTTGTCTAATATAGACTAGTGTAGAAATGTGTCTGTAAATCAATAATATTTCTACAAAATGTATATTTAAACTCGAATATGTGTGTGGGTGCGCAGACCCACGAACCACTGCGGCCCCCCATGAGTTACATTTTTTTGTGTCCCCCTCCTCATCAAAGTTGCCCATCCCTGGTTTAGACAATAGTATGTCAGTCTGTTTCAACAGTAACTTTTTCTCTGTCTGTCTACCACTAGGGGGTAACTATAGGAATGAAATGCATATACAATATCTTCATGTCTTGAAAGATTCAAATGAAAACACAAGAATAGTACAGGGCATCAATACCATCCAATGATTTCTTACCCCTGTCTTTTTTTTCATCTTTCAGGTAACATCTCTGGCAAGTTTGGAGGTTTAGAGATGAGCCATTATGAGGTGGAGCCGTTCACCAACCCAACACACAACACAATTATATGGTATCCAAACTAGTGGCAGATTGACTCTTTCTTTCAGGGATCGTCATAAGTAAGTTTCCCACTAACTGCTGTTCGCCGTTTCGCTACAAAAGCCTTTATACACCTCCCGCTATCATTGTTGTGTTGTACTTTTATCCTCAAATAGATTCACATAAGTATATTTAGAGACTTGACTTATATCTAAGCATGTTTTGTTGTCCCTGAGACCCTTAACCTGTGATTACTTTAAGGTCACAGGTGAGGTCCTTGGGAACAAGGCTGCATGCAAGTTCATCAGAATTTGGGTGAATAAAAAAAACTATTAGGTAGAAGGATGTAATCGGGATCAAGAAGATGTCATTGGATGAACAGCCAAGGAAACACAGAAATATCACCACCTAAAGCACCAGTTACCCTACTGGAAATATCACCACCTAAAGCATCAGTTACCCTACTGGAAATATCACCACCTAAAGCACCAGTTACCCTACTGGAAATATCACCACCTAAAGCATCAGTTACCCTACTGGAAATATCACCACCTAAAGCACCAGTTACCCTACTGGAAATATCACCACCTAAAGCACCAGTTACCGTACTGGAAATATCACCACCTAAAGCACCATATAACCCTACTGGAAATATCACCACCTAAAGCACCAGTTACCGTACTGGAAATATCACCGCCTAAAGCACCAGTTACCCTACTGGAAAAATCACTGCCTAAAGCACCAGTTACCCTACTGGAAATATCACCGCCTAAAGCACCAATTACCCTACTGGAAATATCACCGCCTAAAGCACCAGTTACCCACTGGAATCTTACACAAAATAAACACATTCTGTTTGCAATTCTAACATGTTCCATCTCATGTGAAATTACTTGATTACCTGTTTCCTATGCATGTGTAATGTCTTTTGGAACTACAAAGGCACTCCAAACAACCTTTAAGGTGTTTATGAAATCATTTTTTATGTTACAATTCGATTTGTGTTACAATACATTTTGTTATTGTGAAATGAATGTATATTCATACGTTTTTAGCATGTACATTTCTGGTAGGGGACCCTCACAAAAGTGTCTATAATAGAATAATAATATTATTTTTATTTACAGATGTTAAGGCTAACCTCCAATGTATTGATTGATAAAGGAAATACAAATTTTCTTGGAAAAAATGTCTAAGGGATGACATTGACATTGTAAATAAGGACACTAAAAGTATGTCACACAAGCATATAACAAAGGTGTATGGAGTATAACGAACTCATCGCAGCTCGGCCACGAAAATGGAAGAGGCAATTTCTCAAAATATAAAGCAATGAATTGGTTTGTCTGCCACCAATGAAAAACCATGCATGGCTTAAAATGACTAGTATAAATAGCAAAAAGTATCCGTTTCACTTAAGGTCGAAAGGTTTGATAACTACACCGCATATAATTCTAGATATTTGGGAACAGATTTTTTATGTCCCAATACCATGGCATCGGGTTTATGAACTGATTTACAAAACAACAATTGAAGCATAAATCCATTATTTGTCGTTTAATGTTATTATGTAAAATTCTCACCACAAAAAGAATGCTCAATATATGGGGCATTGAACAGTCAGTCCTGTGCAGACTCTGCCACGAAGAAACAGAATTAATAGATCATCTCTTTTGGTACTACCCTTCGGTGGCTCGCTTTTGGAGTCAGGTCCACAAGTGGTTGTTAAGTCCACAAGTGGTTGTTAATAAGTCTGTGCTCAGATTGACCTACAAACAGTACTGTTAGGAGATTTGAAAAACCACGATCAATTAATGGGAAATATGATAATACCCTAAGGTAAAGTATTTATTTTTTAGGAGAATCTCGGTAGAAATGGAACAAATAGAGAGGTTCAAGACCCTCAGAAAACATCACAGTAAAATAGGAGGATGTATGCAAAAGGAAATAGTCAAATGTTAGTGTATTGGGAAAGGTGGCTTAGTCTGTGGTTATCTGAGAGTAGGAATTCAGATTTTTTTTTTTAATTTTACACTTGACTTTGGAGTCCAGTGTAATTAGGAAAGAAACGTCAGACACTGACGGTACAAAACATTAGTAACACCTTCCTAATGTTAAGTTGCACCCCCTTTTTGTCCTTGTGAAACGCTTGACACCTTGTCGAGTCCAATCCCGACGAATTGAGGCTATTACGAGGACAAAATGGAGTGCAACTCAATATTAGGAAGGTGTTCCTAATGTTTTGTACATTCAGTGTCATATATATATATTTACAACGTTTAAGTCGGATGTTTACATTCACTTAGGTTGGAGTCATTAAAATTAGTTTTTCAACCACAAATTTCTTGTTAACAAACTATAGTTTTGACAAGTCGGTTAGGACATCTCCTTTGTGCAATTTCTTTTTATTTTTTCACCTTTATTTAACCAGGTAGGCAAGTTGAGTTCGACACATACAACGACACAGAGTTACACATGGAGTAAAACAAACATACAGTCAATAATACAGTATAAACAAGTTTATATACGATGTGAGCAAATGAGGTGAGATAAGGGAGGTAAAGGCAAAAAGGCCATGGTGGCAAAGTAAATACAATATAGCAAGTAAAACACTGGAATGGTAGATTTGCAATGGGAGAATGTGCAAAGTAGAAATAAAAATAATGGGGTGCAAAGGAGCAAAATAAATGAATAAATAAAATACAGTAGGGAAAGAGGTAGTTTTTTGGGCTAAATTATAGGTGGGCTATGTACAGGTGCATTAATCTGTGAGCTGCTCTGACAGCTGGTGCTTAAAGCTAGTGAGGGAGATATGAGTCTCCAGCTTCAGTGATTTTTGTAGTTCGTTCCTGTCATTGGTAGCAGAGAACTGGAAGGAAAGGCAGCCAAAGGAAGAATTGGCTATGGGGGTGACCAGTGAGATATATCTGTAGCGCGTGCTACGGGTGGGTGCTGCTATGGTGACCAGTGAGCTGAGATAAGGTGGGGCTTTACCTAGCAGATACTTGTAGATGACCTGGAGCCAGTGGGTTTGGCGACGAGTATGAAGCAAGGGCCAGGCAACGAGAGCGTACAGGTCGCAGTGGTGGGTAGTATATGGGGTTTTGGTGACAGAACAGATGGAACTGTGATAGACTGCATCCAATTTGTTGAGTAGATTGTTGGAGGCTATTTTGTAAATGACATCGCCAAAGACGAGGATCGGTAGGATTGTCAGTTTTACTAGGGTATGTTTGGCAGCATGAGTGAAGGATGCTTTGTTGCGAAATAGGAAGCCAATTCTAGATGTAACTTTTTATGGCTGCAGGGGCAGTATTGAGTAGCTTGGATGAAAAGGTGCCCATTGTAAACGGCCAGCTCTCAGTCTCAGTTGCTAATATATGCATATTATTATTAGAATTGGATAGAAAACACTCTAAAGTTTCCAAACCTGTCAAAATATTGTCTGTGAGTATAACATAACTGATATTGCAGGCGAAACCCTGAGGAAAATCCAAACAGGAAGTGGCTTCTATTTTGAAAACTCCATGTTCCATAGCCTCCCTTTGCTGGATTTAAAGGGATATGAACCAGATTCCTTTTCCTATCGCTTCCTCAAGGTGTCAACAGTCTTCAGACATAGTTTCAGGCTTTTATTTTGAAAAATGAGCCAGAACGATAACATTGCGTCAAGTGGTCACATGAGTTTTGCTTGCGCAACAGAATTTGGACAGCCATTGTTTTCCTCTCTCCTACTGTGAAAGACATTTGTGGTTAATATATTATCGATTATATATTTTAAAAACAACCTGAGGATTTGATTATAAAAAACGTTTGACATGTTTCTGTGGACATTATGGAAACTATTTGGAATTTTCGTCTGCGTTGTCATGACCGCTCTTTCCTGTGGATTTCTGAACATAACGCGACAAACAAACGGAGGTATTTTGGATCTAAAAATAATCTTTATGGAACAAAATGAAATTACTATAAAAATCTAACTTTCATGAAATCACATATGTAAGATACCAAATTAAAGCTACACGTGTTGTGAATCCAGCCAACATTTCAAAAATGCTTTTCGGCAAAAGCAAACAATGCTATTATCTGAGGGTAGCACCTCAATAAACAAAGGGTCCTTTTGTTCGATTAGTTCCGTCGATATATATCCAAAATGTCCATTTATTTAGCGCGTTTGATCCAGAAAAACACCTGTTCCAAATTGCGCAACGTCACTACAATATATGTCAAAAGTTACCTGTAAACTTTGCCAAAACATTTCAAACTACTTTTGTAATACAACTTTAGGTATTTTTTAAAGTAAATAATCGATAAAATTGAAGACGGGATGATCTGTTTTCCATACAGGAAGAAAACAAACTGATGCTACCTTTCTGGTCACGCGCCTCTATCTAACAGTACACTTGAAGTGACCCTCGTTTTGAACAGGGCTACTTCTTCATTACACAAAGGAAAAACCTCAACCAATTTCTAAAGACTGGTGACATCCATTGGAAGCGGTAGGAACTGCATGAAGGTCCCTTAGAAATCTCGATTCCCAATGAAAACGTATTGAAAAGAGAGTGACCTCAAAAAATAAAAATCTGAATGTTTTTTCCTAAGGGTTTCGCCTGCTACATAAGTTCTGTTTTACTCACAGACATGATTCAAACCGTTTTAGAAACTTCAGAGTGTTTTCTATTCAATACTAATAATATGCATATCTTATTTTCTGGGGATGAGTAGCAGGCAGTTGAATTTGGGCATGCATTTCATCTGGACTTGAAAATACTGCCCCCTTTCACCAAGAAGTTTTACATCTTGGACATCATTGATGTATACAGAGAAGAGAGTCGGCCCGAGAATTGAACCCTGTGGCACCCTCATAGCGACTGCCAGAGGTCCGGACAACAAGCCCTCCGATTTGACACACTGAACTCTATCAGAAGAGTAGTTGGTGAACCAGGCGAGGCAATCATTTGAGAAACCAAGGCTGTTGAGTCTGCCGATAAGAATGTGGTGATTGACAGAGTCGAAAGCCTTGTCTCTTATCGATGGAGGTTATGATATCATTTAGTACTTTTAGTACTTTTAGTACTTTGAGCATGGCTGAGGTGCACCAGCTCTGAAACCAGATTGCATAGAGGAGAAGGTACGGTGGGATTCGAAATGGTCGGTAATCTGTTTGTTAACTTCGCTTTCGAAGACCTTAGAAATGCAGGGTAGGATAGATACAGGTCTGTAGCAGTTTGGGTCTAGAGTGTCTCCCCCTTTGAACAGGGGGATGACCGTGGCAGCTTTCCAATCTTTGGGAATCTCAGACAATATGAAAGAGAGGTTGAACAGGCTAGTAATAGGGGTTGCAACAATTTTGGCAGCTCATTTTAGAAAGAGAGGGCCCAGATTGTCTAGCCCGGCTGATTTGTAGGGGTCCAGATTTTGCAGCTCTTTCAGAAAATCAGCTATCTGGATTTGGGTGAAGGAGAAATGGGGGAGAGTGATGGAGTGCTGCATTAGATGACCTGGCATCCACAATCACCCGACCTCAACCCAATTTAGATGGTTTGGGATGAGTTGGACCGCAGAGTGAAGGAAAAGCAGCCAACAAGTGCACAACATATGTGGGAACGCCTTCAAGACTGTTGGAAATGCATTCCAGGGGAAGCTGGTTGAGAGAATGCTATGAGTGTGCAAAGCTGTCATCAAAGTATTGATTTGTTTAACACTTATTTTGTTTACTACATGATTCCATATGTGTAAGTTCATAAAGATAAGAAAATAATACTATAAAATAAATAATACAAATGCTGAGCTATATGGTGACATACAGTGCATTTGGAAAGTACTCAGACACCTTCACTTTTTCCACATTTTGTTACGTTACAGCATTTTTCTAAAATGGATTTAATAGTTTTTTTTACCTCATCAATCTACACACAATACCCCATAATGACAAAGCAAAAACAGGTTGTTTGATTTTTTTTGCAAATGTATAAAAAATACAAAAGTGAAATATCACATTTACATAAGTATTCAGACCCTTTATTCAGTACTTTGTTGAAGCACCTTTAGCAGCGATTACAGCCTTGAGTCTTCTTGGGTATGATGCTACAAGCTTGGCACACCTGTATTTGGGGAGTTTCTTCCATTCTTCTCTGCAGATCTTGTCAAGCTCTGTCGGGTTCAATGGGGAGCATCGCTGCACAGCTATATTCAGGTCTCTCCAGAGATGTTCAATGGGGCGCAAGTCCGGGTTCAGGCTGGGCCACTCAAGGACATTCAGAGACATCTGGAGAACCCAGCGGTTGTGGGCGGCGCAGTTGCAGTACTAGGCGGTGATACAGCCCAACAGGATGCTCTCAATTGTACATCTGTAAAAGAGTATGTTTGTAGGTGACAAGACAAATTTCATCAGCCTCCTGAGGTTAAAGAGACACTGTTGCGCCTTCTTCACCACACTGTCTGTGTGGGTAGACAATTTCAGTTTGTCAGTAATGTGTATGCCGAGGAACTTAACTTTCCACCTTCTCCACTACTGTCCTATAGATGTGGATAGGGGGTTGCTCCCTCTGCTGTTTCCTGAAGGCCACGATCTTCTCCTTTGTTTTGTTGACGTTGAGTGAGAGGTTTTTAGGTGATGGCGCCAGAGGAGATGGCCACCGTTTTACGGTCTCCTAACCAATTGTGCTATTATGTGGCGAATTTGTAAATTATTTTGTACATAGTGTTTCTGCAACCGTATATTACGGAAGAAAAGAGCTTCTGGATATCAGGACATTTGTAAACAACAGCTGGTGCACGAAATCTAAGGAAGTCTCTATATATTGTGATAAACTGCAGGCCACACTACTTGCCTAGAGAGTTCTCACTATACTTTACGTAGCTGTTTATTTACCACCACAGACAGATGCTGGCACTAAGACCCCACTCAGTCAGCTGTATAAGGAAATAAGCAAACAGGAAACCACTCACCCAGAGGCGGCGCTCCTAGTGGCTGGAGACTTTAATGCAGGGAAACTAAAATCAGTTCTACCAAATCTCTATCAACATGTTAAATGTGCAACCAGAGGGGAAAAAAATCTAGATCACCTGTACTCCACACACAGAGATGCGTACAAAGCTCTCCCTCGCCCTCCATTTGATAAATCCGACCCCAACTCTATCCTCCTGATTCCTGCTTACAAGCTAAAATTAAAGCAGGAAGCACCAGTATCTCGGTCTATAAAAAAATTGTCAGATGAAGCAGATGCTAAACTACAGGACTGCTTTGCTATCACAGACTGGAACATCTTCCGGGATTTTTCCAATGACATTGAGGAATTCACCACATCAGTCACTGGGTTTATCAATAAATGCATTGAGGACGTCGTCCCCACAGTGACGGTAGGTACATACCCCAACCAGAAGCCATCGATTACAGGCAACATTCGCACTGAGCTAAAGGGTAGAGCTGACGCTTTCAAGGTGCGGGACTCTAATCCGGAAGCTTACAAGAAATACCGCTATGCCCTGCGACGAACCATCAAACAGGCAAAGCGTCAATACAGGGCTAAGATTGAATCATACTACACCGGCTCCGATGCTCGTTGGATGTGGCAGGGCTTGCAAACTATTACAGACTACAAAGGGAAGCACAGCCGAGAGCTGCCCAGTGACATGAGCCTACCAGACGAGCTAAATCACTTCTATGCTCACTTCGAGGCAAGCAACACTGAGGCATGCATGAGAGCATCAGCTGTTCCCCGGATGACTGTGTGATCACGCTCTCCGTAGCCGACGTGAGTAAGACCTTTAAACAGGTCAACATACACAAGGCTGCGGGGCCAGACGGATTACCAGGATGTGTGCTCGGGGCATGTGCTGACCAACTGGCAGGTGTCTTCACTGACATTTCAACATGTCCCTGATTGAGTCTGTAATACCAACATGCTTCAAGCAGACCACCATAGTCCCTGTGCCCAAGAACACGAAGGGAACCTGCCTAAATGACTACAGACCCGTAGCACTCACGTCCGTAGCCATGAAGTGCTTTGAAAGGCTGGTAATGGCTCACATCAACACCATTATCCCAGAAACCCTAGACCCACTCCAATTTGCATACCGCCCAAACAGATCCACAGATGATGCAATCTCTATTGCACTCCACACTGCCAGTTCCCACCTGGACAAAATGAACACCTATGTGAGAATGCTGTTCATTGACTACAGCTCAGCGTTTAGCACCATAGTACCCCCAAAGCTCATCACCAAGCTAAGGATCCTGGGACTAAACACCTCCCTCTGCAACTGGATCCTGGACTTCCTGACAGACCGCCCCCAGGTGGTGAGGGTAGGTAGCAACACATCTGCCATGCAGATCCTCAACACTGGAGCTCCCCAGGGGTACATGCTCGGTCCCCTCCTGTACTCCCTGTTCACCCACGACCCAAGTCTAGGACAAAAAGGCTTCTCAACAGTTTTTACCCCCAAGCCATAAGACTCCTGAACATCTAACCAAATGGTTAACCGGGCTATCTGCATAGTGTCCCACCACACGCCAACCCCTCTTTTTACGCTTCTGCTACTCTCTGTTCATCATATATGCATAGTCACTTTAACAATACCTACATGTACATACTGCCTCAATAAGCCTGACTAACAGGTGTCTGTATATAGCCTTGCTACTCTTTTTTCAAGCACACACACACACACACACACACACACACACACACACACACACACACACACACACACACACACACACACACACACACACACACACACTTTTTTTCCCGCACCATTGGTTAGAGCCTGTAAGTAAGCATTTCACTGTAACCTGTTGTATTCGGCGCACGTGACAAATAAACTTTGATTTGATTTGATATTTTTCTGACATCACACTCCCAGAGCCCTCACCTCCTCCCTGTAGGCTGTCTCGTCATTCTTGGTAATCAAGACTACTACTGATGTGTCGCCTGCAAACTTGATGATTGAGTTGGAGGCGTGTATGGCCACGCAGTCATGGTCGAACAGGGAGTACATGAGGGGGATGAGCATGCACCCTTGTGGGGCCCCAGTGTTGAGCATCAGCAAAGGGGAGATGTTGTTTCCTACCTTCACCACCTGGGGGCGGCCCGTCAGGAAGTCCAGGATCCAATTGCACAGGGTGGGGTTGAGACCCAGGGCCTCAAACTTAATGATGAGCTTGGAGGGTACTATGGTGTTGAATGCTATAGTCAATGAACAGCATACTTACATAGGTGTTCCTCTTGTCTAGATGGGATAGGGCAGTGTGCAGTGTGATGGCAATTGCATCGTCTGTGGACCTATTGGAGCGGTAAGTTGGTCTAGGGTGACTGGTAAGGTGGAGGTGATATGATCCTTGACTAGTCTCTCAAAGCACTTCATGATGACAGAAGTGAGTGCTACGGGGAGATAGTCATTTAGTTCAGTTACCTTTGCTTTCTTGGGAACAGGAACAATGGTGGCCATCTTGAAGCATGTGGGGACAGCAGACTGGAATATGTCAGTAACCACACCAGCCAGCTGGTCTGTCCATGCTCTGAGGATGCCTCTAGGCATGCCGTCTGGGCCAGCAGCTTTGCCAGGGTTAACACGTTCAAATGTCTTACTCACGTCGACCATGGAGAATGAGTGCCCACAGTCCTTGGCAGCGGGCCGCGTCGGTGGCACTGTATTATCCTCAAAGCGGGCAAAGAAGGTATTAAGTTTGTCTGGAGGCAAGACGTCCGTGTCCGTGACGTGGCTGGTTTTTCTTTTGTAGTCCGTGATTATCTGCCACATACATCTCGTGTCTGAGCCATTGAATTGCGACTCCACTTTGTCTCTATACCGAAATTTTTCTTGTTTGATTGCCTTGCGGAGGGAAAAACTACACGGTTTATATTCGGCCATATTCCCAGTCACCTTTCCATGGTTAAATGCGGTGGTTCGCGCTTTCAGTTTATTAGGAATGCTGCCATCTATCCACGGTTTCCGGTTAGGGTAAGTTTTAATAGTCACAGTAGGTAAAACATCTCCTATACACTTCCTTATAAACTCACTCACCAAATCAGCGTATATGGCGGTATTATTCTCAGAGCCTACCCGGAACAAATCCCGGTCCACGTGATCAAAATTGATTGTGAGGTATTCAAGGTCAGGTGAACAAAAGTACTTGAGTTCCTGTATGTTTTTACAATTACACCATGAGTCGTTAATCATGAAACATACACCCCCGCCCCTTCTTCTTCCCGGAGAGATATTTGTTCCTGTAGGAGTGACGCACTGAGAAGCCAGGTGGCTGTATCGACTCCGACAGCATATCCCAAGAGAGCCAAGTTTCCGTGATACGGAGTATGTTACAATATCTGATGTCTCTCTGGAAAGCAAACCTTGCCCTGATTCCGTCGACCTTGTTATCTAGGGACTGGACATTAGCGAGTAATATATTCGGGAGCAGTGGGTTGTGTGCACGCCTCTGAAGTCTGACCAGAAGACCGCTCCGTCTTCCTCTTGTCTGGCGGCATTGTTTTGGGTTGGCCTCTGGAATTAGTTAAAATGCCTTGGGTGGTGCGGACAAAGGATCCGCTTCGGGAAAGTTGTATTCCTGGTCGTTGTGCTGGTAAGTTGACGTCACTCTGATATCCTATAGTTATTGAAGAAAAAGAAACGCACACCTATTAAGACGAGGTGCTGGCTAGCGGAGTAGAAAACTTGAAAATAAAAGAGAGCCGCACACTCTAGGAGCTCAGGTGCAAAAATGTAATTACCAACGTTTCGACAGCCAAGCTGTCTTCATCAGGGTATAATCACACTGCGGGATGACTCGTTTATATAGTGTCAAAAGACACAGGTGTCTGTAATCATGGCCAAGAGTGGCCTAATATCATTGGTTAATAATCAAATATTAAAATGTCATACAAAGAACAGCATACAAACAACAAATGGATAGCATACGATCATAGATTAATTTGACTACACAAGCTTACAAACAATTACAATGGCAAAGTCACAATAATCACAAGAATGGCTTCAGATCAAAGTCTACGTTGAGATCGAAGGGAACAAGGGTCTTTAAGTTAAAGATCCAGGCAGCCTCTCGTTTTAACAATAAATTATCAAGGTCACACCCTCTCCTAGGGAGGGTGACATGTTCGATGCCAATATAACGCAGAGACGAAATAGAGTGGCCTGCCTCCAAGAAGTGGGCCGCAACTGGGTAAGTAAAGTTTTTACACCTAATGGTGCTACGATGCTCTGAGCTACGTACTTTTAATTCGCACTTTGTTTTACCTACATCATAGTTCTTCCCAGCTGTATGTTATAACACTTAAGGTTTTCTGGGCTAACAGTGTAAGAAAAAACTAAATACGGCAAAGTTTCCCAAGGACTAGAAGCAAGACAGCCCTCTCTGTCTTTTCTGCACAGAGGTGGAAGGTGTACGATCGCCCATCCCCATGAGCGTGTCACCCTGTAGAAACATCTCAAGGATGATCAACGGAAACAGTATGCACCTGGGCTCAATTTTGAGTTATGTTGAGTCAATTTCGAGTTATGTTGGCTGACAATTTGTTAGCTACGCTGTCATTACGAACCACATAGCATATCGTTACAGCAGAATCCCAGCTAGCAATGAGGAATCGGCCCAGAAGCGGCCCTCTTCTGGGAGGCCGGAACTGATTGAATTGGCACAGAATCGGGTGTCGGACTCGGCCCGGAATCAAAATGAATGACTGCCCAGAATCAGCCCAAGTACATCGGGTCGTTTCCTCTACCCAAATTCAGCCGACATCTTACCCAAATCTCCCCAGAAGCGGGAGGGTATACAAAGTATACCCATCCACAAAAAAACTGAGGAAACACCATACACCTGGTGACCGTGTCAGCGGGCATGCGCCTGGCCCGCAGGACCTCCCCTAACTCGGACGATGCTGCGTCAATTGTGCATTGTCTCATGGGTCTCCCGGTTGTGGCAAGCACGGGACTCGAGACAGCATCTGTAGCAACGCAGTTTGTACTGCGATGCAGTGTCTTAGACTGCTGCGCTACTTGGGAGTGTAATGAACACAAAGGGAGACAGAGAGCTGGTTTCAAGCGCAGGGCGCAGCAGGTGTTTATTGGTAAAGGACCACATGAGGAGGCAGGTAGCTGGGTCCAGGGGCAGGCAGAAGGTCATACACAGGGGTCCAAAAAGGCAATAGTACAGGCAGGGAAAAGGCTTGTAATGTCATCCGGGATATCAGGCAATAGGTTGATAACAGGAAATCCAATAGGCTAAAGTACAGGCAGGGAATAGGCAAAAGGCATCGTTAGTGAGGCAGGCAGAAACTATCATACACAGGAGGAGTAAATCACGGGAAAAACAGAGCTCCGAATAGAAGTGTGTCACAAAACAAAAAATACCTCACAATGACGGGGATGCAAAGAACTGAACTATATAATGTGTGATAATGACATACAAGTGTGTGAACAGGTAATCAAAATTCAGGTGATTGGGATCTGGAGAGTGAGCTGCGTTCAGGGGATCTACGTGTTTGAGAGTGAGTTGGAAGCAGATGTTACAGGGAGGCTCCATCCACAAAGTTTTTAATGCTTATCAATTGCCTTGCACAAAGTATCAAAATTCTAAAATACTACACAGGACTCTTAAAGAATTTCATTTAAATGTTAATTGTATTTTTTGATCACAGAAACAATTAGAAAACATGGAAAAATGAATAATGAAATGTTAATTATTTAAAGCAGCCCTCATCTGCCATAGAGTGGTCCCAATCCGCCGAGCCCCAAGAAATACATTTGGGCCAGTAAACTCTCACCGGAATCAGCCCGAGCCCCAAATAATACATTTGTGCCAGATAACTCACAGCGGAATCGGACCGAGCTCAATCCCAGCATCCTAGCCATAAGTAATACTGACGTCTGCCGAGTCTGACTCTCAGCCGAGTTCCCCGACTCTACCCAACGTTTATTGACAAGATTATTCCCGTCATTCTTAGTTTAGCTAAATGGTATAGTCGTTGTGCATTCTCAATGGACATTCGGGTCCTTTCGTAAATTCGCTCTGGCTATCTACAGTACTCTGATTTCAGAGCACTCTCCTCTGAGTGTAATGAATTTATGAGCGCTCAACCCCCATTGAATATGGCTGGTGTCAGTAAACTTCAGCAAAAGAGCGTAATTTACAGTCACAGTTACAGTCACCAACGCTCTGGAAAACTGCCTAACCAGCTCTGCTAGGGCGAGTAAAATAGTCAGAGTGGTCTCATTTGTGTCTGGAAGTAGCTAGCAAGCTAGCCAACGTTAGCTTGGGTGCTTGACTGCCAGAAGATCAGAAAGCCAAAGGCTGGAGTGTCCAGTGTGCGCTCCAAGAGCGAAAGCTCTGAATTTACTAACAGGCAATCTGACTAAACTCTGAATTTACAAGTGCACTCTGGCTCACTGGTGCACTCACTCCAGATTGAATTTAAGAACACACCCAAAATTGTAAAATGTTTAGCTAGTCATTTGTTATGCTAACTAGCTAGCAAGAGGTTGCATAGCAACAGCATCAACTTCCAATTTAGACAAGTGAAGAGACAGTACGCTCAACTGAAAGCATACTGTTCGTGTACAGTATACTAAAATTAACTATGTAGTATATACTCATTAAGTGTGCAGTATACGTATGTTAGTATGGGTATTCGCACGCAGCTCTGGTTGCCTCTGCCAGGAGGCTGAAACTTGGCTGCAAGTGGCTCTTCCAGCAAGACACTAACCCCAAGAACACATAATCTACAAATAAATGATTAATTGACCACAAAACCAATATTTTGCAATGGCCATCTCAGTCTCTTGACTTGAACCCCATTGAAAACCTGTGGTTTGAATTGAAGAGGGCAGTCCATAAACACAGACAAAGGATATCAAGGATCTGGAAAGATTCTGAATGGAGGAATGACAATGACAATAATTTTGACCCCTATCTTTAAAAAATATATATATTACTTGTTAAACAAAATGTATTTCTCTGAACAATAAAATAACATAATTTTCAAATGTTTTTGAGCATACAATAGCTCAGTATTTCGAGCTAGCAGTATATCGCTGCAGCTGTACATAGTCTATCGGTAAATAGCCCACCCAATTTTACCTACCTCATCCCCATACTGTTTACATTTATTTACTTTTCTGATCTTTTGCACACCAATATCTCTACATGACCATCTGATCATTTATCACTCCAGTATTAATCTGCAAAATTGTAATTATTCGCCTACCTCCTCATGCCTTTTGCAAACAATGTATATAGACTCTCTTTTTTTTCCTGTGTTACTGACTTGTTAATTGTTTACTCCATGTGTAACTCTGTGTTGTCTGTTCACACTGCTATGCTTTATCTTGGCCAGGTCACAGTTGCAAATGAGAACTTGTTCTCAACTAGCCTACCTGGTTAAATAAAGGTGAAATAAAATAAAATAAATACAAATATTATTTATTTTATAGTCTTTTTTTTGCTCAACGTTATCAAGTGTGCCAATAATTTTGGACCTGGCGGTACGTATCAAAATAATTGACTGAAAATAAAAATAAATTACATAAAAATAAATCTCTTGTGCCATAAATTGTGCTAATATATTGTACACAAATGAATTGAATAAATTAAAATGAGTCTCTAATTACTCTTATTTTAACTAATTAACTAATTCTAAAATCTTTAAGGAGAGCAAGGTATTTTGTTTCATTTCAAAAAAGCATAACATTTTATAAAAGCAGAATATTTCAGTCACCTTACATTATTCAGCCTTGCAGGGAGCTTGGTGGTTTTCCTGGCCCTCTGCTAGTGGTGGTGCATCCTGGGACAGTTGATATTGATTGTGCCATTTGCTGAGGAGACAGACTGAGACACATTAGTACCCAGCTCACCCCTGCTGAAAAACACATTAACTGTCTCGTAACCATGGCAAAGCATGCAGGGAGCAGGTAGGGGTATTAGGGGGCAGCGGGTTCAACACACAGTCTCTCTGGGATTGTCTCTCAAGCTCTCTCCCTGTTTTTCTCCAAATCCCACACAGAGGCACGTACAGGGTCATGCACATGCGCACACACACACATACAATTTGTATATATTTTTCTTATTCAGGCTGCTTCCATCACTCATGTTACCACATACCTCTTATCTCCCTTAATCTCCATACATCAATCTTTTTCCTGTCTATGGAGACATGAGAACAAAATATAGAGGTAGCGAAAATAAAGGGGTAGCAAATCAAGTTGTGCGAAAATAACAAAAGTAGTGCTTGATATACTGTATATTTTCACTATGCCATATTATTTTATACAGAAGCTGTAAAAGTTCTCAGCTATACTGTAGTGATCCTCCCTAATGAGCCACCTTGCAATTCCCACCAAGTGGGTTAACCCTATTGGCGTGATGCGTGGGGGGCTTGCTTTTCACGCCAGTGACACCTGTTCGCGACCCACCCACTTAGGGCATTTAAAAGGGTTGAGGGTTCAAATGCTGCTCCTGAGTAGTCCATGGTGGTGGATAGGCATTCACTGAAGGCTGCAGGGGTTACCGTTCAATGGCAGAACCCAGATATGTTAAAGGTACAGAAGGTGGACTTTGTGGCCTTTATAGCTATGGTGATTAATGGCACTGCCAAGGTGGAGAGGAAGTCCTGGAAAATAGACATTGTTGTGGATGCGACGGAATGTTTCCTGGGACTGAAAGACTTCTTGGCAGAGGAGTTGCATGGAGTATTGTCACAAGCCTCTCAGGTGAGAATTAAACATGAATACATTATTTAACCTTTATTTAACTAGGATAGTCAGAAGAAGGGAGATATGGGGATTTGAAGGATAGAAGAAGTGGGTGTTTGGGGGTTTTGGTTTTGTCAATGTGGTTTTTATTGTTTTATTTTGGGTGGATTTGTTTTCCCTATCATGTTTTATTTTTACCTTGTTTTTTTCAACGTCCTCCAGTTGGTGGCGGTAATTCATCTTTTGGTGTTGTAGCATGTCCAGATCATCCAGAAGAAGCCCAAGCGTTTTCCCAGGCTTTCAAAGGAAATCAATCAGAGATATGATGCTATTATGCTTATTTTTTTTATTTTATAATAATTGCTCAAGGAAATAACTCTCCACAAGTGTCATCAGTGTCTTGTGAAAGAACAGGGGTCATAGACAACATCTTATTTATTTCAGGGAGCGGAAATTAAAAACGTTGTTCCACTTCCCCTTTAGTCGATAGAAAATCAGCTTTCACCCGCCACAACGTCTGGTTGAAATTCAAATCGCTAGCTAGCTAAACAATTACAACAAAGGCCGATTAAACATCTGGCGACTTTCATGACAAACGATATCTGATAGAAGTGTAGACAGCACCAGCTACGCAAGGATTGTACCAAGGTGAGGCGTGTGCTATTTTCATTAAACAAGTTTAGCCTGCTTGAGATCCGGGGCTGTCGTAAGCGATCGAGCTAATGCTAGCTTTGTAAAGATAATTAGCTAGCTACGTAGTTATGCTACGTAGTTTGCTAGATTACTTTAAAGTTAATTTACTTCGGTAGCTAGTTCACCCCGGTCGTAGAAGATGAATGTGATGTTACTTCGAACATCTGGTAAATTTGGCTAACTAGCTACTAGTAACCAAAACAGTCACTGAATCAGGATACTAGCTAGCTAGATTTCAGTGTCGCGTCAATGCATCAACTTTAGTTTACTTATGGAGGAGACTGTCATATCATATTTTGTTTATTGTGCACCTTTCCATATACATAATTGCACCTTTCCATATACATAATTGCAACGTGACCTATCACAAAATGAAGAAACTGCAATTAGTAAACAATGTATGTTTACAATGTGCATATTACAAGACACGTTAGGCTGGACACATTACATTTTTAACAATACTTTTTCTGATAAAACTAGTTCATTGCATCCGCCATGGAGCCCAGTTTCATAATATTACAAATATGTCCCAGCTGTCTGCCGTAGTTTTGAAGTAATCACGAAAAAAACAGTCCTTATTTTGGGGCATTTTTCCCGCTCCTAATAGTTCTATTGAGCACCGTGGCACCAACTCGCCTTCCGACCGTTCTACTCACATTGTTCTAAGTCACGCCTCCTGCTTCGCTGTTGTTGGCAATGCCCACGTTGGTAGTTAAAATGTACACCACAACACATTACTCATGGAACTACTTCCGTGTTATGCAGACATACTCACACTTGGCACCATCGAGGTGCGGATGTTTACTTTCTACACAAGTTATTTTTCAGTTTCGTCCTAAGAACAGATTGTAGTGGTAAAATAAAAAGGGATACATAAATGGAATTATAAGCGTCACTCCATTCAGAAGAGTGTTCTAGCTTAGCTAACGTTCTTTTGCCATGTTTCATCCTTGGGGGAATTTTGACTCATTCTATTGTCCAGCCTAGACATGCTAGCTACACTTTCTCATACCCATGTATGCCAGTTTTATGAAGGGGTGCGTGCACAAAGAACATTTTGTTTTGTATTGTAACCTTCTCAATATGACCTTTACAGTGGGAAGCCCTAAGTAGTTCACAAGACCTCCTAGGAAGTGAGCTGGAAGGAAAGAAAGGAGCCAGGTTGCAAGAAAACAGATGAAAGAAGGGGCAACAATGTCGGAAGAAGGGGCAACAATGTCGGATGAAGGGGCAACAATGTCGGATGAAGGGGCAACAATGTCGGATGAAGGGGCAACGGCGTCGGAAGAAGGGGAAGGGGCAACGGCGTCGGAAGAAGGGGAAGGGGCAACTGCGTCGGAAGAAGGGGCAACGGCTTCGGAAGAAGGGGCAATGGCGTCGAAAGAAGGGGCAATGGATGCCACTGGTAGTGAAGAGGAGTCCGATGCCTTGTCTAATGGCAGCCCCATACCACCTAAGAGGGGAAGGGGTAGGCCCAAAGGATCAGGCTCCAAGAAACCTAAGATACTGAGGGTACTAGACAAGCAGCCACGGGGCAGGCCACGTAAAGTGGTTGACCCTAATGCTGCTTCAGCAGAGCGTGGCCGGCCCAAAAAAGTTCAGCAAAAAAAAAAATTGGGTAGGCCGAGGAAGTACCTGTCACCCGAGGAGGAAGAGGAGAGAAAGATACTGAAAAGCCAACCTAGAGTGTGGAAGCCGCTCGGAAGGCCGCGCATCCATCCCCGCAGGGATCCCCCCGCCACACCCACCTCTGCCGAGCCACGGAGAAGAGGCCGTCCACTCAAGGCATCAACAGATAGAGGTGCCAACTTACAGACGAACCCACCTCCAACTTCTAAAGTTTCAAAGCCCCCCGCTAAAGATGATTCCCCGCGAAAGAGTGGCCGCCCCTTAGGCTCCTTCAAAGCCAAGAGAGCAGCAGAGACGGATAGGTCCAACAGTTCACCCTCAGCCAAACAGGGTTGCACTGTTTCTCCAATAGTAAGGCTTTACCGCTGCTCCAACGGTAAAGCAAATGTGTTCGATGAAGCTGCCTTCCAAGCCCAGAGGCAAAAAGGCAAGAGAAAGTCTGTGAACGCTGATTATACAGCGTATGATTCAGAGGAGGAAAATGAAGATACACAGAGAAATGAGGATGAAGTCTTTTCTCTAGTAGAAGATGACAAAGAAGAGGAAATTAAACCACGCGATCGTCATGGCAAGGCTAGTAAACCTGGTAAGGTAGTGGCAGCTATTAAGAAAAAAGAAGTGGTTGTTCCTAAGAGGGGGGGCAGAAAGCCTGGCTCAATCAAAAAGGTTGTAAAGTAAAAGGAACCTGGGCGGAGCAGACTGAACGAGTATCAGTAGCATCTTGTAAGATGTTTTTTTAACATTTTATTATCTCTTACCCAGCTCTTTCTTGCTTTCTCAACTAACCTATGTGTCTGTTTGCTCTTGCTGTTATTTTTTATGGTTTGATGCCTTCGTGGAAACCTTGTGGAAAAGAAAAGTACTTTTTGTACTTGTACTTGGTCATCTACTTGGTCATCTATAGCTTGAATGATGTGAAGACAATTTCATTGACAGTTGTTAATCTTGTATTATTCTGTTCAGACTTATCCCATTTAGATTTTTTCACTGGTACTGTCATTGATACAGTTTCTAATTCCATACACATCCTATAGTTGATTATATTCTCATTGAGGTTTGTTAATCTTGTATTGGTCTGTGCAGATTTGTCCAAATAAGCTCAAATGGTTTAAATCAATTGAATTAGTTAAGTATTTTGTTTTTTGTTTTTTATCTCTCCTCTTTATCTCTCTGTAGTTTTCGAATTGCTAATGTCTTCTAATTTTATTTGCCTGAATTGCCAAAGCTTTGAATGTAACAACTTCCCCGTCCCAGCTATCTTTGTTTCGATATAGATGTTGTTAGTATCACTATCATGGCACCCTTTTACCTATAAAGTGCACTACTTTTGACCAAAGCCCCATGGACCCTGGTCAAAAGTAATGCACTATAAGGGGAATATGGTGCCATTTGGGACTGTACCATAATCATAGTTGTTTTCTTTCACTTGGTTCATTGCATACTTCACCTTGTGGAGTCAAGACGGTACCTGTAAACTTCCAATCCATCATCCTTAAGATTTCTCTTAGAAGATGTATGGTTATTCACTATTGTGATGGTTTTGTTTGCCAGTATCATCCTTGTAATTCACTCAACATCACTCCTCACAGTTCTTTTTAAGACTTTTTATGTCAGCTCTTTTTACTTGTTTTTTATCACTTGGCTTTCATCTGAAGTGGATGGCTTGGTTTCACAGACTCTGGGTGATGTTGTGTGTAAATGTTCAGATTGTATGTTAAACATGTCTTCATCTAGTCTGGTATTTGTTTATTTAATTAAGTATGTGCTGGACCATGATATCAACAGTTCATATTGCATTACAACTTCGTAAATTCTGTAATATAAAAATAGTAATTGAGGTACACAACAGAATCTATCATTTGTATGAATTCATGTTCCTGTGACCAAAGCTTGTTAGTTTCATGTTTTCAACTTGGTCTCTCAACTTGGTCTGTTGCTTGGATTAATACAATGTTCTTCAAGATGCAGTTAGAACTATAGAGATACATACCATAAGTTTTACCTATGTATTTATCTCTGTGATCAGAAACAGGTCTGTGAAACCTCCCCAACGTTCATTTGAGGGTAATGTGAATTTCTGTTTTTTTAGAGAGAGCAAATATTTAGAAAGTTTCATGTAATAAAGTGAAATGTCAAACTTTGTTTTTGATGTTTTTTTAATCTCAATAAAACCTCAAATATGACTTGCTTTGTCTTTATTTTGTATTATTGTAAAGCTTAAAAGCAGAATGTGGTGAATAAATGGAAGATTTGATAGAAACATTTATTCCTGGCTGGTCAGGATCAAAAAGTCAGTGGTGGAATGTTCACACCGTTTATTGGACCGAGCTCAATCCATAAGTAATACTGACGTCTGCAGAGTCTGACTCTCAGCCGAGTTCCCCGACTCTACCCAGCGTTTATTGACAAGATTATTCCCGTCATTCTTAGTTTAGCTAAATGGTATAGTCGTTGTGCATTCTCAATGGACATTTGGGTCTTTTCGTAAATTCGCTCTGGCTATCTACAGTACTCTGATTTCAGAGCACTCTCCTCTGAGTGTAATGAATGTATGAGCGCTCAACCCCCATTGAATATGGCTGGTGTCAGTAAACTTCAGCAAAAGAGCGTAATTTACAGTCACAGTTACAGTCACCAACGCTCTGGAAAACTGCCTAACCAGCTCTGCTAGGGTGAGTAAAATGGTCAGTGGTCTCATTTGTGTCTGGAAGTAGCTAGCAAGCTAGCCAACGTTAGCTTGGGTGCTTGACTGCCAGAAGATCAGAAAGCCAAAGGCTGGAGTGTCCAGTGTGCGCTCCGAGAATGAAAGCTCTGAATTTACAAACAGACAATCTGACTACACTCTGAATTTACAAGCGCACTCTGGCACTCCAGATTGAATTTAAGAACACACCCAAAGTTGTAAAATGTTTAGCTAGTCATTTGTTATGCTAACTAGCTAGCAAGAGGTTGCATAGCAACAGCATCAACTTCCGGTAGACAAGTGAAGAGACAGTACGCTCAACTGAAAGCATACTGTTCGTGTACAGTATATTAAAATTAACTATGTAGTATATACTCATTAAGTGTGCAGTATACGTATGTTAGTATGGGTATTCGCACGCAGCTCTGGTTGCCTCTGCCAGGAGGCTGAAACTTGGCTGCAAGTGGCTCTTCCAGCAAGACACTAACCCCAAGAACACATAATCTACAAATAAATGATTAATTGACCACAAAACCAATACTTTGCAATGGCCATCTCAGTCTCTTGACTTGAACCCCATTGAAAACCTGTGGTTTGAATTGAAGAGGGCAGTCCATATTCACAGACAAAGGATATCAAGGATCTGGAAAGATTCTGAATGGAGGAATGGTCTAAGATCCCTCCCGATGTGTTCTCCAATCTCATAAAACATTTTAGAAAAAGGCTCAGTGTCATTATCCTCGCAAGGTGAGGTATTGAAAACAGGGATGACAATAATTTTGACCCCTATCTTTAAAAATATATATATTACTTGTTAAACAAAATGTATTTCTCTGAACAATAAAATAACAATTTTCCAATGTTTTTTAGCATACAATAGCTCAGTATTTTTAAATTTGATTTTATAGTCTTTTTTTGCTCATCTTTATCAAGTGTGCCAATAATTTTGGACCTGACGGTACGTATCAAAATAATTTACTGAAAACAAAAATAAATTACATAAAAATAAATCTCTTGTGCCATAAATTGTGCTACTATATTGTACACAAATGAATTGAATAAATTAAAATGAGTCTCTAATTACTCTTATTTTCTCTAACTCACAAACTAATTCTAAAATCTTTAAGGAGAGCAAGGTATTTTGTTTCATTTCAAAAAAGCATAACATTTTATAAAAGCAGAATATTTCAGTCACCTTACATTATTCAGCCTTGCAGGGAGCTTGGTGGTTTTCCTGGCCCTCTGCTAGTGGTGGTGCATCCTGGGACAGTTGATATTGATTGTGCCATTTGCTGAGGAGACAGACTGAGACACATTAGTACCCAGCTCACCCCTGCTGAAAAACACATTAACTGGGAGCCCTGTCTCGTAACCATGGCAAAGCATGCAGGGAGCAGGTAGGGGTATTAGGGGGCAGCGGGTTCAACACACAGTCTCTCTGGGATTGTCTCTCAAGCTCTCTCCCTGTTTTTCTCCAAATCCCACACAGAGGCACGTACAGGGTCATGCACATGCGCACACACACACATACAATTTGTATATATTTTTCTTATTCAGGCTGCTTCCATCACTCATGTTACCACATACCTCTTATCTCCCTTAATCTCCATACATCAATCTTTTTCCTGTCTATGGAGACATGAGAACAAAATATAGAGGTAGAGAAAATAAAGGGGTAGCAAATCAAGTTGTGCGAAAATAACAAAAGTAGTGGTTGATATACTGTATATTTTCACTATGCCATATTATTTTATACAGAAGCTGTAAAAGTTCTCAGCTATACTGTAGTGATCCTCCCTAATGAGCCACCTTGCAATTCCCACCAAGTGGGTTAACCCTATTGGCGTGATGCGTGGGGGGCTTGCTTTTCACGCCAGTGACACCTGTTCGCGACCCACCCACTTAGGGCATTTTAAAAGGGTTGAGGGTTCAAATGCTGCTCCTGAGTAGTCCATGGTGGTGGATAGGCATTCACTGAAGGCTGCAGGGGTTACCGTTCAATGGCAGAACCCAGATATGTTAAAGGTACAGAAGGTGGACTTTGTGGCCTTTATAGCTATGGTGATTAATGGCACTGCCAAGGTGGAGAGGAAGTCCTGGAAAATAGACATTGTTGTGGATGCGACGGAATGTTTCCTGGGACTGAAAGACTTCTTGGCAGAGGAGTTGCATGGAGTATTGTCACAAGCCTCTCAGGTGAGAATTAAACATGAATACATTATTTAACCTTTATTTAACTAGGATAGTCAGAAGAAGGGAGATATGGGGATTTGAAGGATAGAAGAAGTGGGTGTTTGGGGGTTTTGGTTTTGTCAATGTGGTTTTTATTGTTTTATTTTGGGTGGATTTGTTTTCCCTATCATGTTTTATTTTTACCTTGTTTTTTTCAACGTCGTCCAGTTGGTGGCGGTAATTCATCTTTTGGTGTTGTAGCATGTCCAGATCATCCAGAAGAAGCCCAAGCGTTTTCCCAGGCTTTCAAAGGAAATCAATCAGAGATATGATGCTATTATGCTTCTTTTTTTTATTTTATAATAATTGCTCAAGGAAATAACTCTCCACAAGGGTCATCAGTGTCTTGTGAAAGAACAGGGGTCATAGACAACATCTTATTTATTTCAGGGAGCGGAAATTAAAAACGTTGTTCCACTTCCCCTTTAGTCGATAGAAAATCAGCTTTCACCCGCCACAACGTCTGGTTGAAATTCAAATCGCTAGCTAGCTAAACAATTACAACAAAGGCCGATTAAACATCTGGCGACTTTCATGACAAACGATATCTGATAGAAGTGTAGACAGCACCAGCTACGCAAGGATTGTACCAATGTGAGGCGTGTGCTATTTTCATTAAACTAGTTTAGCCTGCTTGAGATCCGGGGCTGTCGTAAGTGATCGAGCTAATGCTAGCTTTGTAAAGATAATTAGCTAGCTACGTAGTATGCTACGTAGTTTGCTAGCTTACTTTAAAGTTAATTTACTTCGGTAGCTAGTTCACCCCGGTCGTAGAAGATGAATGTGATGTTACTTCGAACATCTGGTAAAGTTGGCTAACTAGCTACTAGTAACCAAAACAGTCACTGAATCAGGATACTAGCTAGCTAGATTTCAGTGTCGCGTCAATGCATCAACTTTAGTTTACTTATGGAGGAGACTGTCATATCATATTTTGTTTATTGTGCACCTTTCCATATACATAATTGCAACGTGACCTATCACAAAATGAAGAAACTGCAATTAGTAAACAATCTGTTTACAATGTGCATATTACAAGACACGTTAGGCTGGACACATTACATTTTTAACAATACTTTTTCTGATAAAACTAGTTCATTGCATCCGCCATGGAGCCCAGTTTCATAATATTACAAATATGTCCCAGCTGTCTGCCGTAGTTTTGAAGTAATCACGAAAAAAACAGGCTTTATTTTGGGGCATTTTTCCCGCTCCTAATAGTTATATTGAGCACCGTGGCACCAACTCGCCTTCCGACCGTTCTACTCACATTGTTCTAAGTCACGCCTCCTGCTTCGCTGTTGTTGGCAATGCCCACGTTGGTAGTTAAAATGTACACCACAACACATTACTCATGGAACTACTTCCGTGTTATGCAGACATACTCACACTTGGCACCATCGAGGTGCGGATGTTTACTTTCTACACAAGTTATTTTTCAGTTTCGTCCTAAGAACAGATTGTAGTGGTAAAATAAAAAGGGATACATAAATGGAATTATAAGCGTCACTCCATTCAGAAGAGACCCTGCGAATGTTCAATTCCATTCATATGCTAGTGTTCCAGCTTAGCTAACGTTCTTTTGCCATGTTTCATCCTTGGGGGAATTTTGACTCATTCTATTGTCCAGCCTAGACATGCTAGCTACACTTTCTCGTACCCATGTATGCCAGTTTTATGAAGGGGTGCGTGCACAAAGAACATTTTGTTTTGTATTGTAACCTTCTCAATATGACCTTTACAGTGGGAAGCCCTAAGTAGTTCACAAGACCTCCTAGGAAGTGAGCTGGAAGGAAAGAAAGGAGCCAGGTTGCAAGAAAACAGATGAAAGAAGGGGCAACAATGTCGGATGAAGGGGCAACAATGTCGGATGAAGGGGCAACAATGTCGGATGAAGGGGCAACAATGTCGGATGAAGGGGCAACGGCGTCGGAAGAAGGGGAAGGGGCAACTGCGTCGGAAGAAGGGGCAACGGCTTCGGAAGAAGGGGCAATGGCGTCGAAAGAAGGGGCAATGGATGCCACTGGTAGTGAAGAGGAGTCCGATGCCTTGTCTAATGGCAGCCCCATACCACCTAAGAGGGGAAGGGGTAGGCCCAAAGGATCAGGCTCCAAGAAACCTAAGATACTGAGGGTACTAGACAAGCAGCCACGGGGCAGGCCACGTAAAGTGGTTGACCCTAATGCTGTTTCAGCAGAGCGTGGCCGGCCCAAAAAAGTTCAGCAAAAAAAAAAATTGGGTAGGCCGAGGAAGTACCTGTCACCCGAGGAGGAAGAGGAGAGAAAGATACTGAAAAGCCAACCTAGAGTGTGGAAGCCGCTCGGAAGGCCGCGCATCCATCCCCGCAGGGATCCCCCCGCCACACCCACCTCTGCCGAGCCACGGAGAAGAGGCCGTCCACTCAAGGCATCAACAGATAGAGGTGCCAACTTACAGACGAACCCACCTCCAACTTCTAAAGTTTCAAAGCCCCCCGCTAAAGATGATTCCCCGCGAAAGAGTGGCCGCCCCTTAGGCTCCTTCAAAGCCAAGAGAGCAGCAGAGACGGATAGGTCCAACAGTTCACCCTCAGCCAAACAGGGTTGCACTGTTTCTCCAATAGTAAGGCTTTACCGCCGCTCCAACAGTAAAGCAAATGTGTTCGATGAAGCTGCCTTCCAAGCCCAGAGGCAAAAAGGCAAGAGAAAGTCTGTGAACGCTGATTATACAGCGTATGATTCAGAGGAGGAAAATGAAGATACACAGAGAAATGAGGATGAAGTCTTTTCTCTAGTAGAAGATGACAAAGAAGAGGAAATTAAACCACGCGATGGTCATGGCAAGGCTAGTAAACCTGGTAAGGTAGTGGCAGCTATTAAGAAAAAAGAAGTGGTTGTTCCTAAGAGGGGGGGCAGAAAGCCTGGCTCAATCAAAAAGGTTGTAAAGTAAAAGGAACCTGGGCGGAGCAGACTGAACGAGTATCAGTAGCATCTTGTAAGATGTTTTTTTAACATTTTATTATCTCTTACCCAGCTCTTTCTTGCTTTCTCAACTAACCTATGTGTCTGTTTGCTCTTGCTGTTATTTTTTATGGTTTGATGCCTTCGTGGAAACCTTGTGGAAAAGAAAAGTACTTTTTGTACTTCCTTGGTCATCTATAGCTTGAATGATGTGAAGACAATTTCATTGACAGTTGTTAATCTTGTATTATTCTGTTCAGACTTATCCCATTTAGATTTTTTCACTGGTACTGTCATTGATACAGTTTCTAATTCCATACACATCCTATAGTTGATGATATTCTCATTGAGGTTTGTTAATCTTGTATTGGTCTGTGCAGATTTGTCCAAATAAGCTCAAATGGTTTAAATCAATTGAATTAGTTAAGTATTTTGTTTTTTGTTTTTTATCTCTCCTCTTTATCTCTCTGTAGTTTTCGAATTGCTAATGTCTTCTAATTTTATTTGCCTGAATTGCCAAAGCTTTGAATGTAACAACTTCCCCGTCCCAGCTATCTTTGTTTCGATATAGATGTTGTTAGTATCACTATCATGGCACCCTTTTACCTATAAAGTGCACTACTTTTGACCAAAGCCCCATGGACCCTGGTCAAAAGTAATGCACTATAAGGGGAATATGGTGCCATTTGGGACTGTACCATAATCATAGTTGTTTTCTTTCACTTGGTTCATTGCATACTTCACCTTGTGGAGTCAAGACGGTACCTGTAAACTTCCAATCCATCATCCTTAAGATTTCTCTTAGAAGATGTATGGTTATTCACTATTGTGATGGTTTTGTTTGCCAGTATCATCCTTGTAATTCACTCAACATCACTCCTCACAGTTCTTTTTAAGACTTTTTATGTCAGCTCTTTTTACTTGTTTTTTATCACTTGGCTTTCATCTGAAGTGGATGGCTTGGTTTCACAGACTCTGGGTGATGTTGTGTGTAAATGTTCAGATTGTATGTTAAACATGTCTTCATCTAGTCTGGTATTTGTTTATTTAATTAAGTATGTGCTGGACCATGATATCAACAGTTCATATTGCATTACAACTTCGTAAATTCTGTAATATAAAAATAGTAATTGAGGTACACAACAGAATCTATCATTTGTATGAATTCATGTTCCTGTGACCAAAGCTTGTTAGTTTCATGTTTTCAACTTGGTCTCTCAACTTGGTCTGTTGCTTGGATTAATACAATGTTCTTCAAGATGCAGTTAGAACTATAGAGATACATACCATAAGTTTTACCTATGTATTTATCTCTGTGATCAGAAACAGGTCTGTGAAACCTCCCCAACGTTCATTTGAGGGTAATGTGAATTTCTGTTTTTTTAGAGAGAGCAAATATTTAGAAAGTTTCATGTAATAAAGTGAAATGTCAAACTTTGTTTTTGATGTTTTTTTAATCTCAATAAAACCTCAAATATGACTTGCTTTGTCTTTATTTTGTATTATTGTAAAGCTTAAAAGCAGAATGTGGTGAATAAATGGAAGATTTGATAGAAACATTTATTCCTGGCTGGTCAGGATCAAAAAGTCAGTGGTGGAATGTTCACACCGTTTATTGGACCGAGCTCAATCCATAAGTAATACTGACGTCTGCAGAGTCTGACTCTCAGCCGAGTTCCCCGACTCTACCCAGCGTTTATTGACAAGATTATTCCCGCCATTCTTAGTTTAGCTAAATGGTATAGTCGTTGTGCATTCTCAATGGACATTTGGGTCTTTTCGTAAATTCGCTCTGGCTATCTACAGTACTCTGATTTCAGAGCACTCTCCTCTGAGTGTAATGAATTTATGAGCGCTCAACCCCCATTGAATATGGCTGGTGTCAGTAAACTTCAGCAAAAGAGCGTAATTTACAGTCACAGTTACAGTCACCAACGCTCTGGAAAACTGCCTAACCAGCTCTGCTAGGGTGAGTAAAATGGTCAGTGGTCTCATTTGTGTCTGGAAGTAGCTAGCAAGCTAGCCAACGTTAGCTTGGGTGCTTGACTGCCAGAAGATCAGAAAGCCAAAGGCTGGAGTGTCCAGTGTGCGCTCCGAGAATGAAAGCTCTGAATTTACAAACAGACAATCTGACTACACTCTGAATTTACAAGCGCACTCTGGCACTCCAGATTGAATTTAAGAACACACCCAAAGTTGTAAAATGTTTAGCTAGTCATTTGTTATGCTAACTAGCTAGCAAGAGGTTGCATAGCAACAGCATCAACTTCCGGTAGACAAGTGAAGAGACAGTACGCTCAACTGAAAGCATACTGTTCGTGTACAGTATATTAAAATTAACTATGTAGTATATACTCATTAAGTGTGCAGTATACGTATGTTAGTATGGGTATTCGCACGCAGCTCTGGTTGCCTCTGCCAGGAGGCTGAAACTTGGCTGCAAGTGGCTCTTCCAGCAAGACACTAACCCCAAGAACACATAATCTACAAATAAATGATTAATTGACCACAAAACCAATACTTTGCAATGGCCATCTCAGTCTCTTGACTTGAACCCCATTGAAAACCTGTGGTTTGAATTGAAGAGGGCAGTCCATATTCACAGACAAAGGATATCAAGGATCTGGAAAGATTCTGAATGGAGGAATGGTCTAAGATCCCTCCCGATGTGTTCTCCAATCTCATAAAACATTTTAGAAAAAGGCTCAGTGTCATTATCCTCGCAAGGTGAGGTATTGAAAACAGGGATGACAATAATTTTGACCCCTATCTTTAAAAATATATATATTACTTGTTAAACAAAATGTATTTCTCTGAACAATAAAATAACAATTTTCCAATGTTTTTTAGCATACAATAGCTCAGTATTTTTAAATTTGATTTTATAGTCTTTTTTTTGCTCATCTTTATCAAGTGTGCCAATAATTTTGGACCTGACGGTACGTATCAAAATAATTTACTGAAAACAAAAATAAATTACATAAAAATAAATCTCTTGTGCCATAAATTGTGCTACTATATTGTACACAAATGAATTGAATAAATTAAAATGAGTCTCTAATTACTCTTATTTTCTCTAACTCACAAACTAATTCTAAAATCTTTAAGGAGAGCAAGGTATTTTGTTTCATTTCAAAAAAGCATAACATTTTATAAAAGCAGAATATTTCAGTCACCTTACATTATTCAGCCTTGCAGGGAGCTTGGTGGTTTTCCTGGCCCTCTGCTAGTGGTGGTGCATCCTGGGACAGTTGATATTGATTGTGCCATTTGCTGAGGAGACAGACTGAGACACATTAGTACCCAGCTCACCCCTGCTGAAAAACACATTAACTGGGAGCCCTGTCTCGTAACCATGGCAAAGCATGCAGGGAGCAGGTAGGGAGGGGTATTAGGGGGCAGCGGGTTCAACACACAGTCTCTCTGGGATTGTCTCTCAAGCTCTCTCCCTGTTTTTCTCCAAATCCCACACAGAGGCACGTACAGGGTCATGCACATGCGCACACACACACATACAATTTGTATATATTTTTCTTATTCAGGCTGCTTCCATCACTCATGTTACCACATACCTCTTATCTCCCTTAATCTCCATACATCAATCTTTTTCCTGTCTATGGAGACATGAGAACAAAATATAGAGGTAGAGAAAATAAAGGGGTAGCAAATCAAGTTGTGCGAAAATAACAAAAGTAGTGGTTGATATACTGTATATTTTCACTATGCCATATTATTTTATACAGAAGCTGTAAAAGTTCTCAGCTATACTGTAGTGATCCTCCCTAATGAGCCACCTTGCAATTCCCACCAAGTGGGTTAACCCTATTGGCGTGATGCGTGGGGGGCTTGCTTTTCACGCCAGTGACACCTGTTCGCGACCCACCCACTTAGGGCATTTAAAAGGGTTGAGGGTTCAAATGCTGCTCCTGAGTAGTCCATGGTGGTGGATAGGCATTCACTGAAGGCTGCAGGGGTTACCGTTCAATGGCAGAACCCAGATATGTTAAAGGTACAGAAGGTGGACTTTGTGGCCTTTATAGCTATGGTGATTAATGGCACTGCCAAGGTGGAGAGGAAGTCCTGGAAAATAGACATTGTTGTGGATGCGACGGAATGTTTCCTGGGACTGAAAGACTTCTTGGCAGAGGAGTTGCATGGAGTATTGTCACAAGCCTCTCAGGTGAGAATTAAACATGAATACATTATTTAACCTTTATTTAACTAGGATAGTCAGAAGAAGGGAGATATGGGGATTTGAAGGATAGAAGAAGTGGGTGTTTGGGGGTTTTGGTTTTGTCAATGTGGTTTTTATTGTTTTATTTTGGGTGGATTTGTTTTCCCTATCATGTTTTATTTTTACCTTGTTTTTTTCAACGTCGTCCAGTTGGTGGCGGTAATTCATCTTTTGGTGTTGTAGCATGTCCAGATCATCCAGAAGAAGCCCAAGCGTTTTCCCAGGCTTTCAAAGGAAATCAATCAGAGATATGATGCTATTATGCTTCTTTTTTTTATTTTATAATAATTGCTCAAGGAAATAACTCTCCACAAGGGTCATCAGTGTCTTGTGAAAGAACAGGGGTCATAGACAACATCTTATTTATTTCAGGGAGCGGAAATTAAAAACGTTGTTCCACTTCCCCTTTAGTCGATAGAAAATCAGCTTTCACCCGCCACAACGTCTGGTTGAAATTCAAATCGCTAGCTAGCTAAACAATTACAACAAAGGCCGATTAAACATCTGGCGACTTTCATGACAAACGATATCTGATAGAAGTGTAGACAGCACCAGCTACGCAAGGATTGTACCAATGTGAGGCGTGTGCTATTTTCATTAAACTAGTTTAGCCTGCTTGAGATCCGGGGCTGTCGTAAGTGATCGAGCTAATGCTAGCTTTGTAAAGATAATTAGCTAGCTACGTAGTATGCTACGTAGTTTGCTAGCTTACTTTAAAGTTAATTTACTTCGGTAGCTAGTTCACCCCGGTCGTAGAAGATGAATGTGATGTTACTTCGAACATCTGGTAAAGTTGGCTAACTAGCTACTAGTAACCAAAACAGTCACTGAATCAGGATACTAGCTAGCTAGATTTCAGTGTCGCGTCAATGCATCAACTTTAGTTTACTTATGGAGGAGACTGTCATATCATATTTTGTTTATTGTGCACCTTTCCATATACATAATTGCAACGTGACCTATCACAAAATGAAGAAACTGCAATTAGTAAACAATCTGTTTACAATGTGCATATTACAAGACACGTTAGGCTGGACACATTCCATTTTTAACAATACTTTTTCTGATAAAACTAGTTCATTGCATCCGCCATGGAGCCCAGTTTCATAATATTACAAATATGTCCCAGCTGTCTGCCGTAGTTTTGAAGTAATCACGAAAAAAACAGGCCTTATTTTGGGGCATTTTTCCCGCTCCTAATAGTTCTATTGAGCACCGTGGCACCAACTCGCCTTCCGACCGTTCTACTCACATTGTTCTAAGTCACGCCTCCTGCTTCGCTGTTGTTGGCAATGCCCACGTTGGTAGTTAAAATGTACACCACAACACATTACTCATGGAACTACTTCCGTGTTATGCAGACATACTCACACTTGGCACCATCGAGGTGCGGATGTTTACTTTCTACACAAGTTATTTTTCAGTTTCGTCCTAAGAACAGATTGTAGTGGTAAAATAAAAAGGGATACATAAATGGAATTATAAGCGTCACTCCATTCAGAAGAGACCCTGCGAATGTTCAATTCCATTCATATGCTAGTGTTCCAGCTTAGCTAACGTTCTTTTGCCATGTTTCATCCTTGGGGGAATTTTGACTCATTCTATTGTCCAGCCTAGACATGCTAGCTACACCTTCTCGTACCCATGTATGCCAGTTTTATGAAGGGGTGCGTGCACAAAGAACATTTTGTTTTGTATTGTAACCTTCTCAATATGACCTTTACAGTGGGAAGCCCTAAGTAGTTCACAAGACCTCCTAGGAAGTGAGCTGGAAGGAAAGAAAGGAGCCAGGTTGCAAGAAAACAGATGAAAGAAGGGGCAACAATGTCGGAAGAAGGGGCAACAATGTCGGATGAAGGGGCAACAATGTCGGATGAAGGGGCAACAATGTCGGATGAAGGGGCAACAATGTCGGATGAAGGGGCAACGGCGTCGGAAGAAGGGGAAGGGGCAACTGCGTCGGAAGAAGGGGCAACGGCTTCGGAAGAAGGGGCAATGGCGTCGAAAGAAGGGGCAATGGATGCCACTGGTAGTGAAGAGGAGTCCGATGCCTTGTCTAATGGCAGCCCCATACCACCTAAGAGGGGAAGGGGTAGGCCCAAAGGATCAGGCTCCAAGAAACCTAAGATACTGAGGGTACTAGACAAGCAGCCACGGGGCAGGCCACGTAAAGTGGTTGACCCTAATGCTGTTTCAGCAGAGCGTGGCCGGCCCAAAAAAGTTCAGCAAAAAAAAAAATTGGGTAGGCCGAGGAAGTACCTGTCACCCGAGGAGGAAGAGGAGAGAAAGATACTGAAAAGCCAACCTAGAGTGTGGAAGCCGCTCGGAAGGCCGCGCATCCATCCCCGCAGGGATCCCCCCGCCACACCCACCTCTGCCGAGCCACGGAGAAGAGGCCGTCCACTCAAGGCATCAACAGATAGAGGTGCCAACTTACAGACGAACCCACCTCCAACTTCTAAAGTTTCAAAGCCCCCCGCTAAAGATGATTCCCCGCGAAAGAGTGGCCGCCCCTTAGGCTCCTTCAAAGCCAAGAGAGCAGCAGAGACGGATAGGTCCAACAGTTCACCCTCAGCCAAACAGGGTTGCACTGTTTCTCCAATAGTAAGGCTTTACCGCCGCTCCAACGGTAAAGCAAATGTGTTCGATGAAGCTGCCTTCCAAGCCCAGAGGCAAAAAGGCAAGAGAAAGTCTGTGAACGCTGATTATACAGCGTATGATTCAGAGGAGGAAAATGAAGATACACAGAGAAATGAGGATGAAGTCTTTTCTCTAGTAGAAGATGACAAAGAAGAGGAAATTAAACCACGCGATGGTCATGGCAAGGCTAGTAAACCTGGTAAGGTAGTGGCAGCTATTAAGAAAAAAGAAGTGGTTGTTCCTAAGAGGGGGGGCAGAAAGCCTGGCTCAATCAAAAAGGTTGTAAAGTAAAAGGAACCTGGGCGGAGCAGACTGAACGAGTATCAGTAGCATCTTGTAAGATGTTTTTTTAACATTTTATTATCTCTTACCCAGCTCTTTCTTGCTTTCTCAACTAACCTATGTGTCTGTTTGCTCTTGCTGTTATTTTTTATGGTTTGATGCCTTCGTGGAAACCTTGTGGAAAAGAAAAGTACTTTTTGTACTTCCTTGGTCATCTATAGCTTGAATGATGTGAAGACAATTTCATTGACAGTTGTTAATCTTGTATTATTCTGTTCAGACTTATCCCATTTAGATTTTTTCACTGGTACTGTCATTGATACAGTTTCTAATTCCATACACATCCTATAGTTGATGATATTCTCATTGAGGTTTGTTAATCTTGTATTGGTCTGTGCAGATTTGTCCAAATAAGCTCAAATGGTTTAAATCAATTGAATTAGTTAAGTATTTTGTTTTTTGTTTTTTATCTCTCCGTAAGCTCTGTAGTTTTCGAATTGCTAATGTCTTCTAATTTTATTTGCCTGAATTGCCAAAGCTTTGAATGTAACAACTTCCCCGTCCCAGCTATCTTTGTTTCGATATAGATGTTGTTAGTATCACTATCATGGCACCCTTTTACCTATAAAGTGCACTACTTTTGACCAAAGCCCCATGGACCCTGGTCAAAAGTAATGCACTATAAGGGGAATATGGTGCCATTTGGGACTGTACCATAATCATAGTTGTTTTCTTTCACTTGGTTCATTGCGTACTTCACCTTGTGGAGTCAAGACGGTACCTGTAAACTTCCAATCCATCATCCTTAAGATTTCTCTTAGAAGATGTATGGTTATTCACTATTGTGATGGTTTTGTTTGCCAGTATCATCCTTGTAATTCACTCAACATCACTCCTCACAGTTCTTTTTAAGACTTTTTATGTCAGCTCTTTTTACTTGTTTTTTATCACTTGGCTTTCATCTGAAGTGGATGGCTTGGTTTCACAGACTCTGGGTGATGTTGTGTGTAAATGTTCAGATTGTATGTTAAACATGTCTTCATCTAGTCTGGTATTTGTTTATTTAATTAAGTATGTGCTGGACCATGATATCAACAGTTCATATTGCATTACAACTTCGTAAATTCTGTAATATAAAAATAGTAATTGAGGTACACAACAGAATCTATAATTTGTATGAATTCATGTTCCTGTGACCAAAGCTTGTTAGTTTCATGTTTTCAACTTGGTCTCTCAACTTGGTCTGTTGCTTGGATTAATACAATGTTCTTCAAGATGCAGTTAGAACTATAGAGATACATACCGTAAGTTTTACCTATGTATTTATCTCTGTGATCAGAAACAGGTCTGTGAAACCTCCCCAACGTTCATTTGAGGGTAATGTGAATTTCTGTTTTTTTAGAGAGAGCAAATATTTAGAAAGTTTCATGTAATAAAGTGAAATGTCAAACTTTGTTTTTGATGTTTTTTTAATCTCAATAAAACCTCAAATATGACTTGCTTTGTCTTTATTTTGTATTATTGTAAAGCTTAAAAGCAGAATGTGGTGAATAAATGGAAGATTTGATAGAAACATTTATTCCTGGCTGGTCAGGATCAAAAAGTCAGTGGTGGAATGTTCACACCGTTTATTGGACCGAGCTCAATCCATAAGTAATACTGACGTCTGCAGAGTCTGACTCTCAGCCGAGTTCCCCGACTCTACCTAGCGTTTATTGACAAGATTATTCCCGTCATTCTTAGTTTAGCTAAATGGTAAAGTCGTTGTGCATTCTCAATGGACATTTGGGTCTTTTCGTAAATTCGTTCTGGCTATCTACAGTACTCTGATTTCAGAGCACTCTCCTCTGAGTGTAATGAATTTATGAGCGCTCAACCCCCATTGAATATGGCTGGTGTCAGTAAACTTCAGCAAAAGAGCGTAATTTACAGTCACAGTTACAGTCACCAACGCTCTGGAAAACTGCCTAACCAGCTCTGCTAGGGTGAGTAAAATGGTCAGTGGTCTCATTTGTGTCTGGAAGTAGCTAGCAAGCTAGCCAACGTTAGCTTGGGTGCTTGACTGCCAGAAGATCAGAAAGCCAAAGGCTGGAGTGTCCAGTGTGCGCTCCGAGAATGAAAGCTCTGAATTTACAAACAGACAATCTGACTACACTCTGAATTTACAAGCGCACTCTGGCACTCCAGATTGAATTTAAGAACACACCCAAAGTTGTAAAATGTTTAGCTAGTCATTTGTTATGCTAACTAGCTAGCAAGAGGTTGCATAGCAACAGCATCAACTTCCGGTAGACAAGTGAAGAGACAGTACGCTCAACTGAAAGCATACTGTTCGTGTACAGTATACTAAAATTAACTATGTAGTATATACTCATTAAGTGTGCAGTATACGTATGTTAGTATGGGTATTCGCACGCAGCTCTGGTTGCCTCTGCCAGGAGGCTGAAACTTGGCTGCAAGTGGCTCTTCCAGCAAGACACTAACCCCAAGAACACATAATCTACAAATAAATGATTAATTGACCACAAAACCAATACTTTGCAATGGCCATCTCAGTCTCTTGACTTGAACCCCATTGAAAACCTGTGGTTTGAATTGAAGAGGGCAGTCCATATTCACAGACAAAGGATATCAAGGATCTGGAAAGATTCTGAATGGAGGAATGGTCTAAGATCCCTCCCGATGTGTTCTCCAATCTCATAAAACATTTTAGAAAAAGGCTCAATGTCATTATCCTCGCAAGGTGAGGTATTGAAAACAGGGATGACAATTTTGACCCCTATCTTTAAAAATATATATATTACTTGTTAAACAAAATGTATTTCTCTGAACAATAAAATAACAATTTTCCAATGTTTTTTAGCATACAATAGCTCAGTATTTTTAAATTTGATTTTATAGTCTTTTTTTGCTCATCTTTATCAAGTGTGCCAATAATTTTGGACCTGACGGTACGTATCAAAATAATTTGCTGAAAACAAAAATAAATTACATAAAAATAAATCTCTTGTGCCATAAATTGTGCTACTATATTGTACACAAATGAATTGAATAAATTAAAATGAGTCTCTAATTACTCTTATTTTCTCTAACTCACAAACTAATTCTAAAATCTTTAAGGAGAGCAAGGTATTTTGTTTCATTTCAAAAAAGCATAACATTTTATAAAAGCAGAATATTTCAGTCACCTTACATTATTCAGCCTTGCAGGGAGCTTGGTGGTTTTCCTGGCCCTCTGCTAGTGGTGGTGCATCCTGGGACAGTTGATATTGATTGTGCCATTTGCTGAGGAGACAGACTGAGACACATTAGTACCCAGCTCACCCCTGCTGAAAAACACATTAACTGGGAGCCCTGTCTCGTAACCATGGCAAAGCATGCAGGGAGCAGGTAGGGAGGGGTATTAGGGGGCAGCGGGTTCAACACACAGTCTCTCTGGGATTGTCTCTCAAGCTCTCTCCCTGTTTTTCTCCAAATCCCACACAGAGGCACGTACAGGGTCATGCACATGCGCACACACACACATACAATTTGTATATATTTTTCTTATTCAGGCTGCTTCCATCACTCATGTTACCACATACCTCTTATCTCCCTTAATCTCCATACATCAATCTTTTTCCTGTCTATGGAGACATGAGAACAAAATATAGAGGTAGAGAAAATAAAGGGGTAGCAAATCAAGTTGTGCGAAAATAACAAAAGTAGTGGTTGATATACTGTATATTTTCACTATGCCATATTATTTTATACAGAAGCTGTAAAAGTTCTCAGCTATACTGTAGTGATCCTCCCTAATGAGCCACCTTGCAATTCCCACCAAGTGGGTTAACCCTATTGGCGTGATGCGTGGGGGGCTTGCTTTTCACGCCAGTGACACCTGTTCGCGACCCACCCACTTAGGGCATTTAAAAGGGTTGAGGGTTCAAATGCTGCTCCTGAGTAGTCCATGGTGGTGGATAGGCATTCACTGAAGGCTGCAGGGGTTACCGTTCAATGGCAGAACCCAGATATGTTAAAGGTACAGAAGGTGGACTTTGTGGCCTTTATAGCTATGGTGATTAATGGCACTGCCAAGGTGGAGAGGAAGTCCTGGAAAATAGACATTGTTGTGGATGCGACGGAATGTTTCCTGGGACTGAAAGACTTCTTGGCAGAGGAGTTGCATGGAGTATTGTCACAAGCCTCTCAGGTGAGAATTAAACATGAATACATTATTTAACCTTTATTTAACTAGGATAGTCAGAAGAAGGGAGATATGGGGATTTGAAGGATAGAAGAAGTGGGTGTTTGGGGGTTTTGGTTTTGTCAATGTGGTTTTTATTGTTTTATTTTGGGTGGATTTGTTTTCCCTATCATGTTTTATTTTTACCTTGTTTTTTTCAACGTCGTCCAGTTGGTGGCGGTAATTCATCTTTTGGTGTTGTAGCATGTCCAGATCATCCAGAAGAAGCCCAAGCGTTTTCCCAGGCTTTCAAAGGAAATCAATCAGAGATATGATGCTATTATGCTTCTTTTTTTTATTTTATAATAATTGCTCAAGGAAATAACTCTCCACAAGGGTCATCAGTGTCTTGTGAAAGAACAGGGGTCATAGACAACATCTTATTTATTTCAGGGAGCGGAAATTAAAAACGTTGTTCCACTTCCCCTTTAGTCGATAGAAAATCAGCTTTCACCCGCCACAACGTCTGGTTGAAATTCAAATCGCTAGCTAGCTAAACAATTACAACAAAGGCCGATTAAACATCTGGCGACTTTCATGACAAACGATATCTGATAGAAGTGTAGACAGCACCAGCTACGCAAGGATTGTACCAATGTGAGGCGTGTGCTATTTTCATTAAACTAGTTTAGCCTGCTTGAGATCCGGGGCTGTCGTAAGTGATCGAGCTAATGCTAGCTTTGTAAAGATAATTAGCTAGCTACGTAGTATGCTACGTAGTTTGCTAGCTTACTTTAAAGTTAATTTACTTCGGTAGCTAGTTCACCCCGGTCGTAGAAGATGAATGTGATGTTACTTCGAACATCTGGTAAAGTTGGCTAACTAGCTACTAGTAACCAAAACAGTCACTGAATCAGGATACTAGCTAGCTAGATTTCAGTGTCGCGTCAATGCATCAACTTTAGTTTACTTATGGAGGAGACTGTCATATCATATTTTGTTTATTGTGCACCTTTCCATATACATAATTGCAACGTGACCTATCACAAAATGAAGAAACTGCAATTAGTAAACATTCTGTTTACAATGTGCATATTACAAGACACGTTAGGCTGGACACATTACATTTTTAACAATACTTTTTCTGATAAAACTAGTTCATTGCATCCGCCATGGAGCCCAGTTTCATAATATTACAAATATGTCCCAGCTGTCTGCCGTAGTTTTGAAGTAATCACGAAAAAAACAGGCCTTATTTTGGGGCATTTTTCCCGCTCCTAATAGTTATATTGAGCACCGTGGCACCAACTCGCCTTCCGACCGTTCTACTCACATTGTTCTAAGTCACGCCTCCTGCTTCGCTGTTGTTGGCAATGCCCACGTTGGTAGTTAAAATGTACACCACAACACATTACTCATGGAACTACTTCCGTGTTATGCAGACATACTCACACTTGGCACCATCGAGGTGCGGATGTTTACTTTCTACACAAGTTATTTTTCAGTTTCGTCCTAAGAACAGATTGTAGTGGTAAAATAAAAAGGGATACATAAATGGAATTATAAGCGTCACTCCATTCAGAAGAGACCCTGCGAATGTTCAATTCCATTCATATGCTAGTGTTCCAGCTTAGCTAACGTTCTTTTGCCATGTTTCATCCTTGGGGGAATTTTGACTCATTCTATTGTCCAGCCTAGACATGCTAGCTACACCTTCTCGTACCCATGTATGCCAGTTTTATGAAGGGGTGCGTGCACAAAGAACATTTTGTTTTGTATTGTAACCTTCTCAATATGACCTTTACAGTGGGAAGCCCTAAGTAGTTCACAAGACCTCCTAGGAAGTGAGCTGGAAGGAAAGAAAGGAGCCAGGTTGCAAGAAAACAGATGAAAGAAGGGGCAACAATGTCGGAAGAAGGGGCAACAATGTCGGATGAAGGGGCAACAATGTCGGATGAAGGGGCAACAATGTCGGATGAAGGGGCAACAATGTCGGATGAAGGGGCAACGGCGTCGGAAGAAGGGGAAGGGGCAACTGCGTCGGAAGAAGGGGCAACGGCTTCGGAAGAAGGGGCAATGGCGTCGAAAGAAGGGGCAATGGATGCCACTGGTAGTGAAGAGGAGTCCGATGCCTTGTCTAATGGCAGCCCCATACCACCTAAGAGGGGAAGGGGTAGGCCCAAAGGATCAGGCTCCAAGAAACCTAAGATACTGAGGGTACTAGACAAGCAGCCACGGGGCAGGCCACGTAAAGTGGTTGACCCTAATGCTGTTTCAGCAGAGCGTGGCCGGCCCAAAAAAGTTCAGCAAAAAAAAAAATTGGGTAGGCCGAGGAAGTACCTGTCACCCGAGGAGGAAGAGGAGAGAAAGATACTGAAAAGCCAACCTAGAGTGTGGAAGCCGCTCGGAAGGCCGCGCATCCATCCCCGCAGGGATCCCCCCGCCACACCCACCTCTGCCGAGCCACGGAGAAGAGGCCGTCCACTCAAGGCATCAACAGATAGAGGTGCCAACTTACAGACGAACCCACCTCCAACTTCTAAAGTTTCAAAGCCCCCCGCTAAAGATGATTCCCCGCGAAAGAGTGGCCGCCCCTTAGGCTCCTTCAAAGCCAAGAGAGCAGCAGAGACGGATAGGTCCAACAGTTCACCCTCAGCCAAACAGGGTTGCACTGTTTCTCCAATAGTAAGGCTTTACCGCCGCTCCAACGGTAAAGCAAATGTGTTCGATGAAGCTGCCTTCCAAGCCCAGAGGCAAAAAGGCAAGAGAAAGTCTGTGAACGCTGATTATACAGCGTATGATTCAGAGGAGGAAAATGAAGATACACAGAGAAATGAGGATGAAGTCTTTTCTCTAGTAGAAGATGACAAAGAAGAGGAAATTAAACCACGCGATGGTCATGGCAAGGCTAGTAAACCTGGTAAGGTAGTGGCAGCTATTAAGAAAAAAGAAGTGGTTGTTCCTAAGAGGGGGGGCAGAAAGCCTGGCTCAATCAAAAAGGTTGTAAAGTAAAAGGAACCTGGGCGGAGCAGACTGAACGAGTATCAGTAGCATCTTGTAAGATGTTTTTTTAACATTTTATTATCTCTTACCCAGCTCTTTCTTGCTTTCTCAACTAACCTATGTGTCTGTTTGCTCTTGCTGTTATTTTTTATGGTTTGATGCCTTCGTGGAAACCTTGTGGAAAAGAAAAGTACTTTTTGTACTTCCTTGGTCATCTATAGCTTGAATGATGTGAAGACAATTTCATTGACAGTTGTTAATCTTGTATTATTCTGTTCAGACTTATCCCATTTAGATTTTTTCACTGGTACTGTCATTGATACAGTTTCTAATTCCATACACATCCTATAGTTGATGATATTCTCATTGAGGTTTGTTAATCTTGTATTGGTCTGTGCAGATTTGTCCAAATAAGCTCAAATGGTTTAAATCAATTGAATTAGTTAAGTATTTTGTTTTTTGTTTTTTATCTCTCCGTAAGCTCTGTAGTTTTCGAATTGCTAATGTCTTCTAATTTTATTTGCCTGAATTGCCAAAGCTTTGAATGTAACAACTTCCCCGTCCTAGCTATCTTTGTTTCGATATAGATGTTGTTAGTATCACTATCATGGCACCCTTTTACCTATAAAGTGCACTACTTTTGACCAAAGCCCCATGGACCCTGGTCAAAAGTAATGCACTATAAGGGGAATATGGTGCCATTTGGGACTGTACCATAATCATAGTTGTTTTCTTTCACTTGGTTCATTGCGTACTTTACCTTGTGGAGTCAAGACGGTACCTGTAAACTTCCAATCCATCATCCTTAAGATTTCTCTTAGAAGATGTATGGTTATTCACTATTGTGATGGTTTTGTTTGCCAGTATCATCCTTGTAATTCACTCAACATCACTCCTCACAGTTCTTTTTAAGACTTTTTATGTCAGCTCTTTTTACTTGTTTTTTATCACTTGGCTTTCATCTGAAGTGGATGGCTTGGTTTCACAGACTCTGGGTGATGTTGTGTGTAAATGTTCAGATTGTATGTTAAACATGTCTTCATCTAGTCTGGTATTTGTTTATTTAATTAAGTATGTGCTGGACCATGATATCAACAGTTCATATTGCATTACAACTTCGTAAATTCTGTAATATAAAAATAGTAATTGAGGTACACAACAGAATCTATAATTTGTATGAATTCATGTTCCTGTGACCAAAGCTTGTTAGTTTCATGTTTTCAACTTGGTCTCTCAACTTGGTCTGTTGCTTGGATTAATACAATGTTCTTCAAGATGCAGTTAGAACTATAGAGATACATACCGTAAGTTTTACCTATGTATTTATCTCTGTGATCAGAAACAGGTCTGTGAAACCTCCCCAACGTTCATTTGAGGGTAATGTGAATTTCTGTTTTTTTAGAGAGAGCAAATATTTAGAAAGTTTCATGTAATAAAGTGAAATGTCAAACTTTGTTTTTGATGTTTTTTTAATCTCAATAAAACCTCAAATATGACTTGCTTTGTCTTTATTTTGTATTATTGTAAAGCTTAAAAGCAGAATGTGGTGAATAAATGGAAGATTTGATAGAAACATTTATTCCTGGCTGGTCAGGATCAAAAAGTCAGTGGTGGAATGTTCACACCGTTTATTGGACCGAGCTCAATCCATAAGTAATACTGACGTCTGCAGAGTCTGACTCTCAGCCGAGTTCCCCGACTCTACCTAGCGTTTATTGACAAGATTATTCCCGTCATTCTTAGTTTAGCTAAATGGTATAGTCGTTGTGCATTCTCAATGGACATTTGGGTCTTTTCGTAAATTCGTTCTGGCTATCTACAGTACTCTGATTTCAGAGCACTCTCCTCTGAGTGTAATGAATTTATGAGCGCTCAACCCCCATTGAATATGGCTGGTGTCAGTAAACTTCAGCAAAAGAGCGTAATTTACAGTCACAGTTACAGTCACCAACGCTCTGGAAAACTGCCTAACCAGCTCTGCTAGGGTGAGTAAAATGGTCAGTGGTCTCATTTGTGTCTGGAAGTAGCTAGCAAGCTAGCCAACGTTAGCTTGGGTGCTTGACTGCCAGAAGATCAGAAAGCCAAAGGCTGGAGTGTCCAGTGTGCGCTCCGAGAATGAAAGCTCTGAATTTACAAACAGACAATCTGACTACACTCTGAATTTACAAGCGCACTCTGGCACTCCAGATTGAATTTAAGAACACACCCAAAGTTGTAAAATGTTTAGCTAGTCATTTGTTATGCTAACTAGCTAGCAAGAGGTTGCATAGCAACATCATCAACTTCCGGTAGACAAGTGAAGAGACAGTACGCTCAACTGAAAGCATACTGTTCGTGTACAGTATACTAAAATTAACTATGTAGTATATACTCATTAAGTGTGCAGTATACGTATGTTAGTATGGGTATTCGCACGCAGCTCTGGTTGCCTCTGCCAGGAGGCTGAAACTTGGCTGCAAGTGGCTCTTCCAGCAAGACACTAACCCCAAGAACACATAATCTACAAATAAATGATTAATTGACCACAAAACCAATACTTTGCAATGGCCATCTCAGTCTCTTGACTTGAACCCCATTGAAAACCTGTGGTTTGAATTGAAGAGGGCAGTCCATATTCACAGACAAAGGATATCAAGGATCTGGAAAGATTCTGAATGGAGGAATGGTCTAAGATCCCTCCCGATGTGTTCTCCAATCTCATAAAACATTTTAGAAAAAGGCTCAATGTCATTATCCTCGCAAGGTGAGGTATTGAAAACAGGGATGACAATTTTGACCCCTATCTTTAAAAATATATATATTACTTGTTAAACAAAATGTATTTCTCTGAACAATAAAATAACAATTTTCCAATGTTTTTTAGCATACAATAGCTCAGTATTTTTAAATTTTATTTTATAGTCTTTTTTTGCTCATCTTTATCAAGTGTGCCAATAATTTTGGACCTGACGGTACGTATCAAAATAATTTGCTGAAAACAAAAATAAATTACATAAAAATAAATCTCTTGTGCCATAAATTGTGCTACTATATTGTACACAAATGAATTGAATAAATTAAAATTAGTCTCTAATTACTCTTATTTTCTCTAACTCACAAACTAATTCTAAAATCTTTAAAGAGAGCAAGGTATTTTGTTTCATTTCAAAAAAGCATAACATTTTATAAAAGCAGAATATTTCAGTCACCTTACATTATTCAGCCTTGCAGGGAGCTTGGTGGTTTTCCTGGCCCTCTGCTAGTGGTGGTGCATCCTGGGACAGTTGATATTGATTGTGCCATTTGCTGAGGAGACAGACTGAGACACATTAGTACCCAGCTCACCCCTGCTGAAAAACACATTAACTGGGAGCCCTGTCTCGTAACCATGGCAAAGCATGCAGGGAGCAGGTAGGGGTATTAGGGGGCAGCGGGTTCAACACACAGTCTCTCTGGGATTGTCTCTCAAGCTCTCTCCCTGTTTTTCTCCAAATCCCACACAGAGGCACGTACAGGGTCATGCACATGCGCACACACGCACATACAATTTGTATATATTTTTCTTATTCAGGCTGCTTCCATCACTCATGTTACCACATACCTCTTATCTCCCTTAATCTCCATACATCAATCTTTTTCCTGTCTATGGAGACATGAGAACAAAATATAGAGGTAGCGAAAATAAAGGGGTAGCAAATCAAGTTGTGCGAAAATAACAAAAGTAGTGCTTGATATACTGTATATTTTCACTATGCCATATTATTTTATACAGAAGCTGTAAAAGTTCTCAGCTATACTGTAGTGATCCTCCCTAATGAGCCACCTTGCAATTCCCACCAAGTGGGTTAACCCTATTGGCGTGATGCGTGGGGGGCTTGCTTTTCACGCCAGTGACACCTGTTCGCGACTCACCCACTTAGGGCATTTAAAAGGGTTGAGGGTTCAAATGCTGCTCCTGAGTAGTCCATGGTGGTGGATAGGCATTCACTGAAGGCTGCAGGGGTTACCGTTCAATGGCAGAACCCAGATATGTTAAAGGTACAGAAGGTGGACTTTGTGGCCTTTATAGCTATGGTGATTAATGGCACTGCCAAGGTGGAGAGGAAGTCCTGGAAAATAGACATTGTTGTGGATGCGACGGAATGTTTCCTGGGACTGAAAGACTTCTTGGCAGAGGAGTTGCATGGAGTATTGTCACAAGCCTCTCAGGTGAGAATTAAACATGAATACATTATTTAACCTTTATTTAACTAGGATAGTCAGAAGAAGGGAGATATGGGGATTTGAAGGATAGAAGAAGTGGGTGTTTGGGGGTTTTGGTTTTGTCAATGTGGTTTTTATTGTTTTATTTTGGGTGGATTTGTTTTCCCTATCATGTTTTATTTTTACCTTGTTTTTTTCAACGTCGTCCAGTTGGTGGCGGTAATTCATCTTTTGGTGTTGTAGCATGTCCAGATCATCCAGAAGAAGCCCAAGCGTTTTCCCAGGCTTTCAAAGGAAATCAATCAGAGATATGATGCTATTATGCTTCTTTTTTTTATTTTATAATAATTGCTCAAGGAAATAACTCTCCACAAGGGTCATCAGTGTCTTGTGAAAGAACAGGGGTCATAGACAACATCTTATTTATTTCAGGGAGCGGAAATTAAAAACGTTGTTCCACTTCCCCTTTAGTCGATAGAAAATCAGCTTTCACCCGCCACAACGTCTGGTTGAAATTCAAATCGCTAGCTAGCTAAACAATTACAACAAAGGCCGATTAAACATCTGGCGACTTTCATGACAAACGATATCTGATAGAAGTGTAGACAGCACCAGCTACGCAAGGATTGTACCAATGTGAGGCGTGTGCTATTTTCATTAAACTAGTTTAGCCTGCTTGAGATCCGGGGCTGTCGTAAGTGATCGAGCTAATGCTAGCTTTGTAAAGATAATTAGCTAGCTACGTAGTATGCTACGTAGTTTGCTAGCTTACTTTAAAGTTAATTTACTTCGGTAGCTAGTTCACCCCGGTCGTAGAAGATGAATGTGATGTTACTTCGAACATCTGGTAAAGTTGGCTAACTAGCTACTAGTAACCAAAACAGTCACTGAATCAGGATACTAGCTAGCTAGATTTCAGTGTCGCGTCAATGCATCAACTTTAGTTTACTTATGGAGGAGACTGTCATATCATATTTTGTTTATTGTGCACCTTTCCATATACATAATTGCAACGTGACCTATCACAAAATGAAGAAACTGCAATTAGTAAACAATCTGTTTACAATGTGCATATTACAAGACACGTTAGGCTGGACACATTCCATTTTTAACAATACTTTTTCTGATAAAACTAGTTCATTGCATCCGCCATGGAGCCCAGTTTCATAATATTACAAATATGTCCCAGCTGTCTGCCGTAGTTTTGAAGTAATCACGAAAAAAACAGGCCTTATTTTGGGGCATTTTTCCCGCTCCTAATAGTTCTATTGAGCACCGTGGCACCAACTCGCCTTCCGACCGTTCTACTCACATTGTTCTAAGTCACGCCTCCTGCTTCGCTGTTGTTGGCAATGCCCACGTTGGTAGTTAAAATGTACACCACAACACATTACTCATGGAACTACTTCCGTGTTATGCAGACATACTCACACTTGGCACCATCGAGGTGCGGATGTTTACTTTCTACACAAGTTATTTTTCAGTTTCGTCCTAAGAACAGATTGTAGTGGTAAAATAAAAAGGGATACATAAATGGAATTATAAGCGTCACTCCATTCAGAAGAGACCCTGCGAATGTTCAATTCCATTCATATGCTAGTGTTCCAGCTTAGCTAACGTTCTTTTGCCATGTTTCATCCTTGGGGGAATTTTGACTCATTCTATTGTCCAGCCTAGACATGCTAGCTACACTTTCTCGTACCCATGTATGCCAGTTTTATGAAGGGGTGCGTGCACAAAGAACATTTTGTTTTGTATTGTAACCTTCTCAATATGACCTTTACAGTGGGAAGCCCTAAGTAGTTCACAAGACCTCCTAGGAAGTGAGCTGGAAGGAAAGAAAGGAGCCAGGTTGCAAGAAAACAGATGAAAGAAGGGGCAACAATGTCGGAAGAAGGGGCAACAATGTCGGATGAAGGGGCAACAATGTCGGATGAAGGGGCAACAATGTCGGATGAAGGGGCAACGGCTTCGAAAGAAGGGGCAATGGATGCCACTGGTAGTGAAGAGGAGTCCGATGCCTTGTCTAATGGCAGCCCCATACCACCTAAGAGGGGAAGGGGTAGGCCCAAAGGATCAGGCTCCAAGAAACCTAAGATACTGAGGGTACTAGACAAGCAGCCACGGGGCAGGCCACGTAAAGTGGTTGACCCTAATGCTGTTTCAGCAGAGCGTGGCCGGCCCAAAAAAGTTCAGCAAAAAAAAAAATTGGGTAGGCCGAGGAAGTACCTGTCACCCGAGGAGGAAGAGGAGAGAAAGATACTGAAAAGCCAACCTAGAGTGTGGAAGCCGCTCGGAAGGCCGCGCATCCATCCCCGCAGGGATCCCCCCGCCACACCCACCTCTGCCGAGCCACGGAGAAGAGGCCGTCCACTCAAGGCATCAACAGATAGAGGTGCCAACTTACAGACGAACCCACCTCCAACTTCTAAAGTTTCAAAGCCCCCCGCTAAAGATGATTCCCCGCGAAAGAGTGGCCGCCCCTTAGGCTCCTTCAAAGCCAAGAGAGCAGCAGAGACGGATAGGTCCAACAGTTCACCCTCAGCCAAACAGGGTTGCACTGTTTCTCCAATAGTAAGGCTTTACCGCCGCTCCAACGGTAAAGCAAATGTGTTCGATGAAGCTGCCTTCCAAGCCCAGAGGCAAAAAGGCAAGAGAAAGTCTGTGAACGCTGATTATACAGCGTATGATTCAGAGGAGGAAAATGAAGATACACAGAGAAATGAGGATGAAGTCTTTTCTCTAGTAGAAGATGACAAAGAAGAGGAAATTAAACCACGCGATGGTCATGGCAAGGCTAGTAAACCTGGTAAGGTAGTGGCAGCTATTAAGAAAAAAGAAGTGGTTGTTCCTAAGAGGGGGGGCAGAAAGCCTGGCTCAATCAAAAAGGTTGTAAAGTAAAAGGAACCTGGGCGGAGCAGACTGAACGAGTATCAGTAGCATCTTGTAAGATGTTTTTTTAACATTTTATTATCTCTTACCCAGCTCTTTCTTGCTTTCTCAACTAACCTATGTGTCTGTTTGCTCTTGCTGTTATTTTTTATGGTTTGATGCCTTCGTGGAAACCTTGTGGAAAAGAAAAGTACTTTTTGTACTTCCTTGGTCATCTATAGCTTGAATGATGTGAAGACAATTTCATTGACAGTTGTTAATCTTGTATTATTCTGTTCAGACTTATCCCATTTAGATTTTTTCACTGGTACTGTCATTGATACAGTTTCTAATTCCATACACATCCTATAGTTGATGATATTCTCATTGAGGTTTGTTAATCTTGTATTGGTCTGTGCAGATTTGTCCAAATAAGCTCAAATGGTTTAAATCAATTGAATTAGTTAAGTATTTTGTTTTTTGTTTTTTATCTCTCCGTAAGCTCTGTAGTTTTCGAATTGCTAATGTCTTCTAATTTTATTTGCCTGAATTGCCAAAGCTTTGAATGTAACAACTTCCCCGTCCCAGCTATCTTTGTTTCGATATAGATGTTGTTAGTATCACTATCATGGCACCCTTTTACCTATAAAGTGCACTACTTTTGACCAAAGCCCCATGGACCCTGGTCAAAAGTAATGCACTATAAGGGGAATATGGTGCCATTTGGGACTGTACCATAATCATAGTTGTTTTCTTTCACTTGGTTCATTGCGTACTTCACCTTGTGGAGTCAAGACGGTACCTGTAAACTTCCAATCCATCATCCTTAAGATTTCTCTTAGAAGATGTATGGTTATTCACTATTGTGATGGTTTTGTTTGCCAGTATCATCCTTGTAATTCACTCAACATCACTCCTCACAGTTCTTTTTAAGACTTTTTATGTCAGCTCTTTTTACTTGTTTTTTATCACTTGGCTTTCATCTGAAGTGGATGGCTTGGTTTCACAGACTCTGGGTGATGTTGTGTGTAAATGTTCAGATTGTATGTTAAACATGTCTTCATCTAGTCTGGTATTTGTTTATTTAATTAAGTATGTGCTGGACCATGATATCAACAGTTCATATTGCATTACAACTTCGTAAATTCTGTAATATAAAAATAGTAATTGAGGTACACAACAGAATCTATAATTTGTATGAATTCATGTTCCTGTGACCAAAGCTTGTTAGTTTCATGTTTTCAACTTGGTCTCTCAACTTGGTCTGTTGCTTGGATTAATACAATGTTCTTCAAGATGCAGTTAGAACTATAGAGATACATACCGTAAGTTTTACCTATGTATTTATCTCTGTGATCAGAAACAGGTCTGTGAAACCTCCCCAACGTTCATTTGAGGGTAATGTGAATTTCTGTTTTTTTAGAGAGAGCAAATATTTAGAAAGTTTCATGTAATAAAGTGAAATGTCAAACTTTGTTTTTGATGTTTTTTTAATCTCAATAAAACCTCAAATATGACTTGCTTTGTCTTTATTTTGTATTATTGTAAAGCTTAAAAGCAGAATGTGGTGAATAAATGGAAGATTTGATAGAAACATTTATTCCTGGCTGGTCAGGATCAAAAAGTCAGTGGTGGAATGTTCACACCGTTTATTGGACCGAGCTCAATCCATAAGTAATACTGACGTCTGCAGAGTCTGACTCTCAGCCGAGTTCCCCGACTCTACCTAGCGTTTATTGACAAGATTATTCCCGTCATTCTTAGTTTAGCTAAATGGTATAGTCGTTGTGCATTCTCAATGGACATTTGGGTCTTTTCGTAAATTCGTTCTGGCTATCTACAGTACTCTGATTTCAGAGCACTCTCCTCTGAGTGTAATGAATTTATGAGCGCTCAACCCCCATTGAATATGGCTGGTGTCAGTAAACTTCAGCAAAAGAGCGTAATTTACAGTCACAGTTACAGTCACCAACGCTCTGGAAAACTGCCTAACCAGCTCTGCTAGGGTGAGTAAAATGGTCAGTGGTCTCATTTGTGTCTGGAAGTAGCTAGCAAGCTAGCCAACGTTAGCTTGGGTGCTTGACTGCCAGAAGATCAGAAAGCCAAAGGCTGGAGTGTCCAGTGTGCGCTCCGAGAATGAAAGCTCTGAATTTACAAACAGACAATCTGACTACACTCTGAATTTACAAGCGCACTCTGGCACTCCAGATTGAATTTAAGAACACACCCAAAGTTGTAAAATGTTTAGCTAGTCATTTGTTATGCTAACTAGCTAGCAAGAGGTTGCATAGCAACATCATCAACTTCCGGTAGACAAGTGAAGAGACAGTACGCTCAACTGAAAGCATACTGTTCGTGTACAGTATACTAAAATTAACTATGTAGTATATACTCATTAAGTGTGCAGTATACGTATGTTAGTATGGGTATTCGCACGCAGCTCTGGTTGCCTCTGCCAGGAGGCTGAAACTTGGCTGCAAGTGGCTCTTCCAGCAAGACACTAACCCCAAGAACACATAATCTACAAATAAATGATTAATTGACCACAAAACCAATACTTTGCAATGGCCATCTCAGTCTCTTGACTTGAACCCCATTGAAAACCTGTGGTTTGAATTGAAGAGGGCAGTCCATATTCACAGACAAAGGATATCAAGGATCTGGAAAGATTCTGAATGGAGGAATGGTCTAAGATCCCTCCCGATGTGTTCTCCAATCTCATAAAACATTTTAGAAAAAGGCTCAATGTCATTATCCTCGCAAGGTGAGGTATTGAAAACAGGGATGACAATTTTGACCCCTATCTTTAAAAATATATATATTACTTGTTAAACAAAATGTATTTCTCTGAACAATAAAATAACAATTTTCCAATGTTTTTTAGCATACAATAGCTCAGTATTTTTAAATTTTATTTTATAGTCTTTTTTTGCTCATCTTTATCAAGTGTGCCAATCATTTTGGACCTGACGGTACGTATCAAAATAATTTGCTGAAAACAAAAATAAATTACATAAAAATAAATCTCTTGTGCCATAAATTGTGCTACTATATTGTACACAAATGAATTGAATAAATTAAAATTAGTCTCTAATTACTCTTATTTTCTCTAACTCACAAACTAATTCTAAAATCTTTAAAGAGAGCAAGGTATTTTGTTTCATTTCAAAAAAGCATAACATTTTATAAAAGCAGAATATTTCAGTCACCTTACATTATTCAGCCTTGCAGGGAGCTTGGTGGTTTTCCTGGCCCTCTGCTAGTGGTGGTGCATCCTGGGACAGTTGATATTGATTGTGCCATTTGCTGAGGAGACAGACTGAGACACATTAGTACCCAGCTCACCCCTGCTGAAAAACACATTAACTGGGAGCCCTGTCTCGTAACCATGGCAAAGCATGCAGGGAGCAGGTAGGGGTATTAGGGGGCAGCGGGTTCAACACACAGTCTCTCTGGGATTGTCTCTCAAGCTCTCTCCCTGTTTTTCTCCAAATCCCACACAGAGGCACGTACAGGGTCATGCACATGCGCACACACGCACATACAATTTGTATATATTTTTCTTATTCAGGCTGCTTCCATCACTCATGTTACCACATACCTCTTATCTCCCTTAATCTCCATACATCAATCTTTTTCCTGTCTATGGAGACATGAGAACAAAATATAGAGGTAGCGAAAATAAAGGGGTAGCAAATCAAGTTGTGCGAAAATAACAAAAGTAGTGCTTGATATACTGTATATTTTCACTATGCCATATTATTTTATACAGAAGCTGTAAAAGTTCTCAGCTATACTGTAGTGATCCTCCCTAATGAGCCACCTTGCAATTCCCACCAAGTGGGTTAACCCTATTGGCGTGATGCGTGGGGGGCTTGCTTTTCACGCCAGTGACACCTGTTCGCGACCCACCCACTTAGGGCATTTAAAAGGGTTGAGGGTTCAAATGCTGCTCCTGAGTAGTCCATGGTGGTGGATAGGCATTCACTGAAGGCTGCAGGGGTTACCGTTCAATGGCAGAACCCAGATATGTTAAAGGTACAGAAGGTGGACTTTGTGGCCTTTATAGCTATGGTGATTAATGGCACTGCCAAGGTGGAGAGGAAGTCCTGGAAAATAGACATTGTTGTGGATGCGACGGAATGTTTCCTGGGACTGAAAGACTTCTTGGCAGAGGAGTTGCATGGAGTATTGTCACAAGCCTCTCAGGTGAGAATTAAACATGAATACATTATTTAACCTTTATTTAACTAGGATAGTCAGAAGAAGGGAGATATGGGGATTTGAAGGATAGAAGAAGTGGGTGTTTGGGGGTTTTGGTTTTGTCAATGTGGTTTTTATTGTTTTATTTTGGGTGGATTTGTTTTCCCTATCATGTTTTATTTTTACCTTGTTTTTTTCAACGTCGTCCAGTTGGTGGCGGTAATTCATCTTTTGGTGTTGTAGCATGTCCAGATCATCCAGAAGAAGCCCAAGCGTTTTCCCAGGCTTTCAAAGGAAATCAATCAGAGATATGATGCTATTATGCTTCTTTTTTTTATTTTATAATAATTGCTCAAGGAAATAACTCTCCACAAGGGTCATCAGTGTCTTGTGAAAGAACAGGGGTCATAGACAACATCTTATTTATTTCATGGAGCGGAAATTAAAAACGTTGTTCCACTTCCCCTTTAGTCGATAGAAAATCAGCTTTCACCCGCCACAACGTCTGGTTGAAATTCAAATCGCTAGCTAGCTAAACAATTACAACAAAGGCCGATTAAACATCTGGCGACTTTCATGACAAACGATATCTGATAGAAGTGTAGACAGCACCAGCTACGCAAGGATTGTACCAATGTGAGGCGTGTGCTATTTTCATTAAACTAGTTTAGCCTGCTTGAGATCCGGGGCTGTCGTAAGTGATCGAGCTAATGCTAGCTTTGTAAAGATAATTAGCTAGCTACGTAGTATGCTACGTAGTTTGCTAGCTTACTTTAAAGTTAATTTACTTCGGTAGCTAGTTCACCCCGGTCGTAGAAGATGAATGTGATGTTACTTCGAACATCTGGTAAAGTTGGCTAACTAGCTACTAGTAACCAAAACAGTCACTGAATCAGGATACTAGCTAGCTAGATTTCAGTGTCGCGTCAATGCATCAACTTTAGTTTACTTATGGAGGAGACTGTCATATCATATTTTGTTTATTGTGCACCTTTCCATATACATAATTGCAACGTGACCTATCACAAAATGAAGAAACTGCAATTAGTAAACAATCTGTTTACAATGTGCATATTACAAGACACGTTAGGCTGGACACATTCCATTTTTAACAATACTTTTTCTGATAAAACTAGTTCATTGCATCCGCCATGGAGCCCAGTTTCATAATATTACAAATATGTCCCAGCTGTCTGCCGTAGTTTTGAAGTAATCACGAAAAAAACAGGCCTTATTTTGGGGCATTTTTCCCGCTCCTAATAGTTCTATTGAGCACCGTGGCACCAACTCGCCTTCCGACCGTTCTACTCACATTGTTCTAAGTCACGCCTCCTGCTTCGCTGTTGTTGGCAATGCCCACGTTGGTAGTTAAAATGTACACCACAACACATTACTCATGGAACTACTTCCGTGTTATGCAGACATACTCACACTTGGCACCATCGAGGTGCGGATGTTTACTTTCTACACAAGTTATTTTTCAGTTTCGTCCTAAGAACAGATTGTAGTGGTAAAATAAAAAGGGATACATAAATGGAATTATAAGCGTCACTCCATTCAGAAGAGACCCTGCGAATGTTCAATTCCATTCATATGCTAGTGTTCCAGCTTAGCTAACGTTCTTTTGCCATGTTTCATCCTTGGGGGAATTTTGACTCATTCTATTGTCCAGCCTAGACATGCTAGCTACACTTTCTCGTACCCATGTATGCCAGTTTTATGAAGGGGTGCGTGCACAAAGAACATTTTGTTTTGTATTGTAACCTTCTCAATATGACCTTTACAGTGGGAAGCCCTAAGTAGTTCACAAGACCTCCTAGGAAGTGAGCTGGAAGGAAAGAAAGGAGCCAGGTTGCAAGAAAACAGATGAAAGAAGGGGCAACAATGTCGGAAGAAGGGGCAACAATGTCGGATGAAGGGGCAACAATGTCGGATGAAGGGGCAACAATGTCGGATGAAGGGGCAACGGCTTCGAAAGAAGGGGCAATGGATGCCACTGGTAGTGAAGAGGAGTCCGATGCCTTGTCTAATGGCAGCCCCATACCACCTAAGAGGGGAAGGGGTAGGCCCAAAGGATCAGGCTCCAAGAAACCTAAGATACTGAGGGTACTAGACAAGCAGCCACGGGGCAGGCCACGTAAAGTGGTTGACCCTAATGCTGTTTCAGCAGAGCGTGGCCGGCCCAAAAAAGTTCAGCAAAAAAAAAAATTGGGTAGGCCGAGGAAGTACCTGTCACCCGAGGAGGAAGAGGAGAGAAAGATACTGAAAAGCCAACCTAGAGTGTGGAAGCCGCTCGGAAGGCCGCGCATCCATCCCCGCAGGGATCCCCCCGCCACACCCACCTCTGCCGAGCCACGGAGAAGAGGCCGTCCACTCAAGGCATCAACAGATAGAGGTGCCAACTTACAGACGAACCCACCTCCAACTTCTAAAGTTTCAAAGCCCCCCGCTAAAGATGATTCCCCGCGAAAGAGTGGCCGCCCCTTAGGCTCCTTCAAAGCCAAGAGAGCAGCAGAGACGGATAGGTCCAACAGTTCACCCTCAGCCAAACAGGGTTGCACTGTTTCTCCAATAGTAAGGCTTTACCGCCGCTCCAACGGTAAAGCAAATGTGTTCGATGAAGCTGCCTTCCAAGCCCAGAGGCAAAAAGGCAAGAGAAAGTCTGTGAACGCTGATTATACAGCGTATGATTCAGAGGAGGAAAATGAAGATACACAGAGAAATGAGGATGAAGTCTTTTCTCTAGTAGAAGATGACAAAGAAGAGGAAATTAAACCACGCGATGGTCATGGCAAGGCTAGTAAACCTGGTAAGGTAGTGGCAGCTATTAAGAAAAAAGAAGTGGTTGTTCCTAAGAGGGGGGGCAGAAAGCCTGGCTCAATCAAAAAGGTTGTAAAGTAAAAGGAACCTGGGCGGAGCAGACTGAACGAGTATCAGTAGCATCTTGTAAGATGTTTTTTTAACATTTTATTATCTCTTACCCAGCTCTTTCTTGCTTTCTCAACTAACCTATGTGTCTGTTTGCTCTTGCTGTTATTTTTTATGGTTTGATGCCTTCGTGGAAACCTTGTGGAAAAGAAAAGTACTTTTTGTACTTCCTTGGTCATCTATAGCTTGAATGATGTGAAGACAATTTCATTGACAGTTGTTAATCTTGTATTATTCTGTTCAGACTTATCCCATTTAGATTTTTTCACTGGTACTGTCATTGATACAGTTTCTAATTCCATACACATCCTATAGTTGATGATATTCTCATTGAGGTTTGTTAATCTTGTATTGGTCTGTGCAGATTTGTCCAAATAAGCTCAAATGGTTTAAATCAATTGAATTAGTTAAGTATTTTGTTTTTTGTTTTTTATCTCTCCGTAAGCTCTGTAGTTTTCGAATTGCTAATGTCTTCTAATTTTATTTGCCTGAATTGCCAAAGCTTTGAATGTAACAACTTCCCCGTCCCAGCTATCTTTGTTTCGATATAGATGTTGTTAGTATCACTATCATGGCACCCTTTTACCTATAAAGTGCACTACTTTTGACCAAAGCCCCATGGACCCTGGTCAAAAGTAATGCACTATAAGGGGAATATGGTGCCATTTGGGACTGTACCATAATCATAGTTGTTTTCTTTCACTTGGTTCATTGCATACTTCACCTTGTGGAGTCAAGACGGTACCTGTAAACTTCCAATCCATCATCCTTAAGATTTCTCTTAGAAGATGTATGGTTATTCACTATTGTGATGGTTTTGTTTGCCAGTATCATCCTTGTAATTCACTCAACATCACTCCTCACAGTTCTTTTTAAGACTTTTTATGTCAGCTCTTTTTACTTGTTTTTTATCACTTGGCTTTCATCTGAAGTGGATGGCTTGGTTTCACAGACTCTGGGTGATGTTGTGTGTAAATGTTCAGATTGTATGTTAAACATGTCTTCATCTAGTCTGGTATTTGTTTATTTAATTAAGTATGTGCTGGACCATGATATCAACAGTTCATATTGCATTACAACTTCGTAAATTCTGTAATATAAAAATAGTAATTGAGGTACACAACAGAATCTATAATTTGTATGAATTCATGTTCCTGTGACCAAAGCTTGTTAGTTTCATGTTTTCAACTTGGTCTCTCAACTTGGTCTGTTGCTTGGATTAATACAATGTTCTTCAAGATGCAGTTAGAACTATAGAGATACATACCGTAAGTTTTACCTATGTATTTATCTCTGTGATCAGAAACAGGTCTGTGAAACCTCCCCAACGTTCATTTGAGGGTAATGTGAATTTCTGTTTTTTTAGAGAGAGCAAATATTTAGAAAGTTTCATGTAATAAAGTGAAATGTCAAACTTTGTTTTTGATGTTTTTTTAATCTCAATAAAACCTCAAATATGACTTGCTTTGTCTTTATTTTGTATTATTGTAAAGCTTAAAAGCAGAATGTGGTGAATAAATGGAAGATTTGATAGAAACATTTATTCCTGGCTGGTCAGGATCAAAAAGTCAGTGGTGGAATGTTCACACCGTTTATTGGACCGAGCTCAATCCATAAGTAATACTGACGTCTGCAGAGTCTGACTCTCAGCCGAGTTCCCCGACTCTACCTAGCGTTTATTGACAGGATTATTCCCGTCATTCTTAGTTTAGCTAAATGGTATAGTCGTTGTGCATTCTCAATGGACATTTGGGTCTTTTCGTAAATTCGTTCTGGCTATCTACAGTACTCTGATTTCAGAGCACTCTCCTCTGAGTGTAATGAATTTATGAGCGCTCAACCCCCATTGAATATGGCTGGTGTCAGTAAACTTCAGCAAAAGAGCGTAATTTACAGTCACAGTTACAGTCACCAACGCTCTGGAAAACTGCCTAACCAGCTCTGCTAGGGTGAGTAAAATGGTCAGTGGTCTCATTTGTGTCTGGAAGTAGCTAGCAAGCTAGCCAACGTTAGCTTGGGTGCTTGACTGCCAGAAGATCAGAAAGCCAAAGGCTGGAGTGTCCAGTGTGCGCTCCGAGAATGAAAGCTCTGAATTTACAAACAGACAATCTGACTACACTCTGAATTTACAAGCGCACTCTGGCACTCCAGATTGAATTTAAGAACACACCCAAAGTTGTAAAATGTTTAGCTAGTCATTTGTTATGCTAACTAGCTAGCAAGAGGTTGCATAGCAACAGCATCAACTTCCGGTAGACAAGTGAAGAGACAGTACGCTCAACTGAAAGCATACTGTTCGTGTACAGTATACTAAAATTAACTATGTAGTATATACTCATTAAGTGTGCAGTATACGTATGTTAGTATGGGTATTCGCACGCAGCTCTGGTTGCCTCTGCCAGGAGGCTGAAACTTGGCTGCAAGTGGCTCTTCCAGCAAGACACTAACCCCAAGAACACATAATCTACAAATAAATGATTAATTGACCACAAAACCAATACTTTGCAATGGCCATCTCAGTCTCTTGACTTGAACCCCATTGAAAACCTGTGGTTTGAATTGAAGAGGGCAGTCCAGTATTCACAGACAAAGGATATCAAGGATCTGGAAAGATTCTGAATGGAGGAATGGTCTAAGATCCCTCCCGATGTGTTCTCCAATCTCATAAAACATTTTAGAAAAAGGCTCAAGTGTCATTATCCTCGCAAGGTGAGGTATTGAAAACAGGGATGACAATTTTGACCCCTATCTTTAAAAATATATATATTACTTGTTAAACAAAATGTATTTCTCTGAACAATAAAATAACAATTTTCCAATGTTTTTTAGCATACAATAGCTCAGTATTTTTAAATTTTATTTTATAGTCTTTTTTTGCTCATCTTTATCAAGTGTGCCAATAATTTTGGACCTGACGGTACGTATCAAAATAATTTGCTGAAAACAAAAATAAATTACATAAAAATAAATCTCTTGTGCCATAAATTGTGCTACTATATTGTACACAAATGAATTGAATAAATTAAAATTAGTCTCTAATTACTCTTATTTTCTCTAACTCACAAACTAATTCTAAAATCTTTAAAGAGAGCAAGGTATTTTGTTTCATTTCAAAAAAGCATAACATTTTATAAAAGCAGAATATTTCAGTCACCTTACATTATTCAGCCTTGCAGGGAGCTTGGTGGTTTTCCTGGCCCTCTGCTAGTGGTGGTGCATCCTGGGACAGTTGATATTGATTGTGCCATTTGCTGAGGAGACAGACTGAGACACATTAGTACCCAGCTCACCCCTGCTGAAAAACACATTAACTGGGAGCCCTGTCTCGTAACCATGGCAAAGCATGCAGGGAGCAGGTAGGGGTATTAGGGGGCAGCGGGTTCAACACACAGTCTCTCTGGGATTGTCTCTCAAGCTCTCTCCCTGTTTTTCTCCAAATCCCACACAGAGGCACGTACAGGGTCATGCACATGCGCACACACGCACATACAATTTGTATATATTTTTCTTATTCAGGCTGCTTCCATCACTCATGTTACCACATACCTCTTATCTCCCTTAATCTCCATACATCAATCTTTTTCCTGTCTATGGAGACATGAGAACAAAATATAGAGGTAGCGAAAATAAAGGGGTAGCAAATCAAGTTGTGCGAAAATAACAAAAGTAGTGCTTGATATACTGTATATTTTCACTATGCCATATTATTTTATACAGAAGCTGTAAAAGTTCTCAGCTATACTGTAGTGATCCTCCCTAATGAGCCACCTTGCAATTCCCACCAAGTGGGTTAACCCTATTGGCGTGATGCGTGGGGGGCTTGCTTTTCACGCCAGTGACACCTGTTCGCGACCCACCCACTTAGGGCATTTAAAAGGGTTGAGGGTTCAAATGCTGCTCCTGAGTAGTCCATGGTGGTGGATAGGCATTCACTGAAGGCTGCAGGGGTTACCGTTCAATGGCAGAACCCAGATATGTTAAAGGTACAGAAGGTGGACTTTGTGGCCTTTATAGCTATGGTGATTAATGGCACTGCCAAGGTGGAGAGGAAGTCCTGGAAAATAGACATTGTTGTGGATGCGACGGAATGTTTCCTGGGACTGAAAGACTTCTTGGCAGAGGAGTTGCATGGAGTACTGTCACAAGCCTCTCAGGTGAGAATTAAACATGAATACATTATTTAACCTTTATTTAACTAGGATAGTCAGAAGAAGGGAGATATGGGGATTTGAAGGATAGAAGAAGTGGGTGTTTGGGGGTTTTGGTTTTGTCAATGTGGTTTTTATTGTTTTATTTTGGGTGGATTTGTTTTCCCTATCATGTTTTATTTTTACCTTGTTTTTTTCAACGTCGTCCAGTTGGTGGCGGTAATTCATCTTTTGGTGTTGTAGCATGTCCAGATCATCCAGAAGAAGCCCAAGCGTTTTCCCAGGCTTTCAAAGGAAATCAATCAGAGATATGATGCTATTATGCTTCTTTTTTTTATTTTATAATAATTGCTCAAGGAAATAACTCTCCACAAGGGTCATCAGTGTCTTGTGAAAGAACAGGGGTCATAGACAACATCTTATTTATTTCAGGGAGCGGAAATTAAAAACGTTGTTCCACTTCCCCTTTAGTCGATAGAAAATCAGCTTTCACCCGCCACGTCTGGTTGAAATTCAAATCGCTAGCTAGCTAAACAATTACAACAAAGGCCGATTAAACATCTGGCGACTTTCATGACAAACGATATCTGATAGAAGTGTAGACAGCACCAGCTACGCAAGGATTGTACCAATGTGAGGCGTGTGCTATTTTCATTAAACTAGTTTAGCCTGCTTGAGATCCGGGGCTGTCGTAAGTGATCGAGCTAATGCTAGCTTTGTAAAGATAATTAGCTAGCTACGTAGTATGCTACGTAGTTTGCTAGCTTACTTTAAAGTTAATTTACTTCGGTAGCTAGTTCACCCCGGTCGTAGAAGATGAATGTGATGTTACTTCGAACATCTGGTAAAGTTGGCTAACTAGCTACTAGTAACCAAAACAGTCACTGAATCAGGATACTAGCTAGCTAGATTTCAGTGTCGCGTCAATGCATCAACTTTAGTTTACTTATGGAGGAGACTGTCATATCATATTTTGTTTATTGTGCACCTTTCCATATACATAATTGCAACGTGACCTATCACAAAATGAAGAAACTGCAATTAGTAAACAATCTGTTTACAATGTGCATATTACAAGACACGTTAGGCTGGACACATTACATTTTTAACAATACTTTTTCTGATAAAACTAGTTCATTGCATCCGCCATGGAGCCCAGTTTCATAATATTACAAATATGTCCCAGCTGTCTGCCGTAGTTTTGAAGTAATCACGAAAAAAACAGGCCTTATTTTGGGGCATTTTTCCCGCTCCTAATAGTTCTATTGAGCACCGTGGCACCAACTCGCCTTCCGACCGTTCTACTCACATTGTTCTAAGTCACGCCTCCTGCTTCGCTGTTGTTGGCAATGCCCACGTTGGTAGTTAAAATGTACACCACAACACATTACTCATGGAACTACTTCCGTGTTATGCAGACATACTCACACTTGGCACCATCGAGGTGCGGATGTTTACTTTCTACACAAGTTATTTTTCAGTTTCGTCCTAAGAACAGATTGTAGTGGTAAAATAAAAAGGGATACATAAATGGAATTATAAGCGTCACTCCATTCAGAAGAGACCCTGCGAATGTTCAATTCCATTCATATGCTAGTGTTCCAGCTTAGCTAACGTTCTTTTGCCATGTTTCATCCTTGGGGGAATTTTGACTCATTCTATTGTCCAGCCTAGACATGCTAGCTACACTTTCTCGTACCCATGTATGCCAGTTTTATGAAGGGGTGCGTGCACAAAGAACATTTTGTTTTGTATTGTAACCTTCTCAATATGACCTTTACAGTGGGAAGCCCTAAGTAGTTCACAAGACCTCCTAGGAAGTGAGCTGGAAGGAAAGAAAGGAGCCAGGTTGCAAGAAAACAGATGAAAGAAGGGGCAACAATGTCGGAAGAAGGGGCAACAATGTCGGATGAAGGGGCAACAATGTCGGATGAAGGGGCAACAATGTCGGATGAAGGGGCAACGGCTTCGAAAGAAGGGGCAATGGATGCCACTGGTAGTGAAGAGGAGTCCGATGCCTTGTCTAATGGCAGCCCCATACCACCTAAGAGGGGAAGGGGTAGGCCCAAAGGATCAGGCTCCAAGAAACCTAAGATACTGAGGGTACTAGACAAGCAGCCACGGGGCAGGCCACGTAAAGTGGTTGACCCTAATGCTGTTTCAGCAGAGCGTGGCCGGCCCAAAAAAGTTCAGCAAAAAAAAAAATTGGGTAGGCCGAGGAAGTACCTGTCACCCGAGGAGGAAGAGGAGAGAAAGATACTGAAAAGCCAACCTAGAGTGTGGAAGCCGCTCGGAAGGCCGCGCATCCATCCCCGCAGGGATCCCCCCGCCACACCCACCTCTGCCGAGCCACGGAGAAGAGGCCGTCCACTCAAGGCATCAACAGATAGAGGTGCCAACTTACAGACGAACCCACCTCCAACTTCTAAAGTTTCAAAGCCCCCCGCTAAAGATGATTCCCCGCGAAAGAGTGGCCGCCCCTTAGGCTCCTTCAAAGCCAAGAGAGCAGCAGAGACGGATAGGTCCAACAGTTCACCCTCAGCCAAACAGGGTTGCACTGTTTCTCCAATAGTAAGGCTTTACCGCCGCTCCAACGGTAAAGCAAATGTGTTCGATGAAGCTGCCTTCCAAGCCCAGAGGCAAAAAGGCAAGAGAAAGTCTGTGAACGCTGATTATACAGCGTATGATTCAGAGGAGGAAAATGAAGATACACAGAGAAATGAGGATGAAGTCTTTTCTCTAGTAGAAGATGACAAAGAAGAGGAAATTAAACCACGCGATGGTCATGGCAAGGCTAGTAAACCTGGTAAGGTAGTGGCAGCTATTAAGAAAAAAGAAGTGGTTGTTCCTAAGAGGGGGGGCAGAAAGCCTGGCTCAATCAAAAAGGTTGTAAAGTAAAAGGAACCTGGGCGGAGCAGACTGAACGAGTATCAGTAGCATCTTGTAAGATGTTTTTTTAACATTTTATTATCTCTTACCCAGCTCTTTCTTGCTTTCTCAACTAACCTATGTGTCTGTTTGCTCTTGCTGTTATTTTTTATGGTTTGATGCCTTCGTGGAAACCTTGTGGAAAAGAAAAGTACTTTTTGTACTTCCTTGGTCATCTATAGCTTGAATGATGTGAAGACAATTTCATTGACAGTTGTTAATCTTGTATTATTCTGTTCAGACTTATCCCATTTAGATTTTTTCACTGGTACTGTCATTGATACAGTTTCTAATTCCATACACATCCTATAGTTGATGATATTCTCATTGAGGTTTGTTAATCTTGTATTGGTCTGTGCAGATTTGTCCAAATAAGCTCAAATGGTTTAAATCAATTGAATTAGTTAAGTATTTTGTTTTTTGTTTTTTATCTCTCCGTAAGCTCTGTAGTTTTCGAATTGCTAATGTCTTCTAATTTTATTTGCCTGAATTGCCAAAGCTTTGAATGTAACAACTTCCCCGTCCCAGCTATCTTTGTTTCGATATAGATGTTGTTAGTATCACTATCATGGCACCCTTTTACCTATAAAGTGCACTACTTTTGACCAAAGCCCCATGGACCCTGGTCAAAAGTAATGCACTATAAGGGGAATATGGTGCCATTTGGGACTGTACCATAATCATAGTTGTTTTCTTTCACTTGGTTCATTGCATACTTCACCTTGTGGAGTCAAGACGGTACCTGTAAACTTCCAATCCATCATCCTTAAGATTTCTCTTAGAAGATGTATGGTTATTCACTATTGTGATGGTTTTGTTTGCCAGTATCATCCTTGTAATTCACTCAACATCACTCCTCACAGTTCTTTTTAAGACTTTTTATGTCAGCTCTTTTTACTTGTTTTTTATCACTTGGCTTTCATCTGAAGTGGATGGCTTGGTTTCACAGACTCTGGGTGATGTTGTGTGTAAATGTTCAGATTGTATGTTAAACATGTCTTCATCTAGTCTGGTATTTGTTTATTTAATTAAGTATGTGCTGGACCATGATATCAACAGTTCATATTGCATTACAACTTCGTAAATTCTGTAATATAAAAATAGTAATTGAGGTACACAACAGAATCTATAATTTGTATGAATTCATGTTCCTGTGACCAAAGCTTGTTAGTTTCATGTTTTCAACTTGGTCTCTCAACTTGGTCTGTTGCTTGGATTAATACAATGTTCTTCAAGATGCAGTTAGAACTATAGAGATACATACCGTAAGTTTTACCTATGTATTTATCTCTGTGATCAGAAACAGGTCTGTGAAACCTCCCCAACGTTCATTTGAGGGTAATGTGAATTTCTGTTTTTTTAGAGAGAGCAAATATTTAGAAAGTTTCATGTAATAAAGTGAAATGTCAAACTTTGTTTTTGATGTTTTTTTAATCTCAATAAAACCTCAAATATGACTTGCTTTGTCTTTATTTTGTATTATTGTAAAGCTTAAAAGCAGAATGTGGTGAATAAATGGAAGATTTGATAGAAACATTTATTCCTGGCTGGTCAGGATCAAAAAGTCAGTGGTGGAATGTTCACACCGTTTATTGGACCGAGCTCAATCCATAAGTAATACTGACGTCTGCAGAGTCTGACTCTCAGCCGAGTTCCCCGACTCTACCTAGCGTTTATTGACAGGATTATTCCCGTCATTCTTAGTTTAGCTAAATGGTATAGTCGTTGTGCATTCTCAATGGACATTTGGGTCTTTTCGTAAATTCGTTCTGGCTATCTACAGTACTCTGATTTCAGAGCACTCTCCTCTGAGTGTAATGAATTTATGAGCGCTCAACCCCCATTGAATATGGCTGGTGTCAGTAAACTTCAGCAAAAGAGCGTAATTTACAGTCACAGTTACAGTCACCAACGCTCTGGAAAACTGCCTAACCAGCTCTGCTAGGGTGAGTAAAATGGTCAGTGGTCTCATTTGTGTCTGGAAGTAGCTAGCAAGCTAGCCAACGTTAGCTTGGGTGCTTGACTGCCAGAAGATCAGAAAGCCAAAGGCTGGAGTGTCCAGTGTGCGCTCCGAGAATGAAAGCTCTGAATTTACAAACAGACAATCTGACTACACTCTGAATTTACAAGCGCACTCTGGCACTCCAGATTGAATTTAAGAACACACCCAAAGTTGTAAAATGTTTAGCTAGTCATTTGTTATGCTAACTAGCTAGCAAGAGGTTGCATAGCAACAGCATCAACTTCCGGTAGACAAGTGAAGAGACAGTACGCTCAACTGAAAGCATACTGTTCGTGTACAGTATACTAAAATTAACTATGTAGTATATACTCATTAAGTGTGCAGTATACGTATGTTAGTATGGGTATTCGCACGCAGCTCTGGTTGCCTCTGCCAGGAGGCTGAAACTTGGCTGCAAGTGGCTCTTCCAGCAAGACACTAACCCCAAGAACACATAATCTACAAATAAATGATTAATTGACCACAAAACCAATACTTTGCAATGGCCATCTCAGTCTCTTGACTTGAACCCCATTGAAAACCTGTGGTTTGAATTGAAGAGGGCAGTCCGTATTCACAGACAAAGGATATCAAGGATCTGGAAAGATTCTGAATGGAGGAATGGTCTAAGATCCCTCCCGATGTGTTCTCCAATCTCATAAAACATTTTAGAAAAAGGCTCAGTGTCATTATCCTCGCAAGGTGAGGTATTGAAAACAGGGATGACAATTTTGACCCCTATCTTTAAAAATATATATATTACTTGTTAAACAAAATGTATTTCTCTGAACAATAAAATAACAATTTTCCAATGTTTTTTAGCATACAATAGCTCAGTATTTTTAAATTTTATTTTATAGTCTTTTTTTGCTCATCTTTATCAAGTGTGCCAATAATTTTGGACCTGACGGTACGTATCAAAATAATTTGCTGAAAACAAAAATAAATTACATAAAAATAAATCTCTTGTGCCATAAATTGTGCTACTATATTGTACACAAATGAATTGAATAAATTAAAATTAGTCTCTAATTACTCTTATTTTCTCTAACTCACAAACTAATTCTAAAATCTTTAAAGAGAGCAAGGTATTTTGTTTCATTTCAAAAAAGCATAACATTTTATAAAAGCAGAATATTTCAGTCACCTTACATTATTCAGCCTTGCAGGGAGCTTGGTGGTTTTCCTGGCCCTCTGCTAGTGGTGGTGCATCCTGGGACAGTTGATATTGATTGTGCCATTTGCTGAGGAGACAGACTGAGACACATTAGTACCCAGCTCACCCCTGCTGAAAAACACATTAACTGGGAGCCCTGTCTCGTAACCATGGCAAAGCATGCAGGGAGCAGGTAGGGGTATTAGGGGGCAGCGGGTTCAACACACAGTCTCTCTGGGATTGTCTCTCAAGCTCTCTCCCTGTTTTTCTCCAAATCCCACACAGAGGCACGTACAGGGTCATGCACATGCGCACACACGCACATACAATTTGTATATATTTTTCTTATTCAGGCTGCTTCCATCACTCATGTTACCACATACCTCTTATCTCCCTTAATCTCCATACATCAATCTTTTTCCTGTCTATGGAGACATGAGAACAAAATATAGAGGTAGCGAAAATAAAGGGGTAGCAAATCAAGTTGTGCGAAAATAACAAAAGTAGTGCTTGATATACTGTATATTTTCACTATGCCATATTATTTTATACAGAAGCTGTAAAAGTTCTCAGCTATACTGTAGTGATCCTCCCTAATGAGCCACCTTGCAATTCCCACCAAGTGGGTTAACCCTATTGGCGTGATGCGTGGGGGGCTTGCTTTTCACGCCAGTGACACCTGTTCGCGACCCACCCACTTAGGGCATTTAAAAGGGTTGAGGGTTCAAATGCTGCTCCTGAGTAGTCCATGGTGGTGGATAGGCATTCACTGAAGGCTGCAGGGGTTACCGTTCAATGGCAGAACCCAGATATGTTAAAGGTACAGAAGGTGGACTTTGTGGCCTTTATAGCTATGGTGATTAATGGCACTGCCAAGGTGGAGAGGAAGTCCTGGAAAATAGACATTGTTGTGGATGCGACGGAATGTTTCCTGGGACTGAAAGACTTCTTGGCAGAGGAGTTGCATGGAGTATTGTCACAAGCCTCTCAGGTGAGAATTAAACATGAATACATTATTTAACCTTTATTTAACTAGGATAGTCAGAAGAAGGGAGATATGGGGATTTGAAGGATAGAAGAAGTGGGTGTTTGGGGGTTTTGGTTTTGTCAATGTGGTTTTTATTGTTTTATTTTGGGTGGATTTGTTTTCCCTATCATGTTTTATTTTTACCTTGTTTTTTTCAACGTCGTCCAGTTGGTGGCGGTAATTCATCTTTTGGTGTTGTAGCATGTCCAGATCATCCAGAAGAAGCCCAAGCGTTTTCCCAGGCTTTCAAAGGAAATCAATCAGAGATATGATGCTATTATGCTTCTTTTTTTTATTTTATAATAATTGCTCAAGGAAATAACTCTCCACAAGGGTCATCAGTGTCTTGTGAAAGAACAGGGGTCATAGACAACATCTTATTTATTTCAGGGAGCGGAAATTAAAAACGTTGTTCCACTTCCCCTTTAGTCGATAGAAAATCAGCTTTCACCCGCCACAACGTCTGGTTGAAATTCAAATCGCTAGCTAGCTAAACAATTACAACAAAGGCCGATTAAACATCTGGCGACTTTCATGACAAACGATATCTGATAGAAGTGTAGACAGCACCAGCTACGCAAGGATTGTACCAATGTGAGGCGTGTGCTATTTTCATTAAACTAGTTTAGCCTGCTTGAGATCCGGGGCTGTCGTAAGTGATCGAGCTAATGCTAGCTTTGTAAAGATAATTAGCTAGCTACGTAGTATGCTACGTAGTTATGCTACGTAGTTTGCTAGCTTACTTTAAAGTTAATTTACTTCGGTAGCTAGTTCACCCCGGTCGTAGAAGATGAATGTGATGTTACTTCGAACATCTGGTAAAGTTGGCTAACTAGCTACTAGTAACCAAAACAGTCACTGAATCAGGATACTAGCTAGCTAGATTTCAGTGTCGCGTCAATGCATCAACTTTAGTTTACTTATGGAGGAGACTGTCATATCATATTTTGTTTATTGTGCACCTTTCCATATACATAATTGCAACGTGACCTATCACAAAATGAAGAAACTGCAATTAGTAAACAATCTGTTTACAATGTGCATATTACAAGACACGTTAGGCTGGACACATTCCATTTTTAACAATACTTTTTCTGATAAAACTAGTTCATTGCATCCGCCATGGAGCCCAGTTTCATAATATTACAAATATGTCCCAGCTGTCTGCCGTAGTTTTGAAGTAATCACGAAAAAAACAGGCCTTATTTTGGGGCATTTTTCCCGCTCCTAATAGTTCTATTGAGCACCGTGGCACCAACTCGCCTTCCGACCGTTCTACTCACATTGTTCTAAGTCACGCCTCCTGCTTCGCTGTTGTTGGCAATGCCCACGTTGGTAGTTAAAATGTACACCACAACACATTACTCATGGAACTACTTCCGTGTTATGCAGACATACTCACACTTGGCACCATCGAGGTGCGGATGTTTACTTTCTACACAAGTTATTTTTCAGTTTCGTCCTAAGAACAGATTGTAGTGGTAAAATAAAAAGGGATACATAAATGGAATTATAAGCGTCACTCCATTCAGAAGAGACCCTGCGAATGTTCAATTCCATTCATATGCTAGTGTTCCAGCTTAGCTAACGTTCTTTTGCCATGTTTCATCCTTGGGGGAATTTTGACTCATTCTATTGTCCAGCCTAGACATGCTAGCTACACTTTCTCGTACCCATGTATGCCAGTTTTATGAAGGGGTGCGTGCACAAAGAACATTTTGTTTTGTATTGTAACCTTCTCAATATGACCTTTACAGTGGGAAGCCCTAAGTAGTTCACAAGACCTCCTAGGAAGTGAGCTGGAAGGAAAGAAAGGAGCCAGGTTGCAAGAAAACAGATGAAAGAAGGGGCAACAATGTCGGAAGAAGGGGCAACAATGTCGGATGAAGGGGCAACAATGTCGGATGAAGGGGCAACAATGTCGGATGAAGGGGCAACGGCTTCGAAAGAAGGGGCAATGGATGCCACTGGTAGTGAAGAGGAGTCCGATGCCTTGTCTAATGGCAGCCCCATACCACCTAAGAGGGGAAGGGGTAGGCCCAAAGGATCAGGCTCCAAGAAACCTAAGATACTGAGGGTACTAGACAAGCAGCCACGGGGCAGGCCACGTAAAGTGGTTGACCCTAATGCTGTTTCAGCAGAGCGTGGCCGGCCCAAAAAAGTTCAGCAAAAAAAAAAATTGGGTAGGCCGAGGAAGTACCTGTCACCCGAGGAGGAAGAGGAGAGAAAGATACTGAAAAGCCAACCTAGAGTGTGGAAGCCGCTCGGAAGGCCGCGCATCCATCCCCGCAGGGATCCCCCCGCCACACCCACCTCTGCCGAGCCACGGAGAAGAGGCCGTCCACTCAAGGCATCAACAGATAGAGGTGCCAACTTACAGACGAACCCACCTCCAACTTCTAAAGTTTCAAAGCCCCCCGCTAAAGATGATTCCCCGCGAAAGAGTGGCCGCCCCTTAGGCTCCTTCAAAGCCAAGAGAGCAGCAGAGACGGATAGGTCCAACAGTTCACCCTCAGCCAAACAGGGTTGCACTGTTTCTCCAATAGTAAGGCTTTACCGCCGCTCCAACGGTAAAGCAAATGTGTTCGATGAAGCTGCCTTCCAAGCCCAGAGGCAAAAAGGCAAGAGAAAGTCTGTGAACGCTGATTATACAGCGTATGATTCAGAGGAGGAAAATGAAGATACACAGAGAAATGAGGATGAAGTCTTTTCTCTAGTAGAAGATGACAAAGAAGAGGAAATTAAACCACGCAATGGTCATGGCAAGGCTAGTAAACCTGGTAAGGTAGTGGCAGCTATTAAGAAAAAAGAAGTGGTTGTTCCTAAGAGGGGGGGCAGAAAGCCTGGCTCAATCAAAAAGGTTGTAAAGTAAAAGGAACCTGGGCGGAGCAGACTGAACGAGTATCAGTAGCATCTTGTAAGATGTTTTTTTAACATTTTATTATCTCTTACCCAGCTCTTTCTTGCTTTCTCAACTAACCTATGTGTCTGTTTGCTCTTGCTGTTATTTTTTATGGTTTGATGCCTTCGTGGAAACCTTGTGGAAAAGAAAAGTACTTTTTGTACTTCCTTGGTCATCTATAGCTTGAATGATGTGAAGACAATTTCATTGACAGTTGTTAATCTTGTATTATTCTGTTCAGACTTATCCCATTTAGATTTTTTCACTGGTACTGTCATTGATACAGTTTCTAATTCCATACACATCCTATAGTTGATGATATTCTCATTGAGGTTTGTTAATCTTGTATTGGTCTGTGCAGATTTGTCCAAATAAGCTCAAATGGTTTAAATCAATTGAATTAGTTAAGTATTTTGTTTTTTGTTTTTTATCTCTCCGTAAGCTCTGTAGTTTTCGAATTGCTAATGTCTTCTAATTTTATTTGCCTGAATTGCCAAAGCTTTGAATGTAACAACTTCCCCGTCCCAGCTATCTTTGTTTCGATATAGATGTTGTTAGTATCACTATCATGGCACCCTTTTACCTATAAAGTGCACTACTTTTGACCAAAGCCCCATGGACCCTGGTCAAAAGTAATGCACTATAAGGGGAATATGGTGCCATTTGGGACTGTACCATAATCATAGTTGTTTTCTTTCACTTGGTTCATTGCATACTTCACCTTGTGGAGTCAAGACGGTACCTGTAAACTTCCAATCCATCATCCTTAAGATTTCTCTTAGAAGATGTATGGTTATTCACTATTGTGATGGTTTTGTTTGCCAGTATCATCCTTGTAATTCACTCAACATCACTCCTCACAGTTCTTTTTAAGACTTTTTATGTCAGCTCTTTTTACTTGTTTTTTATCACTTGGCTTTCATCTGAAGTGGATGGCTTGGTTTCACAGACTCTGGGTGATGTTGTGTGTAAATGTTCAGATTGTATGTTAAACATGTCTTCATCTAGTCTGGTATTTGTTTATTTAATTAAGTATGTGCTGGACCATGATATCAACAGTTCATATTGCATTACAACTTCGTAAATTCTGTAATATAAAAATAGTAATTGAGGTACACAACAGAATCTATAATTTGTATGAATTCATGTTCCTGTGACCAAAGCTTGTTAGTTTCATGTTTTCAACTTGGTCTCTCAACTTGGTCTGTTGCTTGGATTAATACAATGTTCTTCAAGATGCAGTTAGAACTATAGAGATACATACCGTAAGTTTTACCTATGTATTTATCTCTGTGATCAGAAACAGGTCTGTGAAACCTCCCCAACGTTCATTTGAGGGTAATGTGAATTTCTGTTTTTTTAGAGAGAGCAAATATTTAGAAAGTTTCATGTAATAAAGTGAAATGTCAAACTTTGTTTTTGATGTTTTTTTAATCTCAATAAAACCTCAAATATGACTTGCTTTGTCTTTATTTTGTATTATTGTAAAGCTTAAAAGCAGAATGTGGTGAATAAATGGAAGATTTGATAGAAACATTTATTCCTGGCTGGTCAGGATCAAAAAGTCAGTGGTGGAATGTTCACACCGTTTATTGGACCGAGCTCAATCCATAAGTAATACTGACGTCTGCAGAGTCTGACTCTCAGCCGAGTTCCCCGACTCTACCTAGCGTTTATTGACAAGATTATTCCCGTCATTCTTAGTTTAGCTAAATGGTATAGTCGTTGTGCATTCTCAATGGACATTTGGGTCTTTTCGTAAATTCGTTCTGGCTATCTACAGTACTCTGATTTCAGAGCACTCTCCTCTGAGTGTAATGAATTTATGAGCGCTCAACCCCCATTGAATATGGCTGGTGTCAGTAAACTTCAGCAAAAGAGCGTAATTTACAGTCACAGTTACAGTCACCAACGCTCTGGAAAACTGCCTAACCAGCTCTGCTAGGGTGAGTAAAATGGTCAGTGGTCTCATTTGTGTCTGGAAGTAGCTAGCAAGCTAGCCAACGTTAGCTTGGGTGCTTGACTGCCAGAAGATCAGAAAGCCAAAGGCTGGAGTGTCCAGTGTGCGCTCCGAGAATGAAAGCTCTGAATTTACAAACAGACAATCTGACTACACTCTGAATTTACAAGCGCACTCTGGCACTCCAGATTGAATTTAAGAACACACCCAAAGTTGTAAAATGTTTAGCTAGTCATTTGTTATGCTAACTAGCTAGCAAGAGGTTGCATAGCAACAGCATCAACTTCCGGTAGACAAGTGAAGAGACAGTACGCTCAACTGAAAGCATACTGTTCGTGTACAGTATACTAAAATTAACTATGTAGTATATACTCATTAAGTGTGCAGTATACGTATGTTAGTATGGGTATTCGCACGCAGCTCTGGTTGCCTCTGCCAGGAGGCTGAAACTTGGCTGCAAGTGGCTCTTCCAGCAAGACACTAACCCCAAGAACACATAATCTACAAATAAATGATTAATTGACCACAAAACCAATACTTTGCAATGGCCATCTCAGTCTCTTGACTTGAACCCCATTGAAAACCTGTGGTTTGAATTGAAGAGGGCAGTCCATATTCACAGACAAAGGATATCAAGGATCTGGAAAGATTCTGAATGGAGGAATGGTCTAAGATCCCTCCCGATGTGTTCTCCAATCTCATAAAACATTTTAGAAAAAGGCTCAATGTCATTATCCTCGCAAGGTGAGGTATTGAAAACAGGGATGACAATTTTGACCCCTATCTTTAAAAATATATATATTACTTGTTAAACAAAATTTATTTCTCTGAACAATAAAATAACAATTTTCCAATGTTTTTTAGCATACAATAGCTCAGTATTTTTAAATTTTATTTTATAGTCTTTTTTTGCTCATCTTTATCAAGTGTGCCAATAATTTTGGACCTGACGGTACGTATCAAAATAATTTACTGAAAACAAAAATAAATTACATAAAAATAAATCTCTTGTGCCATAAATTGTGCTACTATATTGTACACAAATGAATTGAATAAATTAAAATTTGTCTCTAATTACTCTTATTTTCTCTAACTCAAACTAATTCTAAAATCTTTAAAGAGAGCAAGGTATTTTGTTTCATTTCAAAAAAGCATAACATTTTATAAAAGCAGAATATTTCAGTCACCTTACATTATTCAGCCTTGCAGGGAGCTTGGTGGTTTTCCTGGCCCTCTGCTAGTGGTGGTGCATCCTGGGACAGTTGATATTGATTGTGCCATTTGCTGAGGAGACAGACTGAGACACATTAGTACCCAGCTCACCCCTGCTGAAAAACACATTAACTGGGAGCCCTGTCTCGTAACCATGGCAAAGCATGCAGGGAGCAGGTAGGGGTATTAGGGGGCAGCGGGTTCAACACACAGTCTCTCTGGGATTGTCTCTCAAGCTCTCTCCCTGTTTTTCTCCAAATCCCACACAGAGGCACGTACAGGGTCATGCACATGCGCACACACACACATACAATTTGTATATATTTTTCTTATTCAGGCTGCTTCCATCACTCATGTTACCACATACCTCTTATCTCCCTTAATCTCCATACATCAATGTTTTTCCTGTCTATGGAGACATGAGAACAAAATATAGAGGTAGCGAAAATAAAGGGGTAGCAAATCAAGTTGTGCGAAAATAACAAAAGTAGTGGTTGATATACTGTATATTTTCACTATGCCATATTATTTTATACAGAAGCTGTAAAAGTTCTCAGCTATACTGTAGTGATCCTCCCTAATGAGCCACCTTGCAATTCCCACCAAGTGGGTTAACCCTATTGGCGTGATGCGTGGGGGGCTTGCTTTTCACGCCAGTGACACCTGTTCGCGACCCACCCACTTAGGGCATTTAAAAGGGTTGAGGGTTCAAATGCTGCTCCTGAGTAGTCCATGGTGGTGGATAGGCATTCACTGAAGGCTGCAGGGGTTACCGTTCAATGGCAGAACCCAGATATGTTAAAGGTACAGAAGGTGGACTTTGTGGCCTTTATAGCTATGGTGATTAATGGCACTGCCAAGGTGGAGAGGAAGTCCTGGAAAATAGACATTGTTGTGGATGCGACGAAATGTTTCCTGGGACTGAAAGACTTCTTGGCAGAGGAGTTGCATGGAGTATTGTCACAAGCCTCTCAGGTGAGAATTAAACATGAATACATTATTTAACCTTTATTTAACTAGGATAGTCAGAAGAAGGGAGATATGGGGATTTGAAGGATAGAAGAAGTGGGTGTTTGGGGGTTTTGGTTTTGTCAATGTGGTTTTTATTGTTTTATTTTGGGTGGATTTGTTTTCCCTATCATGTTTTATTTTTACCTTGTTTTTTTCAACGTCGTCCAGTTGGTGGCGGTAATTCATCTTTTGGTGTTGTAGCATGTCCAGATCATCCAGAAGAAGCCCAAGCGTTTTCCCAGGCTTTCAAAGGAAATCAATCAGAGATATGATGCTATTATGCTTCTTTTTTTTATTTTATAATAATTGCTCAAGGAAATAACTCTCCACAAGGGTCATCAGTGTCTTGTGAAAGAACAGGGGTCATAGACAACATCTTATTTATTTCAGGGAGCGGAAATTAAAAACGTTGTTCCACTTCCCCTTTAGTCGATAGAAAATCAGCTTTCACCCGCCACAACGTCTGGTTGAAATTCAAATCGCTAGCTAGCTAAACAATTACAACAAAGGCCGATTAAACATCTGGCGACTTTCATGACAAACGATATCTGATAGAAGTGTAGACAGCACCAGCTACGCAAGGATTGTACCAATGTGAGGCGTGTGCTATTTTCATTAAACTAGTTTAGCCTGCTTGAGATCCGGGGCTGTCGTAAGTGATCGAGCTAATGCTAGCTTTGTAAAGATAATTAGCTAGCTACGTAGTATGCTACGTAGTTATGCTACGTAGTTTGCTAGCTTACTTTAAAGTTAATTTACTTCGGTAGCTAGTTCACCCCGGTCGTAGAAGATGAATGTGATGTTACTTCGAACATCTGGTAAAGTTGGCTAACTAGCTACTAGTAACCAAAACAGTCACTGAATCAGGATACTAGCTAGCTAGATTTCAATGTCGCGTCAATGCATCAACTTTAGTTTACTTATGGAGGAGACTGTCATATCATATTTTGTTTATTGTGCACCTTTCCATATACATAATTGCAACGTGACCTATCACAAAATGAAGAAACTGCAATTAGTAAACAATCTGTTTACAATGTGCATATTACAAGACACGTTAGGCTGGACACATTACATTTTTAACAATACTTTTTCTGATAAAACTAGTTAATTGCATCCGCCATGGAGCCCAGTTTCATAATATTACAAATATGTCCCAGCTGTCTGCCGTAGTTTTGAAGTAATCACGAAAAAAACAGGCCTTATTTTGGGGCATTTTTCCCGCTCCTAATAGTTCTATTGAGCACCGTGGCACCAACTCGCCTTCCGACCGTTCTACTCACATTGTTCTAAGTCACGCCTCCTGCTTCGCTGTTGTTGGCAATGCCCACGTTGGTAGTTAAAATGTACACCACAACACATTACTCATGGAACTACTTCCGTGTTATGCAGACATACTCACACTTGGCACCATCGAGGTGCGGATGTTTACTTTCTACACAAGTTATTTTTCAGTTTCGTCCTAAGAACAGATTGTAGTGGTAAAATAAAAAGGGATACATAAATGGAATTATAAGCGTCACTCCATTCAGAAGAGACCCTGCGAATGTTCAATTCCATTCATATGCTAGTGTTCCAGCTTAGCTAACGTTCTTTTGCCATGTTTCATCCTTGGGGGAATTTTGACTCATTCTATTGTCCAGCCTAGACATGCTAGCTACACTTTCTCGTACCCATGTATGCCAGTTTTATGAAGGGGTGCGTGCACAAAGAACATTTTGTTTTGTATTGTAACCTTCTCAATATGACCTTTACAGTGGGAAGCCCTAAGTAGTTCACAAGACCTCCTAGGAAGTGAGCTGGAAGGAAAGAAAGGAGCCAGGTTGCAAGAAAACAGATGAAAGAAGGGGCAACAATGTCGGAAGAAGGGGCAACAATGTCGGATGAAGGGGCAACAATGTCGGATGAAGGGGCAACAATGTCGGATGAAGGGGCAACGGCTTCGAAAGAAGGGGCAATGGATGCCACTGGTAGTGAAGAGGAGTCCGATGCCTTGTCTAATGGCAGCCCCATACCACCTAAGAGGGGAAGGGGTAGGCCCAAAGGATCAGGCTCCAAGAAACCTAAGATACTGAGGGTACTAGACAAGCAGCCACGGGGCAGGCCACGTAAAGTGGTTGACCCTAATGCTGTTTCAGCAGAGCGTGGCCGGCCCAAAAAAGTTCAGCAAAAAAAAAAATTGGGTAGGCCGAGGAAGTACCTGTCACCCGAGGAGGAAGAGGAGAGAAAGATACTGAAAAGCCAACCTAGAGTGTGGAAGCCGCTCGGAAGGCCGCGCATCCATCCCCGCAGGGATCCCCCCGCCACACCCACCTCTGCCGAGCCACGGAGAAGAGGCCGTCCACTCAAGGCATCAACAGATAGAGGTGCCAACTTACAGACGAACCCACCTCCAACTTCTAAAGTTTCAAAGCCCCCCGCTAAAGATGATTCCCCGCGAAAGAGTGGCCGCCCCTTAGGCTCCTTCAAAGCCAAGAGAGCAGCAGAGACGGATAGGTCCAACAGTTCACCCTCAGCCAAACAGGGTTGCACTGTTTCTCCAATAGTAAGGCTTTACCGCCGCTCCAACGGTAAAGCAAATGTGTTCGATGAAGCTGCCTTCCAAGCCCAGAGGCAAAAAGGCAAGAGAAAGTCTGTGAACGCTGATTATACAGCGTATGATTCAGAGGAGGAAAATGAAGATACACAGAGAAATGAGGATGAAGTCTTTTCTCTAGTAGAAGATGACAAAGAAGAGGAAATTAAACCACGCAATGGTCATGGCAAGGCTAGTAAACCTGGTAAGGTAGTGGCAGCTATTAAGAAAAAAGAAGTGGTTGTTCCTAAGAGGGGGGGCAGAAAGCCTGGCTCAATCAAAAAGGTTGTAAAGTAAAAGGAACCTGGGCGGAGCAGACTGAACGAGTATCAGTAGCATCTTGTAAGATGTTTTTTTAACATTTTATTATCTCTTACCCAGCTCTTTCTTGCTTTCTCAACTAACCTATGTGTCTGTTTGCTCTTGCTGTTATTTTTTATGGTTTGATGCCTTCGTGGAAACCTTGTGGAAAAGAAAAGTACTTTTTGTACTTCCTTGGTCATCTATAGCTTGAATGATGTGAAGACAATTTCATTGACAGTTGTTAATCTTGTATTATTCTGTTCAGACTTATCCCATTTAGATTTTTTCACTGGTACTGTCATTGATACAGTTTCTAATTCCATACACATCCTATAGTTGATGATATTCTCATTGAGGTTTGTTAATCTTGTATTGGTCTGTGCAGATTTGTCCAAATAAGCTCAAATGGTTTAAATCAATTGAATTAGTTAAGTATTTTGTTTTTTGTTTTTTATCTCTCCGTAAGCTCTGTAGTTTTCGAATTGCTAATGTCTTCTAATTTTATTTGCCTGAATTGCCAAAGCTTTGAATGTAACAACTTCCCCGTCCCAGCTATCTTTGTTTCGATATAGATGTTGTTAGTATCACTATCATGGCACCCTTTTACCTATAAAGTGCACTACTTTTGACCAAAGCCCCATGGACCCTGGTCAAAAGTAATGCACTATAAGGGGAATATGGTGCCATTTGGGACTGTACCATAATCATAGTTGTTTTCTTTCACTTGGTTCATTGCATACTTCACCTTGTGGAGTCAAGACGGTACCTGTAAACTTCCAATCCATCATCCTTAAGATTTCTCTTAGAAGATGTATGGTTATTCACTATTGTGATGGTTTTGTTTGCCAGTATCATCCTTGTAATTCACTCAACATCACTCCTCACAGTTCTTTTTAAGACTTTTTATGTCAGCTCTTTTTACTTGTTTTTTATCACTTGGCTTTCATCTGAAGTGGATGGCTTGGTTTCACAGACTCTGGGTGATGTTGTGTGTAAATGTTCAGATTGTATGTTAAACATGTCTTCATCTAGTCTGGTATTTGTTTATTTAATTAAGTATGTGCTGGACCATGATATCAACAGTTCATATTGCATTACAACTTCGTAAATTCTGTAATATAAAAATAGTAATTGAGGTACACAACAGAATCTATAATTTGTATGAATTCATGTTCCTGTGACCAAAGCTTGTTAGTTTCATGTTTTCAACTTGGTCTCTCAACTTGGTCTGTTGCTTGGATTAATACAATGTTCTTCAAGATGCAGTTAGAACTATAGAGATACATACCGTAAGTTTTACCTATGTATTTATCTCTGTGATCAGAAACAGGTCTGTGAAACCTCCCCAACGTTCATTTGAGGGTAATGTGAATTTCTGTTTTTTTAGAGAGAGCAAATATTTAGAAAGTTTCATGTAATAAAGTGAAATGTCAAACTTTGTTTTTGATGTTTTTTTAATCTCAATAAAACCTCAAATATGACTTGCTTTGTCTTTATTTTGTATTATTGTAAAGCTTAAAAGCAGAATGTGGTGAATAAATGGAAGATTTGATAGAAACATTTATTCCTGGCTGGTCAGGATCAAAAAGTCAGTGGTGGAATGTTCACACCGTTTATTGGACCGAGCTCAATCCATAAGTAATACTGACGTCTGCAGAGTCTGACTCTCAGCCGAGTTCCCCGACTCTACCTAGCGTTTATTGACAGGATTATTCCCGTCATTCTTAGTTTAGCTAAATGGTATAGTCGTTGTGCATTCTCAATGGACATTTGGGTCTTTTCGTAAATTCGTTCTGGCTATCTACAGTACTCTGATTTCAGAGCACTCTCCTCTGAGTGTAATGAATTTATGAGCGCTCAACCCCCATTGAATATGGCTGGTGTCAGTAAACTTCAGCAAAAGAGCGTAATTTACAGTCACAGTTACAGTCACCAACGCTCTGGAAAACTGCCTAACCAGCTCTGCTAGGGTGAGTAAAATGGTCAGTGGTCTCATTTGTGTCTGGAAGTAGCTAGCAAGCTAGCCAACGTTAGCTTGGGTGCTTGACTGCCAGAAGATCAGAAAGCCAAAGGCTGGAGTGTCCAGTGTGCGCTCCGAGAATGAAAGCTCTGAATTTACAAACAGACAATCTGACTACACTCTGAATTTACAAGCGCACTCTGGCACTCCAGATTGAATTTAAGAACACACCCAAAGTTGTAAAATGTTTAGCTAGTCATTTGTTATGCTAACTAGCTAGCAAGAGGTTGCATAGCAACAGCATCAACTTCCGGTAGACAAGTGAAGAGACAGTACGCTCAACTGAAAGCATACTGTTCGTGTACAGTATACTAAAATTAACTATGTAGTATATACTCATTAAGTGTGCAGTATACGTATGTTAGTATGGGTATTCGCACGCAGCTCTGGTTGCCTCTGCCAGGAGGCTGAAACTTGGCTGCAAGTGGCTCTTCCAGCAAGACACTAACCCCAAGAACACATAATCTACAAATAAATGATTAATTGACCACAAAACCAATACTTTGCAATGGCCATCTCAGTCTCTTGACTTGAACCCCATTGAAAACCTGTGGTTTGAATTGAAGAGGGCAGTCCATATTCACAGACAAAGGATATCAAGGATCTGGAAAGATTCTGAATGGAGGAATGGTCTAAGATCCCTCCCGATGTGTTCTCCAATCTCATAAAACATTTTAGAAAAAGGCTCAATGTCATTATCCTCGCAAGGTGAGGTATTGAAAACAGGGATGACAATTTTGACCCCTATCTTTAAAAATATATATATTACTTGTTAAACAAAATTTATTTCTCTGAACAATAAAATAACAATTTTCCAATGTTTTTTAGCATACAATAGCTCAGTATTTTTAAATTTTATTTTATAGTCTTTTTTTGCTCATCTTTATCAAGTGTGCCAATAATTTTGGACCTGACGGTACGTATCAAAATAATTTACTGAAAACAAAAATAAATTACATAAAAATAAATCTCTTGTGCCATAAATTGTGCTACTATATTGTACACAAATGAATTGAATAAATTAAAATTTGTCTCTAATTACTCTTATTTTCTCTAACTCAAACTAATTATAAAATCTTTAAAGAGAGCAAGGTATTTTGTTTCATTTCAAAAAAGCATAACATTTTATAAAAGCAGAATATTTCAGTCACCTTACATTATTCAGCCTTGCAGGGAGCTTGGTGGTTTTCCTGGCCCTCTGCTAGTGGTGGTGCATCCTGGGACAGTTGATATTGATTGTGCCATTTGCTGAGGAGACAGACTGAGACACATTAGTACCCAGCTCACCCCTGCTGAAAAACACATTAACTGGGAGCCCTGTCTCGTAACCATGGCAAAGCATGCAGGGAGCAGGTAGGGGTATTAGGGGGCAGCGGGTTCAACACACAGTCTCTCTGGGATTGTCTCTCAAGCTCTCTCCCTGTTTTTCTCCAAATCCCACACAGAGGCACGTACAGGGTCATGCACATGCGCACACACACACATACAATTTGTATATATTTTTCTTATTCAGGCTGCTTCCATCACTCATGTTACCACATACCTCTTATCTCCCTTAATCTCCATACATCAATGTTTTTCCTGTCTATGGAGACATGAGAACAAAATATAGAGGTAGCGAAAATAAAGGGGTAGCAAATCAAGTTGTGCGAAAATAACAAAAGTAGTGGTTGATATACTGTATATTTTCACTATGCCATATTATTTTATACAGAAGCTGTAAAAGTTCTCAGCTATACTGTAGTGATCCTCCCTAATGAGCCACCTTGCAATTCCCACCAAGTGGGTTAACCCTATTGGCGTGATGCGTGGGGGGCTTGCTTTTCACGCCAGTGACACCTGTTCGCGACCCACCCACTTAGGGCATTTAAAAGGGTTGAGGGTTCAAATGCTGCTCCTGAGTAGTCCATGGTGGTGGATAGGCATTCACTGAAGGCTGCAGGGGTTACCGTTCAATGGCAGAACCCAGATATGTTAAAGGTACAGAAGGTGGACTTTGTGGCCTTTATAGCTATGGTGATTAATGGCACTGCCAAGGTGGAGAGGAAGTCCTGGAAAATAGACATTGTTGTGGATGCGACGGAATGTTTCCTGGGACTGAAAGACTTCTTGGCAGAGGAGTTGCATGGAGTATTGTCACAAGCCTCTCAGGTGAGAATTAAACATGAATACATTATTTAACCTTTATTTAACTAGGATAGTCAGAAGAAGGGAGATATGGGGATTTGAAGGATAGAAGAAGTGGGTGTTTGGGGGTTTTGGTTTTGTCAATGTGGTTTTTATTGTTTTATTTTGGGTGGATTTGTTTTCCCTATCATGTTTTATTTTTACCTTGTTTTTTTCAACGTCGTCCAGTTGGTGGCGGTAATTCATCTTTTGGTGTTGTAGCATGTCCAGATCATCCAGAAGAAGCCCAAGCGTTTTCCCAGGCTTTCAAAGGAAATCAATCAGAGATATGATGCTATTATGCTTCTTTTTTTTATTTTATAATAATTGCTCAAGGAAATAACTCTCCACAAGGGTCATCAGTGTCTTGTGAAAGAACAGGGGTCATAGATAACATCTTATTTATTTCAGGGAGCGGAAATTAAAAACGTTGTTCCACTTCCCCTTTAGTCGATAGAAAATCAGCTTTCACCCGCCACAACGTCTGGTTGAAATTCAAATCGCTAGCTAGCTAAACAATTACAACAAAGGCCGATTAAACATCTGGCGACTTTCATGACAAACGATATCTGATAGAAGTGTAGACAGCACCAGCTACGCAAGGATTGTACCAATGTGAGGCGTGTGCTATTTTCATTAAACTAGTTTAGCCTGCTTGAGATCCGGGGCTGTCGTAAGTGATCGAGCTAATGCTAGCTTTGTAAAGATAATTAGCTAGCTACGTAGTATGCTACGTAGTTATGCTACGTAGTTTGCTAGCTTACTTTAAAGTTAATTTACTTCGGTAGCTAGTTCACCCCGGTCGTAGAAGATGAATGTGATGTTACTTCGAACATCTGGTAAAGTTGGCTAACTAGCTACTAGTAACCAAAACAGTCACTGAATCAGGATACTAGCTAGCTAGATTTCAATGTCGCGTCAATGCATCAACTTTAGTTTACTTATGGAGGAGACTGTCATATCATATTTTGTTTATTGTGCACCTTTCCATATACATAATTGCAACGTGACCTATCACAAAATGAAGAAACTGCAATTAGTAAACAATCTGTTTACAATGTGCATATTACAAGACACGTTAGGCTGGACACATTACATTTTTAACAATACTTTTTCTGATAAAACTAGTTAATTGCATCCGCCATGGAGCCCAGTTTCATAATATTACAAATATGTCCCAGCTGTCTGCCGTAGTTTTGAAGTAATCACGAAAAAAACAGGCCTTATTTTGGGGCATTTTTCCCGCTCCTAATAGTTCTATTGAGCACCGTGGCACCAACTCGCCTTCCGACCGTTCTACTCACATTGTTCTAAGTCACGCCTCCTGCTTCGCTGTTGTTGGCAATGCCCACGTTGGTAGTTAAAATGTACACCACAACACATTACTCATGGAACTACTTCCGTGTTATGCAGACATACTCACACTTGGCACCATCGAGGTGCGGATGTTTACTTTCTACACAAGTTATTTTTCAGTTTCGTCCTAAGAACAGATTGTAGTGGTAAAATAAAAAGGGATACATAAATGGAATTATAAGCGTCACTCCATTCAGAAGAGACCCTGCGAATGTTCAATTCCATTCATATGCTAGTGTTCCAGCTTAGCTAACGTTCTTTTGCCATGTTTCATCCTTGGGGGAATTTTGACTCATTCTATTGTCCAGCCTAGACATGCTAGCTACACTTTCTCGTACCCATGTATGCCAGTTTTATGAAGGGGTGCGTGCACAAAGAACATTTTGTTTTGTATTGTAACCTTCTCAATATGACCTTTACAGTGGGAAGCCCTAAGTAGTTCACAAGACCTCCTAGGAAGTGAGCTGGAAGGAAAGAAAGGAGCCAGGTTGCAAGAAAACAGATGAAAGAAGGGGCAACAATGTCGAAAGAAGGGGCAACAATGTCGGAAGAAGGGGCAACAATGTCGGATGAAGGGGCAACAATGTCGGATGAAGGGGCAACAATGTCGGATGAAGGGGCAACGGCTTCGAAAGAAGGGGCAATGGATGCCACTGGTAGTGAAGAGGAGTCCGATGCCTTGTCTAATGGCAGCCCCATACCACCTAAGAGGGGAAGGGGTAGGCCCAAAGGATCAGGCTCAAAGAAACCTAAGATACTGAGGGTACTAGACAAGCAGCCACGGGGCAGGCCACGTAAAGTGGTTGACCCTAATGCTGTTTCAGCAGAGCGTGGCCGGCCCAAAAAAGTTCAGCAAAAAAAAAAATTGGGTAGGCCGAGGAAGTACCTGTCACCCGAGGAGGAAGAGGAGAGAAAGATACTGAAAAGCCAACCTAGAGTGTGGAAGCCGCTCGGAAGGCCGCGCATCCATCCCCGCAGGGATCCCCCCGCCACACCCACCTCTGCCGAGCCACGGAGAAGAGGCCGTCCACTCAAGGCATCAACAGATAGAGGTGCCAACTTACAGACGAACCCACCTCCAACTTCTAAAGTTTCAAAGCCCCCCGCTAAAGATGATTCCCCGCGAAAGAGTGGCCGTCCCTTAGGCTCCTTCAAAGCCAAGAGAGCAGCAGAGACGGATAGGTCCAACAGTTCACCCTCAGCCAAACAGGGTTGCACTGTTTCTCCAATAGTAAGGCTTTACCGCCGCTCCAACGGTAAAGCAAATGTGTTCGATGAAGCTGCCTTCCAAGCCCAGAGGCAAAAAGGCAAGAGAAAGTCTGTGAACGCTGATTATACAGCGTATGATTCAGAGGAGGAAAATGAAGATACACAGAGAAATGAGGATGAAGTCTTTTCTCTAGTAGAAGATGACAAAGAAGAGGAAATTAAACCACGCAATGGTCATGGCAAGGCTAGTAAACCTGGTAAGGTAGTGGCAGCTATTAAGAAAAAATAAGTGGTTGTTCCTAAGAGGGGGGGCAGAAAGCCTGGCTCAATCAAAAAGGTTGTAAAGTAAAAGGAACCTGGGCGGAGCAGACTGAACGAGTATCAGTAGCATCTTGTAAGATGTTTTTTTAACATTTTATTATCTCTTACCCAGCTCTTTCTTGCTTTCTCAACTAACCTATGTGTCTGTTTGCTCTTGCTGTTATTTTTTATGGTTTGATGCCTTCGTGGAAACCTTGTGGAAAAGAAAAGTACTTTTTGTACTTCCTTGGTCATCTATAGCTTGAATGATGTGAAGACAATTTCATTGACAGTTGTTAATCTTGTATTATTCTGTTCAGACTTATCCCATTTAGATTTTTTCACTGGTACTGTCATTGATACAGTTTCTAATTCCATACACATCCTATAGTTGATGATATTCTCATTGAGGTTTGTTAATCTTGTATTGGTCTGTGCAGATTTGTCCAAATAAGCTCAAATGGTTTAAATCAATTGAATTAGTTAAGTATTTTGTTTTTTGTTTTTTATCTCTCCGTAAACTCTGTAGTTTTCGAATTGCTAATGTCTTCTAATTTTATTTGCCTGAATTGCCAAAGCTTTGAATGTAACAACTTCCCCGTCCCAGCTATCTTTGTTTCGATATAGATGTTGTTAGTATCACTATCATGGCACCCTTTTACCTATAAAGTGCACTACTTTTGACCAAAGCCCCATGGACCCTGGTCAAAAGTAATGCACTATAAGGGGAATATGGTGCCATTTGGGACTGTACCATAATCATAGTTGTTTTCTTTCACTTGGTTCATTGCATACTTCACCTTGTGGAGTCAAGACGGTACCTGTAAACTTCCAATCCATCATCCTTAAGATTTCTCTTAGAAGATGTATGGTTATTCACTATTGTGATGGTTTTGTTTGCCAGTATCATCCTTGTAATTCACTCAACATCACTCCTCACAGTTCTTTTTAAGACTTTTTATGTCAGCTCTTTTTACTTGTTTTTTATCACTTGGCTTTCATCTGAAGTGGATGGCTTGGTTTCACAGACTCTGGGTGATGTTGTGTGTAAATGTTCAGATTGTATGTTAAACATGTCTTCATCTAGTCTGGTATTTGTTTATTTAATTAAGTATGTGCTGGACCATGATATCAACAGTTCATATTGCATTACAACTTCGTAAATTCTGTAATATAAAAATAGTAATTGAGGTACACAACAGAATCTATAATTTGTATGAATTCATGTTCCTGTGACCAAAGCTTGTTAGTTTCATGTTTTCAACTTGGTCTCTCAACTTGGTCTGTTGCTTGGATTAATACAATGTTCTTCAAGATGCAGTTAGAACTATAGAGATACATACCGTAAGTTTTACCTATGTATTTATCTCTGTGATCAGAAACAGGTCTGTGAAACCTCCCCAACGTTCATTTGAGGGTAATGTGAATTTCTGTTTTTTTAGAGAGAGCAAATATTTAGAAAGTTTCATGTAATAAAGTGAAATGTCAAACTTTGTTTTTGATGTTTTTTTAATCTCAATAAAACCTCAAATATGACTTGCTTTGTCTTTATTTTGTATTATTGTAAAGCTTAAAAGCAGAATGTGGTGAATAAATGGAAGATTTGATAGAAACATTTATTCCTGGCTGGTCAGGATCAAAAAGTCAGTGGTGGAATGTTCACACCGTTTATTGGACCGAGCTCAATCCATAAGTAATACTGACGTCTGCAGAGTCTGACTCTCAGCCGAGTTCCCCGACTCTACCCAGCGTTTATTGACAAGATTATTCCCGTCATTCTTAGTTTAGCTAAATGGTATAGTCGTTGTGCATTCTCAATGGACATTTGGGTCTTTTCGTAAATTCGCTCTGGCTATCTACAGTACTCTGATTTCAGAGCACTCTCCTCTGAGTGTAATGAATTTATGAGCGCTCAACCCCCATTGAATATGGCTGGTGTCAGTAAACTTCAGCAAAAGAGCGTAATTTACAGTCACAGTTACAGTCACCAACGCTCTGGAAAACTGCCTAACCAGCTCTGCTAGGGTGAGTAAAATGGTCAGTGGTCTCATTTGTGTCTGGAAGTAGCTAGCAAGCTAGCCAACGTTAGCTTGGGTGCTTGACTGCCAGAAGATCAGAAAGCCAAAGGCTGGAGTGTCCAGTGTGCGCTCCGAGAATGAAAGCTCTGAATTTACAAACAGACAATCTGACTACACTCTGAATTTACAAGCGCACTCTGGCACTCCAGATTGAATTTAAGAACACACCCAAAGTTGTAAAATGTTTAGCTAGTCATTTGTTATGCTAACTAGCTAGCAAGAGGTTGCATAGCAACAGCATCAACTTCCGGTAGACAAGTGAAGAGACAGTACGCTCAACTGAAAGCATACTGTTCGTGTACAGTATATTAAAATTAACTATGTAGTATATACTCATTAAGTGTGCAGTATACGTATGTTAGTATGGGTATTCGCACGCAGCTCTGGTTGCCTCTGCCAGGAGGCTGAAACTTGGCTGCAAGTGGCTCTTCCAGCAAGACACTAACCCCAAGAACACATAATCTACAAATAAATGATTAATTGACCACAAAACCAATACTTTGCAATGGCCATCTCAGTCTCTTGACTTGAACCCCATTGAAAACCTGTGGTTTGAATTGAAGAGGGCAGTCCATATTCACAGACAAAGGATATCAAGGATCTGGAAAGATTCTGAATGGAGGAATGGTCTAAGATCCCTCCCGATGTGTTCTCCAATCTCATAAAACATTTTAGAAAAAGGCTCAGTGTCATTATCCTCGCAAGGTGAGGTATTGAAAACAGGGATGACAATTTTGACCCCTATCTTTAAAAAAATATATATTACTTGTTAAACAAAATGTATTTCTCTGAACAATAAAATAACAATTTTCTCTCTCCCTGTTTTTCTCCAAATCCCACACAGAGGCACGTACAGGGTCATGCACATGCGCACACACACACATACAATTTGTATATATTTTTCTTATTCAGGCTGCTTCCATCACTCATGTTACCACATACCTGTTATCTCCCTTAATCTCCATACATCAATCTTTTTCCTGTCTATGGAGACATGAGAACAAAATATAGAGGTAGCGAAAATAAAGGGGTAGCAAATCAAGTTGTGCGAAAATAACAAAAGTAGTGCTTGATATACTGTATATTTTCACTATGCCATATTATTTTATACAGAAGCTGTAAAAGTTCTCAGCTATACTGTAGTGATCCTCCCTAATGAGCCACCTTGCAATTCCCACCAAGTGGGTTAACCCTATTGGCGTGATGCGTGGGGGGCTTGTTTTTCACGCCAGTGACACCTGTTCGCGACCCACCCACTTAGGGCATTTAAAAGGGTTGAGGGTTCAAATGCTGCTCCTGAGTAGTCCATGGTGGTGGATAGGCATTCACTGAAGGCTGCAGGGGTTACCGTTCAATGGCAGAACCCAGATATGTTAAAGGTACAGAAGGTGGACTTTGTGGCCTTTATAGCTATGGTGATTAATGGCACTGCCAAGGTGGAGAGGAAGTCCTGGAAAATAGACATTGTTGTGGATGCGACGGAATGTTTCCTGGGACTGAAAGACTTCTTGGCAGAGGAGTTGCATGGAGTATTGTCACAAGCCTCTCAGGTGAGAATTAAACATGAATACATTATTTAACCTTTATTTAACTAGGATAGTCAGAAGAAGGGAGATATGGGGATTTGAAGGATAGAAGAAGTGGGTGTTTGGGGGTTTTGGTTTTGTCAATGTGGTTTTTATTGTTTTATTTTGGGTGGATTTGTTTTCCCTATCATGTTTTATTTTTACCTTGTTTTTTTCAACGTCGTCCAGTTGGTGGCGGTAATTCATCTTTTGGTGTTGTAGCATGTCCAGATCATCCAGAAGAAGCCCAAGCGTTTTCCCAGGCTTTCAAAGGAAATCAATCAGAGATATGATGCTATTATGCTTCTTTTTTTTATTTTATAATAATTGCTCAAGGAAATAACTCTCCACAAGGGTCATCAGTGTCTTGTGAAAGAACAGGGGTCATAGACAACATCTTATTTATTTCAGGGAGCGGAAATTAAAAACGTTGTTCCACTTCCCCTTTAGTCGATAGAAAATCAGCTTTCACCCGCCACAACGTCTGGTTGAAATTCAAATCGCTAGCTAGCTAAACAATTACAACAAAGGCCGATTAAACATCTGGCGACTTTCATGACAAACGATATCTGATAGAAGTGTAGACAGCACCAGCTACGCAAGGATTGTACCAATGTGAGGCGTGTGCTATTTTCATTAAACTAGTTTAGCCTGCTTGAGATCCGGGGCTGTCGTAAGTGATCGAGCTAATGCTAGCTTTGTAAAGATAATTAGCTAGCTACGTAGTATGCTACGTAGTTTGCTAGCTTACTTTAAAGTTAATTTACTTCGGTAGCTAGTTCACCCCGGTCGTAGAAGATGAATGTGATGTTACTTCGAACATCTGGTAAAGTTGGCTAACTAGCTACTAGTAACCAAAACAGTCACTGAATCAGGATACTAGCTAGCTAGATTTCAGTGTCGCGTCAATGCATCAACTTTAGTTTACTTATGGAGGAGACTGTCATATCATATTTTGTTTATTGTGCACCTTTCCATATACATAATTGCAACGTGACCTATCACAAAATGAAGAAACTGCAATTAGTAAACAATCTGTTTACAATGTGCATATTACAAGACACGTTAGGCTGGACACATTCCATTTTTAACAATACTTTTTCTGATAAAACTAGTTCATTGCATCCGCCATGGAGCCCAGTTTCATAATATTACAAATATGTCCCAGCTGTCTGCCGTAGTTTTGAAGTAATCACGAAAAAAACAGGCCTTATTTTGGGGCATTTTTCCCGCTCCTAATAGTTCTATTGAGCACCGTGGCACCAACTCGCCTTCCGACCGTTCTACTCACATTGTTCTAAGTTACGCCTCCTGCTTCGCTGTTGTTGGCAATGCCCACGTTGGTAGTTAAAATGTACACCACAACACATTACTCATGGAACTACTTCCGTGTTATGCAGACATACTCACACTTGGCACCATCGAGGTGCGGATGTTTACTTTCTACACAAGTTATTTTTCAGTTTCGTCCTAAGAACAGATTGTAGTGGTAAAATAAAAAGGGATACATAAATGGAATTATAAGCGTCACTCCATTCAGAAGAGACCCTGCGAATGTTCAATTCCATTCATATGCTAGTGTTCCAGCTTAGGTAACGTTCTTTTGCCATGTTTCATCCTTGGGGGAATTTTGACTCATTCTATTGTCCAGCCTAGACATGCTAGCTACACTTTCTCGTACCCATGTATGCCAGTTTTATGAAGGGGTGCGTGCACAAAGAACATTTTGTTTTGTATTTTAACCTTCTCAATATGACCTTTACAGTGGGAAGCCCTAAGTAGTTCACAAGACCTCCTAGGAAGTGAGCTGGAAGGAAAGAAAGGAGCCAGGTTGCAAGAAAACAGATGAAAGAAGGGGCAACAATGTCGGAAGAAGGGGCAACAATGTCGGAAGAAGGGGCAACAATGTCGGATGAAGGGGCAACAATGTCGGATGAAGGGGCAACAATGTCGGATGAAGGGGCAACAATGTCGGATGAAGGGGCAACGGCGTCGGAAGAAGGGGAAGGGGCAACTGCGTCGGAAGAAGGGGCAACGGCTTCGGAAGAAGGGGCAATGGCGTCGAAAGAAGGGGCAATGGATGCCACTGGTAGTGAAGAGGAGTCCGATGCCTTGTCTAATGGCAGCCCCATACCACCTAAGAGGGGAAGGGGTAGGCCCAAAGGATCAGGCTCCAAGAAACCTAAGATACTGAGGGTACTAGACAAGCAGCCACGGGGCAGGCCACGTAAAGTGGTTGACCCTAATGCTGTTTCAGCAGAGCGTGGCCGGCCCAAAAAAGTTCAGCAAAAAAAAAAATTGGGTAGGCCGAGGAAGTACCTGTCACCCGAGGAGGAAGAGGAGAGAAAGATACTGAAAAGCCAACCTAGAGTGTGGAAGCCGCTCGGAAGGCCGCGCATCCATCCCCGCAGGGATCCCCCCGCCACACCCACCTCTGCCGAGCCACGGAGAAGAGGCCGTCCACTCAAGGCATCAACAGATAGAGGTGCCAACTTACAGACGAACCCACCTCCAACTTCTAAAGTTTCAAAGCCCCCCGCTAAAGATGATTCCCCGCGAAAGAGTGGCCGCCCCTTAGGCTCCTTCAAAGCCAAGAGAGCAGCAGAGACGGATAGGTCCAACAGTTCACCCTCAGCCAAACAGGGTTGCACTGTTTCTCCAATAGTAAGGCTTTACCGCCGCTCCAACGGTAAAGCAAATGTGTTCGATGAAGCTGCCTTCCAAGCCCAGAGGCAAAAAGGCAAGAGAAAGTCTGTGAACGCTGATTATACAGCGTATGATTCAGAGGAGGAAAATGAAGATACACAGAGAAATGAGGATGAAGTCTTTTCTCTAGTAGAAGATGACAAAGAAGAGGAAATTAAACCACGCAATGGTCATGGCAAGGCTAGTAAACCTGGTAAGGTAGTGGCAGCTATTAAGAAAAAAGAAGTGGTTGTTCCTAAGAGGGGGGGCAGAAAGCCTGGCTCAATCAAAAAGGTTGTAAAGTAAAAGGAACCTGGGCGGAGCAGACTGAACGAGTATCAGTAGCATCTTGTAAGATGTTTTTTTAACATTTTATTATCTCTTACCCAGCTCTTTCTTGCTTTCTCAACTAACCTATGTGTCTGTTTGCTCTTGCTGTTATTTTTTATGGTTTGATGCCTTCGTGGAAACCTTGTGGAAAAGAAAAGTACTTTTTGTACTTCCTTGGTCATCTATAGCTTGAATGATGTGAAGACAATTTCATTGACAGTTGTTAATCTTGTATTATTCTGTTCAGACTTATCCCATTTAGATTTTTTCACTGGTACTGTCATTGATACAGTTTCTAATTCCATACACATCCTATAGTTGATGATATTCTCATTGAGGTTTGTTAATCTTGTATTGGTCTGTGCAGATTTGTCCAAATAAGCTCAAATGGTTTAAATCAATTGAATTAGTTAAGTATTTTGTTTTTTGTTTTTTATCTCTCCGTAAGCTCTGTAGTTTTCGAATTGCTAATGTCTTCTAATTTTATTTGCCTGAATTGCCAAAGCTTTGAATGTAACAACTTCCCCGTCCCAGCTATCTTTGTTTCGATATAGATGTTGTTAGTATCACTATCATGGCACCCTTTTACCTATAAAGTGCACTACTTTTGACCAAAGCCCCATGGACCCTGGTCAAAAGTAATGCACTATAAGGGGAATATGGTGCCATTTGGGACTGTACCATAATCATAGTTGTTTTCTTTCACTTGGTTCATTGCATACTTCACCTTGTGGAGTCAAGACGGTACCTGTAAACTTCCAATCCATCATCCTTAAGATTTCTCTTAGAAGATGTATGGTTATTCACTATTGTGATGGTTTTGTTTGCCAGTATCATCCTTGTAATTCACTCAACATCACTCCTCACAGTTCTTTTTAAGACTTTTTATGTCAGCTCTTTTTACTTGTTTTTTATCACTTGGCTTTCATCTGAAGTGGATGGCTTGGTTTCACAGACTCTGGGTGATGTTGTGTGTAAATGTTCAGATTGTATGTTAAACATGTCTTCATCTAGTCTGGTATTTGTTTATTTAATTAAGTATGTGCTGGACCATGATATCAACAGTTCATATTGCATTACAACTTCGTAAATTCTGTAATATAAAAATAGTAATTGAGGTACACAACAGAATCTATAATTTGTATGAATTCATGTTCCTGTGACCAAAGCTTGTTAGTTTCATGTTTTCAACTTGGTCTCTCAACTTGGTCTGTTGCTTGGATTAATACAATGTTCTTCAAGATGCAGTTAGAACTATAGAGATACATACCGTAAGTTTTACCTATGTATTTATCTCTGTGATCAGAAACAGGTCTGTGAAACCTCCCCAACGTTCATTTGAGGGTAATGTGAATTTCTGTTTTTTTAGAGAGAGCAAATATTTAGAAAGTTTCATGTAATAAAGTGAAATGTCAAACTTTGTTTTTGATGTTTTTTTAATCTCAATAAAACCTCAAATATGACTTGCTTTGTCTTTATTTTGTATTATTGTAAAGCTTAAAAGCAGAATGTGGTGAATAAATGGAAGATTTGATAGAAACATTTATTCCTGGCTGGTCAGGATCAAAAAGTCAGTGGTGGAATGTTCACACCGTTTATTGGACCGAGCTCAATCCATAAGTAATACTGACGTCTGCAGAGTCTGACTCTCAGCCGAGTTCCCCGACTCTACCTAGCGTTTATTGACAAGATTATTCCCGTCATTCTTAGTTTAGCTAAATGGTATAGTCGTTGTGCATTCTCAATGGACATTTGGGTCTTTTCGTAAATTCGTTCTGGCTATCTACAGTACTCTGATTTCAGAGCACTCTCCTCTGAGTGTAATGAATTTATGAGCGCTCAACCCCCATTGAATATGGCTGGTGTCAGTAAACTTCAGCAAAAGAGCGTAATTTACAGTCACAGTTACAGTCACCAACGCTCTGGAAAACTGCCTAACCAGCTCTGCTAGGGTGAGTAAAATGGTCAGTGGTCTCATTTGTGTCTGGAAGTAGCTAGCAAGCTAGCCAACGTTAGCTTGGGTGCTTGACTGCCAGAAGATCAGAAAGCCAAAGGCTGGAGTGTCCAGTGTGCGCTCCGAGAATGAAAGCTCTGAATTTACAAACAGACAATCTGACTACACTCTGAATTTACAAGCGCACTCTGGCACTCCAGATTGAATTTAAGAACACACCCAAAGTTGTAAAATGTTTAGCTAGTCATTTGTTATGCTAACTAGCTAGCAAGAGGTTGCATAGCAACAGCATCAACTTCCGGTAGACAAGTGAAGAGACAGTACGCTCAACTGAAAGCATACTGTTCGTGTACAGTATACTAAAATTAACTATGTAGTATATACTCATTAAGTGTGCAGTATACGTATGTTAGTATGGGTATTCGCACGCAGCTCTGGTTGCCTCTGCCAGGAGGCTGAAACTTGGCTGCAAGTGGCTCTTCCAGCAAGACACTAACCCCAAGAACACATAATCTACAAATAAATGATTAATTGACCACAAAACCAATACTTTGCAATGGCCATCTCAGTCTCTTGACTTGAACCCCATTGAAAACCTGTGGTTTGAATTGAAGAGGGCAGTCCATATTCACAGACAAAGGATATCAAGGATCTGGAAAGATTCTGAATGGAGGAATGGTCTAAGATCCCTCCCGATGTGTTCTCCAATCTCATAAAACATTTTAGAAAAAGGCTCAATGTCATTATCCTCGCAAGGTGAGGTATTGAAAACAGGGATGACAATTTTGACCCCTATCTTTAAAAATATATATATTACTTGTTAAACAAAATGTATTTCTCTGAACAATAAAATAACAATTTTCCAATGTTTTTTAGCATACAATAGCTCAGTATTTTTAAATTTTATTTTATAGTCTTTTTTTGCTCATCTTTATCAAGTGTGCCAATAATTTTGGACCTGACGGTACGTATCAAAATAATTTACTGAAAACAAAAATAAATTACATAAAAATAAATCTCTTGTGCCATAAATTGTGCTACTATATTGTACACAAATGAATTGAATAAATTAAAATTTGTCTCTAATTACTCTTATTTTCTCTAACTCAAACTAATTCTAAAATCTTTAAAGAGAGCAAGGTATTTTGTTTCATTTCAAAAAAGCATAACATTTTATAAAAGCAGAATATTTCAGTCACCTTACATTATTCAGCCTTGCAGGGAGCTTGGTGGTTTTCCTGGCCCTCTGCTAGTGGTGGTGCATCCTGGGACAGTTGATATTGATTGTGCCATTTGCTGAGGAGACAGACTGAGACACATTAGTACCCAGCTCACCCCTGCTGAAAAACACATTAACTGGGAGCCCTGTCTCGTAACCATGGCAAAGCATGCAGGGAGCAGGTAGGGGTATTAGGGGGCAGCGGGTTCAACACACAGTCTCTCTGGGATTGTCTCTCAAGCTCTCTCCCTGTTTTTCTCCAAATCCCACACAGAGGCACGTACAGGGTCATGCACATGCGCACACACACACATACAATTTGTATATATTTTTCTTATTCAGGCTGCTTCCATCACTCATGTTACCACATACCTCTTATCTCCCTTAATCTCCATACATCAATGTTTTTCCTGTCTATGGAGACATGAGAACAAAATATAGAGGTAGCGAAAATAAAGGGGTAGCAAATCAAGTTGTGCGAAAATAACAAAAGTAGTGGTTGATATACTGTATATTTTCACTATGCCATATTATTTTATACAGAAGCTGTAAAAGTTCTCAGCTATACTGTAGTGATCCTCCCTAATGAGCCACCTTGCAATTCCCACCAAGTGGGTTAACCCTATTGGCGTGATGCGTGGGGGGCTTGCTTTTCACGCCAGTGACACCTGTTCGCGACCCACCCACTTAGGGCATTTAAAAGGGTTGAGGGTTCAAATGCTGCTCCTGAGTAGTCCATGGTGGTGGATAGGCATTCACTGAAGGCTGCAGGGGTTACCGTTCAATGGCAGAACCCAGATATGTTAAAGGTACAGAAGGTGGACTTTGTGGCCTTTATAGCTATGGTGATTAATGGCACTGCCAAGGTGGAGAGGAAGTCCTGGAAAATAGACATTGTTGTGGATGCGACGGAATGTTTCCTGGGACTGAAAGACTTCTTGGCAGAGGAGTTGCATGGAGTATTGTCACAAGCCTCTCAGGTGAGAATTAAACATGAATACATTATTTAACCTTTATTTAACTAGGATAGTCAGAAGAAGGGAGATATGGGGATTTGAAGGATAGAAGAAGTGGGTGTTTGGGGGTTTTGGTTTTGTCAATGTGGTTTTTATTGTTTTATTTTGGGTGGATTTGTTTTCCCTATCATGTTTTATTTTTACCTTGTTTTTTTCAACGTCGTCCAGTTGGTGGCGGTAATTCATCTTTTGGTGTTGTAGCATGTCCAGATCATCCAGAAGAAGCCCAAGCGTTTTCCCAGGCTTTCAAAGGAAATCAATCAGAGATATGATGCTATTATGCTTCTTTTTTTTATTTTATAATAATTGCTCAAGGAAATAACTCTCCACAAGGGTCATCAGTGTCTTGTGAAAGAACAGGGGTCATAGACAACATCTTATTTATTTCAGGGAGCGGAAATTAAAAACGTTGTTCCACTTCCCCTTTAGTCGATAGAAAATCAGCTTTCACCCGCCACAACGTCTGGTTGAAATTCAAATCGCTAGCTAGCTAAACAATTACAACAAAGGCCGATTAAACATCTGGCGACTTTCATGACAAACGATATCTGATAGAAGTGTAGACAGCACCAGCTACGCAAGGATTGTACCAATGTGAGGCGTGTGCTATTTTCATTAAACTAGTTTAGCCTGCTTGAGATCCGGGGCTGTCGTAAGCGATCGAGCTAATGCTAGCTTTGTAAAGATAATTAGCTAGCTACGTAGTATGCTACGTAGTTATGCTACGTAGTTTGCTAGCTTACTTTAAAGTTAATTTACTTCGGTAGCTAGTTCACCCCGGTCGTAGAAGATGAATGTGATGTTACTTCGAACATCTGGTAAAGTTGGCTAACTAGCTACTAGTAACCAAAACAGTCACTGAATCAGGATACTAGCTAGCTAGATTTCAATGTCGCGTCAATGCATCAACTTTAGTTTACTTATGGAGGAGACTGTCATATCATATTTTGTTTATTGTGCACCTTTCCATATACATAATTGCAACGTGACCTATCACAAAATGAAGAAACTGCAATTAGTAAACAATCTGTTTACAATGTGCATATTACAAGACACGTTAGGCTGGACACATTACATTTTTAACAATACTTTTTCTGATAAAACTAGTTAATTGCATCCGCCATGGAGCCCAGTTTCATAATATTACAAATATGTCCCAGCTGTCTGCCGTAGTTTTGAAGTAATCACGAAAAAAACAGGCCTTATTTTGGGGCATTTTTCCCGCTCCTAATAGTTCTATTGAGCACCGTGGCACCAACTCGCCTTCCGACCGTTCTACTCACATTGTTCTAAGTCACGCCTCCTGCTTCGCTGTTGTTGGCAATGCCCACGTTGGTAGTTAAAATGTACACCACAACACATTACTCATGGAACTACTTCCGTGTTATGCAGACATACTCACACTTGGCACCATCGAGGTGCGGATGTTTACTTTCTACACAAGTTATTTTTCAGTTTCGTCCTAAGAACAGATTGTAGTGGTAAAATAAAAAGGGATACATAAATGGAATTATAAGCGTCACTCCATTCAGAAGAGACCCTGCGAATGTTCAATTCCATTCATATGCTAGTGTTCCAGCTTAGCTAACGTTCTTTTGCCATGTTTCATCCTTGGGGGAATTTTGACTCATTCTATTGTCCAGCCTAGACATGCTAGCTACACTTTCTCGTACCCATGTATGCCAGTTTTATGAAGGGGTGCGTGCACAAAGAACATTTTGTTTTGTATTGTAACCTTCTCAATATGACCTTTACAGTGGGAAGCCCTAAGTAGTTCACAAGACCTCCTAGGAAGTGAGCTGGAAGGAAAGAAAGGAGCCAGGTTGCAAGAAAACAGATGAAAGAAGGGGCAACAATGTCGGAAGAAGGGGCAACAATGTCGGAAGAAGGGGCAACAATGTCGGATGAAGGGGCAACAATGTCGGATGAAGGGGCAACAATGTCGGATGAAGGGGCAACAATGTCGGAATAGGGAAGGGGCAACGGCGTCGGAAGAAGGGGAAGGGGCAACTGCGTCGGAAGAAGGGGCAACGGCTTCGGAAGAAGGGGCAATTGCGTCGAAAGAAGGGGCAATGGATGCCACTGGTAGTGAAGAGGAGTCCGATGCCTTGTCTAATGGCAGCCCCATACCACCTAAGAGGGGAAGGGGTAGGCCCAAAGGATCAGGCTCCAAGAAACCTAAGATACTGAGGGTACTAGACAAGCAGCCACGGGGCAGGCCACGTAAAGTGGTTGACCCTAATGCTGTTTCAGCAGAGCGTGGCCGGCCCAAAAAAGTTCAGCAAAAAAAAAAATTGGGTAGGCCGAGGAAGTACCTGTCACCCGAGGAGGAAGAGGAGAGAAAGATACTGAAAAGCCAACCTAGAGTGTGGAAGCCGCTCGGAAGGCCGCGCATCCATCCCCGCAGGGATCCCCCCGCCACACCCACCTCTGCCGAGCCACGGAGAAGAGGCCGTCCACTCAAGGCATCAACAGATAGAGGTGCCAACTTACAGACGAACCCACCTCCAACTTCTAAAGTTTCAAAGCCTCCCGCTAAAGATGATTCCCCGCGAAAGAGTGGCCGCCCCTTAGGCTCCTTCAAAGCCAAGAGAGCAGCAGAGACGGATAGGTCCAACAGTTCACCCTCAGCCAAACAGGGTTGCACTGTTTCTCCAATAGTAAGGCTTTACCGCCGCTCCAACGGTAAAGCAAATGTGTTCGATGAAGCTGCCTTCCAAGCCCAGAGGCAAAAAGGCAAGAGAAAGTCTGTGAACGCTGATTATACAGCGTATGATTCAGAGGAGGAAAATGAAGATACACAGAGAAATGAGGATGAAGTCTTTTCTCTAGTAGAAGATGACAAAGAAGAGGAAATTAAACCACGCGATGGTCATGGCAAGGCTAGTAAACCTGGTAAGGTAGTGGCAGCTATTAAGAAAAAAGAAGTGGTTGTTCCTAAGAGGGGGGGCAGAAAGCCTGGCTCAATCAAAAAGGTTGTAAAGTAAAAGGAACCTGGGCGGACAGACTGAACGAGTATCAGTAGCATCTTGTAAGATGTTTTTTTAACATTTTATTATCTCTTACCCAGCTCTTTCTTGCTTTCTCAACTAACCTATGTGTCTGTTTGCTCTTGCTGTTATTTTTTATGGTTTGATGCCTTCGTGGAAACCTTGTGGAAAAGAAAAGTACTTTTTGTACTTCCTTGGTCATCTATAGCTTGAATGATGTGAAGACAATTTCATTGACAGTTGTTAATCTTGTATTATTCTGTTCAGACTTATCCCATTTAGATTTTTTCACTGGTACTGTCATTGATACAGTTTCTAATTCCATACACATCCTATAGTTGATGATATTCTCATTGAGGTTTGTTAATCTTGTATTGGTCTGTGCAGATTTGTCCAAATAAGCTCAAATGGTTTAAATCAATTGAATTAGTTAAGTATTTTGTTTTTTGTTTTTTATCTCTCCGTAAGCTCTGTAGTTTTCGAATTGCTAATGTCTTCTAATTTTATTTGCCTGAATTGCCAAAGCTTTGAATGTAACAACTTCCCCGTCCCAGCTATCTTTGTTTCGATATAGATGTTGTTAGTATCACTATCATGGCACCCTTTTACCTATAAAGTGCACTACTTTTGACCAAAGCCCCATGGACCCTGGTCAAAAGTAATGCACTATAAGGGGAATATGGTGCCATTTGGGACTGTACCATAATCATAGTTGTTTTCTTTCACTTGGTTCATTGCATACTTCACCTTGTGGAGTCAAGACGGTACCTGTAAACTTCCAATCCATCATCCTTAAGATTTCTCTTAGAAGATGTATGGTTATTCACTATTGTGATGGTTTTGTTTGCCAGTATCATCCTTGTAATTCACTCAACATCACTCCTCACAGTTCTTTTTAAGACTTTTTATGTCAGCTCTTTTTACTTGTTTTTTATCACTTGGCTTTCATCTGAAGTGGATGGCTTGGTTTCACAGACTCTGGGTGATGTTGTGTGTAAATGTTCAGATTGTATGTTAAACATGTCTTCATCTAGTCTGGTATTTGTTTATTTAATTAAGTATGTGCTGGACCATGATATCAACAGTTCATATTGCATTACAACTTCGTAAATTCTGTAATATAAAAATAGTAATTGAGGTACACAACAGAATCTATAATTTGTATGAATTCATGTTCCTGTGACCAAAGCTTGTTAGTTTCATGTTTTCAACTTGGTCTCTCAACTTGGTCTGTTGCTTGGATTAATACAATGTTCTTCAAGATGCAGTTAGAACTATAGAGATACATACCGTAAGTTTTACCTATGTATTTATCTCTGTGATCAGAAACAGGTCTGTGAAACCTCCCCAACGTTCATTTGAGGGTAATGTGAATTTCTGTTTTTTTAGAGAGAGCAAATATTTAGAAAGTTTCATGTAATAAAGTGAAATGTCAAACTTTGTTTTTGATGTTTTTTTAATCTCAATAAAACCTCAAATATGACTTGCTTTGTCTTTATTTTGTATTATTGTAAAGCTTAAAAGCAGAATGTGGTGAATAAATGGAAGATTTGATAGAAACATTTATTCCTGGCTGGTCAGGATCAAAAAGTCAGTGGTGGAATGTTCACACCGTTTATTGGACCGAGCTCAATCCATAAGTAATACTGACGTCTGCAGAGTCTGACTCTCAGCCGAGTTCCCCGACTCTACCTAGCGTTTATTGACAAGATTATTCCCGTCATTCTTAGTTTAGCTAAATGGTATAGTCGTTGTGCATTCTCAATGGACATTTGGGTCTTTTCGTAAATTCGCTTCTGGCTATCTACAGTACTCTGATTTCAGAGCACTCTCCTCTGAGTGTAATGAATTTATGAGCGCTCAACCCCCATTGAATATGGCTGGTGTCAGTAAACTTCAGCAAAAGAGCGTAATTTACAGTCACAGTTACAGTCACCAACGCTCTGGAAAACTGCCTAACCAGCTCTGCTAGGGTGAGTAAAATGGTCAGTGGTCTCATTTGTGTCTGGAAGTAGCTAGCAAGCTAGCCAACGTTAGCTTGGGTGCTTGACTGCCAGAAGATCAGAAAGCCAAAGGCTGGAGTGTCCAGTGTGCGCTCCGAGAATGAAAGCTCTGAATTTACAAACAGACAATCTGACTACACTCTGAATTTACAAGCGCACTCTGGCACTCCAGATTGAATTTAAGAACACACCCAAAGTTGTAAAATGTTTAGCTAGTCATTTGTTATGCTAACTAGCTAGCAAGAGGTTGCATAGCAACAGCATCAACTTCCGGTAGACAAGTGAAGAGACAGTACGCTCAACTGAAAGCATACTGTTCGTGTACAGTATACTAAAATTAACTATGTAGTATATACTCATTAAGTGTGCAGTATACGTATGTTAGTATGGGTATTCGCACGCAGCTCTGGTTGCCTCTGCCAGGAGGCTGAAACTTGGCTGCAAGTGGCTCTTCCAGCAAGACACTAACCCCAAGAACACATAATCTACAAATAAATGATTAATTGACCACAAAACCAATACTTTGCAATGGCCATCTCAGTCTCTTGACTTGAACCCCATTGAAAACCTGTGGTTTGAATTGAAGAGGGCAGTCCATATTCACAGACAAAGGATATCAAGGATCTAGAAAGATTCTGAATGGAGGAATGGTCTAAGATCCCTCCCGATGTGTTCTCCAATCTCATAAAACATTTTAGAAAAAGGCTCAATGTCATTATCCTCGCAAGGTGAGGTATTGAAAACAGGGATGACAATTTTGACCCCTATCTTTAAAAATATATATATTACTTGTTAAACAAAATGTATTTCTCTGAACAATAAAATAACAATTTTCCAATGTTTTTTAGCATACAATAGCTCAGTATTTTTAAATTTTATTTTATAGTCTTTTTTTGCTCATCTTTATCAAGTGTGCCAATAATTTTGGACCTGACGGTACGTATCAAAATAATTTACTGAAAACAAAAATAAATTACATAAAAATAAATCTCTTGTGCCATAAATTGTGCTACTATATTGTACACAAATGAATTGAATAAATTAAAATTTGTCTCTAATTACTCTTATTTTCTCTAACTCAAACTAATTCTAAAATCTTTAAAGAGAGCAAGGTATTTTGTTTCATTTCAAAAAAGCATAACATTTTATAAAAGCAGAATATTTCAGTCACCTTACATTATTCAGCCTTGCAGGGAGCTTGGTGGTTTTCCTGGCCCTCTGCTAGTGGTGGTGCATCCTGGGACAGTTGATATTGATTGTGCCATTTGCTGAGGAGACAGACTGAGACACATTAGTACCCAGCTCACCCCTGCTGAAAAACACATTAACTGGGAGCCCTGTCTCGTAACCATGGCAAAGCATGCAGGGAGCAGGTAGGGGTATTAGGGGGCAGCGGGTTCAACACACAGTCTCTCTGGGATTGTCTCTCAAGCTCTCTCCCTGTTTTTCTCCAAATCCCACACAGAGGCACGTACAGGGTCATGCACATGCGCACACACACACATACAATTTGTATATATTTTTCTTATTCAGGCTGCTTCCATCACTCATGTTACCACATACCTCTTATCTCCCTTAATCTCCATACATCAATGTTTTTCCTGTCTATGGAGACATGAGAACAAAATATAGAGGTAGCGAAAATAAAGGGGTAGCAAATCAAGTTGTGCGAAAATAACAAAAGTAGTGCTTGATATACTGTATATTTTCACTATGCCATATTATTTTATACAGAAGCTGTAAAAGTTCTCAGCTATACTGTAGTGATCCTCCCTAATGAGCCACCTTGCAATTCCCACCAAGTGGGTTAACCCTATTGGCGTGATGCGTGGGGGGCTTGCTTTTTCACGCCAGTGACACCTGTTCGCGACCCACCCACTTAGGGCATTTAAAAGGGTTGAGGGTTCAAATGCTGCTCCTGAGTAGTCCATGGTGGTGGATAGGCATTCACTGAAGGCTGCAGGGGTTACCGTTCAATGGCAGAACCCAGATATGTTAAAGGTACAGAAGGTGGACTTTGTGGCCTTTATAGCTATGGTGATTAATGGCACTGCCAAGGTGGAGAGGAAGTCCTGGAAAATAGACATTGTTGTGGATGCGACGGAATGTTTCCTGGGACTGAAAGACTTCTTGGCAGAGGAGTTGCATGGAGTATTGTCACAAGCCTCTCAGGTGAGAATTAAACATGAATACATTATTTAACCTTTATTTAACTAGGATAGTCAGAAGAAGGGAGATATGGGGATTTGAAGGATAGAAGAAGTGGGTGTTTGGGGGTTTTGGTTTTGTCAATGTGGTTTTTATTGTTTTATTTTGGGTGGATTTGTTTTCCCTATCATGTTTTATTTTTACCTTGTTTTTTTCAACGTCGTCCAGTTGGTGGCGGTAATTCATCTTTTGGTGTTGTAGCATGTCCAGATCATCCAGAAGAAGCCCAAGCGTTTTCCCAGGCTTTCAAAGGAAATCAATCAGAGATATGATGCTATTATGCTTCTTTTTTTTATTTTATAATAATTGCTCAAGGAAATAACTCTCCACAAGGGTCATCAGTGTCTTGTGAAAGAACAGGGGTCATAGACAACATCTTATTTATTTCAGGGAGCGGAAATTAAAAACGTTGTTCCACTTCCCCTTTAGTCGATAGAAAATCAGCTTTCACCCGCCACAACGTCTGGTTGAAATTCAAATCGCTAGCTAGCTAAACAATTACAACAAAGGCCGATTAAACATCTGGCGACTTTCATGACAAACGATATCTGATAGAAGTGTAGACAGCACCAGCTACGCAAGGATTGTACCAATGTGAGGCGTGTGCTATTTTCATTAAACTAGTTTAGCCTGCTTGAGATCCGGGGCTGTCGTAAGTGATCGAGCTAATGCTAGCTTTGTAAAGATAATTAGCTAGCTACGTAGTAGTATGCTACGTAGTTTGCTAGCTTACTTTAAAGTTAATTTACTTCGGTAGCTAGTTCACCCCGGTCGTAGAAGATGAATGTGATGTTACTTCGAACATCTGGTAAAGTTGGCTAACTAGCTACTAGTAACCAAAACAGTCACTGAATCAGGATACTAGCTAGCTAGATTTCAGTGTCGCGTCAATGCATCAACTTTAGTTTACTTATGGAGGAGACTGTCATATCATATTTTGTTTATTGTGCACCTTTCCATATACATAATTGCAACGTGACCTATCACAAAATGAAGAAACTGCAATTAGTAAACAATCTGTTTACAATGTGCATATTACAAGACACGTTAGGCTGGACACATTCCATTTTTAACAATACTTTTTCTGATAAAACTAGTTCATTGCATCCGCCATGGAGCCCAGTTTCATAATATTACAAATATGTCCCAGCTGTCTGCCGTAGTTTTGAAGTAATCACGAAAAAAACAGGCCTTATTTTGGGGCATTTTTCCCGCTCCTAATAGTTCTATTGAGCACCGTGGCACCAACTCGCCTTCCGACCGTTCTACTCACATTGTTCTAAGTTACGCCTCCTGCTTCGCTGTTGTTGGCAATGCCCACGTTGGTAGTTAAAATGTACACCACAACACATTACTCATGGAACTACTTCCGTGTTATGCAGACATACTCACACTTGGCACCATCGAGGTGCGGATGTTTACTTTCTACACAAGTTATTTTTCAGTTTCGTCCTAAGAACAGATTGTAGTGGTAAAATAAAAAGGGATACATAAATGGAATTATAAGCGTCACTCCATTCAGAAGAGACCCTGCGAATGTTCAATTCCATTCATATGCTAGTGTTCCAGCTTAGCTAACGTTCTTTTGCCATGTTTCATCCTTGGGGGAATTTTGACTCATTCTATTGTCCAGCCTAGACATGCTAGCTACACTTTCTCGTACCCATGTATGCCAGTTTTATGAAGGGGTGCGTGCACAAAGAACATTTTGTTTTGTATTTTAACCTTCTCAATATGACCTTTACAGTGGGAAGCCCTAAGTAGTTCACAAGACCTCCTAGGAAGTGAGCTGGAAGGAAAGAAAGGAGCCAGGTTGCAAGAAAACAGATGAAAGAAGGGGCAACAATGTCGGAAGAAGGGGCAACAATGTCGGAAGAAGGGGCAACAATGTCGGATGAAGGGGCAACAATGTCGGATGAAGGGGCAACAATGTCGGATGAAGGGGCAACAATGTCGGATGAAGGGGCAACGGCGTCGGAAGAAGGGGAAGGGGCAACTGCGTCGGAAGAAGGGGCAACGGCTTCGGAAGAAGGGGCAATGGCGTCGAAAGAAGGGGCAATGGATGCCACTGGTAGTGAAGAGGAGTCCGATGCCTTGTCTAATGGCAGCCCCATACCACCTAAGAGGGGAAGGGGTAGGCCCAAAGGATCAGGCTCCAAGAAACCTAAGATACTGAGGGTACTAGACAAGCAGCCACGGGGCAGGCCACGTAAAGTGGTTGACCCTAATGCTGTTTCAGCAGAGCGTGGCCGGCCCAAAAAAGTTCAGCAAAAAAAAAAATTGGGTAGGCCGAGGAAGTACCTGTCACCCGAGGAGGAAGAGGAGAGAAAGATACTGAAAAGCCAACCTAGAGTGTGGAAGCCGCTCGGAAGGCCGCGCATCCATCCCCGCAGGGATCCCCCCGCCACACCCACCTCTGCCGAGCCACGGAGAAGAGGCCGTCCACTCAAGGCATCAACAGATAGAGGTGCCAACTTACAGACGAACCCACCTCCAACTTCTAAAGTTTCAAAGCCTCCCGCTAAAGATGATTCCCCGCGAAAGAGTGGCCGCCCCTTAGGCTCCTTCAAAGCCAAGAGAGCAGCAGAGACGGATAGGTCCAACAGTTCACCCTCAGCCAAACAGGGTTGCACTGTTTCTCCAATAGTAAGGCTTTACCGCCGCTCCAACGGTAAAGCAAATGTGTTCGATGAAGCTGCCTTCCAAGCCCAGAGGCAAAAAGGCAAGAGAAAGTCTGTGAACGCTGATTATACAGCGTATGATTCAGAGGAGGAAAATGAAGATACACAGAGAAATGAGGATGAAGTCTTTTCTCTAGTAGAAGATGACAAAGAAGAGGAAATTAAACCACGCGATGGTCATGGCAAGGCTAGTAAACCTGGTAAGGTAGTGGCAGCTATTAAGAAAAAAGAAGTGGTTGTTCCTAAGAGGGGGGGCAGAAAGCCTGGCTCAATCAAAAAGGTTGTAAAGTAAAAGGAACCTGGGCGGACAGACTGAACGAGTATCAGTAGCATCTTGTAAGATGTTTTTTTAACATTTTATTATCTCTTACCCAGCTCTTTCTTGCTTTCTCAACTAACCTATGTGTCTGTTTGCTCTTGCTGTTATTTTTTATGGTTTGATGCCTTCGTGGAAACCTTGTGGAAAAGAAAAGTACTTTTTGTACTTCCTTGGTCATCTATAGCTTGAATGATGTGAAGACAATTTCATTGACAGTTGTTAATCTTGTATTATTCTGTTCAGACTTATCCCATTTAGATTTTTTCACTGGTACTGTCATTGATACAGTTTCTAATTCCATACACATCCTATAGTTGATGATATTCTCATTGAGGTTTGTTAATCTTGTATTGGTCTGTGCAGATTTGTCCAAATAAGCTCAAATGGTTTAAATCAATTGAATTAGTTAAGTATTTTGTTTTTTGTTTTTTATCTCTCCGTAAGCTCTGTAGTTTTCGAATTGCTAATGTCTTCTAATTTTATTTGCCTGAATTGCCAAAGCTTTGAATGTAACAACTTCCCCGTCCCAGCTATCTTTGTTTCGATATAGATGTTGTTAGTATCACTATCATGGCACCCTTTTACCTATAAAGTGCACTACTTTTGACCAAAGCCCCATGGACCCTGGTCAAAAGTAATGCACTATAAGGGGAATATGGTGCCATTTGGGACTGTACCATAATCATAGTTGTTTTCTTTCACTTGGTTCATTGCATACTTCACCTTGTGGAGTCAAGACGGTACCTGTAAACTTCCAATCCATCATCCTTAAGATTTCTCTTAGAAGATGTATGGTTATTCACTATTGTGATGGTTTTGTTTGCCAGTATCATCCTTGTAATTCACTCAACATCACTCCTCACAGTTCTTTTTAAGACTTTTTATGTCAGCTCTTTTTACTTGTTTTTTATCACTTGGCTTTCATCTGAAGTGGATGGCTTGGTTTCACAGACTCTGGGTGATGTTGTGTGTAAATGTTCAGATTGTATGTTAAACATGTCTTCATCTAGTCTGGTATTTGTTTATTTAATTAAGTATGTGCTGGACCATGATATCAACAGTTCATATTGCATTACAACTTCGTAAATTCTGTAATATAAAAATAGTAATTGAGGTACACAACAGAATCTATCATTTGTATGAATTCATGTTCCTGTGACCAAAGCTTGTTAGTTTCATGTTTTCAACTTGGTCTCTCAACTTGGTCTGTTGCTTGGATTAATACAATGTTCTTCAAGATGCAGTTAGAACTATAGAGATACATACCGTAAGTTTTACCTATGTATTTATCTCTGTGATCAGAAACAGGTCTGTGAAACCTCCCCAACGTTCATTTGAGGGTAATGTGAATTTCTGTTTTTTTAGAGAGAGCAAATATTTAGAAAGTTTCATGTAATAAAGTGAAATGTCAAACTTTGTTTTTGATGTTTTTTTAATCTCAATAAAACCTCAAATATGACTTGCTTTGTCTTTATTTTGTATTATTGTAAAGCTTAAAAGCAGAATGTGGTGAATAAATGGAAGATTTGATAGAAACATTTATTCCTGGCTGGTCAGGATCAAAAAGTCAGTGGTGGAATGTTCACACCGTTTATTGGACCGAGCTCAATCCATAAGTAATACTGACGTCTGCAGAGTCTGACTCTCAGCCGAGTTCCCCGACTCTACCCAGCGTTTATTGACAAGATTATTCCCGTCATTCTTAGTTTAGCTAAATGGTATAGTCGTTGTGCATTCTCAATGGACATTTGGGTCTTTTCGTAAATTCGCTCTGGCTATCTACAGTACTCTGATTTCAGAGCACTCTCCTCTGAGTGTAATGAATTTATGAGCGCTCAACCCCCATTGAATATGGCTGGTGTCAGTAAACTTCAGCAAAAGAGCGTAATTTACAGTCACAGTTACAGTCACCAACGCTCTGGAAAACTGCCTAACCAGCTCTGCTAGGGTGAGTAAAATGGTCAGTGGTCTCATTTGTGTCTGGAAGTAGCTAGCAAGCTAGCCAACGTTAGCTTGGGTGCTTGACTGCCAGAATATCAGAAAGCCAAAGGCTGGAGTGTCCAGTGTGCGCTCCGAGAATGAAAGCTCTGAATTTACAAACAGACAATCTGACTACACTCTGAATTTACAAGCGCACTCTGGCACTCCAGATTGAATTTAAGAACACACCCAAAGTTGTAAAATGTTTAGCTAGTCATTTGTTATGCTAACTAGCTAGCAAGAGGTTGCATAGCAACAGCATCAACTTCCGGTAGACAAGTGAAGAGACAGTACGCTCAACTGAAAGCATACTGTTCGTGTACAGTATACTAAAATTAACAATGTAGTATATACTCATTAAGTGTGCAGTATACGTATGTTAGTATGGGTATTCGCACGCAGCTCTGGTTGCCTCTGCCAGGAGGCTGAAACTTGGCTGCAAGTGGCTCTTCCAGCAAGACACTAACCCCAAGAACACATAATCTACAAATAAATGATTAATTGACCACAAAACCAATACTTTGCAATGGCCATCTCAGTCTCTTGACTTGAACCCCATTGAAAACCTGTGGTTTGAATTGAAGAGGGCAATCCATATTCACAGACAAAGGATATCAAGGATCTGGAAAGATTCTGAATGGAGGAATGGTCTAAGATCCCTCCCGATGTGTTCTCCAATCTCATAAAACATTTTAGAAAAAGGCTCAGTGTCATTATCCTCGCAAGGTGAGGTATTGAAAACAGGGATGACAATAATTTTGACCCCTATCTTTAAAAATATATATATTACTTGTTAAACAAAATGTATTTCTCTGAACAATAAAATAACATTTTTCCAATGTTTTTTAGCATACAATAGCTCAGTATTTTTAAATTTTATTTTATAGTCTTTTTTTGCTCATCTTTATCAAGTGTGCCAATAATTTTGGACCTGACGGTACGTATCAAAATAATTTGCTGAAAACAAAAATAAATTACATAAAAATAAATCTCTTGTGCCATAAATTGTGCTACTATATTGTACACAAATGAATTGAATAAATTAAAATTAGTCTCTAATTACTCTTATTTTCTCTAACTCACAAACTAATTCTAAAATCTTTAAAGAGAGCAAGGTATTTTGTTTCATTTCAAAAAAGCATAACATTTTATAAAAGCAGAATATTTCAGTCACCTTACATTATTCAGCCTTGCAGGGAGCTTGGTGGTTTTCCTGGCCCTCTGCTAGTGGTGGTGCATCCTGGGACAGTTGATATTGATTGTGCCATTTGCTGAGGAGACAGACTGAGACACATTAGTACCCAGCTCACCCCTGCTGAAAAACACATTAACTGGGAGCCCTGTCTCGTAACCATGGCAAAGAATGCAGGGAGCAGGTAGGGGTATTAGGGGGCAGCGGGTTCAACACACAGTCTCTCTGGGATTGTCTCTCAAGCTCTCTCCCTGTTTTTCTCCAAATCCCACACAGAGGCACGTACAGGGTCATGCACATGCGCACACACGCACATACAATTTGTATATATTTTTCTTATTCAGGCTGCTTCCATCACTCATGTTACCACATACCTCTTATCTCCCTTAATCTCCATACATCAATCTTTTTCCTGTCTATGGAGACATGAGAACAAAATATAGAGGTAGCGAAAATAAAGGGGTAGCAAATCAAGTTGTGCGAAAATAACAAAAGTAGTGCTTGATATACTGTATATTTTCACTATGCCATATTATTTTATACAGAAGCTGTAAAAGTTCTCAGCTATACTGTAGTGATCCTCCCTAATGAGCCACCTTGCAATTCCCACCAAGTGGGTTAACCCTATTGGCGTGATGCGTGGGGGGCTTGCTTTTCACGCCAGTGACACCTGTTTGCGACCCACCCACTTAGGGCATTTAAAAGGGTTGAGGGTTCAAATCCTGCTCCTGAGTAGTCCATGGTGGTGGATAGGCATTCACTGAAGGCTGCAGGGGTTACCGTTCAATGGCAGAACCCAGATATGTTAAAGGTACAGAAGGTGGACTTTGTGGCCTTTATAGCTATGGTGATTAATGGCACTGCCAAGGTGGAGAGGAAGTCCTGGAAAATAGACATTGTTGTGGATGCGACGGAATGTTTCCTGGGACTGAAAGACTTCTTGGCAGAGGAGTTGCATGGAGTATTGTCACAAGCCTCTCAGGTGAGAATTAAACATGAATACATTATTTAACCTTTATTTAACTAGGATAGTCAGAAGAAGGGAGATATGGGGATTTGAAGGATAGAAGAAGTGGGTGTTTGGGGGTTTTGGTTTTGTCAATGTGGTTTTTATTGTTTTATTTTGGGTGGATTTGTTTTCCCTATCATGTTTTATTTTTACCTTGTTTTTTTCAACGTCGTCCAGTTGGTGGCGGTAATTCATCTTTTGGTGTTGTAGCATGTCCAGATCATCCAGAAGAAGCCCAAGCGTTTTCCCAGGCTTTCAAAGGAAATCAATCAGAGATATGATGCTATTATGCTTCTTTTTTTTATTTTATAATAATTGCTCAAGGAAATAACTCTCCACAAGTGTCATCAGTGTCTTGTGAAAGAACAGGGGTCATAGACAACATCTTATTTATTTCAGGGAGCGGAAATTAAAAACGTTGTTCCACTTCCCCTTTAGTCGATAGAAAATCAGCTTTCACCCGCCACAACGTCTGGTTGAAATTCAAATCGCTAGCTAGCTAAACAATTACAACAAAGGCCGATTAAACATCTGGCGACTTTCATGACAAACGATATCTGATAGAAGTGTAGACAGCACCAGCTACGCAAGGATTGTACCAAGGTGAGGCGTGTGCTATTTTCATTAAACTAGTTTAGCCTGCTTGAGATCCGGGGCTGTCGTAAGCGATCGAGCTAATGCTAGCTTTGTAAAGATAATTAGCTAGCTACGTAGTATGCTACGTAGTTATGCTACGTAGTTTGCTAGCTTACTTTAAAGTTAATTTACTTCGGTAGCTAGTTCACCCTGGTCGTAGAAGATGAATGTGATGTTACTTCGAACATCTGGTAAAGTTGGCTAACTAGCTACTAGTAACCAAAACAGTCACTGAATCAGGATACTAGCTAGCTAGATTTCAGTGTCGCGTCAATGCATCAACTTTAGTTTACTTATGGAGGAGACTGTCATATCATATTTTGTTTATTGTGCACCTTTCCATATACATAATTGCAACGTGACCTATCACAAAATGAAGAAACTGCAATTAGTAAACAATCTATGTTTACAATGTGCATATTACAAGACACGTTAGGCTGGACACATTACATTTTTAACAATACTTTTTCTGATAAAACTAGTTCATTGCATCCGCCATGGAGCCCAGTTTCATAATATTACAAATATGTCCCAGCTGTCTGCCGTAGTTTTGAAGTAATCACGAAAAAAACAGTCCTTATTTTGGGGCATTTTTCCCGCTCCTAATAGTTATATTGAGCACCGTGGCACCAACTCGCCTTCCGACCGTTCTACTCACATTGTTCTAAGTTACGCCTCCTGCTTCGCTGTTGTTGGCAATGCCCACGTTGGTAGTTAAAATGTACACCACAACACATTACTCATGGAACTACTTCCGTGTTATGCAGACATACTCACACTTGGCACCATCGAGGTGCGGATGTTTACTTTCTACACAAGTTATTTTTCAGTTTCGTCCTAAGAACAGATTGTAGTGGTAAAATAAAAAGGGATACATAAATGGAATTATAAGCGTCACTCCATTCAGAAGAGACCCTGCGAATGTTCAATTCCATTCATATGCTAGTGTTCCAGCTTAGCTAACGTTCTTTTGCCATGTTTCATCCTTGGGGGAATTTTGACTCATTCTATTGTCCAGCCTAGACATGCTAGCTACACTTTCTCGTACCCATGTATGCCAGTTTTATGAAGGGGTGCGTGCACAAAGAACATTTTGTTTTGTATTGTAACCTTCTCAATATGACCTTTACAGTGGGAAGCCCTAAGTAGTTCACAAGACCTCCTAGGAAGTGAGCTGGAAGGAAAGAAAGGAGCCAGGTTGCAAGAAAACAGATGAAAGAAGGGGCAACAATGTCGGAAGAAGGGGCAACAATGTCGGAAGAAGGGGCAACAATGTCGGATGAAGGGGCAACAATGTCGGATGAAGGGGCAACAATGTCGGATGAAGGGGCAACGGCGTCGGAAGAAGGGGAAGGGGCAACGGCGTCGGAAGAAGGGGAAGGGGCAACTGTGTCGGAAGAAGGGGCAACGGCTTCGGAAGAAGGGGCAATTGCGTCGAAAGAAGGGGCAATGGATGCCACTGGTAGTGAAGAGGAGTCCGATGCCTTGTCTAATGGCAGCCCCATACCACCTAAGAGGGGAAGGGGTAGGCCCAAAGGATCAGGCTCCAAGAAACCTAAGATACTGAGGGTACTAGACAAGCAGCCACGGGGCAGGCCACGTAAAGTGGTTGACCCTAATGCTGTTTCAGCAGAGCGTGGCCGGCCCAAAAAAGTTCAGCAAAAAAAAAAATTGGGTAGGCCGAGGAAGTACCTGTCACCCGAGGAGGAAGAGGAGAGAAAGATAATGGAAAGCCAACCTAGAGTGTGGAAGCCGCTCGGAAGGCCGCGCATCCATCCCCGCAGGGATCCCCCCGCCACACCCACCTCTGCCGAGCCACGGAGAAGAGGCCGTCCACTCAAGGCATCAACAGATAGAGGTGCCAACTTACAGACGAACCCACCTCCAACTTCTAAAGTTTCAAAGCCCCCCGCTAAAGATGATTCCCCGCGAAAGAGTGGCCGCCCCTTAGGCTCCTTCAAAGCCAAGAGAGCAGCAGAGACGGATAGGTCCAACAGTTCACCCTCAGCCAAACAGGGTTGCACTGTTTCTCCAATAGTAAGGCTTTACCGCTGCTCCAACGGTAAAGCAAATGTGTTCGATGAAGCTGCCTTCCAAGCCCAGAGGCAAAAAGGCAAGAGAAAGTCTGTGAACGCTGATTATACAGCGTATGATTCAGAGGAGGAAAATGAAGATACACAGAGAAATGAGGATGAAGTCTTTTCTCTAGTAGAAGATGACAAAGAAGAGGAAATTAAACCACGCGATGGTCATGGCAAGGCTAGTAAACCTGGTAAGGTAGTGGCAGCTATTAAGAAAAAAGAAGTGGTTGTTCCTAAGAGGGGGGGCAGAAAGCCTGGCTCAATCAAAAAGGTTGTAAAGTAAAAGGAACCTGGGCGGAGCAGACTGAACGAGTATCAGTAGCATCTTGTAAGATGTTTTTTTAACATTTTATTATCTCTTACCCAGCTCTTTCTTGCTTTCTCAACTAACCTATGTGTCTGTTTGCTCTTGCTGTTATTTTTTATGGTTTGATGCCTTCGTGGAAACCTTGTGGAAAAGAAAAGTACTTTTTGTACTTCCTTGGTCATCTATAGCTTGAATGATGTGAAGACAATTTCATTGACAGTTGTTAATCTTGTATTATTCTGTTCAGACTTATCCCATTTAGATTTTTTCACTGGTACTGTCATTGATACAGTTTCTAATTCCATACACATCCTATAGTTGATGATATTCTCATTGAGGTTTGTTAATCTTGTATTGGTCTGTGCAGATTTGTCCAAATAAGCTCAAATGGTTTAAATCAATTGAATTAGTTAAGTATTTTGTTTTTTGTTTTTTATCTCTCCGTAAGCTCTGTAGTTTTCGAATTGCTAATGTCTTCTAATTTTATTTGCCTGAATTGCCAAAGCTTTGAATGTAACAACTTCCCCGTCCCAGCTATCTTTGTTTCGATATAGATGTTGTTAGTATCACTATCATGGCACCCTTTTACCTATAAAGTGCACTACTTTTGACCAAAGCCCCATGGACCCTGGTCAAAAGTAATGCACTATAAGGGGAATATGGTGCCATTTGGGACTGTACCATAATCATAGTTGTTTTCTTTCACTTGGTTCATTGCATACTTCACCTTGTGGAGTCAAGACGGTACCTGTAAACTTCCAATCCATCATCCTTAAGATTTCTCTTAGAAGATGTATGGTTATTCACTATTGTGATGGTTTTGTTTGCCAGTATCATCCTTGTAATTCACTCAACATCACTCCTCACAGTTCTTTTTAAGACTTTTTATGTCAGCTCTTTTTACTTGTTTTTTATCACTTGGCTTTCATCTGAAGTGGATGGCTTGGTTTCACAGACTCTGGGTGATGTTGTGTGTAAATGTTCAGATTGTATGTTAAACATGTCTTCATCTAGTCTGGTATTTGTTTATTTAATTAAGTATGTGCTGGACCATGATATCAACAGTTCATATTGCATTGCAACATCGTAAATTCTGTAATATAAAAATAGTAATTGAGGTACACAACAGAATCTATCATTTGTATGAATTCATGTTCCTGTGACCAAAGCTTGTTAGTTTCATGTTTTCAACTTGGTCTCTCAACTTGGTCTGTTGCTTGGATTAATACAATGTTCTTCAAGATGCAGTTAGAACTATAGAGATACATACCGTAAGTTTTACCTATGTATTTATCTCTGTGATCAGAAACAGGTCTGTGAAACCTCCCCAACGTTCATTTGAGGGTAATGTGAATTTCTGTTTTTTTAGAGAGAGCAAATATTTAGAAAGTTTCATGTAATAAAGTGAAATGTCAAACTTTGTTTTTGATGTTTTTTTAATCTCAATAAAACCTCAAATATGACTTAATTTGTCTTTTATTTTGTATTATTGTAAAGCTTAAAAGCAGAATGTGGTGAATAAATGGAAGATTTGATAGAAACATTTATTCCTGGCTGGTCAGGATCAAAAAGTCAGTGGTGGAATGTTCACACCGTTTATTGGACCGAGCTCAATCCATAAGTAATACTGACGTCTGCAGAGTCTGACTCTCAGCCGAGTTCCCCGACTCTACCCAGCGTTTATTGACAAGATTATTCCCGTCATTCTTAGTTTAGCTAAATGGTATAGTCGTTGTGCATTCTCAATGGACATTTGGGTCTTTTCGTAAATTCGCTCTGGCTATCTACAGTACTCTGATTTCAGAGCACTCTCCTCTGAGTGTAATGAATGTATGAGCGCTCAACCCCCATTGAATATGGCTGGTGTCAGTAAACTTCAGCAAAAGAGCGTAATTTACAGTCACAGTTACAGTCACCAACGCTCTGGAAAACTGCCTAACCAGCTCTGCTAGGGTGAGTAAAATGGTCAGTGGTCTCATTTGTGTCTGGAAGTAGCTAGCAAGCTAGCCAACGTTAGCTTGGGTGCTTGACTGCCAGAAGATCAGAAAGCCAAAGGCTGGAGTGTCCAGTGTGCGCTCCGAGAATGAAAGCTCTGAATTTACAAACAGACAATCTGACTACACTCTGAATTTACAAGCGCACTCTGGCACTCCAGATAGAATTTAAGAACACACCCAAAGTTGTAAAATGTTTAGCTAGTCATTTGTTATGCTAACTAGCTAGCAAGAGGTTGCATAGCAACAGCATCAACTTCCGGTAGACAAGTGAAGAGACAGTACGCTCAACTGAAAGCATACTGTTCGTGTACAGTATACTAAAATTAACTATGTAGTATATACTCATTAAGTGTGCAGTATACGTATGTTAGTATGGGTATTCGCACGCAGCTCTGGTTGCCTCTGCCAGGAGGCTGAAACTTGGCTGCAAGTGGCTCTTCCAGCAAGACACTAACCCCAAGAACACATAATCTACAAATAAATGATTAATTGACCACAAAACCAATACTTTGCAATGGCCATCTCAGTCTCTTGACTTGAACCCCATTGAAAACCTGTGGTTTGAATTGAAGAGGGCAGTCCATATTCACAGACAAAGGATATCAAGGATCTGGAAAGATTCTGAATGGAGGAATGGTCTAAGATCCCTCCCGATGTGTTCTCCAATCTCATAAAACATTTTAGAAAAAGGCTCAGTGTCATTATCCTCGCAAGGTGAGGTATTGAAAACAGGGATGACAATAATTTTGACCCCTATCTTTAAAAATATATATATTACTTGTTAAACAAAATGTATTTCTCTGAACAATAAAATAACAATTTTCCAATGTTTTTTAGCATACAATAGCTCAGTATTTTTAAATTTTATTTTATAGTCTTTTTTTGCTCATCTTTATCAAGTGTGCCAATAATTTTGGACCTGACGGTACGTATCAAAATAATTTGCTGAAAACAAAAATAAATTACATAAAAATAAATCTCTTGTGCCATAAATTGTGCTACTATATTGTACACAAATGAATTGAATAAATTAAAATTAGTCTCGAATTACTCTTATTTTCTCTAACTCACAAACTAATTCTAAAATCTTTAAAGAGAGCAAGGTATTTTGTTTCATTTCAAAAAAGCATAACATTTTATAAAAGCAGAATATTTCAGTCACCTTACATTATTCAGCCTTGCAGGGAGCTTGGTGGTTTTCCTGGCCCTCTGCTAGTGGTGGTGCATCCTGGGACAGTTGATATTGATTGTGCCATTTGCTGAGGAGACAGACCGAGACACATTAGTACCCAGCTCACCCCTGCTGAAAAACACATTAACTGCCTGCATTGGGAGCCCTGTCTCGTAACCATGGCAAAGCATGCAGGGAGCAGGTAGGGGTATTAGGGGGCAGCTGGTTCAACACACAGTCTCTCTGGGATTGTCTCTCAAGCTCTCTCCCTGTTTTTCTCCAAATCCCACACAGAGGCACGTACAGGGTCAGGCGCATGCGCACACACACACATACAATTTGTATATATTTTTCTTATTCAGGCTGCTTCCATCACTCATATGTTACCATATACCTCTTATCTCCCTTAATCTCCTTACATCAATCTTTTTCCTGTCTATGGAGACATGAGAACAAAATATAGAAGTAGGGAAAATAAAGGGGTAGCAAATCAAGTTGTGTGAAAATAACAAAAGTAGTGCTTGATATACTGTATATTTTCATTATTTCTACAGTTATAGATCTATGCCATATTATTTTATACAGAAGCTGTAAAAGTTATCATCTATACTGTAGTGATCCTCCTCCCTAATGAGCCAACTTGCAATTCCCACCAAGTGGCTCTTGTGGGTTAACCCTATTGGCGTGATGCGTAGGGGGCTTGCTTTTCACGCCAGTCACACCCGTTCACGGCCCACTCCCTCCATTCGCTACACTGGTGTCAGAAATGGGATGGTGGACATGAGGCCATCGAAACGCACGGCCGGACGTGTGAGGGGACTGAGGTGGTCAAAGCACGGGACAAGCCTTCCCAACAAGGGTGAAAGAGAATGAAGTGACCGATGTTAGGGCATTTAAAAGGGTTGAGGGTTCAAATGCTGCTCCTGAATAGTCCATGGTGGTGGATAGGCATTCACTGAAGGCTGCAGGGGTTACCGTTCAACGGCAGAACCCAGATATGTTAAAGGTACAGAAGGTGGACTTTGTGGCCTTTATAGCTATGGTGATTAATTGCACTGCCAAGGTGGAGAGGAAGTCCTGGAAAATAGACATCGTTGTGGATGCGGCGGAATGTTTCCTGGGCCTGAAAGACTTCTTGGCAGAGGAGTTGCATGGAGTATTGTCACAAGCCTCTCAGGTCATAGAGCCTGAGAATTAAACATGAATACATTATTTAACCTTTATTTAACTAGGCTAGTCAGAAGAAGGGAGATATGGGGATTTGAAGGATAGAAGAAGTGGGTGTTTGGGGGTTTTGGTTTTGTCAATGTGGTTTTTATTGTTTTATTTTGGGTGGATTTAAGTTTGTTTTCCCTATCATGTATGGGTTTTATTTTTACCTTGTTTTTTTCAATGTCGTCCAGTTGGTGGCGGTAATACATATTTTGGGGTTGTAGCATGTCCAGATCATCCAGAAGAAGCCCAAGCGTTTTCCCAGGCTTTCAAAGGAAATCAATCTGAGATATGATGCTATTATGCTTCTTTTTTATTTTATAATAATTGCTCAAGGAAATAACTCTCCACAAGTGTCATCAGTGTCTTGTGAAAGAACAGGGGTCATAGACAACATCTTATTTATTTCAGGGAGCGGAAATTAAAAACGTTGTTCCACTTCCCCTTTAGTCGATCTTTCACCCGCCACAACGTCCGGTTGAAATTCAAATCGCTAGCTAGCTAAACAATTACAACAAAGGCCGATTAAATATCTGGCGACTTTCATGACAAACGATATCTGATAGAAGTGTAGACAGCACCAGCTACGCAAGGATTGTACCAAGGTGAGGCGTGTGCTATTTTCATGAAACTAGTTTAGCCTGCTTGAGATCCGGGGCTGTCGTAAGCGATCGAGCTAATGATAGCTTTGTAAAGATAATTAGCTAGCTACCTAGATGGATATGCTACGTAGTTTGCTAGCTAATTTTAATTTACTTCGGTAGCTAGTTCACCCCGGTCGTAGAAGATGAATGTGATGTTGCTTCGAACATCTGGTAAAGTTGGCTAACTAGCTACTAGTAACCAAAACAGTCATTGAATCAGGATACTAGCTAGCTAGATTTCAGTGTCGCGTCAATGCATCAACTTTAGTTTACTCATGGAGGAGACTGTCATATCATATTTTGTTTATTGTGCACCTTTCCATATACATAATTGCAACGTGACCTATCACAAAATGAAGAAACTGCAATTAGTAAACAATCTATGTTTACAATGTGCATATTACAAGACACGTTAGGCTGGACACATCACATTTTTAACAATACTTTTTCTGATAAAACTAGTTAATTGCATCCGCCATGGAGCCCAGTTTCATAATATATTACAAATATGTCCCAGCTGTCTGCCGTAGTTTTGAAGTAATCACGAAAAAACAGGCCTTATTTTGGGGCATTTTCCCGGCTCCTAATAGTTCTATTGAGCACCGTGGCACCAACTCGCCGTCGCCTGCTTCGCTGTTGTTGGCAATGCCCACGTTGGTAGTTAAAATGTACACCACAACACATTACTCATGTAACTATTTCCTTGGCACCATCGAGGTGCGGATGTTTACTTTCTACACAAGTTATTTTTCAGTTTCGTCCTAAGAACAGATTGTAGTGGTAGAATAAAAAGGGATACATAAATGGAATTATAAGCGTCACTCCAGTCAGAAGAGACCCTGCGAATGTTCAATTCCATTCATATGCTAGTGTTCCAGCTTAGCTAACGTTATTTTGCCATGTTTCATCCTTGGGGGAGTTTTGACTCATTCTATTGTCCAGCCTAGATATGCTAGCTACACTTTCTCGTGCCCACGTATGCCAGTTTTATGAAGGGGTGCTTGCACAAAGAACGTTTTGTATTGTAACCTTCTCGATATGACCTTTTACAGTGGGAAGCCCTAAGTAGTTCACAAGACCTCCTAGGAAGTGAGCTGGAAGGAAAGAAAGGAGCCAGGTTGCAAGAAAACAGATGAAAGAAGAAGGGGCAACAATGTCGGATGAAGGGGCAATGGCGTCCGGGGAAGGGGCAACGGCTTCGGAAGAAGGGGAAGGGGCAACGGCTTCGGAAGAAGGGGAAGGGGCAATGGAGTCGGAAGAAGGGGCAATGGATGCCACTGGTAGTGAAGAGGAGTCTGATGAAGCCTTGTCTAATGGCAGCCCCATACCACCTAAGAGGGGAAGGGGTAGGCCCAAAGGATCAGGCTCCAAGAAACCTAAGATACTGAGGGTACTAGACAAGCAGCCACGGGGCAGGCCACGTAAAGTGGTTGACCCTAATGCTGTTTCAGCAGAGACAACTGCACCTTTGAAGTGTGGCCGGCCCAAAAAAGTTCAGCAAAAAAAAAAACTGGGTAGGCCGAGGAAGTACCTGCTGTCACCCGAGGAGGAAGAGGAGAGAAAGATACTGAAAAGCCAACCTAGAGTGTGGAAGCCGCTCGGAAGGCCGCGCATCCATCCCCGCGGGGATCCCCCTGCCACACCCACCTCTGCCGAGCCACGGAGAAGAGGCCGTCCACTCAAGGCATCAACAGTTAGAGGTGCCCACTTACAGAAGAACCCACCTCCAACTTCTAAAGTTTCAAAGCCCCCCGCTAAAGATGATTCCCCGCGAAAGAGTGGCCGCCCCTTAGGCTCCTTCAAAGCCAAGAGAGCAGCAGAGACGGATAGGTCCAACAGTTCACCCTCAGCCAAACAGGGTTGCACTGTTTCTCCAATAGTAAGGCTTTACCGCTGCTCCAACGGTAAAGCAAATGTGTTCGATGAAGCTGCCTTCCAAGCCCAGAGGCAAAAAGGCAAGAGAAAGTCTGTGAACGTTGATTATACAGCGTATGATTCAGAGGAGGAAAATGAAGATACACAGAGAAATGAGGATGAAGTCTTTTCTCTAGTAGAAGATGACAAAGAAGAGGAAATTAAACCACGCAATGGTCATGGCAAGGCTAGTAAACCTGGTAAGGTAGTGGCAGCTATTAAGAAAAAAGAAGTGGTTGTTCCTAAGAGGGGGGGCAGAAAGCCTGGCTCAATCAAAAAGGTTGTAAAGTAAAAGGAACCTGGGCGGAGCAGACTGAACGAGTATCAGTAGCATCTTGTAAGATGTTTTTTTAACATTTTATTATCTCTTACCCAGCTCTTTTTTGCTTTCTCAACTAACCTATGTGTCTGTTGGTCTTGCTGTTATTTTTTATGGTTTGATGCCTTCGTGGAAACCTTGTGGAAAAGAAAAGTACTTGTTGTACTTCCTTGGTCATCTATAGCTTGAATGATGTGAAGACAATTTCATTGACAGTTGTTAATCTTGTATTATTCTGTTCAGACTTATCCCATTTAGATTTTTTCACTGGTACTGTCATTGATACAGTTTCTAATTCCATACACATCCTATAGTTGATGATATTCTCATTGAGGTTTGTTAATCTTGTATTGGTCTGTGCAGATTTGTCCAAATAAGCTCAAATGGTTTAAATCAATTGAATTAGTTAAGTATTTTGTTTTTTGTTTTTTATCTCTCCGTAAGCTCTGTAGTTTTCGAATTGCTAATGTCTTCTAATTTTATTTGCCTGAATTGCCAAAGCTTTGAATGTAACAACTTCCCCGTCCCAGCTATCTTTGTTTCGATATAGATGTTGTTAGTATCACTATCATGGCACCCTTTTACCTATAAAGTGCACTACTTTTGACCAAAGCCCCATGGACCCTGGTCAAAAGTAATGCACTATAAGGGGAATATGGTGCCATTTGGGACTGTACCCTAATCATAGTTGTTTTCTTTCACTTGGTTCATTGCATACTTCACCTTGTGGAGTCAAGACGGTACCTGTAAACTTCCAATCCATCATCCTTAAGATTTCTCTTAGAAGATGTATGGTTATTCACTATTGTGATGGTTTTGTTTGCCAGTATCATCCTTGTAATTCACTCAACATCACTCCTCACAGTTCTTTTTAAGACTTTTTATGTCAGCTCTTTTTACTTGTTTTTTATCACTTGGCTTTCATCTGAAGTGGATGGCTTGGTTTCACAGACTCTGGGTGATGTTGTGTGTAAATGTTCAGATTGTATGTTAAACATGTCTTCATCTAGTCTGGTATTTGTTTATTTAATTAAGTATGTGCTGGACCATGATATCAACAGTTCATATTGCATTACAACTTCGTAAATTCTGTAATATAAAAATAGTAATTGAGGTACACAACAGAATCTATCATTTGTATGAATTCATGTTCCTGTGACCAAAGCTTGTTAGTTTCATGTTTTCAACTTGGTCTCTCAACTTGGTCTGTTGCTTGGATTAATACAATGTTCTTCAAGATGCAGTTAGAACTATAGAGATACATACCGTAAGTTTTACCTATGTATTTATCTCTGTGATCAGAAACAGGTCTGTGAAACCTCCCCAACGTTCATTTGAGGGTAATGTGAATTTCTGTTTTTTTAGAGAGAGCAAATATTTAGAAAGTTTCATGTAATAAAGTGAAATGTCAAACTTTGTTTTTGATGTTTTTAATCTCAATAAAACCTAAAATATGACTTAATTTGTCTTTATTTGGTATTATTGTAAAGCTTAATTGTTTGGAAAGCAGAATGTGGTGAATAAATGGAAGATTTGATAGAAACATTTCTTCCTGGCTGGTTAGGATCAAAAAGTCAGTGGCGGAATGTTCACACCATTTTTTGGACCCACTCGGTGCTTATCTCATTAGCATCATGGCAGCAACATTAAGACTTCTTAAAATGTTTTAAAAAAATCTAAACCAAAGAGAATTACTACTTTATATAAATAATATAAGATGGAGAACATAGATAAATGGTTGGAGCTTAAGTAACTTAATGTAAAGAACATAACATTCTAAAGAATGTAGAATGATTTAGCGCTGGAGTCTATACAGTGCAATCAGAAAGTATTCAGACCCTTTCACTTTTTACACATTTTGTTACGTTACAGCCTTATTCTAAAATTGATTAAAAACATTTTTTTCCTCATCAATCTACACACAATACCCCATACTGACAGTTTTTTTTGCAAATGTATTACAAATTAAAAACAGAAATACCTTACTTACCTTACCTTAGATAAGTATTAAGACCCTTGGCTATGAGACTAGAAATGGAGGTTCAGGTGTATCCTGTTTACACTGATCATCCTTGAGATGTTTCTACAACTTGATTGGAGTCCACCTGTGGTAAATTCAATTGATTGGACATGATTCGGAAAGGCACACATCTGTCTATATAAGGTCCCACAGTTGACAGTGCATGTCAGAGCAAAAAAAAATTGTCAATAGAGGCCCGAGACAGGATTGTGTCGAGAAACATCTGAGGAAGGGTACCAAAATATTTTTGGAGCATTAAAGGTCACCAATAACACAGTAGCCTCAAATCATTCTTAAATGGAAGAAGTTTGGAACCACCAAGACTCTTCCTAGAGCTGGCTGCCTGGCCAAACTGAGCAAATCGGGGGAGAAGGGACTTGGTCAGGGAGGTGACCAAGAACCCGATGATCACTCTGACAGAGTTCCTCTGTGGGAATGGGAGAAACTTCCAGAAGGACAAATATCTCTGCAGCACTCCACCAATCAGGCCTTCATGGTAGAGTGGCCAGATGGAAGCCACTCCTCAGTAAAAGACACATGACAGTCCGCTTGGAGTTTGCCGAAAGGCACCTAAAGGACTTACAGACCATGAGAAACAAGATTCTCTGGTCTGATGAAAACAAGATTGGACTCTTTGGACTGAATGCCAAGTGTCACGTCTGGAGGAAACCTGGCACCATCCCTACTGGGAAGCATGGTGGTGGCAGCATCATGCTGTGGGGATGTTTTTCAGCGGCAGGGACTAGGAGACTAGTAAGGATCGAGGGAAAGATGAAAAGAGCAAAGTACAGAGAGATCCTTGATGAAAACCTGATCCAGAGCAGGGGCGAAAGTTCACCTTCCAACAGGACAACGACCAGGACAAGTCTCTGAATGTCCTTGAGTGGCCCAGCCAGAACCTGATTGAACATCTCTGGAGAGACCTGAAAATGGCTGTGCAGCGACGCTCCACATCCAACCTGAAAGAGCTTGAGAGGATCTGCAGAGAAGAATGGGAGAAACTCCCCAAATACAGGTGTACCAAGCTTGTAGTGTCATGCCCAAGAAGACTCAAGGCTGTATTTTCTGCCAAAGGATCTGAATATTAATGTAAATTTGAAATTTCAGTTACTTTATTATTATATATATATTTTTAAACTTTTCTAAAAAAGTATTTTTGTTTTGTCATTATAGGTTATTTATTATGTGTTGATTAGATAAATATTTTGAATACATTTTAGAATAAGGCGGTAACATAACAAAATGTTGAAAAAGTAAACGGGTCTGAATGCTTTATATGGTGTTATTTCTTAAATGACTGGTCTAAATACCCAGCAGCCCTTTTTACTCTGCCCATTCCATTGGTTCCAATACAAAACACTGTAGATTGGCTTAGAGAGAAAAAAAGATTGTATGTGGTGTCGGGCATACTCAGTAGGGTCTGTAGAATCTATTTGTGGTGTCATTTCATGGGGCTCTGAATAATACGGAGTGTTGCTGGCAATGTTCCCTCAAATGTTTTGGGACACCTAGCACATTTTAGGTCTTATGAGTGGAAACTTGAACCTTGTGAGTATTCTTCTGCAACTTCCTGTGCATGTTTACAGTGGACACTGAGGCTGTACACTTACAGTTTTGGACAGTAACCAATAGGCTATTGTGGCTATTTGAGCATAATGTAGTCCTACCAACAAAACCAATGGAGCAAATCCCATAACATTCTCACATGGAAATAGTTTTGAATTATATAGTTTTATTTGATATAGCCTATATGTGGTGTTCAATGCAGGCCTACATTGCATGCGACTTTTAATAACGTTTTTACATTGTGAAGGACTTTAATTAATACTTTTTTTACTTGGTCTGTAACACCATGGGCCGAATAGGTGACTAAATTGTATTGTCTAATGATGCAAGAGCCCACTTTACAAAATAAAAGTTATTATTATTACCATACAGAAATACAACACAATGCAATCACCTATTTGGCCCATGGTGTTACAGACCAAGTAAAAAATCATGAACTAAAGTCAAGCCCTTCATAATGTAAAAATGTAATTAAAAGTTGCATGCAATGACTACCACATATCGCAATGACTACCACAGGCTACTGTGGGTTATATCATAGACATCAAAAGCTATTTCCATGTGAAAATGTTATGGGATTTTCTCCATTGGTTTTGCTGGTGGTTTACGTCATACTCAAATAGCCACAATAGACTATTGGCTACAGCCTTAGTGTTCACTGTGAAGTTGCACAAAATTATCACAAGTTTCAAGTTTTCTCTCACAAGACCTCAAATTTGCTTGGTGCCCCCAAAATATTAGAGGGAACATTGCATCCAGGTCCTTGACTTTTGTCATCCCCACCCATACCATCAGGACTATCATCCAGTGTTGAGAGGGCGAAGGTACAGTAGTGAATAACAAAAGTAAGGATGGTGTTTGACACCCTATTCGATTAACCCAGGTATTCCCAAACTGGGGGTACGCGCAATAACGTTGAGGGTACGCCAAATAAAAATTATTCAGATTTTCAAACAGTCCGTTCATATTTTCCAACGGGGTTATACATTTGGGCAATTTTTTTCTTCTCACCTGAGTAGTCTCGTTTCACTGCCAAAAATAAAATTAAACCATCTAGTGTTCAGCGAAATAACAACACAATGTCAAATACAGGTAGCCTAGTCAAATAATTAACATCCAATCACATTAATCGTTACTCTCTCGCGTTGGTATCTGTACTGATGGCACAAAAGCCATGACAGCGAGACGTAGTGGAGTGGTAACGCATATGCAAGCAGTTGCTCCCGACGCCACTTGGGTACACTGCAGCATCCACTGAGAGGCTCTTGCTGCCAAGGGAACGCCTGACACCTTGAAAGACATTTGGACACTACAGTGAAAATGGTTAACTTTGCTAAAGCAAGGACCCTTAACTCTTGTGTATTTTCGACACTATGCAAAGATATGGGCAGCAACCATGTAACGCTTTTACAACATACAGAAGTGGGCTGGTTATCAAGGGGCAAAGTATTGATACATTTTTTTAAAATTGAGAGACAAGCTTAAAGTTTTCTTTACTGACCATAATTTTCACTTGTCTGACCGCTTCCATGATGATGAGTTTCTCACACGACTGGTCTATCTGGGTGATGTTTTGTCTCGTCTGAATGATCTGAATCTAGGATTACAGGGACTCTTCGCAACTATATTCAATGTGCGGGACAAAATTGAGGCTACGATTAAGAAGTTGGAGCTCTTCTCTATCTGCATTAACAAGGACATCACACAGGTCTTTCCATCATTGAATGATTTTTCTGTGTGCAAATTAACTCAAGCTTATGGACAATGTCAAATGTGATATAGTGATGCACCTGAGTGAGTTGGGTGCACAATTACGCAGGTACTTTCCCGAAACGGACTACACAAACAACTGGATTCATTATCCCTTTCATGCCCTGCCTCCAGTCCACTTACTGATATCGGAACAAGAGAGCCTCTTCGAAATTGCAACGGTTCTGTGAAAATTGAATTTAATCAGAAGCCACTGCCAGATTTCTGGATTGGGCTGCACTCAGAGTATCCTGCCTTGGCAAATTGCGCTGTTAAGACACTGATGCCCTTTGCAACCACGTACCTATGTGAGAGTGGATTCTCGGCCCTCACTAGCATGAAAACTAAATACAGGCACAGACTGTGTGTGGAAAATGATTTAAGACTGAGACTCTCTCCAATACAACCCAACATTGCAGAGTTATGTGCATCCTTTCAAGCACACCCTTCTCATTAACCTGTGGTGAGTTATTCACAATTTTTGATGAACAAATTAGGTTTTATATATAACATGGTTAAATAAAGAGCAAAATTATTGATTATTATAATATTATTATTTGTGCCCTGGTTATTGAATGCGCTGACCCTGGTGCTAGAAGGGGTACGCAGCTGGAGGTTGAATGTTTGAAGGGGATACGGGACTATAAAAAGTTTGGGAACCACTGGATTAACCAATGCCATTAAGAAAGAGGTAGGTGAAGTCACATTAGCCTGGTCGATTGGTAATGGCACACTTGTTAATATTTTGTGTTGACCATGTTCAGCAAGGGAAGATTCTCAAAATTAAAACTCTCAATGGGAAGAAAGCTTCGGCTAAGATGAGGGGGATCATTTCTAGGGTTCCACTTTCTATGTCCATCAATTATTTAAAAGAAAATGTAAAGGGGGGCATAGTGGTTGAAGCCCAAAGTCTATTCAGTAAGAAAGAGTGGCACAGAAGTGAAAGTCAGTACTCTTAATGTTTGAGAAGGTTCTGCCTGGGACACCTTTTCAAATAGAAGTGCTTCCTGGCTTTCACTGTTGGAGTTGGCCCACCTCCATTAAGGTGTTTTTAATGCCAAAGAATGGGACATGTAGCGGCTCTGTGCAAAGGAAAGGAAAGATGTGCCAAGTGTGGAGGGGAACATGATTATGGGGAATGTGGGAACAATGTCAAGGCTAGCTATTATAATTCTGGGGGGAACACAGTGGTCACGAGAAATCTTGTTCTCACAAATGGGTTGTGTCAAAGGACACCTTGATAGTTCATCAGATTGACTTCACAGTTTTCATTGGAAAGGTTAACAACCTGACTGCGTTTGTGGAAAGAAGAACTGCTAAATTGAAGATCATTGTGGAAGCAGCAGCAGAGTTTTTAGGAGTAACAGATGTTACTGTCGCCATGATTGTTGATACGTTGACAACTAATAATAGTAATGATGGAATGTCTCAGTATGAGGATAATTAGAGTTATGGTTTTTGTCATCCTTTAGTGGAATGCCAGAAGCCTTATTGCTAACTGACTTGCCTAGTTAAATAAAGGTAAAATAAATATCTCCCTCTCTAACTTTAAGTATCAGCTGTCAGAGCAGCTTACCAATCACTTACCAATCACAGCTTACCAATCACTTTAGGTTGGAAGGGGTGGGTGGGCGGGCGGGGTAGAAGGGATTTTGGGGATGGGGGAGGGTCATTTAGAAGTTAGTAGGGCTCTTTGTTTTTCTCAGACGTACTAAGTTAGGTAGGAGGTTTTAGAAATGTGAAGCTAATATTGTAAACCGTGATTAACCACACACTCCAGCACAGGTATAGGTGGCGGAATGCACCTTAAACTTTTGTTTGTGTACCGCCAATATATCATAGAAGAAGAATACACTCCGACTTCAGAACGAAATGTTGCCTATTCACATTGCCTGAATAAAATATTTAATATTGATAAGTTAATAAATACATGCTGTGTTAATAATGTTGGCATGTTTACCTGCCTACAATACCCACTGTACTGTGCATAGATCTCAAGCCCATAATAAGTCAATAGGTCTAACTGGCTAGCGACTACTGTTGGCTTGCTACTACTTTTAACAAGCCAGACAACCACGAATGATTGACATCTACCTTGCATTACATTAGTTTTAGGTCATTTTTGCCTATTTGGTTAGCTACATTATTACGATTCACATATACCTCACTGGAGGCTCCTCCGAGGAGGAAGGGGAGGACCATCCTCCTCAGTGAATTTCATAAAAATAAAAATTGTGAAACATTAAAAAAGTTTACCTTTTTAGATAAAACTATACTAAATATATTCAAATGTCACCAGATAATTAATTAAACACACTGTTTTGCAATTAAGCTCTACAATGGCCTCAGCAGAACTCTGTAGGGTAGCACCATGGTGCAACTGGAGGACAGCTGGTTTCCGTCCCCCTCTGAGTACAGTGGTACATTGACTTCACTACGAAACCAAAGAGGCTTGTGGTTCCTACCACCTTCCATAGACGTACACAGTAATGATGACAACTTCCGGAGGACGTCCTCCAGCCTATCAGAACTCTTGCAGCATAAACTGACATGTTGTCTACCCAATCAAAGGATCAGAGAATGAATCTAGTACTGAAACCATGAGCTACAGCTAGCTAGCACTGCAGTGTATAAAATGTGGTGAGTAGTTGACTCAAAGAGAGAGAAAGACAATAGTTGAACAGTTTTGAACAAATTAATTTCTTCCAAAATTAAAGATAAGCAAGAGAGAGCTAGCTATATTTGGTTGTATTTAAAAAAAAAAAATCTCTTTCACCCAGCTAGCATATGCATCTAGCTAGTTTAGCATACTCAAACACCCGGCTAAAACAGAGAGGGATGCTATGTTAGTTTACAAGTCAAGGTAAGCTTTTGGTTTTATTAATTTATTGCCACTGGGGCCTGCCTGTGTAACTGCTAAACTGCTTGCTGCTGACTGTACACTGTACTGTTGCCATTGGCCTGGCTGGAAGAAGGTTCCGTGAATCTGGAGGTGCAGCGTGAGGTAATACAGTAGGGGGAGTGTGAGTGCTTCTCAAATGTAATGTTTTGTGCACTCTCCACACTCTCGTCCTCACAAGAACGTACTCAAGAGAATGTCCTTGGAGATGCATATGCATACTGAGAAAACACCCATTGACTCGTGACGAATGGGAGAGGGTCCATTCAGAGAGAAGTGGTAGGTATTTTTAAAAGTTCTCATTTGTACCGCCGAGAAGTGGGGTCCAGAAAACTCGGATCTGCAGCCTCTGCTTAAAAAAAACAAAACAGTAGCAGTTGTGGTGTTTATGTGTGCTTGTTCTCTAAGAGGGCAATGTGAATACACTTTTTCACAATGGCATGCAAGACTATGTTTTACATGAGTTAACAGAGAGGAAATGACTTAGTTGAAAGAAGTTAAGATTTTGAACTTAAATGATAGAGCAGACTGATAAAATGAAGCTTTACGCTTAATAATTAAAATATAAATATGTTATTTATTTCATATAGTGGTGGACACCAAATTGTATAATTTGATATGATATCGATAAGTGTTGTTTGCTCAGACAGTGAAGAGAGTAGTAGAGAAAGATGGGGGATCCTAAGAAGATCCCTGCTGTGAGTACGCTGAGGCCAATAGATAGTGACAGAAATAACAAGTGCTTCAGTAAAGTTTTTTTTTTTTTGGCATTCATGGCCATGGTTGTCATCTGTACTGCAGGAATGGGTGCAGGAATGACTGAGGATTCACTTAGGATACATGTTGTGGTGGCAGTTGCAGAGAAGTACGTGGGTATATGAGATTTTACTCCATAAGATTTAAGGTGTTTTGAAGGTGTCCCGTCCTCCCAGGCTGGTGTAGGATCAGATAGGGCCAAAGTAGTGGAATAGCTGTGAGGTTTTTAATGGGTGTAGGGTAAATTGGTAGGGCAAAGTGTAATGAATTCATTATACAGAATAGTAGGCTGATACACAGCCAATACAGTAGGTGGCGGCATGCACCTAAAATTTGTTTGCGGACCGCCATAATACCAAAGAAGAAGAAGCCCGTCGAAATGGACGTCTTTGACAGTGTTGCTACAATTTGTCTCGACTTCGTGATTTTGCTGTAATTCTGCAAATCAGAGACTTCAGGAGTTCACTGGTCTATCTAATGGTACGTGCATCCATGCATACGAAACGGGGGGAGGGCTGTATGGTAACGGTATCCCTGCGTTAGCGCGTTGACGGGAAGTCTAGGTTCCCGTAGACTTTCAGTCATCGCTAGTTAGCATTAGCACGTTAAACTACTGCTAACTTCCTTCATACTGGACACAGATACATGACAATGGTATCCACGAGTTCATCTGACTCGGGGGAACTATATAAAGGGAATCATTGCCAAAATCCCGAAGTGTTAATGATGAGATAAAAGACGAGTTCAGGTAGCCAGGCTGGAGCTCTGCGAGACATTAACAGCGATGGGGGCAGACGTTTTGATCAAGAGATCTTCAGAAAATATGCTAATTCTCAGACACTAAATATGCAACTATGTATTTACAGTTATAAGCAAGGTGGATTCTTAAAGTTAGTGGTTTTATAAATTGATTATACTGTATTTAGAAAAATACGTAATTTCAAGCCTTACTATTTAATATTTCTACTGTGTACTTGAGCTTGTGTCCTCAAAAGTGACTACACCTCAGCAATTTATAACTATTTTTTACCAGAAATGTGAGATTTTAACCTTTCTTGGTGTATGCAGCATTACTAGTTATTGTTTATAGCCCTCTCATGATAAATAATTACTTTTGGGGATTACGTAAATTACATTTTCAATTACATTTTGTTACTTTTAATTAAGAGGTTTTTAATCAGAGAAGTGTGCACTCACAAAATCAATATGTACAATAATATGGACTGTTTGTTGTTGTCAGGAGCATGCATGTGTTTCATGGACTTTACATTTAGGAATGTGCAAGGGTAAATTTGGTTCAAAATTATTAAATCCCACTTTTTTTTGCTGCATTATATGTAGCCTAGCCCAAAGGCCGGCAGATGGTGCTATTTAGTCGTTTCACCTTACTGTCCGAAGGGAATCTATGCAACGGGTTATACACACGTGGCCCTGTGGACTGGTTCGTCGTACATGAAACATTCTCCATTCCGGCTGCAAAGGTGTCAATTTCCTCCTTTATTGCGAGAAGGTGTAAAATAATGGGGAAAATATGCATACTTTCTTTATGAAACACAATTTTCCACCACCATACTACAGTGGCATGGCTATTGCTAGTCCCTGTCCACAGTAGTGTTTGGAAACTATCACTGGCAGTAGTGAAAATACAGACTACGGCAACCTGATTGGCTGAACGCGATACGCAACATCTGGGACTAGCATTAGCCACTGTAGCATGGTGGGTAAAAATGGTGTTTCATACATTTTTCTGCCTTCTCGCCATTCATTTGAGTTAAGGAGGAAATTGACGCCTTTGCAGCCTGAATGGAGAATGTTTTATGTACGAACCGGTTCATGGAGATATGGGTGTATAGCCAGTTGCATAAATTCCCTTTGCACGGTAAAATGAAACTACTCAATAATGGCATCTGCCGGCTTTTGGGCTACATTACTGTACTAACGTCACATTATTTGATATATTATATCAGACATTCTACAACAAAAGTTACAGCATTTACAAATGTTATATAATAATGTATTTATTCTTATATTTAAGCAATAGCCAACCAAGGAGCAACCAGGATAACTGAAGGAGTCTGGATATGATCTGCAGTGAGTACATTTCATATTTTTATAAATGATGTAGCCTAGAAGGCTATTTTAATCATGATGCCATTGCCAATGTTCCATTTTCCCCCCATACAATAGCACTGATATAAGTGCTACTCCTATACAATGCATTCGGAAAGTATTCAGACCCCAAGACTTTTGATTAAATATTTTTTTCCCCTCATCAATCTACACACAATACCCCATTATGACAAAGCAAAAACAGGTTTTTCAAAATGATTGTACATTTACTCAGTACTTTGTTGAAGCATCTTTGGCAGCGATTACAGTCTCAAGTCTTCTTGGGTATGACGCTACAAGCTGGACACACCTGTATTTGGGGACTTTCTCCCATTATTTTCTGCAGGTCCTCTCATGCTCTGTCAGGTTGGATGGGGAATGTCGCTGCACAGCTATTTTCAGGTCTCTCCAGAGATGTTCGATCAGGTTCAAGTCCGGGCTCTGGCTGGGTAGGGTTGCAAAGGGTGGGAAACTTTCAGGGAAATTTTCCATGGAATGTTTAGCCCAGGAATTTAGGGAATTTTGCTTAAATTCCTCAAACAATTTAGCTTATAACAGTGAACCTTTTTAGTGGGATACACATAAGGCAATTCTAGGTCCTGTGGCATATTTTGGTTTAACTATCCCCAATTCTATGGAATTGCAACCCTCTGCATGCACAGTGCATTCTTCCATCACATGTAAAGCTGATTCTCAAGATCTTGCTCACTAAGGAGATGTTATTGAGCCCACACTACTACACTGTCTGAGCCAAGGACTACATGCTTTCTGGTAAGTTCTGATTACAATACTGGGTGGGGTGAATATATTTTATATGACATACATGCTTTGTTGTTAACTGGTAAATAGTAGCCTACAGCAACGTGTGTTTAAATCATTTCTAACTTGTTAACAATTTCTGCTAGCTAGTTTTTGCTACCATGTGGTTTTTAGCTTGCTTGAGCCTGCTATAACTGAGTGTTAATTCACCTGTTTCTATACATGTTTAATTTTAAAACATTTATCTTACAAAGGAATTGTTTAATCTAACTGCTTAGCCATTTATCTGTACATGGAATTGTATTTTTTAGTTTTTTACTCATTTTTTTCAAATCTTTACAGGAAAATGCTACGGGCACAATCTGATGTGTGGAGGCATTTCACTGCAGCTAATGTAGAAGGAAAAGCTGTGTACATTTGCAAATACTGTGCCAAATGATATGTGAAGAATGCAATAAAGATGCAGAATCATCTGGCCAAGTGCATAAAGTTCCCTCAGCGCTCACAACAAGCAACCTCTCACAAAAGTCCCTCTACTTCTATTTGAGGTGAAAATTATGAATCAGGCACCTTATCGATGGCAACAGCTCATGGTCCTCCTGGAATCAGAAGTTTTTTTGACTCAATGGAGGAACATAGTCAGAGATGCTGATGAATGTCTTGCTCGAGCTGTGTATGCAACTAGTTCACCTCGGATGCTCATAGGCAATGTGTATTGGAAGAGATTTCTGAATGTTCTTCTCCCAGCATACATCCCTCCAATCAGACATGCCTTTTCTACTAATTTGCTGGATGCAGAGTTCATCAGAGTTCAAGTGAAGGTCAAGCAAATCATAGAGAAAGCAGACTGTATTGCAATCATCTCTGATGGGTGGTTGAATGTTCGAGGGCAAAGAATAATTAACTACATCTCCACCCCTCAACCAGTATTCTACAAGAGCACAGACACAAGGGACAACAGACACCGGTCTCTACATTGCAGATGAGCTGAAGGCAGTCATCAATGACCTTGGACCACAGAAGGTATTTGCACTGGTGACAGACTGCTGCGAACATGAAGTCTGCTTGGTCTAAAGTGGAGGAGTCCTACCCTCACAACACCCATTGTCTGTGCTGCTCATGCAATGAATCTGCTCCTCAAGGACATCATGGCACTGAAAAAAATGTATACACTCTACAAGAGAGCCAATGAAATGGCTAGGTATGTGAAGGGTCATCAAGTTATAGCACCAGTCTACCTCACCAAGCAAAGTGAGAAGAATGAGAGCACCACATTGAAGCTGCCCAGCAACACCTGTTGGGGTGGTGTTATCACGTTTGACAGTCTCCTGGAGGAGAAAGAGTCTCTCCAAGAAATGGCCATATCCCAGTCTGCCGATATGGACAGCCCCATCAAGAGGATCCTCCTGGATGATGTATTTTGGGAGAGAGTGGTAAGCAGCCTGAAACTCCTGAAACCAATAGCAGTAGCCATTCCACGGATTGAGGGAGACAATTCCTTCCTGTCTGATGTTCAGACTCTGCTTGTAGATGTAAGAGAATAAATCCGTACTGCCCTGCCCACTTCACTGTTGCTCCAAGCAGAGGAAACTGCAGTTCTGAAATACATCAAAAAGCGTGAAGACTTGAAGCCGATACACACAGCAGAGTACATGTTGGACCCCAAGCATGTTGGCAAGAGCATCCTGTCTGGTGCAGAGATCAACAAGGCCTATGGTGTCATCCCTACCGTGTCTCACCACCTTGTTCTGGATGAGGGCAAGGTTGGTGAAGTTCACTTCCAAGCAAGGGCTTTGGGGTGTAGAAGCGATATGGCAGTCGTGCCAACATATCTCATCAGCTACCTGGTGGAAGGGACTTTGGCAATCTGAGGCTCTTTCTGCTGTTGCCTCCATTATCCTCCAAATCCTACCAACATCAGCTGCCTCAGAGCGCAACTGGTCCTTGTTTGGGAACACACACACCAAAGCACACAACAGGCTGACCAATACAAGGGGTTTGGTGGCCATCTGGAAAAATTTGAGTCTGTTTGAGCCTGACAATGAGCCATCCTCAACAAGGTTGGAAAGTGACAGTGAAGATGAGGCCTCAGACTCTGATGTTTAAGAGGTGGACATTGAGGATGTCCAGGGAGAAGACATGGAAGCCTGAGAGGATGACAACCAAAGCTTTAGTGTAGAAACTATCATTTTACAGATGTATGTTGAAAACATTTTTGGGAGATGCAATGGATCTTTGGGGATCATTCAATATTCCCTTTATTTTGTTGTTCAGTGAAATCATCCCATGTGAAGAGTCAACTCATTTAATTAAAGTTCAATTTTAAAACTTTTTTTTAATATATATTGGAAGAATTTAATAATTTGCAATTATGTCTTATGATAAGGTAAAAGGTTTATGTTTCCATATGATATGGTAAACATATCCAATATATTAAAAAAAACATCTACATTGTATTATTATTTAGCATATATTTCCCACGGAAAGTTTCCACCTCTGAATGTTGGAAGTTGAACTTTCACCCCAGTCTGAGGACCTGAGCGCTCTGGAGCAGGCTTTCATCAAGGATCTCTCTGTACTTTGCTCCGTTCATCTTCCCTCGATGCTGACTAGTCTCCCAGTCCCTGCCACTGAAAAACATCCCCACAGCATGACGCTGCCACCACCATGCTTCACCATAGGGATGGTGCCAGGTTTCCTCCAGATTTGACGCTTGGCATTCAGGCCAGAGAGTTCAATCATGGTTTCATCAGACCAGAGAATCTTGTTTCTCATGATCTGAGTCCTTTAGGTGCCTTTTGGTAAACTCTAAGTGGGCTGTCATGTGCCTTTTACTGAAGAGTGGCTTCCTTCTGGCCACTCTACCATAAAGGCCTGATTGGTGGAGTGCTGCAGAGATGTTTGTTCTTCTGGAAGGTTCTCCCATCTCCACAGAGGAACTCTAGAGCTCTGTCAGAGTGACCATCGGGTTCTTGGTCACCTCCCTGACCAAGGCCCTTCTCCCCCGATTGCTCAGTTTGGACGGGCGGCCAGCTCTAGGAAGAGTCTTGGTGGTTCCAAACTTCTTCCGTTTAAGAAAGATGGAGTGTTCTTCGGGACCTTGAATGCTGCAGACATTATTTGGTACCCTTCCCCAGATCCGTGCCTCGGCACAATCCTGTCTCGGAGCTCTACGGACAATTTCATTGACCCCATGGCATGGTTTTTGTTCGGACACGCACTGTCAAATGATGGTACCTTATACAGACAGGTGTTTGCCCTTCCAAATCATGTCCAATCAATTGAATTTAACACCGGTGGACTCAAGTTGTAGAAAGATCTCAAGGATGATCAATTGAAACAGGATGCACCTAGGCTCAATTTTGAGTTTCATAGCAAAGGGCCTGAATACTTATGTAAATAAGTTTCCACTTTGTCATTATGGGGTATTTGTGTAGATTGATTTGGACTTTTTTTTAAATATTTGAAATCAATTTTAGATTAAGTCTGTAATGTAACAATGTGGAAAATGTCTGAATACTTTCCGAATGCCCTGTAAGTGGTTGTGTTTCTCTGTTTGGAAAATAGTGGACAATGTATGTTATATTTGTTTGTCATATGAAGGTTGCAGATGAACTTATTGACCAAGTTCTCCTGGAAGCCTTTGACAACATGGAGGAAAGTTGGGACAGCATAGAGGAAGCAGGAGACTACAAAACAGATGCAGCTAGACATTTACCAAGCTGTTCATGTCAGCAAATCACTGAACACAAGGTGGGCCATACAAACAGAAATGTATTCCAATTGATGTTTTTGAGACCTTATTCCAACCTCCATAACAATCACTTATTTGTTTTCATTCAAATGTTTTGTCAAAAGGGAACAGAAGTGGGAGAAGAGATCCTGACTGACAAGACATATAAGAGCATGACAGCATTTAAGGTGAAGAATGATGAAGGCTCTGCTCCTTTTTCGGACATCCACAGTCATTCAAAGATCATGGCTCAAGATCTTCAACGAAAGGCGACAGAGAGGAGGGCAACAGAAGTCACCCACGATAAGTGTCCTTCTTTCTCAGAAAGATCATGCCCTGTGGGCCTAACAAATGTTCAGGAAATATGTATTTTGTCTTCTGGATTTGATGTAAAAAAGATCAGAGGGAGAGATTCTGCTGCAGTGGAGGTTGGCACTATAGTTTCTTCCCCCCCCTTTTCAAGCAGTCTGTCAAAAAACATAAAGGGAAATGTCACACTTTCACCCACAGAGAAGATTGCTGTGACTCAAGGGCTATCAGCCTCTTCTCTAAGTGACCACGCACGATATTCAAGAGAGGTAGTGGATGAGAAGACCTATGCTGATGTTTCCCATCAAACGTTACCACTTGCAGATACCAAGAAAGGAAAAGAGAAAATGTCCATTAATACCCTTTTGCCTGTGATGGAAAAGCAACAAAAGCGAAAAGCTGGTCGGCCATATAAGAAGAAAACTCTAGTGAAAATGGCTAAACTTTTAGCAATTGGCCAAGAACGGTATTCCGATGCCACAGAAATACACGGGGTGACCCACCATAAGGATACTCTAACACCCTCACGCAAACAAACAAAAGAGAAGAAAAAGAAAAATGAAATGTTTCCCCCAACTACCTCAAGTGACACATGGTTTGGATGCAATTCAACATCTGATTCTTCAAACCACCTTACTATTGCACATTCAGATGACATAATTTCTGCATCTCCAATAGCTGGACCAAGTATTTCTATGGAATTGAACCAACCCTCCAGGATACAGAAAACTTCAAAGACCACACAAAAAGAAGAATTCAAAATAACAGAAGTGTCGGCGCTGAAATTGACCACTGTCACAAAGGGTCAATATTCTCCTATAGAACAAGCTCTGACACACAACACCTTGGTGCCATCTGAGAATGCATTGAAAGTACAAAAGAGAACTGGAAGAAATAAAACGATGATATCCAAAGGAGGAAATAGAAGAACTCAGGCATTCAAAAGAAACAGAATGAATCCGAGCAGCCTCTTCACCCCCCAGTCACAGAGTAGCAATGCTACTCACCAAGAAAAAAATAATTTGGGACTCTCTCAAGATGAGACTCCACTGCAGTCATCAGATATAAAAATGGAGCCCAAGTACTTGTCAGACACTTCTGTCTTGGATGTAACGAACAATGTGAAGGAACACCAAAAAAGAGAACCTCCCACCAAAAATTTTACAGAAGGGAGTATTAAAAGTCCTGGTATAATGTCAAAATGCTTTGACTTGTCTATCACTCAAAAAGATCCGGGGGCACGAAGTGACATGAAGAGGGAAATCAAAGATAATGTAACTGCTAACATATCAGCTGTAGGAAACCAGGGGGAAATGACTCCAAGAACTCAAGAGCTCTCAAGACTAAAGAGTATTGAGGATGTGCTCAAATTGAAGCGGAAAGCTGGTCGACCATTCAAGAAAAATAGGTTGTTTAAAATGGATAAGCTGGTAGCGATAGCACAGGAAGGCAGAACTAATGATCCAGAGAATAGTGGCATGCCTAAAGAGTGTGTTCCAACATTCCCTGCATATCACCCCCTAAAGTCAAAAGTAAAGAAGGAAAAGACTGACACAGAAACCTTGGCATCAAATTCACCTACAAGCCCCTCAAGAAGATCCAACAGAACATGTAAAACTACCCCAAAAACTGTTCAAAAGATGCAAGTCCTCACACACACGCTCGCCCAATCAGTTTTATCAGTTCCATCCAATCTCATTGAACTCAAATCAGAGGACACAACTCTTATCTCCTCAACGGTCTCTCCAATTATTTTATGTAGTGCAGAGATTTTCCCTCAACAGGAAAGCCACAGATGCGGGAAACCCCCGAAGAAAAACACAAAAGTTAACAAACACATGACCACTGCAGTCCAACATCCTCCAATATTTGCAGTAGTTTCCAAGGCCCTTGCTGAGATTGTCTCTACAGGGAATGGTAAAGAAGCAAAGAAAGACATTGGATCCAAAAGAAAATACAAACGGGTGCCTGGAACTTGTGGTGTATCAGAATTGCTGTGTACAAATGGAATTCCTCAGGGAGATATACATACCCAAACTAATAGGGATGAGGTGTATTCCAAGACTTCAGCCCCAACTGTGCCACAATCCCAGAACACACGGAAGCGTGAGGTTAAAAATAAAAAAGGTACAGAAAAGGCAGCTGTCCTATTATCTGATGAAACTGTCCTTCCTGTTTCAGATTGCCAGTTGCAGGTGCAAAGTCACAGTGCATCTCAGGAAACGCCTTTACTGCCATCAAAGATTAAGACACAATCTGACACATTATACCTGACACCTAGAACGGTTAGGAAGAAAAATCCAAAGACGTGTAAGGAAATAAAAAAAACTTCACCGAAAGTTGAGAAAGCACAGGTGCCATCTCTGGATCCTTCCCTTGGAGTGGAACATAGATGTCATGATGTGCCACATGTGGATCAAATGAGACAAGTGGAAGCAGTGATAGAGTCCGTAATTGAGGATCTCCACAAACCACTGAAACATGTGAGTCATAGAAAAAATATCAAAGAAAAGGCTAGCAATGTTCTTGCATTAACTCTGAATCCTTCACTTGGAGTGGAACATAGAACTCCTGATGTGCCACAAGTGGATCATATAAGACAAATGGAAGCAGTGATAGAGTCCGTGATGGAGGATCTCCACAAAAAAGACGCCAGTAATGTTGCTCCATTAAAACCAACCACCTTTTCTGCCTCGGATAACCTGTTGGAACAGCATAACCATAGTACATTACCTCAATCTTATTTTATGTCATCCGGAGAGACAAAATCAGGCTTGAAACATGCAATACCCAAAACGTCAACAAAAAATAAGTCAAAAACATTAATGAAAGACCAACTTACCTGCAAAAGCTATTCAAAAAATCCTAAGAAAGCAGCTATGCAAACTTCAGTTCCTACATCTGACACAATGCATGTGTCAACAGTTAAGAAGAATTCCAATATTTGTAAAGAAAGAAAAAGATCTTCACAAAAAGCTGAAAAAGCACAGGTGTCATCTCTGGATCCTTCCCTTGGAGTGGAACATAAAAGTCCTGAAATGGATCAAGGGAGAGAAGAGGAAGCATTGATTGACTCAGTGAATGAGAATCTCCACAAACTGCTTAAACATAAGGATCATCAAAAAAAGTTACAAGAAGAGGCCAGCAATGTTTCTACATCAACTCTGGATCCATCCCTTGTAGTGGAACATAGATTTCCTGATCGAATAAGACAAGTGGAAGCAGTGATAGACTCCCTGATTGAGGATCTCCACAAACCACTTAAACCTAATGGACAACAAAAAAAGTTTAAAGAAGAGACCAGTAATATTTCTGCATTGGACCAAACAGAATTTCTCTCCTCGGATAACCTGTTCGAACAGCATAACCATTGTACGTTACCTCAATATTATTTTCTGACAAAATCAGGCTTGAAACATGCCAAACCCAAAATGTCAACAAAAATGAAGTCAAAAGCATGCAGTAAAGGGAAACTATTTAAAAATGCTAAGAAAGCTGCTGTAATAACTTCAGATCCTTCTATTGGAGCAGAAAATGGATGTCTTGAAATGCCTTCCCTCTTTACCCAAGCAGAGAAAGGAGGAAAGGGAGATGTAAAAAACAATAAATGTGTAGGAAAGCATGAAAAGGAAGCAGTGATATCAGTGACCGGTGATCATTTGGAAACAGCGGCCCACAAACCACATCAACGTAAGGGGCCAAGAAAGAAGGTAAAAGAAGAGGACAGCAGTGTTTCCAAACCAGAACAAGTAGAATCTACTACTTCAGATAGCCAGCTAAAACAGCATGACCACAATGATTCACAACAAGTTTCTTTGCTAGTATCGGCGGCAAAGACAGAATCAGGAATAGAGCATATCATGCCAGAAATGGAAATGACAAATAAGCCAAAAACATGCAGGAAAAGGAAAATACTGTCCAAGCAAAGCTCAAAGATCACTGAAACTCCAACCCCACCAAGTTCAAAACCATCTCTTGGAGTGGAATATAGATATTCTGAAATGGCTACCCCTTTCACACATGTGGACCAGGTTCAGAATATTCTTGATACTCCTAAAGGCTCCAAAGCGAGTAATGGAAATACTGGATCAAACCATCCAATATCCAATGTCAGACATTCCAGACGGACCTCCAAATCTAATTCACATATCACAACTGACTTGATGCAAGATCAAGCAATTTTATCAGTTCCATCACATCTCACTAATCAACCTACCAGTCCTGTATCAACAACCGTGTCCTCAACTGCAGCACAAGGACAGATTACTGAATTAGTGAGTTCTCTTTGTACAGATAAAAGGCCGCATAAAATAGGGAGGCCTCCTAAGAAGAAAAAGTCTCAGAGACCAAAAAGAACAGGTATTGATAAGAATATCACAGATGACGACAAAGTGTGTGTTAAATTCTTATCAGCATTTGTAAAAGAGGAACTAATTGAGGAAGAGAAAAGTCTAGAAAATAGGGGAAAAGAAAAGAACGGCAAAGGGAAGAAAGGCAAAATTCTCCAAACAGACAATGTGAAGGTGAAAGATGGCAATGCATTAGCAGATGACAAATTAGTTTTACAAGTCCCTATAGATGAAGCAGGGGACTCTATATCTATTGTGATAGACCCAATCAGTGCTGTAATTCCCAAACATAAAAAGGGTGGTCGTATTGCCAAGGGTAAAAGAGTGCAAAAAATTGCATCCACCCCCAACATCCCCAGTGACCAGCAATGCATGAATATGTCCCCAGAAGAAATGTCTCTGTGTCTCAGCAATATATCAGAAAAACACAGAAAACGAAAAGTTGACCGCAGCAGTGCTGATTTTGTTAATGCAGATATAAATGTTCTAAATCTTAAAGATCTTAGTGATAGATCTGAAATACCGGACTCATCCTTACTAGGGACTCAGAGGGTGAAGAACAAGGGTAAGATCAAATCCAAGGCAATTACAGAAGAACAGACAGTGGCCACATCAGTGGTAAAAGAGATGGTGTGGCTAGATTTACAGACCACCATAGCAGCACTGAAAAAGAAACGAGGTCGGCCATTCAAGAAAAGTACCGTGATGAGAATGGCAAAACAGCGGTCATGTGAACAGCAGAAGTCAAACACTAGCAGAAAACTTTCCGTGAACAAGACACAGAGCTGCAAATCAATGGGAACTTCTAAGGGAGGGAAAATGCACAAATTCAACCCAATGTCAACAACTTCAAGGAGGCACACTAGAGCATCCGTGGCAATGAAGAATGAAGACCTTGTTCTTAAACAACAGCAAGGCGACATATGGGAGATCACTGATGTGTCCAGCAACGTTTTCTTCCCAATTGTGACTAATTCCCGCAGTATTTCAGTGCAAGAAATCGAAACTTCGGAAACTATTTTCTCTGTTGATGCAGGGGCGACACAAGGAATCCAGCAAGTTGAGTCTACCCCATTATTAACAACCCCTCTCGCAAAATTACTTCATAAAGTGACTGGCGTGAAGAAGAGACGCAGGAGAAATAAAACTGGATGGGCTACAAAAGTGAAATCCAAACGACCTCTCTCCAAAGTGAACTGCGGCGGTACGCTTGATGTGTTTGTTCAGTCTTCCATTGACAACACTGGACTCTCATTCAACTCTAGCCTCTGTAATTCGTTAACAGAAAATGACACATTGGAAAGTGTTGAACAAGAGAAAGAATGTAGAGCGCATGTGAAAGCAGTAACGAACTACAATCGAGTTTGTGTGGAGAAGCAGATCAACTGTGGCGATCAGCCCCTAACAGCTTGTGCTAAATTGCAGCATTCAAGTGTACTCCTACACAATTTTAAGACAAGGAAACCTATGTCATGCCATTTCTGCAGTCGCTCATTCCGTCACATAACCGCATACACAATTCACAAGCGCATTCACACAGGTGAGAAGCCTTACAGTTGCCAGAAGTGCGGCAAGAGCTTTGCTCATCTCGCCAAACTCAAATCACACTCAAACATCCACAAACAACATGGGCCCATTCAATGCCCATGTTGCATCACTCAGTCTCCAAATAAAGATGACTTGATTGATCATTTCAAGATCCACATGAAGGGTACCAAGAGGTTCAGCTTGATTACTAAAACAAGAAGAGACAAAGAAATCCAGATTCACCCGTACACTGATTACATAGAGTCCCCAGTCACTCTTAACGGCAGGAAATTCCTTAGATGCTCCACTTGTTTAAAATATTTTTTCAGTAAGGCCACATTGAAGCTGCACCTACAAACACACAGTGGAGTGAGGCGTTTCACCTGCAAAGTCTGTGGCAAGATGTTTATCACGTTCTCAAGTTTCAATGCACATGAAAAAACACACTGGCCTGTTAAACCGTATGCTTGCTCTGTGTGTGGAAAAGGCTTTGTTCTGCTTAGGGAGCTCAAAACCCACTCTCATATGCACTCAGGAGAGATGCCTTTCTTCTGTAACCACTGTGGTCAGGCCTTTAGCGACTTCTCATCCTTGCGCACACATCAAGTCTCCAAAGTGTGTTTTGAGGCTAGAGATGAAGGAGATGGAAACAAGGTTGACATTGAGGGGTTCCTGGTGGAGCAAAGGGCTGATGGGCAGATTAATACCCCGATGTACTTTAAATGTCAGATTTGCAAACAACTTAATCGTCGCTGGTGTCAGTACATTCTTCATCTGCAAACGCACACTAATAACAAGCCAAACCTTTGTGAGATCTGTGGACAACGGTATGAGGTTCCTGAATTACGTGTTCATTGTAAAGTGTGCTGCAAATCAAGTGGAGAGGAGAGGGCATGCAATTCGTCCTTGTCAGAGGTCTGGCATGAACCCCAATCTCTGCAAAATCCGATGCATGTGACTGAAATTGATTTTCTGTACAATGATAATCAGGAAATGTTATCTACTGATGACCAACATCCTAAATGCAAGGAGCCTGAGCCCCTGCCACCTCTGGAAACTATGGAGGAGTATTCCTCTGATGTGCTTCCACAAAACCCCAAACCTGCTTGCCAGATCCCAGGTAATGGGTTAGAGATAAATCGACCTTCTCCCTCAAACGCCACGTGTGCAAGTTCTGCCATATTGTCCCCCTCTGTAATGAGTTGTAATTCAGTACGTGTGGTTCAACAGCCTTCAGGTTTTCACTCTCGTTTTCAGACCCATGCTCCTTGTGACAGATATCCCCGTGGACAATGTGGAAAATCCTTTAACCGGTGGAATAAGCTCTGGTTGCATCGGGGACGACACAGAGAAAAACGCTGTAGCTTCTCATGCACTCAGTGCAATTTAGAGTTTCGCTTCTTAGGCTCCTATAGGGAGCACATGCAGGAACATGCAGCGCAGAGACCCTATGTTTGTCCGTTATGTCCCAAAACCTATATCACGGAAGAAGACTTAAATACCCATCTGTGCGAAAATCACCAGCCGTGTGAAAGCCTGAAATGTGACACGTGTGAAAAGGGTTTCACCAGTTTCAGAAATTTGGAGAGACATCGTCTGTTACACAGAGCTGCTAGCTCGCACTATTGTCTCCCTTGCAAGCTCCCATTTCCTAGTTACCTAGCCTTAAAGAATCACTTGAAGGCTCACAAAGCCCGCCCTGTTATCCCTCTCCCTGAAGGGCCATTGGAACCACTTCGATTTCCCTATCACTGTAGAAAATGTAATGCAAGATTTACAACCACAGACTTGCTCCAAGCCCACCAGGTTTGCCATCTTATAGGGGGGAAGAAAACATATAGCAGTTCAGCAAATGTAGTTTCTGCTTCCCTGACCTCCAAGCTCTCAAACAAACCAAGAGCGAGAGTCACCCCTCTATCCCCTACGACAGTACCTAGTCTTCTTCTGTCAAAGAAAAGGAACATGTATAGGTATCCTCACCCTGATCGTCTCTATGTTGTCCCTAAAATATCCTCACAGCCACCGGTCATTGTTTCGGACACAGAAGAAGAGCCCCAAGAGATTCTAAACTTTAGCTTATCCTCAGTCCACGACTCGCCCTGTAACACTGTGTCCCTTGAACATGAAGGGCGAACCAGCCCTAGCAATAATTGTTGTGAGGCAAACAACTCGGATCTACCTCAGTGCTCATGCCCCTCATGTGTCCTTATTTATGAACCTACTCAATGTATGCCAAAAACAGACACCCCACACATGCCGACCCATGAACCACCATGTCCCTTGGATAACGGTCATCAGAATGTACCACCTCAAAGATGGAAAAAGTCTAAGGGTAATGATGATGCTTTCTTTAGAGCCTCAACAACATTTGTGATATCAAGGGGCAAAAAACAGCGGATTGGCTTTGAGTGTGCTGATTGTTGGGTAAGATTTAGTGACGTCTCAGAGCTACATGAGCATTACTTACATCATGCCAGGGGGGTGAAGTGAAAATCAATAAAAAAAAATTCCACTAATGGACATTTGCATCGGAAAGTATTCAGACCGATTTACTTTTTCCAAATTTTGTTACGTTACAGCCTTATTCTAAAATGTATTTTTGCAAATGTATAAAAAAATATATGAAATATCACATTTACAAGTATTCAGACCTTTTACTCGTACTTTGTTGAAGCACCTTTGGCAGTGGTTACAGCCTTGAGTCTTCTTGGGTATGACACTACAAGCTTGGCACACCTGTATTTGGGGAGTTTCTCCCATTTTTCTTTGCAGATCCTCTCATACTCTGTCAGGTTGGATGGGGAGCGTCGCTGCACAGCTATTTTCAGGTCTCTCCAGAGATGTTCTATCGGGTTCAAGTCTGGGCTCTGGCTGGGTCACTCAAGGATATTCAGAGACTTGTCCCAAAGCCACTCCTGTGTTGTCTTGGCTGTGTGCTTAGGGCCGTCCTGTTGGGGTGAAGGTTCTTCCAATATAAGGTCCTGAGCGTTCTGGATCAGGTTTTCATCAAGGATCTCACTGTACTTTGCTCCGATCATCTTTCCCTTGATCCTGACTAGTCTCCCAGTCCCTTCCCGCTGAAAAACAACCCCACAGCATGACGCTGCCACCGCCATGATTCACCATATGGATGGTGCCAGATTTCCTCCAGATGTGATTCTTGTCATTCAGGCCAAAGAGTTCAATCATGGTTTCATCAGACAAGAGAAGCTTGATTCTCATGGTCGGAGTCCTTTAGGTGCCTTTTGGCAAACTCCAAATGGTCTGTCATGTGCCTTTTACTGAGGAGTGGCTTCCGTTTGGCCACTCTAACATAAAGGCCTGATTGGTGGAGTGCTGCAGAGATGTTTGTTCTTCTGGAAGGTTCTCCCATCTCCACAGAGGAACTCTTGAGCTCTGTCAGAGTGACCATCGGGTTCTTGGTCACCTCCCTGATCAAGGCCCTTCTCCCCTGATTGCTCAGTTTGGCCGGGTGGCCAGCTCTAGGAAAAGTCTTGGTGGTTCCAAACTTCTTCCATTTAAGAATGATGGAGGCCACTGTGTTCTTCGGGAACTTCAATGCTGCAGACATTTTTTGGTGTCCTTTCCCAGATCTGTGCCTCGACACAATCCTGTCTCGGAGCTCTACGAACAATTTCTTTGACCTCTTGGCTTGGTTTTCCCTCGGACAAGCATTGTCAACTATGGGACCTAATATAGACAGGTGTGTGCCTTTCCAAATAATGTCCAATCAATTGAATTTACTACAGGTGGACTCCAAGTTGTAGAAAGATCTCAAAGATGAGCAATTGAAACAGAATGCACCTGAGCTCAATTTTGAGTCTCACAGCAAAGGGTCTGAATACTTATGAAAATATTTCTGTTTTTTTATTACATTTGCAAACATTTCTAAAAACCTGTTTCGCTTTGTCATTATGGGGTATTGTGTGTACATTGATGAGGAAAATGTTTTGTTTAATCCATTTTAAAATAAATGTGGAAAATGCCAAGGACTGAATACTTTCCGAATGGACTGTATATCATTGTTTTTGATGAGTACTAAATAAGTTTCCGAGTTAACCATGGTTGTCTTCATAGCTATAGCAATGGTTAAATTAATAATTCACTCCAAACCACTATTTCCTATGATTTTCATTATTAAATAACGCCGATATGTATTTTCGTCGTTATGTTAAGGTAGGAAGCAACTTGAAAATTGTTGCGGAAATACTTTGGAGCTTAAGTCAACTACACTTCTCTCCAGACAGGAGGGCTGGCTAGCTTGCTAGAAAATATAGCTATACACAATATTACTAAAGTCAATATCAGCATGTGAAGTAGCTAGTTTAGCTGTAAAATCTCAAACACTGCACTATCAATTTTAGAGTTACAATCTCACCATGTTCAACCTGGTAGAGATTTTGTCTTGCTCAAAACAGTGAGTGAGGTTGTGAATGCAACACAATGGACCTGTGCTGCTAAGGTCCATTAGTACGTAGTTGGAGGAAAGGATATTGATCTGACGGTGCACTGTGTACTTGAACGCAAGTCTAAGAAGTGGTAGATATCCTAGTGTTTACCTGTGGCGGCAGGTAGCCTAATAGTTAGAGCGTTGGGCCAGTAACTGAAAGGTTGCTGGATCAAATCCCTGAGCTGACAAGATAAATATGTGTTGTTCTGCCCCTGAACAAGGCAGTTAACCCACTGTTCCCCGGTAGGCCGTCATTGTAAATAAGAATTTGTTCTTAACTGACTTGACTAGTTAAATAAAGTTTAAAAAAAATAAATAAAGATATGTTCTATGTGCGGAATTTCTATACTTCACGTTCTTAATTTTTGTTTTTGGTCTTTTACTTTAGTTTTTTTTTACACCAGCTTCAAACAGCTGAAAATACAATACCTTTTTGTTACTAAAAAGCGGTTTGGATGGTACAATAATTTTCTACACTTGCTTGTTTTGTCACAAACTTCAATTATGCGAAATCTAAAACAAATTTCAACCAGGAAATAGCAAAGCAATTTCTGCATATTGGATATTTTTTAAAGGCGTTATGAAATATGATAGTCTTTTTGGAAATAGGGATTAACAAACCATCACCAAATTGACAGGAGTTTCACTCCTGGAGTGGATTATCCATTTAACATTTGTTTATTTTTATTTTTTATATATTCATATTTACACTGATTGTACAAAACATTAAGAACACCTTCCTAATATTGAATTGCCCGCCCCCCCCCCCCCACCTGTGAAAAACACCCAGCAGCTCCTAGCACCTACTACCATACCCTGTTCAATAACCTGTTCAAAGGCACTTCAATCTTTTGTCTTGCCCATTCACCCTCTGAATTGCACACATACACAATCCATGTCTCAATTGTATCAAGGCTTAACATTTCTTCTTTAACCTGTCTCTTCCCCTTCATCTACACTGACTGAAATGGTTTTAACAAGTGACATCAATAAGGGATACAACTGGTCAGTCTGTCATGGAAAGAGTAGGTGTTCTTAATGTTTTGTACACTACTGCAAGAATGTGCCTTTTGAATAGATTACAAACTTGTCATACTTTAAACAGTTATTCATATCCAGTGGTGGGAAAAAGTACCCAATTGTCATACTTGAGTAAAATGATAGATACCTTAATAGAAAGTTACTCAAGTGAAAGTCACCCAGGAAAATACTAAGTATTTGGTTCTAAATATACTTAAGTATCAAAAGTAAAAGTGTACATCATTTCAAATTCCTTATATTAAGCAAAGCAGACTGTACCACTTTCTTGTTTTAAAAATGTAGGATAGCCAGGGGCACTTTCCAACACTGACATTATTTACAAACGATGCATTTGTGTTAGTTAGCTTGCCAGATCAGAGGCAGAGGGATGACCACGTGTTCTCTTGATAACTGTGTGAATTGGACCATTTTCCTGTCCTGCTAAGCATTCAAAATGTGATTAGTACTTTTGGGTGTCAGGGTAAAAGTAAGTAAAAGTTGTCAAAAATATAAATCGTAAAGTACAGACCACATAAAAATACTTTAAAGTACTACTTAAGTACTTTACACCACTGTTCAAATCTGTCCTGCTGCTGTTGGCAACGTTTTCTTCTATTTTTGTAAGAGCTTTATGTACACAGACACCATGAGTGTCTCTCTTTTTATTATGTTTAACATGGGATATATTGCACATTTGATAACGCACACTAATTGCATCCTTTGGGGAAACGGTTAGATCTGCTTTCCAAACAGTCAATAGTTTGGTAATGGTGATTACTTAAACATCTTTGATTTCTGGAAGGTGGTTTGGCACGTTATAGAAAGTCGGTCATTTTTAAATGTCAAAGATTTCATTGGACATTCAGTAAGCATTACTCATTGAATATTTAGGCACTGTGTGCACGTACAACATGAGTATGAAAATGTTTGAAATGTAATTGTAACACAAACGTGATGAAAAATATTAGTTATTGATTCTGTGCTGGTAAGTTTTCATTCTTAAGATGTCACTGTCTCATTATCAATGCAAAATGTGTTTTGCTTTTTACTTTTGATTTACAGTAGTCTGACAATAAAAGTTGACATTACATCAGGAGTATCTTGACTGACTTTTGTGCCGAGTTTCTCCACAGTAAGCACGTTTCCTAGCACGTCTCCAAGCACGTTTCCATTTATGCAAGGAAAGTCCTGCCATATAAAAAAGAATCACGACAGGTGTGGTGGAAACAAGACGTTTGGTCGTTTGACATGGTGGGATCTTTTTGTGTCGGTACAATGTATTATGCAATGATAAACTATGTTGTACTACTCTTACGACGTGGAAAAGCATTGTTTTTAGGCAGATTAAATAATTGGTGAACTTCATGGTGGTTAAGTGATGGACGGTGATGTGCTTGATGCAAATGTCAAATATATATTACCAGTTTATTTAAATAGTGGTAACCTGACTATCGATGCTTGGCTGCCAATTATCAAAGGAAATGTTGCTGTTATGTATGTCTTATCATATTACCTACCAAAGTTATTATAGTAAACTTTTTTGATAACGGCTCCTCCACTAGCGCCATGTTGCCTCCATACACAATGCTATCCGCAGTGGTACAATTATTTTCAGCCATATTCCCTTAATAGGCTATCACAATAATATATATTTCGATATGCAACCATGAACATAGATCAACAATCGCTCCAATGCGCTGTGCTCCTTCAACAGTGTCACTATATCATTCATCTTCACACTTCAATGAATTAGGCAGCAGAGATTGGAAATCGGATTCTATGCATTCAGCCCTTGTTCGTTGTTATAGGCAAAACTAATGATTCCAATAATCCGACATGCTGCATGCAATGATCCATCAGTCCAATTTCCAACGAGAGTTAAGTTCTTACTGTTGTAGTGGTGATTCCCTATGAACTGCCACTGGCACAGGAGAGAGCTGTCCATAACACATCCACTAAAATCAGCTTTCCAAACATGACTCTTTTGGGGTGAAGTTCCCATTGCGTATATAAATCGCTCCAAAACACACATTCCTATACAAAAGGTGCAGAGAGATGCATTCTATAAGCTATAAAAGTGATACGGTAACAACTGTATGTGCTCTCCTCTCACCTGTGCTAACCATTCGTGCTACCTATGACTCCAACATACAGTGCCTTGCGAAAGTATTCGGCCCCCTTGAACTTTGCGACCTTTTGCCACATTTCAGGCTTCAAACATAAAGATATAAAACTGTATTTTTTTGTGAAGAATCAACAACAAGTGGGACACAATCATGAAGTGGAACGACATTTATTGGATATTTCAAACTTTTTTAACAAATCAAAAACAAAACAAAACAAGACTCCCCAAATTTTATCAGCATATCGATTGCGCAACCAGGGGAGGAAAGACCTTGGACCATTGTTACTCTAACTTCCGCGACGCATATAAGGCCCTGCCCCGCCCCCCTTTCGGAAAAGCTGACCACGACTCCATTTTGTTGATCCCTGCCTACAGACAGAAACTAAAACAAGAGGCTCCCACGCTGAGGTCTGTCCAACGCTGGTCCGACCAAGCTGACTCCACACTCCAAGACTGCTTCCATCACGTGGACTGGGAGATGTTTCGTATTGCGTCAGATAACAACATTGACGAATACGCTGATTCGGTGTGCGAGTTCATTAGAACGTGCGTTGAAGATGTCGTTCCCATAGCAACGATTAAAACATTCCCTAACCAGAAACCGTGGATTGATGGCAGCATTCGTGTGAAACTGAAAGCGCGAACCACTGCTTTTAATCAGGGCAAGGTGTCTGGTAACATGACCGAATACAAACAGTGCAGCTATTCCCTCCGCAAGGCTATCAAACAAGCTAAGCGCCAGTACAGAGACAAAGTAGAATCTCAATTCAACGGCTCAGACACAAGAGGCATGTGGCAGGGTCTACAGTCAATCACGGACTACAGGAAGAAACCCAGCCCAGTCACGGACCAGGATGTCTTGCTCCCAGGCAGACTAAATAACTTTTTTGCCCGCTTTGAGGACAATACAGTGCCACTGACACGGCCTGCAACGAAAACATGCGGTCTCTCCTTCACTGCAGCCGAGGTGAGTAAGACATTTAAACGTGTTAACCCTCGCAAGGCTGCAGGCCCAGATGGCATCCCCAGCCGCGCCCTCAGAGCATGCGCAGACCAGCTGGCCGGTGTGTTTACGGACATATTCAATCAATCCCTATACCAGTCTGCTGTTCCCACATGCTTCAAGAGGGCCACCATTGTTCCTGTTCCCAAGAAAGCTAAGGTAACTGAGCTAAATGACTACCGCCCCGTAGCACTCACATCCGTCATCATGAAGTGCTTTGAGAGACTAGTCAAGGACCATATCACCTCCACCCTACCTGACACCCTAGACCCACTCCAATTTGCTTACCGCCCAAATAGGTCTACAGACGATGCAATCTCAACCACACTGCACACTGCCCTAACCCATCTGGACAAGAGGAATACCTATGTGAGAATGCTGTTCATCGACTACAGCTCGGCATTCAACACCATAGTACCCTCCAAGCTCGTCATCAAGCTCGAGACCCTGGGTCTCGACCCCGCCCTGTGCAACTGGGTACTGGACTTCCTGACGGGCCGCCCCCAGGTGGTGAGGGTAGGCAACAACATCTCCTCCCCGCTGATCCTCAACACTGGGGCCCCACAAGGTTGCGTTCTGAGCCCTCTCCTGTACTCCCTGTTCACCCACGACTGCGTGGCCACGCACGCCTCCAACTCAATCATCAAGTTTGCGGACGACACAACAGTGGTAGGCTTGATTACCAACAACGATGAGACGGCCTACAGGGAGGAGGTGAGGGCCCTCGGAGTGTGGTGTCAGGAAAACAACCTCACACTCAACGTCAACAAAACTAAGGAGATGATTGTGGACTTCAGGAAACAGCAGAGGGAACACCCCCCTATCCACATCGATGGAACAGTAGTGGAGAGGGTAGCAAGTTTTAAGTTCCTCGGCATACACATCACAGACAAACTGAATTGGTCCACTCACACAGACAGCATCGTGAAGAAGGCGCAGCAGCGCCTCTTCAACCTCAGGAGGCTGAAGAAATTCGGCTTGTCACCAAAAGCACTCACAAACTTCTACAGATGCACAATCGAGAGCATCCTGGCGGGCTGTATCACCGCCTGGTATGGCAACTGCACCGCCCTCAACCGTAAGGCTCTCCAGAGGGTAGTGAGGTCTGCACAACGCATCACCGGGGGCAAACTACCTGCCCTCCAGGACACCTACACCACCCGATGTCACAGGAAGGCCATAAAGATCATCAAGGACATCAACCACCCGAGCCACTGCCTGTTCACCCCGCTATCATCCAGAAGGCGAGGTCAGTACAGGTGCATCAAAGCTGGGACCGAGAGACTGAAAAACAGCTTCTATCTCAAGGCCATCAGACTGTTAAACAGCCACCACTAACACTGAGTGGCTGCTGCCAACACACTGACACTGACTCAACTCCAGCCACTTTAATAATGGGAATTGATGGGAAATGATGTAAATATATCACTAGCCACTTTAAACAATGCTACCTTATATAAATGTTACTTACCCTACATTATTCATCTCATATGCATACGTATATACTGTACTCTATATCATCGACGGTATCCTTATGTAATACATGTATCACTAGCCACTTTATACTATACTATGCCACTTTGTTTACATACTCATCTCATTTGTACATACTGTACCTGATACCATCTACTGTATCTTGCCTATGCTGCTCTGTACCATCACTCATTCATATATCCTTATGTACATATTCTTTTTCCCCTTACACTGTGTACAAGACAGTAGTTTTGGAATTGTTAGTTAGATTACTTGTTATTACTGCATTGTTGGAACTAGAAGCACAAGCATTTCGCTACACTCGCATTAACATCTGCTAACCATGTGTATGTGACAAATAAGATTTGATTTGATTTGAACTGAAAAATTGGGCGTGCAAAATTATTCAGCCCCTTTACTTTCAGTGCAGCAAACTCTCTCAGGAAGTTCAGTGAGGATCTCTGAATGATCCAATGTTGACCTAAATGACTAATGATGATAAATACAATCCACCTGTGTGTAATCAAGTCTCCGTATAAATGCACCTGCACTGTGATAGTCTCAGAGGTCCGTTAAAAGCGCAGAGAGCATCATGAAGAACAAGGAACACACCAGGCAGGTCCGAGATACTGTTGTGAAGAAGTTTAAAGCCGGATTTGGATACAAAAAGATTTCCCAAGCTTTAAACATCCCAAGGAGCACTGTGCAAGCGATAATATTGAAATGGAAGGAGTATCAGACCACTGCAAATCTACCAAGACCTGGCCGTTCCTCTAAACTTTCAGCTCATACAAGGAGAAGACTGATCAGAGATGCAGCCAAGAGGCCCATGATCACTCTGGATGAACTGCAGAGATCTACAGCTGAGGTGGGAGACTCTGTCCATAGGACAACAATCAGTTGTATATTGCACAAATCTGGCCTTTATGGAAGAGTGGCAAGAAGAAAGCCATTTCTTAAAGATATCCATAAAAAGTGTTGTTTAAAGTTTGCCACAAGCCACCTGGGAGACACACCAAACATGTGGAAGAAGGTGCTCTGGTCAGAAGAAACCAAAATTGAACTTTTTGGCAACAATGCAAAACGTTATGTTTGGCGTAAAATCAACACAGCTGAACACACTATCCCCACTGTCAAACATGGTGGTGGCAGCATCATGGTTTGGGCCTGCTTTTCTTCAGCAGGGACAGGGAAGATGGTTAAAATTGATGGGAAGATGGATGGAGCCAAATACAGGACCATTCTGGAAGAAAACCTGATGGAGTCTGCAAAAGACCTGAGACTGGGACGGAGATTTGTCTTCCAACAAGACAATGATCCAAAACATAAAGCAAAATCTACAATGGAATGATTCAAAAATAAACATATCCAGGTGTTAGAATGGCCAAGTCAAAGTCCAGACCTGAATCCAATCGAGAATCTGTGGAAAGAACTGAAAACTGCTGTTCACAAATGCTCTCCATCCAACCTCACTGAGCTCGAGCTGTTTTGCAAGGAGGAATGGGAAAAAAATTCAGTCTCTCGATGTGCAAAACTGATAGAGACATACCCCAAGCGACTTACAGCTGTAATCGCAGCAAAAGGTGGCGCTACAAAGTATTAACTTAAGGGGGCTGAATAATTTTGCACGCCCAATTTTTCAGTTTTTGATTTGTTAAAAAAGTTTGAAATATCCAATAAATGTCGTTCCACTTCATGATTGTGTCCCACTTGTTGATTCTTCACAAAAAAATACAGTTTTATATCTTTATGTTTGAAGCCTGAAATGTGGCAAAAGGTCGCAAAGTTCAAGGGGGCCGAATACTTTCGCAAGGCACTGTATGTCCTCTAGTGTACATAAGTCAAAATAACCCTTGACAGACAACACAACTCATAAACAGGCCAAAATGGCTCTTATTTGTTTTTATGACAAAACCATCAGTACCATAAATATAGTTATTCTGCTATGAATTGGTAAACAAACAGAGGTTGCATACTGCCACCTATAATATGTTGTTTGAACAGGCATAAAGCCAAGTTTTGACGATTTACTTGGATGGAATTGTGTGATCCTTCCTTACCCTGTAGGAAGTCCCACCCAGTTGTCAACTTCAAAATGGTTAAGTCCTCAATATCACTGCCCATGCTAAAATGGGCTTCGGGGCCCAAGTCCTCTATCTCTGTGATGGAAACGCCTTTGGTGGGAAAATGTGCATATTTTTTTTTAATGCAGATTTGAGAATATTATCATGAAAATCTGTTGCCAATTGGATGGAATGCTTATGATGACCATCATGCCATATTTCCATGATCATGAAATACACTGAACAAAAATATAAACGCAACATGTAAAGTGTTCTCATGTTTCATGAGCTGACATACGCAAAAAAATCTGATTTCTCTGATTTCTTTCTGACCCCATTTCTAGCCTAGTGGTTAGAGCGTTGGACTAGTAACCGGAAGGTTGCAAGGTCAAACCCCCCAGCTGACAAGGTACAAATCTGTCGTTCTGCCCCTGAACAGGCAGTTAACCCACTGTTCCTAGGCTGTCATTGAAAATAAGAATTTGTTCTTAACTGACTTGCCTAGTTAAATAAAGGTAAAAAAATTAAAAATAAATAAAAAGGGTTTGGGTAGCAGCTTGGACATTTGTTTTGTTGATCCCAGACTTTTTTCTGAATTTTTTTCTGAAATGAGGACAATGTACATCTGTCAATATGAACACAAAAGGCGAATTGTTTAATATCATACACATACATCATGTCATCATGTCATATTATGTGAATCATCATTCCAGAATGAGGTTAGGAAGCAGAGGGTTATTTTGGATATTAAATTGTCTACCCCAGGAACAAGATCAATAAACTGATAAAGAATGCTGATTCAGTTATTGGAGTTAGTTATTGGCCTGACTCTGGAGGTAATGACAGAGCAGAGAAACAGACAGAAACTGGAAATCTGTACAGTACATATAATGACTGTAGAAGTACTTTTAGCAACTGTCTTGGAATGCCAAAGTGCTCAACAGAAAGACTTAGGATGTTCGTTTTATCTCAAATCAAATTTATATAGCCCTTCTTACATCAGCTGATATCTCAATGCAGTACAGAAACCCAGCCTAAAACCCCAAACAATGCAGGTGTAGAAGCACGGTGCCTAGGAAAAACTCCCTAGAAAGGCCAAAACCTAGGAGGAAACCTAGAGAGAAACCAGGCTATGAGGGGTGGCCGGGTGGAGATTATAACAGAACATGGCCAAGATGTTCAAATGTTCATAAATGACCAGCATGGTCAAATAATAATAATCACAGTGGTTGTCGAGGGTGCAACAGGTCAGCACCTCAGAAGTAAATGTCAGTTGGCTTTTCATAGCCGATCATTGAGAGGATCTCTACCGCTCCTGCTGTCTCTAGAGAGTTTAAAACAGCAGGTCTGGGACAGGTAGCTCATCAGGTGAACAGGTCAGGGTTCCATAGCTGCAGGCAGAACAGTTGAAACTGGAGCAGCAGCACGGCCAGGTGGACTGGAGACAGCAAGGAGTCATCATGCCAGGTAGTCCTGAGGCATGGTCCTAGTGCTCAGGTCCTCCGAGAGAGAGAAATAAAGAAATAATTAGATAGAGCATACTTAAATTCACACAGGACACAGGATAAGACAGGAGAAATACTCCAGATATAACAGACTAACCCTAGCCCCCCGACACATAAACTAGTGAAGGCTTCGACAGGAGGGGTCCTAAGGCATAAGTTCCTAAGGCATGCCTAATGCATTTGTTTTTTTATGAGCGTACTTGAGGGGTTGTAGGCCTATGGTTTATTATATAGTTTCGATATATTGATAGTAATATATTATTATTAAGCTCCCACTTCTGCCCTACAAAGGCAAAACGAAGGAACTACGCAATTTTTTGTGTGTTCAAAATCATCAAACATCAAATCATTTTTCAGTCTAGCAGAGAGCAATTTCTGATAATCCGTTATATATTCTAATCAACTGGCTTGTTCTTGTGTCAGGAAACCATTACAGCAGATCAAAGATGTTTTACAAAATTCGTAGTTACTGCGTTTTGTCTTTGTAAGGCATTCTTGCCAAAGTCATAGAGTGTTATTGGTTGCACTATTGTCCGGGTCACATCCCTATTGCCCCTGTAGACTTGGACAGTAAGGCTTCCTAGTCTAGGCCACTGATGCTGTCCCAGTGCACAAACTTAAGCTACAACAGTCATTCTGTGTTTTACCTGATCGTCAATTAAGATAGTGAACTATGTTGAATATAGCAACTCTCAGAAAGAGAGTTGTAAATCAGGTTTTAAATGGTTCAATCTGGAACTTTTTTTAGAGGGTTCCCCTAGAAGCACATATGGTGCCCCATAGCAGTGTGAATTACATCTCAACATACTGTCGACAATGTTTCACTGGCAACTACTAAGGCTCAAAATATTTTCACATTTTTCTCTCTGATCATTCGAATGGTTGTGCAGACCAGTCATTTTTATGTTGGACATGCCAATAAATGAACTAGCTACACTATCACAGGTCTAATTAAAATGCTAAATACAATTGTTTCTTCTATTATTATACATTATATGCAGAACAATAGTTCACTGTAAATTGTTTTTTCTTAAGTTTGTTGCAGAATTCAACATAATTAAGTTGATTAATTATATTACAAATGACAACACGGTCAGTTCCGGTACAACGGAATCATGGCCGATTGAGTTACAGTCTGTCACTCATAGCCCACCACTTAAATAATTAAATAAATAAACAATTAGCTAAAAAGTATGTCCATGTGCTTACACGATTGATATTATTGATTATCTTTTTACATAAATGTAACAACAGCGAGTAGATTTTTTAACAGCTAGCTAAAACATGCTTCCGGGAACCACCAACAATGGCCAGGGCGAATAAAGATCACTTCCAGTATACAAGATGATAACGTAATACACATAACTGAATCAAATAAAAGTCTAGAATTATGCGGCTGAAATACAGAAAGCATTAGATTGGTCATTTCTTATCCGATAACTTGCCTCGCTTTCACTGTAAAATAGCTAGCTATGTTTATTTGTACTAATAGCACAAACTCCAAGAACATCGAGGGATTCAGAAGGGGCGTGGCATTGATGGAGTTTGTGCTATTAGTATATTTTAATTTGTACATATAGTACATAATCTTGTTGCTAACATAAAAACTATCGACCTATATCGAATCTCCCATTCCTCTCAAAAATGTTAGAAAAAGCTGTGGCGCAGAAACTCACTGCCTTCCTGAAGCCAAATAATGTATACAAAATGCTTCAGTCTGGTTTTAGACCCCATCATAACACTAAGACTGCACTCGTGAAGGTGGTAATTTACCTTTTAATGGCGTCCGACCAAGGCTATGCCCCTGTCCTCGTTCTCCTAGACCATTGGTTCCCAAACTTTTATAGTCCTGTACCCCTTCAAACATTCAACCTCCAGCTGCGTACCCCCTCTAGCACCAGGGTCAGCGCACTCAAATGTTGTTGTTTTTTGCCACCATTGTAAGCCTGCCGCACACACACTATACGATACATTTATTAAACATAAGAATGAGTGTGAGTTTTTGTCACAACCCGGCTCGTGGGAAGTGACAGAGAGCTCTTATTGGACCAGGGCACAAATAATAATATAATAATAATCAATAATTTTTCTCTTTATTTAGCCATCTTACATATAAAACATTAGTTGTGGGATCCTGTGTTTTACATTATATTCCTTACCATATATATATGATTAAATATTATCTGATGTTGGTTTGTGTGAGGTGTCTGCATTTGTGCACTGGAGCATCATTATGAGATTAAACAACTGCTTGCTACTTGCCTGTTTGTGTGTGACAAGAACTGAGTAACATGGTGTGACCTGCATGTTGCAAAACTGTAGATAACAGCCCAGCAGATGCTTTGTCCTTGTGTTTGTATGTAACAATATTGAGCACATGGTGTGACTTGCTGTATCTTACAAAGTTGTGATAGGGAGGGGTGGTCATCACGAGGTTTAACTGAGATGGAAAAATACTGAACAACACAATAGTAGGAACTGAGCAATTGTTATAACTAGGGGGTGATACCAGAACAGTAAGAATCTATACATCTACGGAGGGAGGACTCCAAGAAGCGCCAAGAGGCGGGGACCCGCCTTAGTGCCTGCAATAAGCTGAGCAAGTTTAAACCACACCCAGCCTCTACTGTGATAGGCCAACAGACAGGTTGGAACAATGTCTATCACAGTATAAGAACACTGTTTACATACATCTTGTCAGTTCCCTGTTCTGCCCTGCGTGGTATTACAGTGAGCCCGTATATACACGAAAGTTGCATTTGCCATTTATTACTTAGCTAATAAAAAATACATAGGATACAATCGGTGACTCATTGTTATATTTATCCTGATACCAGATTCAAATTTACGCAATTCTAACATTGTTCATTGAAAATTGTGAATAACTCACCACAGTTTAATGAGAAGGGTGTGCTTGAAAGGATGCACATAACTCTGCATTGTTGGGTTGTATTGGAGAGAGTCTCAGTCTTAAATCATTTTCCACACACAGTCTGTGCCTGTATTTAGTTTTCATGCTAGTGAGGGCCAAGAATCCACTCTCACATAGGTACATGGTTGCAAAGGGCATCAGTGTCTCAACAGTGCGATTTGCCAAGGCAAGAAACTCTGAGCGCAGCCCAATCCAGAAATCTGGCAGTGGCTTCTGATTAAATTCAATTTTCAACTGTATACAGTACCAGTCAAAGGTTTGGACATTCCTACTCATTCAAGGGCTTTTCTTTATTTTTTACTATTTTCTACAAAACTATAAAATAACACATATGGGATCATGTAGTAACTAAAAAAGTGTTAAATAACTCAAAATATATTTTATATTTGAGATTCTTCAAAGTAGCCACCCTTGGCATAATCTCAACCAGCTTCATGAGGTAGTCACCTAGAATGCATTTCAATTAACAGGTGTAAAAGTTAATTTGTGGAATTTCTTTCCTTCTTAATGCATTTGAGCCAATCAGTTGTGTTGTGACAAGGTAGGGCTGGTATACAGAAGATAGCTCTATTTGGTAAAAGACCAAGTCCATATTATAACAAGAACAGCTCAAATAAACAACAGTCCATCATTACTTTAAGACATGAAGGTCAGTCAAAATGAAACATTTCAATAACTTTGAAAGTTTGTTAAAGTGCAGTCACAAAAACCATCAAGCGAAACTGAAACTGGCTCTCATGAGGACCGCCACAGAAAAGGAAGACCCAGAGTTACCTCTGCTGCAGGGGATAAGTTCATTAGAGTTACCAGCCACAGAAATTGCAGCTCAAATAAACGCTTCACAGAGTTCGACACATCTCAACATCAACTGTTCAGAAGAGACTGTGTGAATCAGGCCTTTATGGTCGAATTGTTGCAAAGAAACCACTACTAAAGGACACCAATAATAAGAAAAGACCAAACCTGGACCAAGAAACACGAGCAATGGACATTAGACCGGTGTAAATCTGTCCATTGTTCTGATGAGTCCAAATTTGAGAATGAGTCCATGCAACTTATGAAGCAAATTTTTCAGAATACTTTCTGAAGGCACTGTACACAGTACTACCAGATACAAGGACAAGACACCAGCGCTCTCAAACAGGTAACCCAGTTAACAACAAAAATTCCCACAACTTTAGAGAACATTCCCTCAAGAGTCTCATTAGGTCATTAACTAAAGTTTTTCCAAGAGAACCTTCTCTTAATGTCAAATACAACTTACCCAGAATGTGATTACGATGTTCTGGGAACTTATATATACAGTTGAAGTCAGAAGTTTACATACACCTTAGCCAAATACATTTAAACTCAGTTTTTCACAATTCCTGACATTTGATCAAAGTAAAAATTCCCTGCTTTAGGTCAGTTAGGATCCCCACTTTATTTTAAGAATGTGAAATAATATTAGAGAGTGATTTATTTCAGCTTTTATTTCTTTCGTCACATTCTCAGTGGGTCAGAAGTTTACATACACTCAATTAGTATTTGGTAGCATTGCCTTTAAATGGTTTAACTTGGGTCAAGTGTTTCAGGTAGCCTTCCACAAGCTTCCCACAATAAATTCGGTGAATTTTGGCACATTCCTCCTGACAGAGCTGGTGTAACTGAGTCAGGTTTGTAGGCCTCCTTGCTCGTACACGCTTTTCAGTTCTGCCCACACATTTTTTATAGGATTGAGGTCAGGGCTTTGTGATGGCCACTCCAATACCTTGAGTTTGTTGTCCTTAAGCCATTTTGCCACAACTTTGGAAGTATGCTTGGGGTCATGATCCATTTGGAAGACCCATTTGCGACCAAGCTTTAACTTCCTGACTGATGTCTTGAGATGTTGCTTCAATATATCCACATAATTTTCCTGCTTCATGATTCCATCTATTTTGTGAAATGCACAAGTCCCTCCTGCAGCAAAGCACCCCCACAACATGATGCTGCCACCCCCGTGCTTCACGGTTGGGATGGTGTTCTTCTGCTTGCAAGCCTCCCCCTTTTTCCTCCAAACATAACGATGGTCGTTATGGCCAAACAGTTCTATTTTTGTTTCATCAGACCAGAGGACATTTCTCCAAAAAGTACGATCTTTGTCCCCATGTGCAGTTGCAAACCGTAGTCCGTCTTTTTTTATGGCAGTTTTGGAGCAGTGGCTTCTTTCTTGCTGAGCGGCCTTTCAGGTTATGTCGATATAGGACTCGTTCTACTGTGGATATAGATACTTTTGTACCTATTTCCTCCAGCATCTTCACAAGGTCCTTTGCTGTTGTTCTGGGATTGATTTGCACTTTTCACACCAAAGTACGTTAATCTCTAGGAGAGAGAATGCGTCTCCTTCCTGAGCGATATGACGGCTGCGTGGTCCCATGGTGTTTATACTTGCGTACTATTGTTTGTACAGATGAACATGGTACCTTCAGGAGTTTGGAAATTGCTCCCGAGTATGAACCAGACTTGTGGAGGTCTACAATTTTTTTTCTGAGGTATTGGCTGATTTCTATTTGATTTACCCATGATGTCAAGCAAAGGGTCACTGAGTTTGAAGGTAGGCCTTGAAATACATCCACAGGTACACCTCCAACTGACTCAAATGATGTCAGTTAGCCTATCAGAAGCTTCTAAAGCCAAGCTGTTTAAAGGAACAGTCAACTTAGTGTATGTAAACATCTGACCCACTGGAATTGTGATACAGTGAATTATAAGTGAAATAATCTGTCTGTAAACAATTGTTTTTAAAAATGACTTGTGTCATGTAGACTTGCCAAAACTATAGTTTGTTAACAAGAAATGTGTGGAGTGGTTGACTCCAACCTAAGTATATGTAAACTGTATATACACTGCTCAAAAAAATAAAGGGAACACTTAAACAACACAATGTAACTCCAAGTCAATCACACTTCTGTGAAATCAAACTGTCCACTTAGGAAGCAACACTGATTGACAATAAATTTCACATGTTGTTGTGCAAATGGAATAGACAACAGGTGGAAATTATAGGCAATTAGCAAGACACCCCCAATAAAGGAGTGGTTCTGCAGGGGGTGACCACAGACCACTTCTCAGTTCCTATGCTTCCTGGCTGATGTTTTGGTCACTTTTGAATGGTGGCGGTGCTTTCACTCTAGTGGTAGCATGAGACGGAGTCTACAACCCACACAAGTGGCTCAGGTAGTGCAGCTCATCCAGGATGGCACATCAATGCGAGCTGTGGCAAGAAGGTTTGCTGTGTCTGTCAGCGCATGGAGGCGCTACCAGGAGACAGGCCAGTACATCAGGAGACGTGGAGGAGGCCGTAGGAAGGCAACAACCCAGCAGCAGGACCGCTACCTCCGCCTTTGTGCAAGGAGGAGCAGGAGGAGCACTGCCAGAGCCCTGCAAAATGACATCCAGCAGGCCACAAATGTGCATGTGTCTGCTCAAATGGTCAGAAACAGACTCCATGAGGGTGGTATGAGAGCCCGACATCCACAGGTGTGGGTTGTGCTTACAGCCAAACACCGTGCAGGACGTTTGGCATTTGCCAGAGAACACCAAGATTAGCAAATTTGCCACTGGTGCCCTGTGCTCTTCACAGATGAAAGCAGGTTCACACTGAGCATGTGACAGACGTGACAGAGTCTGGAGACGCCGTGGAGAACGTTCTGCTGCCTGCAACATCCTCCAGCATGACCGGTTTGGCGGTGGGTCAGTCAAAGTGTGGGGTGGCATTTCTTTGGGGGGCCGCACAGCCCTCCATGTGCTCGCCAGAGGTAGCTTGACTGCCATTAGGTACCGAGATGAGATCCTCAGACCCCTTGTGAGACCATATGCTGGTGCGGTTGGCCCTGGATTCCTCCTAATGCAAGACAATGGTAGACCTCATGTGGCTGGAGTGTGTCAGCAGTTCCTGCAAGAGGAAGGCATTGATGCTATGGACTGGCCCGCCCGTTCCCCAGACCTGAATCAAATTGAGCACATCTGGGACATCATGTCTCGCTCCATCCACAGACTGTCCAGGAGTTGGCGGATGCTTTAGTCCAGGTCTGGGAGGAGATCCCTCAGGAGACCATCCGCCACCTCACCAAGAGCATGCCCAGGCGTTGTAGGGAGGTCATACAGGCACGTGGAGGCCACACACACTACTGAGCCTCATTTTGACTTGTTTTAAGGACATTCCATCAAAGTTGGATCAGCCTGTAGTGTGGTTTTCCACTTTAATTTTGAGTGTGACTCCAAATCCAGACCTCCATGGGTTGATAAATTTGATTTCCATTGATAATTTTTGTGTGATTTTGTTGTCAGCACATTCAACTATGTAAAGAAAAAAGTATTTCATAAGAATATTTCATTCATTCAGATCTAGGATGTGTTATTTTAGTGTTTCCTTTATTTTTTTGAGCAGTGTATATTTTCTAGACACATTTCATGGGAACATTGCAAGAACATTCATTTGTCCAATTTTCTGTGTATCAGTATCAGCCTGATGGTCTCAAAGAAACGCCCCCCCCCCCCCCACAAAAAAAATAATTACACATCACGCCTCGTTACTAAGCCCCTGATTGGTAAATCACTAATCCATTCACAGCTCTATTTCTATTGGCAAGGTTAGGGATATTCTTACACACAGTGCTTTTAACTTACAGTGTAGTGCTTTTAACTTGCATATTTGACACACATGATTACATTGTGCATGTTCATTTATACAGTAATTATTAATGAACATGTCTTCACCAAGGATTTGAACTCACAACAATTCAGAGCTTCCTGCTATGCCACCATGTCTGTGTCAGCTTTCAGTTAATTTTACCTGATTTAGATTGATTTATTTCAACAATTTAAGGACTTTCTGTAGAGTTGTCTAATGTTGTCTTAATGGTACTCCTGAATCACTAGGATCACAAAAACAATTTCTGGATGGTACTTGTAACAGAGCTGAAATTTACTTCAAAGTGCATTATGTGAATAAAGCTTACCCCATAAAGTTGTTTTAAGGGGTTTAGGGTTTCTTTTGGACAGAGCCTAACTATACTGGCCCAATAAGGACATGCCCTTGAGAGATCCCTTATTGACACAGTCGTTGGGGTGTTTGTCATTGGTGCTGGTGGCCTGGGTTTGAGACCTGCTAGGGGAGTAACCCTACTCTCACGTTCTTAGCAATATACACAGTGTACATAACATTAAGACCACCTTCCTAATATTGAGTTAAACCTCCCCCATTTGCCTTCAGAACAGCCTCAATTTGGCAGGAATGGAATCTACAAGGTGTTGAAAGTGTTCCACAAGGATACTGGCCCTGTCACACACTGATCTGTGTCATCTGTCCTTGTGCTTGTCTCCACCCCCCTCCAGGTGTCGCTCATCTTCTCCAGTATCCCGTGGGTACTTATACCTGTGTTTTCTGTCTGTCTGTGCCAGTTTGTTTTGTTTGTTCAACCCTACCAGCAGTTTCCCTTGCTCCTGTTTTCCCTTGCTTACCGACCTCTGCCTGACCCTGCCCGCTGTTCCGCTGCCTTAAACCCTCTCTGGATTATTGACCTCTGCCTGACCCTTTCCGCTGTTCCGCTGCCTTACACCCTCTCTGTATTATTGACCTCTGCCCGCTGTTCTGCTGCCTTACACCCTCTCTGTATTATTGACCTCTGCCTGACCCCTGCTCGCTGTTCTGCTGCCTTACACCCTCTCTGGATTATTGACCTCTGCCTGCTGTTCTGCTGCCTTACACCCTCTCTGTATTATTGACCTCTGCCTGACCCTGACCCCTGTTCTGCTGTCTTACACCCTCTCTGGATTATTGACCTCTGCCTGACCCCTGCCCGCTGTTCCGCTGCCTTACACCCTCTCTGTATTATTGACCTCTGCCTGACCCCTGCCCGCTGTTCCGCTGCCTTACACCCTCTCTGGATTATTGACCTCTGCCTGACCCTGACCCCTGCCCGCTGTTCCGTTGCCTTACACCCTCTCTGGATTATTGACCTCTGCCTGCCTTGACCTGTCGTTTGCCTGCCTCTGTTTAAAAAATAAACTTTTGTTTCTTCAACACGTCTGCACTTGGGTCATACCAGAAACGTGATAGGCACATGTTGACTCCAATGCTTCCCACAGTTGTGTCAAGTTGGCTGGATGTCCTTTGGGTGGTGGACCATTCTGGTATTTGGAGAACCTGCTACCATACCCCATTCAAAGGCACTTCAATATTTTGTCTTGCCCATTCACCCTCCGACTGGCACGCATACACATTCCATGTCTACACTAATTGAAGTGGATTTAACAAGTAACATCAATAAGGGATCACAGCTAGGGCTGAGGCGGTCATGAAATTTTGTCAGCCGATTGTCAAGCAAATAACTGTCGGCCTCACAGTAATTGACTGTCAACTAAAATAAACACATTTAGCATCTCCTGGCTTCCACACACAGCCTACAAGCCACTGATGCAGATCTTTGGAACATCTACATTTTAAAAAGTCTAATACATGCATTTAATAAAGCCTACACCTTCACAATAAATCCATTATTTATTTTAGACAGGTCTAAAGAAGCACGATATGAAAAAACTAGTCTATTTCAGAAGAACAAATCGGTCACATACGTGATTAGCAGATGCTATTACTGGTGTAGTGAAATGCTTGTGCTTCTAGCTCCGGCAGTAATATCTAACAAGTAATATCTAACAAATTACACAACATATACCCAATACACACAAGTAGGAATGAATTAAGACTATATACATATGGACAAGCGATGTCAAAGCGGAATGGACTAAGATACCATAGAATAGTAGATACACATATGAGATGAGAAATGCCAGATATGTAAACATTAAGTGACTAAGATACCGTAGAATAGTATAGAATACAGTCATGGCCAAAAATCTTGGCACCCTTGCCCTTTTTTCAAGTAACTCACTATTTTTCCTAAAAATAAGTTGAAATTGAACAAAGTATTTGGTCTCCACAATTCTTTATTTCACTGTTAATATGACATAACCTTTGTTTTTGATTCAGAACTTAATATATCCATTTAAATTGACAAAAGTATTGACACCCTAGGCTTAATATTTGGTAGCACAGCCTTTGGTCAAAATAACTGCGATCAAGCGCTTCCTATTACCATCGATGTGCTTCCTGCACCTCTGTACAGTCAGTTTGGCCCACTCCTCTTGGGCAAACTGCTCCAGTACTCCCCGATTAGAAAGGAGCCTTCTCCTATCTGCTGTTTTCAGATCTCTCCACAAGTTTTCAATGGGATTTAGATCTGGACTCATTGCTGGCCACTTCAGAACAGTCCAGCGTTTTGTCTTGAATCATTCCTGTGTGCTTGCTGAAGTGTGTTTGGGGTCAATGTCCTGCTGGAAGACCCATCACCTTCGACGGAGACCCAGCTTTCTGACACTGGGTCCGATATTGCGCTCCAAAATACCTTGATATTTATCTGACTTCATGATGCCATGCACACGTTCAAGGCACCCAGTGCCGGAGGCAGCAAAGCAACCCCAAAACATCACTCAACCTCCATGTTTGACTGTAGGGAAGGTGTTCTTTTCTTTGAAAGCTTCATTTTGTTTTCTGTAAACATAGAGATGGTGTGCTTTACCAAAAACCTCTAATTTGGTCTCATCTTTCTACAGAACATTCTCCCAGTAGGATTTTGTCATGTTCAGGTGTGTTTTGGCAAATTGCAGTCAGGTATTATTATGTTTTTCTCTTATGGTCTTTCTCTCCTGGGTCTCCTACCAAATAATCCCCTTTCATTGAGTTGGCGACAGATGGTGCGAGTTGAAACTGTCGTACCTTGTGTTTGAAGGTCAGCTTGAATCTGTGTGGCAGTTGACCGAGGTGCTTTATCCACCATTCAAACAATCCTTCGCTGCAGTCTTCCATCAAGTTCTCTTGTGGCCACGTCCAGTGAGGTTGGTTACAGTGGCATGGGCCTTTAACTTCTTGATAACATTACATATGGTGGAAACAGGAACATCAAGGTCTCTGGTGATGGACTTGTTGCCTTGAGATTGTCCATGCTTGGCTATAATCTTGTGTCTGATGTCCTCTGATAATTCTCTGGCTCTTTCTTTTCTCCATGCTCATTGTGGTACACACAGTGATACAAAACAGGAGAATGAGTCCTTTTCTCTTTTGAATACGTGATTTTTATACTGCAGGCACCTTCAACTCACCACAGGTGAGTACAATTCCAAAGTAAATGAGAATCACCTGCTTGAAATCTAATTATTTCTAACTACTTCTAGAAGGTGCCAATAATATTGACCCGGGCCATTTTGGATTTCTTTGTGTAATTATCTAAAATGTAGTAAATTATTCCGATTAAAAAAAAAACGAAACACCGAAGACATACATATGTGGATACCAAAATATGAATTAATTTCAACAGTCTGGAAGAAATGGTGCATTATTTGAAAAAAGTGCAAGGGTGTCAATATTTTTGGCCACGACTGTACATATGAGATGAGTAACGCATACAGTGAGGGAAAAAAGTATTTGATCCCCTGCTGATTTTGTACGTTTGCCCACTGACAAAGAAATGATCAGTCTATAATTTTAATTGTAGGTTTCTTTGAACAGTGAGAGACAGAATAACAACAAAAAAAATCCAGAAAAACGCATGTCAAAAATGTTATAAATTGATTTGCATTTTAATGAGGGAAATATGTATTTGACCCCTCTGCAAAACATGACTTAGTACTTGGTGGCAAGTACCAAGTACTAAGTCATGTCCCGTCAGGAAGTTGTTCCGTCAGGAAGTCCATGACCCAGTTGCACAGTACAGGGTTCAGACCCAGGGCCTTGAGCTTAATGATGAGCTTGGAGGGTACTATAGTGTTGAATGCTGAGCTATAGTCAATAAACAGCATTCTTACATAGGTATTCCTCATGTCCAGATGGGATAGGGCAGTGTGCAGAGTGATGGTGTTTCCATCGTCTGTGGATCTATTGGGGCAGTAAGCAAATGGAAGTGGGTCTAGGGTGTCAGGTAAGGTAGAGGTGATATGATCATTGACTAGTCTCTCAAAGCACTTCATGATGACAGTGGTGAGTGCTACAGGGCAATAGTCATTAAGTTCAGTTACCTGTGCATTCTTGGGTCCAGAAACAATGGTGGCCATTTTGAAGCATGTGGGGACAGTAGACTGGGATAGGGAGAGATTGAATATGCCGTGAACAAGCCAGCCAGCTGGTCTGTGCATGCTCTGATGATGCGGCTAGGGAGGTCGTCTGGGATGGCAGCCTTGCAAGGGTTAACACGTTATAAATGTTTTACTCACGTCAGCTACGGAGAAGTAGAGCCCACAATCCCTGGTAGCGGGCCGCGTCGGTGGCACTGTGTTATCCTCAAAGTGTGCAAAGAATGTGTTTAGCTAGTTTTTCTTTTGTAGTCCGTGATTGTCTGTAGTCCTTGCCACATATGTCTCATGACCGAGCTGTTGAATTGTGATTCCACTTCATCTCTATACTGACGTTTAGCTTGTTTGATTGCCTTGCGGAGTGAATAACTACACTGTTTATATTCTGCCATATTCCCAGTCACCTTGCCATGGTTATTTGCTGTGGTTCACACTTTCAGTTTCGTGCGAATGCTACCATCTATCCACAGTTTCTGGTTAGGGTAGGTTTTAATAGTCACAGTGGGTACGACATCTCCTATACACTTCCTTTATAAATTCAGTCACCATATCCATGTATTCATCTACATTACTTTCGCAAGCTACCCAGAACATATCTCAGTCCACATGATCAAAACAATCCTGAAGCGTGGATTCCTGTTTGAGTTTCTGCCTATAGGACGGGAGGAGCAAGATGGAGTCATGATCAGATTTGCCGAAAGGAGGGCAGGGGAGGGCCTTGTAAGCATTCTGGAAGTTTGAATAGCAATGGTTGAGAGTCTTAGCAGTGCGAGTAGTACAGTCGATATGTTGATAGAACTTCGGCAGCCTAGTCCTCAGATGTGCTTTGTTAAAATCCCCAGCTACAATTAATGTGGCCTCAGGATATGTGGTTTCCAGTTTGCATAAAGTCCAGTGAAGTTCTTTGAGGGCCGTCGTAGTATCGGCTTGAGGGGGGATGTAAATGGCCGTGGCAATGACGGAGGATAATTCTCTTGGGAGATAATGTGGTTGGCATTTGATTGTGAGGTATTCAAGGTCAGGTTAACAAAGGGACTTGAGTTCCTGTATGTTCCTAGAATTACACCATGAATCGTTAATCATTAAACGCACCCCTCCGCCCTTCTGCTTCCCGGGGAAATATTTATTCCTGTCTGTGCAATGTACTGAGAATCCTGCTGGCTTTACTGACTCTGACAGAGTATCCCAAGAGAGCCTTGTTTCTGTGAAACAAAGTATGTTACAGGCCCCGATGTCTCTCTGGAAAGAAATCCTTGCTCTAAACTCATCAACTTTGTTATCCAAAGACTGAACATTAGTGAGTAATATACTCTGAAGTGGTGGGTGGTGTGTGCGCCTACTAAGTCTAACCAGCAGGCCGACCTCGAGTGCCTCTCCTCTGACTCAGTTACACCAGCTCTGTCAGGAGGAATGGGCCAAAATTCACCCAACTTATTGTGAGAAGCTTGTGGAAGACTCCCCGAAACGGCCCAAGTTAAACAATTTGAAGGCAACGCTACCAAATACTAATTGAGTGTATGTAAACTTCTGACCCATTGGGAATGTGATGAAGAAATAAAAGCTGAAATAAATCACTCAACTATTATTCTGACATTTCACATTCTGATCCTAACTGACCTAAGACAGGGAATTTTTACTAGGATTAAATGTCAGGAATTGTGAAAAACTGAGTTTAAATGTATGGCTAAGGTGTGTGTAAACTTCCGACTTCAACTGTATGAGCAATGTGCTTCATGTTAGAAAAGTAGAGAAATAAATATAGTAGGCCTAGCCTATAGAAAATTAGTAAATAAAAGCAATGATGAGAATAGTTCGATTGCTACCAGACACTGACATGGGGGCTTAGCAGGAATACCAGAGTACTGTGAACCAAGAGGTTGTGAGGACATGTTGAATAACAATTACTGTATAAATTAACTTGAACAATGTTATCATGTACAGTGAGGGGAAAAAAGTATTTGATCCCCTGCTGATTTTGTACGTTTGCCCACTGACAAAGAAATGATCAGTCTATAATTTTAATGGTAGGTTTATTTGAACAGTGAGAGACAGAATAACAACAAAAAAACTCATGTCGAAAATGTTATAAATTGATTTGCATTTTAATGAGGGAAATACGTATTTGACCCCTCTGCAAAACATGACTTAGTACTTGGTGGCAAAACCCTTGTTGGCAATCAGAGGTCAGACGCTTCTTGTAGTCGGCCACCAGGTTTGCACATATCTCAGGAGGGATTTTGTCCCACTCCTCTTTGCAGATCTTCTCCAAGTCATTAAGGTCTCGAGGCTGACGTTTGCAACTCAAACCTTCAGCTCCCTCCACAGATTTTCTATGGGATTAAGGTCTGGAGACTGGCTAGGCCACTTCTACTTGAGCCACTCCTTTGTTGCCTTGGCCCTGTGTTTTGGGTCATTGTCATGCTGGAATACCCATCCACGACCCATTTTCAATGCCCTGGCTGAGGGAAGGAGGTTCTCACCCCCAGATTTGACGGTACATGGCCCCGTCCATCTTCCCTTTTGATGCGGTGTCCCCTTAGCAGAAAAACACCCCCAAAGCATAATGTTTCCACCTCCATGTTTGACGGTAGGGATGGTGTTCTTGGGGTCAAAGGCAGCATTCTTCCTCCAAACACGGCGAGTTGAGTTGATGGCTAAGAGCTCCATTTTGGTGTCATCTGATCACAACACTTTCACCCAGTTGTCCTCTGAAACATTCAGATGTTCATTGGCAAACTTCAGACGGGCATGTACAGTATATGTGCTTTTCTTGATCTCAGCTCGTTACCAGTATAAAAGACACCTGGGAGACAAATCTTTCTGATTGAGAGGGGGTCAAATACTTATTTCCCTCATTAAAATGCAAATCAATTTATAACATTTTTGACATGCGTTTTTCTGGATTTTGTTGTATTCTGTCTCACTGTTCAAATAAACCTACCATTAAAATTATAGACTGATCATTTCTTTGTCAGTCGGCAAACGTACAAAATCAGCAGGGGATCAAATACTTTTCCCCCCTCACTGTATGTCAAATAAATAAGGTAAAAGCACTGAATGTGTGAGTATCCCTAACCTTGCCAAAAGACAAAGCGTCATGAATGGGTCAGTGGTTCACCAATCAGGGCCTTGATTGGCTAGGCAACAGTAACAAGGAGTGATGTGTAATACATTTTTCTTTGGACACAAATGTTCTCGCAACGTTCCCCAACATGTCTAGAACATTAATATCTTATGTTCTGAGAACACAATCATGTTCTGTGTATGTTTGGTGGAACAGTGATGGAATATTCTCCTAAAAAAAAAAACTGGACACATGAATGTTCTTTCGAACGTCCCATAAAAAGCGTCTAGAACATTGTTGTATATTCTGAGAATATTGTATGTTCTGCTTGACATTAAGGGCATGCCCTAATGTTCTAACTAACACAAAAGGTTCTCATAAGGTTTTTGTTACATAGAATGTTCCCTCTAATTAACTGGACACTCAACATTAGGGGAACATTACACAAACGTTCTCTCCCTCGAACTGTTAGCTGGGAAGACACTAGCTGCTTCCAGGTATCTTTTTTTATCACACTGGCTACAATATCTGGGATGAGAAACAGAGTTGGATGTTTTCTTCACCAATTGTCTATTTCTCCATTAACAGCCAGTCATGAAGGTCCTAGTGCTGCTCGCGCTTGCTGTTTTCACTGGTGAGTGAAAAATATGTTTTCATTCTTCAACATGTGACTAGTGTTTGTGTTTGTATTTTTTAAAAGGAAGCAAATTGATAATACTAAAATGTAACAGTTAGGTAATATCAATGAAAGGAGTAAATCTAAAATACCCTCAAGTCTAGACTGAACATTTTATAATCTTCGGTCTCTCCTACAGGGTGCAAAACTTATGTTCTGTGGCAGGACCAGTCTAAGTGGATCAGACAGTGGTGCCACACAGTCAAGTTAGTCTCAATATGTAGAAAATAACACAATATATTGGAGTTTGATAACTGTTGAGTAACAATCTACTTGTTTGTTAACCTTGTGACTTGGCCTCTATACTGACCTTTCTCTCGGTCTCAGAGTGCCTATGCTGTGAACCAGTACACTGTGGCCAGGTGACTCCTCTGACTCAGGACCTGCTGGGAAGGCCAAACAACTGAAGGCTCACCTGGAGAAGGAACTGAGCACTGGCTGAAGGCCACTCTTCTCCTGAAGAGTGAGGAGCTGAAGGGAAGCCTGGAGAAGGAACTGAGCACTGGCTGAAGGCCACTCTTCTCCTGAAGAGTGAGGAGCTGAAGGGAAGCCTGGAGAAGGAACTGAGCACTGGTTGAAGGCCACTCTTCTCCTGAAGAGTGAGGAGCTGAAGGGAAGCCTGGAGAAGAAACTGAGCACTGGCTAAAGGCCACTCTTCTCCTGAAGAGTGAGGAGCTGAAGGGAAGCCTGGAGAAGGAACTGAGCACTGGCTAAAGGCCACTCTTCTCCTGAAGAGTGAGGAGCTGAAGGGAAGCCTGGAGAAGGAACTGAGCACTGGCTAAAGGCCACACTTCTCCCAAAGAGTGAGGAGCTGAAGGGAAGCCTGGAGAAGAGTATGTAGCAGCTGCAGGCCGAGCTGGGCCCCTAGCTGAAGCAGAAGTGGCCAGAACCTGGAGGAGTTCCAGAATGTCATGATTTCCCTGACCCAGAGCTCGAAGACTGAGCTGACTCAGAGAACACAGGAGCTCCAGCAGAATCTAGCCCCATATGGAGAGGACTTGACGACCCAACTGCCATTAAGAAGTGCCAGTAATCAGACTGATTTGACTTGTTCTACTAGAACTGCGTCCTGATTAATAATTTTCCATCAAAGTCCAAAAGGGGCAATATGTACAGTATACTGACAGAGTATTGTTTGTCTCATACATAATAAACAAACACACGTCTCTGTTTCAAGTTAAATACGAAGCCTAATGCAATAACAGTCAACTTAAAAATAGTATCATATGTTATATCAAATTTATAACCGTGAACAAAAGAAATGAACACAACAATTTAAGATTTTATTGAGTTAAAGTTCATATAAGGAAATCAGTCAATTGAAATAAATTCACGAGGCTGTAATCTATAGATTTCACATGACTGGGAACACATATGAATCTGTTAGTCACAGATACCTTAAATAAAAAAGTAGGGGCGTGGGTCAGAAATCCAGTCAGTATCTGATGTGACCATTTGCCTGTGGAATGAAGTCCCACTTCTTTTTAATCGCTTTGCGAATTTGCTGGATATTGGCGGGAACTGTAACACGCTGTCGTACACCTTGATCCAGAGCATCCCAAACATGCTCAATGGGTGATATGTCTGGTGGGTATGCAGGCCATGGAAGAACTGGGACATTTTCAGCTTCCGGGAAATGTGTACAGATCCTTGAGACATGGGGCCATGCATAATCACGCTGAAACATGGTGTTGGCGGAAGATGAATGGCCCGACAATGGGCCTCAGGATCTCATCACGGTATCTCTGTGCATTCAAATTGCCAGCGATAAAATGCAATTATGTTCGTTGTCCGTAGCTTATGCCTGCCCCACCGCCATCCCAGGGCACTCTGCTCACAATATTGACATCAGCAAACCGCTCAACCACATGTGGTCTGCAGTTGTGAAGGCGGTTGGACGTACAGCAAAATTCTCTAAAACGACATTGAGGCAGCTTATGGTAGTGATATTAACAGGAAATGCTCTAGTGGACATTCCTGCTGTCAGCATGCCTACTCAAAACTTGAGACATCTGTGGCATTATGTTGTGACAAAACTGCACATTTTAGAGTGGCCTTTTAGTGTCCCCAGCACAAGGTGAGCCTGTGTAATGATCATGTTGTTTAACCAGCTTCTTGATATACCACAACTGTCAGGTGGATGGATTATTTTGGTAAAGAAGAAATGCTCACCAACAGGGATGTAAACAAATTTGTGCACAAATTGAGAGAAATAAGTTTTTTTGTGCATATGGAACATTTCAGGGATCTTTTATATCAGCTCATGAAATATGGGACCAACACTTTCCATGTTGCGCCTATATTTTTGTTCAGTGTAAATGTATGTACCACTATTGTTTCACATGATCAGTTATTGGACTCACCATCTCCTGACCAATATCTACATGTGACTCAGGACTATATTACAGAAGATGTGCAGGATTCTATCATCAATAGAATAATCACATCTACTGTTGCCCTCTTGAAAAGGGTCTCAATTTCTTCAAGCAAACTTTCCTACATATCAGCATATTTGTCAGTATTATCATGTGTGATTTATATAAATTAAACTCATGAGCAGCATTCAGCTTATTCTCATCTTTTTAAAACAATTCAGGCTCTGTCAACTATGAGCAGAGAATTTGAAGCAATAAGAAACAAAACCAATTCTCTCTGTATTTTGTAAGAAATGGCATTTATCCTTTTCCCAATAGATATATACAGGTAATCTATACGATTATGAAAAAGATTTTCCTGCCCTCTGCCTCCCCAACCTAAAAAACAAACAAGTGAAAAGAAGCAGATAGACCATACAACACAAAATAAATAAAAACAAACCGACCAAAACAAAACTGTACCGGCACAGACCTAAAAACAAAAGTACTATAATTTGATAGTTTCCTAACAGCAAGTGTTTTACTGAGTCCTCTTTTACTGCTGTCTGCTATGTTGGTCTCAATATGTTAGTCTCTGAAGTATATGGCCATTGTCCAATCTCATCAACACATTGTCCTCAATCTCTGACCCATTCATTTTAACCCCAATTTTGATAATTCGATTGATTATTTTAGTCCTAAAGATGCACCTTATTTACATATCTTTGTTTAACCTTTCAATGATTATATACACTACATGGTCAAAAGTATGTGGACACCTGCTCGTTGAACATCTCATTCCAAAATCATGGGCATTGATATGGAGTTGGTCCCCCCTTGGCGCTATAACAGCCTCCACAGTTCTGGGAAGGCTTTCCACTAGATGTTGATTGGAAGCAAGTCCCCACAGCATTCAGCCACAATAGCATTAGGTGAGGTTGGGCAATTAGGCCTGGCTCGCAGTCGGCGTTCCAATTCATCCCAAAGGTGTTCAATGGGATTCATGAAGCTCCCGACAAACAGTTATTGTGCTGACTTTGCTTAGAGTGTGTTGCAAACGAGGACAGACAATTTATACGCGCTTCAGCACTCGGCAGTTCTGTGAGCTTGTGTGGTTTACCACTTCATGGCTGAGCCATTGTTGCTCCTAGACGTTTCCACTTTACAATAACAGCTCTAGCAGGACAGAAAGGTGACAAACTGACCTTGTTGTAAATGTAGTATCTTATGGCAGTGCCACATTGAAAAAGTTACTGGGCTCTTCAGTAAGGCCATTCTACTGCCAATGTTTGTCTATGGAGATTGCATGGCTGTGTGCTCGATTTTATACACCTGTCAGCAACGGGTATGGCTGAAATAACCGAATCCACTAATTTCAAGGGGTGTCCACATACTTCTGTATATATAGTGTATATTTTAACACATTATTTAGGAAAAATTAACCTTTGGAACCAACAACAATGAACTTCTTAGTAGTCAGATGGGGACAAATTGAAGTGATGTGAGACTCAGTGTTGAGTCCAGGCTTGGTCTGTCCTTTCTGTGAAGATTGCCTATAGGCTTTCCTCCACTCTGGTAAGTCTAACCGATGGTGATGCCAAAACCACATTGGAACTTGTTCTTCTTGTGGTTGAGGAAGGACCCCAGGACCAAAGAAAGAGGCAGAGGAAGTAGCTTCTTCTCTAGTGTGGCCCCCACCACCCAATTACTATCTATGGAGCCTGGAGTATTGGGGAGAAAAACAGAAAATTGGATAACAGTGCTTTCAGAACATATTCATAACCCGAGACTTATTCCACATTTTGTTCTGTTATTTAAAAATGGCTGAAATATATACATTTTGCACATTTATTGAAAATGAAATCCAGAAATCAAATTGACATAAGTATTAACACCCCTTTGCTATGACGCTCCAAATTGAGCTCCGGTGCATTCAATTTCCTTTGATCATCCCCAAGATGCCACTAGATTGGGGTCCACCTGTGGCCAATTCAATTGTTTGGACATGATTTAGAAAGAAACACACCTGTCTATATAAAGGTCTCACAGTTGACAGTGCATGTCAGAGCAGAAACTATAGCATGAAGTCCAAGAAACTGTCCCTAGATCTCCAAGATAGAATTGTGATCAGGCATATACATATTGGGAAGGGTATACATTTAGAGTATTGAAAGTTTCCAAGAGCACAGTGGCCTCCATCATTGGGAAATTGGAAAAAATATGAAACTATCCAGCCTCTGCCTAGAGCTGACCGTGCAACCAAGCTGAGACACCGGGCAAGAAGGACCTTGGTCAGGAAGGTGACCAAGAACCCAAAGCCCACTGACATAGCTACAGAGTTCCTTAGCGGAGATGGGAGAATATGCCAGAAGGACAACAGTCTCGACAGCACTTCATCAATCTGGGCTTTATTGGAGACTGATGGTCCTGAGAAAAAGGCACATTACAGCACAACTGAAGTTTGTGAAAAGGCACATGAAAAACAGAAGATAAGGCAAAATATTCTGTGGTCTGATGAGACAAACATTTAACTATTTAGCCTGAATGCAAAGCGCCATGTCTGGAGAAACCCAGGCACAGCTCATCACCCGTCTAACACCATGGTGGTGGCAGTATCATCAGGCTGTGGGGATGCTTTTCAGGGGCAGGGAGACTTGTAAGGATAGCGGGAACAATGAACAGAGCCAAATACAGGCAAATCATTGATGAGAACCTGCTTCAGAGTTCAAACAACATTCGACTGGGGCAAAGATTTACATTCCAACAGGACAACGACCCCAAACATATAGCCAAAGCAATGCTGGAATGGCTTCAGAACAAAAAATGTGAAAGTCCTTGAATGGCCCAGCCAAAGTCCAGACATGAATCCTATTGAAAATCTGTGGGAAGACTTGAAGATTGCTGTTCACTGCCACTCCGCATCTAACTTAACAGAGCTCTAGAAAATCTGCCAGGAAGAAATGGGAGAAGAATCACCAAATCCAGATGTGCAAAGCTCATACAGACATACCCAAGACAACTCAAAGCTGTAATCACAGCCAATGGTTCTTCTTACAAAGGGGTCTGAATATTTATGTAAATCAGATATTTAATTTAAGAACTTTGTCAATTTCTAAAAACGTGTCTTCACTTTGTCATTATGGGGTAGTGAGAAATAAGACATTTAATCCATTCTGAATTCAGGCTGTAACAAAATGTCAAATAAGTAAAGGGGTGTGAATACTTTGAAGGAACTGTATATGAAAATACAAAAACAGCAAACAATGTAACAAAAGGCTAATATACAGGAATATACATATACTTTAAAATCAGTGTCCATACAAGCAGAAGCCATACCTTTGAAGAGCAAATTGGCTTTAGGCACATCTAGCTGGTAGCCAAATGATACACTGGTCTCCTGCATTCGGGTGCTAGCCTCAAACTCAACACCCAACTGCAACTGTGGGATAAGAATAACAGTGAGAGAGCTGAAGACACTTTTTACCAATGTGTTGATTAGTAACAGACACAGAAGGAAACCAATGGAATTGAGCAATACCGTGTCGTTGGCTTTGTGGTAGTAGGAGGCATGTGCCCCTGCTCCCCCTAATGTCAATGTGGCAATGAAGTTACTGCCTGAAATAGCAAGAAAAACCCATCTTAAAATGGCATAGTGTAACACACACATCTATCCTATCCACTATGGAAAAATATCAGTTAGTGGACTATCGCTGCATTATCAAAAATACATGTTTGTAGAGTGTCAAATTAACACATCCCTGCCAGATGTCAACTACAATAAGAACACACAAGGACCCATTCAGTGGCCAGAGAACAAAGGAAGATGAGCAAAAAGAGAAGGACAACTCCTGCTGGGTGCTTGCTGTGAGTGGCCCCCCTCTAGTCTGCATCAACGCTTCTGTCAGCAAAAAGGGCGGCAGGTTTGAACCAAAAGGGCACCCAGACTTCTGCCAGAGACATGGACACAACAGGTTTCTGACGAAGAGTGACCATGACTCAGCCAAGGAACTTGTCCATTGGACAACATTACACTGCTCGCAAAAGTGCCTCAAACTCTTATTTCCTCAAGCAAACAGCTTAAACGGACTGAAAAGAACGGCACACACCTGTCTATATAAAAAGGTCCCACAGCTGACAGTGCATGTCAGAGCAAAAACCAAGCCATGAGATTGAAGGAATTGTCCGTAGAGGATTGAGTTGAGGCACAGATCTGGGGGAAGGACACCAAAAAATGTCGGCAGCTTTGAAGGTCCCCAAGAACACAGTGGCCTCCATCTTTCTTAAATGGAAGTTTGGAATCACCAAGACTCTTCCTAGAACTGGCTGCCTGGCCAAACTAAGCAAACGGGGGAGAAGGGCCTTGGTCAGTGAGTTACCAAGAACCTGATGGTCACTGACAGAGCTCATCTCTGTCGAGATGGGAGAATCTTCCAGAAGGACAACCATCTCTGCAGCACTCCACCAATCAGGCCCTTATGGTAGAGTGTCCAGATGGAAGCCACTCCTCAGTAAAGATAGCCCGCTTCAAGTTTTCCAAAAAGCACCTAAAGGACTCAGACCATGAGAAACAAGATTCTCAGGTCTGATGAAACCAAGATTGAAGTCTTTGGCCTGAATGCCAAGCGTTACGTCTGGAGGAAACCTGGCACCATCCCTACGGTGAAGCATGGTGGTGGCAGCATCATGCTGTGGAATGTTTTTCAGCAGCAGGGACTGGGAAACTAGTCAGGATTGAGGCAAAGATGAACAGAGCAACGTACAGAGAAAGATCCTTGATGAAAACCTGCTCCAGAGCGCTCAGGACCTCAGACTGGGGCAAAGGTTCACCTTCCAACAGGACAACGACCCTAAGCACACAGCCAAGACAATGCAGGAGTGGCTTAGGGACAAGTATCTGAATGTCCTTGAGTGGCCCAGGCAGAGCCCGGACTTGAACTTGATCTAAAATCTTTGGAGAGGCCTGAAAATAGCTGTGAAGCAACGCTCCCCATCCAACCTGACAGAGCTTGAGAGGATCTGCAGATAATGGGAGAAACTCCCCAAATAGAGGTGTGCCAAGCTTGTAGCGTCATACCCAAGAAGACTCAAGGCTGTAATCACTGCCAAAGGTGCTTCAGAGTATTGAGTAAATGAAATAGGATTTTTTCTTTTTGAATACATTTGCAAACATTTAAAAAATTTTTTTGTTTTGTCATCGATGAAGATAAAACAATGTAATCTACTTTAGAATAAGTCTGTAACGTAACAAAATGTAGAAAAAGTCAAGGGGTCTGAATAGTCACAGAACAATGCAGGTGATGAATGGGGGCTGACCCAATCCCAGGAACTATTCCATCACCTAAGCCAATCACAGCACTCCTGACAGGAGGTCTCACCTCTCACTGTTCGGTTTTACGAACCACAAAACAATCCAACAACGTCCCATGGCGGGGACCTTGTGGAATTCTGTGTCCTACTGAAATTCTTATTTTTGGACTCTGCTGGCATGGAGAGTTCTCTGAAGACTGTCCCAGACAGATGTGTAAGAGTTTTCCAGCTCAACCTCACCTTCTTCTCCCTGATTTGATGTGAGCGTGTCATCCGTAGGCTTTAAATCGGTTACTTTATATTTTAAGTGTTTTGTGTTTTTGTCCTTTGAATCACATGCTATAAAAAAGGTTAGACAAACTCCCATATACTTTTATTTGTCTATAAAATATCTCCACTATTCATTCATCCTGTACATTTGTTTTATCCTGGCTATTTCTAAAGTTCTTTGTTTGTAAAGATATCTACTGTCTCCAAGCATACATTGCCTTGTCATTTTAACTTAATTGCCTTCAGAATTATAAGTTAACTATTTTATAGTTTCTTGCTGATTTATAGTAATAAGTGTACAAACTCCCTTACATGGTTTAGAATACACTTTAACTTCTGAAATCTAAGGGTGGCGCAGAGACTGGGTTGTTCCCATACTTCAGTGTGATTGTGGCCAATGCCTCACCTGTGTATCTGCCAGCTAGAGACATGACCGTGCCTTCCTCTCCTGGCCTGCGATGGTAAACCAGCTCCCCTCCCAAAGCCAGGGATGGGGTTATGGACTGGATGTAGTGTGCTACAATAATACCTGACAGATAAAGTAGTAAGAGAAAATGATCAGCTTAAGATATGTACCACCAACTGTAACTTTCAGTATTACAAAATACCTCCATTCACAAAGCTTACCAGAGCCTACAAGGACATCCGGGTTGCCCAGGGTAACAGCAGCAGTAAAGTCCTCTCCTCGGACCTCACAATCTCCTTGCCAGTTCACAAACTTTTGCTGCTGCGTCTGATGGCAGGACACACATTGATAAACATCTCATCAATCAGTCTGATGTAGTAACTCAAGTGGGCTATACACGGTCACCAAGCCTCCCAAATGTAAGGTCCAGGCGTTGAAGCTCTACTTCAAAGTATTGCTGATTATCACCTAATTTCAACTGCCAAGGTAAATGGCAGACTAAACAAAAACTACCATAGAAATCCAAATATCTGTACCTGGAAGGCTAGTTTGGACCGGACTCTGTTGGAGATCTGATGAATGACCTGGGCATTGAGGCTGCCGCTGTTGTCCATGTCTCCCACCATGACTGGGAAGGACTGGAGGCAGTAAACAATAGTTACAAAGTACAGGTAAAACCTTTCCAGAATAAGCTAATTTCACAAATACCAGCAACAATAACTGTAATATAGTTGTCATTCTCATTCATGACTGGTAGTGCGTGAACTTGACTGTATAAAAAAATATATACTTCGGGATTTTGGCAATGAGGCTCTTTATCTACTTCCCCAGAGTCAGATGAACTCACGGACACCATTTTTGTGGTAGCATGCTAGTAGATGCCCATAGACTCCCAGTCATTGCGCTAACACTAGTTAGCATCGGCTCACGAAACTACATTCTGGACACAGCGACATGGTACCCACCAGTTCTTCCGACTCTGGAGAAGTAGATGAAAGGCCTCATTGTCAAAATCCCAAAGCACCCCTTTAAGCACTCAAATGAAGGGTTACAACTTTATATAGATGTAGTGTGTACAGGGCTAATGTATCAAACAAATCTTCAGGTTGGGGTATTAGCTAATTGGCTCAGACTCACCTCTGCTGGACCCATCTGCTTAGTTCCCACATAGGTGGCACCGAACCTGTAACTGGAATCGCCTAGGGTGCTGAGCATTACTGTGTGATTCACCTGATGGGGTCAATCAGAGGGAGGACAACATTTCATGTTTCTGTCAGCAATGCTCCTCAAGCAAACATCTGTGTGTCGTGTAAAATGAAAAGACAAAAGCTTCCCACGAGCTTGTTTGTTGCCTTATTTGGTTACGAGCGCAAGACCAGAACTAATCCTAACACAGTATTATCAAAGTTTCTAAACCCAGAGGCTTAACATCGTAAGATTTCAGGGAACGCTTCCGAAGCAGACCAGACCGGGCTTTGAGAAGTCAATGAGCGAAGAGAAATTCTTCCTTAGTTAATTTTCTCAAAACCTACATTCGAACCAATGTCTTAAGTAGCTGAACATGTTATTACTCCAACCTCATGAAAGTGACAAACTGACATTTATACACTGCTCAAAAAAATAAAGGGAACACTTAAACAACACAATGTAACTCCAAGTCAATCACACTTCTGTGAAATCAAACTGTCCACTTAGGAAGCAACACTGATTGACAATACATTTCACATGCTGTTGTGCAAATGGAATAGACAGCAGGTGGAAATCATAGGCAATTAGCAAGACAACCCCAATAAAGGAGTGGTTCTGCAGGTGGTGACTACAGACCACTTCTCAGTTCCTAGTCTTCCTGGCTGATGTTTTGGTCACTTTTTAATGCTGGCGGTGCCTTCACTCTAGTGGTAGCATGAGACAGAGTCTACAACCCACACAAGTGGCTCAGGTAGTGCAGTTCATGGCACATCAATGCGAGCTGTGGCAAAAAGGTTTGCTGCGTCTGTCAGCGTAGTGTCCAGAGCATGGAGGCGCTACTAGGAGACAGGCTAGTACATCAGAAGACGAGGAGGAGGCCGTAGGAGGGCAACAACCCAGCAGCATGACCGCTACCGCCGCCTTTGTGCAAGGAGGAGCACTGCCAGAGCCCTGCAAAATGACCTCCAGCAGGCCACAAATGAGCATGTGTCTGCTCAAACGGTCAGAAACAGACTCCATGAGGCTGGAATGAGGGCCCGACGTCCACAGGTGTGGGTTGTGCTTACAGCCCAACACCGTGCAGGACGTTTTTCATTTGCCAGAGAACACCAAGATTGGCAAATTCGCCACTGGCGCCCTGTGCTCTTCACAGATGAAAGCAGGTTCACACTGAGCACGTGACAGACGTGACAGTCTGGAGACGCCGTGGAGAACGTTCTGCTGCCTGCATTATCCTCCAGCATGACCGGTTTGGCGATGGGTCAGTCAAAGTGTGGGGTGGCATTTCTTTGGGGGGGCCGCACATCCCTCCATGTGCTCGCCAGAGGTAGCGTGACTGCCATTAGGTACCGAGATGAGATCCTCAGACCCCTTGTGAGACCATATGCTGGTGCGGTTGGCCCCTGGGTTCCTCCTAATGCAAGACAATGCTAGACCTCATGTGGCTGGAGTGTTAGCAGTTCCTGCAAGAGGAAGGCATTGATGCTATGGACTGGCCCGCCCGTTCCCCAGACATGAATCCAACTGAGCACATCTGGGACATCATGTCTCGCTCCATCCACCAACGCCACGTTGCACCACAGACTGTCCAGGAGTTGGCGGATGCTTTAGTCCAGGTCTGGGAGCCCAGGCGTTGTAGGGAGGTCATACAGGCACGTGGAGGCCACACACACTACTGAGCCTCATTTTGACTTGTTTTAAGGACATTACATCAAAGTTGGATCAGCCTGTAGTGTGGTTTTCCACTTTAATTTTGAGTGTGACTCCAAATCCAGACCTCCATGGGTTGATAAATTTGATTTCCATTGATAATTTGTGTGTGATTTTGTTGTCAGCACATTCAACTATGTAAAGAAATAAGTATTTAATAAGAATATTTAATTCATTCAGATCTAGGATGTGCTATTTTAGTGTTCCCTTTATTTTTTTGAGCAGTGTATTTGTCAAAAACAACTTTATGTTGAAGGAGTGCCTTTGATTTTTGACTGCCTGCACATGCGCAGTTTGGCGCGAGACAACCGTTAGACCTGACTGCGTGTTTCTGAGCATGAACATAGCTAGCCAACGTCGCCATGACATTCCCTACAAGCGCAATGGGGGACTTTATTGGAGAAGCAGTTTCTACACATCTTCAAACTAAACCATCTTTGGTTTTATACTCGAAGTCCGTAAACTTAATGAAATTATTTGCCAGGGGAGATCTATCTCTAGATGGAATGATGAAATGAGGCTCAGGATCAAAGGCCATTCACAACATCATTTTACCAGTAGAAAATAGAGATGTAGTGACCTTTACTGACCTGGAAGTGATTACTCAGGCCCTTGTTAACGATTAGTCTTACACCCTCCATCTGCATGGGGAACACCTCTGGAAAGACAGATAGAAATGGGAACTGATTGAGATTACGTGTAGGCCTACGACATGAAGACACAGAACCATTAAAAAGGAGTGGTTCACTATATTGTGTGTTATAGAAGGGTCCAGACACCTGTTTTTGCGATTTCACTTGGTTGAGAAACTAACCTCACTTCCTCATTCTGCATTACGGGGGCTCTGGAAAAACAAAAAACACCCAATAGTGATGCAGGTCTTTAGATGTTGTACACATGAAACTGTGCAATTCCAAAACTTTACCCGCAACATTATGTTCCATATTGTGTGACTCGAGCGGTTTCCCTTACCAGCTGTGCTGCGAGGGCTACACGGAAAGGGAGCACTGCTGCTAAGGGAAACCGTCACAAATATTTAATAATGTTGCCGATAACGTTTGGAATTACACAATCTCATGTGTACAGCATCTAAAGACCTGCAGCACTATACTGACAGCTTTGCCCTTTCTAAAATGATGTGTTTGGATGTTTTGGGAGCCTTCATTCGTGTTTTTCCAGAGCCCACACACTGCAGAACGAGCAAGTCTATTGTGGGTGCGTTAAGTTTCTCAAAACCAAGTAAAAGAGATACAAAACAAATGATAATAAAAGTGCCTGGACCCTTCTATCACATGCCATTTATGTCAACAATAATGATATGGTTCTAGAAAAGTGAACCAATCCTTTAACACTAGAACTGCCTGGCCTTTCAGCCTATAAGTACCTGCGAAAGAATGTTGCCAGCCATCACCTTTAGCATATGCATCGGATGCATATCAACTGGTACAGTGCAGCAAACATATGCACCAACACTTGATAAAGGATTCATTGCATATAGAAATACACATACATAAAAAATTTTAAAGTTTAGATCGTCAAGGATGTTTTGTATAATTCCAGCAAGTCCTAAAAAAAAACAACAACACCTATAGCCTATTTTCGTTTACCTTATAATAAAAATGCACCAGTGCATGAATAATTGTAATGGATGAATTGTATAAATACATTTGTGGAAATATATTAATGCCAAGATATAAAAACTAATTTGTTGATCGTATCATACACTGTATTGTGCCCTTATGCGTGTGCCTTTACATATGAATATTGCTCCCGAGTGGCGCAGTGGTCCAAGGCACTGCACCTCAGCGCTAGAGGCGTCACTACAGAACCTGGTTCGATCACGGGCTGTATCACGGTCTCTCGGAAAAGAGTTAATCCATAGACATGTTCCACCTGTTTTCTTTTATGTGCGCATGAGCAACAGTACAATCTGATGTGCTGCAACATCTGCATGTCACATCAACTCGTCTCTACCCCAAACCCTGCCATCCGTCCCAGACTGGTCTCACCGTGGCAGTTGGGATCACAGCCTTAGCTGGCTCTGTTCTGGTTTTTCTGCAGCGAGGCCCGGGCATTGGAGGCTTGAAGTCAACATCAGAATTAGATAAAGACTCTTAAAAATCAGCAACATCGATTTTAAGCTCGACTCCAACTCATCTAAATGTCAGTGAGTCCATTCATTTGCATCAGCTTGCCATTGTGAACTACACACATTGTATTTTGTACTCGGTGTCTGATTTGACTCTGAGGGGAAATTATATATAATTTCCAGCCTTTCATTATAAAACAATTAGACCCCCAACAACACCTAGAACTATTCATCAAAATTACACTATTGTTCTAAATTCAGTCACCCTCATCATTCAGTTACTTTAAGTCACATGCACTATTATCAGCTTCTATCGCCCATTCATCCATTGACGACAGAATAGCATATTTAAAATGTTACGTTTATTATGCAACTAGTTTTTGCTTAGCAGCCAGAGCAATGCTGTAGCATGAGTGATCATGTGCTGAATGCAGCACTGATATTCCTAGAAAAAGTCACATTTGGAAATACAGCTGCGCCTCTTGAATTAGGGGTTATCTGATAAAGGTAAGTGTAACTGAAACTGCAGAATATGCTCTCCGATACAATATAGTAATCAAAATGTTTTATCTGCATGTGACTGAAGGAGGATTTGATAAAGTGATACTCCTTTCACTGCATCTGTAAATTACAAGATGCTCCCATCTCCTCATGTACAATTTGACAAATGATAGGCCTAATATTGTCACTCATCAGGTTATTGTCAATTGAATCTTGTCTATAGGCTAACTCTTATTATGTGTGAAATTAGTTTTGGTAAAGTTGATGGGCCAGCTGTGCAGGCTCACTGGCATTGTTTCCCGCTCATAAAATTGGATAGAGTGAAGGATATGTTCTGCATTATTCTAAAGGCCTACTGCAACACATGGCATGGGTTTGTTTCCCTTACTGTAACTATTACTAATCACATTTATTGTAACAAACAGTCCCGTACGCTGTGAAATTATTTGCTGCTGATAAATGCATATATATATATATATATATATATATATATATATATATATATATATATATATATATATATATATATATATATATATATATATATATATATTAGTCTTTCTAAATTAAATCAACCTCCTTATCATTCAGTTAGGCCCAATTTAAATTCAATTGTGAAGTAAGGTGCACAATTATCACCCATTCATCATTCATTCAGTGAGCATAGAGAGACATTAGATTAGTGCCTGGCTGGGTACCAACATCCTACAGTACATTGTTTTGGCAGGTTAAGCTGGGAATAGGTGAGAAACAAAAAGAAAAACTGGTAAAAAGGCTCAAAATACTTCTCTGTTTGTGATTTCAAAATTCTGACAAATGAGCAGAGTCAAATACAAACATTTAGGAAAAGTCAGGGAAGGAGCAGGACATTTTGTATTTATTTATAAAATAAACGTCAGTGGCCGTTGGCCTATTCACCTATATTTGTACTATTCAATTCACAGATCTCATCTACATGGCGGAGGACTTTCTCTACATATTTCATGGACTAATCTGTTTACCTTTGCACTTGCGGTGGCACTCCTCAAACGTGCCAGGGTTGGACAGAGGGCCTTCTGCCTCCACCTGCTGACCGGGTGCCGCATTGCCTGAAGGCAGTACAGGTGATACTGGGGGCATTGAGAAGCCTGGGGGTACCGTCATCCCTGGGCCGCCAGGACTACCACCAGCAGGAGCCAATGGCGGGTTGGGGGAGCTGGCTGCCAAAACACTGCCCATTCTGTGAGAGGAGATGATAGGATGAGAGAGGTGGAGGTAGAAAAGATGGTGCTGAATTAATTGGGATTATTTCTGGCTATTACTGACAACTAGCAAGTTAAATAATTAAATCGGCTAACATGTATCTAGATGGCCAACCCGTTAGCTAGTTAGCTGGTCTGCTGTAACTAGTAGTTAGCTAACGAATGGTGTAGGAGGTGTTGTAAAACGACGGCAATGAAACGTTAGCTAGCTAGCTGCATAGGCTCTCCACACCTACTATATCCTGATGTTCTTATAGAAGACACGGATGAAACACCTTCTCGGGAAATAATTAAAAGCCTAATTCACAAGATCCTCAGCAACGCAAAAAGTACAATCTTTAGGCTGCCTATTTTCAATGAAACCTCGCTGAAATTGCTACTCACGTTGTGATTTCCAGAAGACGATGCAACACCCGGCAGTAACGTAAGAATACCTCAAACTGCCATGCGTCATAGCTAAGACCCGCCTACTTACTTGAGGTGGCACTTGGATTGGGCAAATGAGCCCACTTCTGAACAACGTGTGGCAGAAATACATGTCAATCTCAGCGTAAACAACCAGCATGGCACCACTGAGGTAAAAGAAAACTCAAGCGTGATAATTCGAAGGCATGGTCGTTATTTCGACCACACCTCCATTTGTAGCCAACTGGTTATTAGACGTTTCAGTCACAAAAGAACTGCAATAAGATTGGACAAATGCAATATCTGCCTTACCCAACCAACACTTGCTGATAGATTGCAAAATGGACTCTTTTTCTGATTTGGAAAAGACAGCAAGGTTCTCAAGGGCTGAAGGTGGGGTCATCACTGTTTGGAGGCTGCTGATTGGTGAACGAGGGGAGTCATTAAGGTTGGTTGCAGTTCAGGGATGTAAAATTAAAAAGTGCTGCCTGTGAAGGTCAGTGACAGCACGAGGGTCTTGGGTCAAATTCAGAAAAACGAATGGAATAGCTCCTACACCACTTTTTCCGCAGGGCCGGATTACCACATGCTCTGGGATCACTGACCTCCAGAGGTTGGGGCCCTTCTGGTGGGGGTGAAGGGTCAGACAGCACATGATAGCAAAATGTATAGAATTGCAGAAAATTTGCTTTAAAACTGCAAAATTAATAATAATAATAAAAAATAATAAGATGTGCTATAAAAAGAAGTGTAGAATTGCAGACAATTTGCTTTAAAACATGACAAAATGTGTAGAATGGCATTATAAAACTGCACATTTTACTCTGCACCATTACGAAATGAGTGGACTTAACTTGCAACAATTTTCAACCACTAACAAACGCAGCAATGTTGTGGATGTGTGCTTTGTGCTGACACACGTCCGTCAATATCTATGGAAGCTTTACCTTTCAGTTAGAGTAATGACCTAAGCAGTCACTAACTTTACATCGCTCTGGATAAGAGAATCTGCTTAATTTGAATGTAAGAATGTAGGCCTAAACACCTGAGTGCAGACAACAATGTGTAAAAGTATCACAAAAGCACACAACCTGTCATGTACACAAGCCTTCAAAGACAGGAACAATGAAAAACACCACACTTTCAATTGAGTTCATTTTTATTAAAATTTATAACCCCCTGTATTAATTCCAATGTCATTAAAACTCTGATAGAAGTAGATAATTGAAGTACACTTCTTGTATTGGTTGTTTCTAGGGTTACCGAGGGGGAGGTGTAACAAGCCAAATTGACATAGTTGCATTTTAAATTGTAATATTGTAAGAAAATTAATGGTGCAACTTTACCCATCTACTTTCTCTATAATCAGATCAAGCATACATGTATGCTCCAATATAGTGGCTGACTACGGCTGTCTGATTTGTAAGACAAACTACCTCGTCAAAGTTTCAGTATTAAGACCTCCGTTTGTAATTCTCACTCTAAATGGGGCTGAACAGTTTTGAAAATAACAAATGAGAAAGTAAAAGGAATAGCCACCAAGGTGTGTACATTCCCACATACAGTGCCTTCAGAAAGTGTTCACACCCCTTGAATTTTCCCACATTTTATGAAAAGCTAAATTGTCTTGAGTCAATAAGTATTCAAACCCCTTTGTTATGACAAGACAAAATACGTTTGGGAGAAAAAAATGTGCTTAAGTTTCATGGACTCACTGTGTGCAATAGTGTTTAACATGATTTTTTAATGACTACCTCATCTCTGTACCTCACACATATATTTATCCCTTAGTCAAGCTGTCAATTTCAAACACAGATTCAACTACAAAAACCTGCAAGGTTTTCAAATGCCTCTCAAAGAAAGGTACCTAAAGCAGACACTGAATATCCCTTCGGTTGAATCTGTGTTTGAAATTGACAGCTTGACTGAGGGATAAATATACTGGAGGATGGATCAACAATATTGTAGTTACTCCACAATACAAACCTAATTGACAGAGTGAAAAGGAAGACTGTATAGAATAAAAATATTCCAAAACATGCATCCTGTTTGCATCAAGGCACTAAAGTAATACTGCAAAAAAATGTGGCAAAGCAATTCACTGTTTGTCCTGAATACAAAGTGTTATGTTTGTGGAAAATCAAACGCAAACATTACTGAGTACCACTCTCCATATTTTCAAGCATAGTGGTGGCTGCATCATGTTATAGGTAAGCTTGTAATCATTAAGGACTGGGGAGTTTCTCAGGATAAAAAGGAAACGGAATGGAGCTAAACACAGACAAAATCCTAAAGGGAAAGCTGGCTCAGTCTGCTTTCCACCAGTCACTGGGAGATTAATTCATATTTCAGCAGGGCAATAACCTAAAACACAAGGCCAAATCTACACTGGAGTTACTTACCAAGAAGGAAGTGAATGTTCCTGAGTGGCCGAGTTATAGTTTTGCATTAAAATCTACTTGATAACTATGACAAGTCCTGAAAATGGTTGCCTAGCAATGATCAAGAGCTTGAAGAATTTTGAAAATAATAAATGGGTAAATGTTGCACAATCCAGGTGTGGAAAGCTCTTACCCAGAAAGACTCACAGTTGTATTCGCTGCCAAAGGTGCTTCTACAAAGTATTGATTCAGGGGTGTGAATACTTATGTAAATGAGATATTTATGCATTTCATTTGAAAACATTTCTAAAAACATGTTTTCACTTGGTCATTATGGGGTATTGTGTGTAGATGGGTGAGAAAGAAATCAATTTAATCCATTTTGAATTCAGGCTGCAACAACAAAATGTGGAATAAGTCAAGGGGTATTAATACTTTCTGAAGGCACTGTACAATAACTACAGAAAACACAGGACAACTGAATTCTGAAATGGCTTCTCCCCCTTAATGACCACATAATTTGTTTTACTCACTTATGTGACAAATTTAACCGTGGCTATGTTTAAAAGTTCCAAACAAGTAATTTAATTAATTAAATTTAGCAAATTAGAATTTTAGTACCAGTCATTCATCCAGTTTCCAGGAACAGGATACACTATTTTCTTTCCAGCTCTTGCAGAATTCAGTCTCTCAGTTTATTGAATGTAGCGTCTCTGCATGTAAGAGGAGTCTGCATTAGAGAAGCACAACACAGTCATGCATGCAATTCAGAATTTGTGCAACTGTAGATACAGTGGGGAGAACAAGTATTTGATACACTGCCAATTTTGCAGGTTTTCCTACTTACAAAGCATGTAGAGGTCTGTAATTTTTATCATAGGTACACTTCAACTGTGAGAGACGGAATCTAAAAGAGACCAAATATAAATTTCTGCTTTTCAGATGTATCAAATACCTTTGTCATGCAATAAAATGCAAATGAATTACTTAAAAATCATACAATGTGATTTTCTGGATTTTTGTATTAGATTCCGTCTCTCACAGTTGAAGTGTACCTATGATAAAAATTACAGACCTCTACATGCTTTGTAAGTAGGAAAACCTGCAAAATCGGCAGGGTATCAAATACAGTGCCTTGTGAAAGTATTCGGCCCCCTTGAACTTTGCGACCTTTTGCCACATTTCAGGCTTCAAACATAAAGATATAAAACTGTATTTTTTTGTGAAGAATCAACAACAAGTGGGACACAATCATGAAGTGGAACGACATTTATTGGATATTTCAAACTTTTTTAACAAATCAAAAACTTAAAAATTGGCCGTGCAAAATTATTCAGCCCCTTTACTTTCAGTGCAGCAAACTCTCTCCAGAAGTTCAGTGAGGATCTCTGAATGATCCAATGTTGACCTAAATGACTAATGATGATAAATACAATCCACCTGTGTGTAATCAAGTCTCTGTATAAATGCACCTGCACTGTGATAGTCTCAGAGGTCCGTTAAAAGCGCAGAGAGCATCATGAAGAACAATGAACACACCAGGCAGGTCCGAGATACTGTTGTGAAGAAGTTTAAAGCCGGATTTGGATACAACAAGATTTCCCAAGATTTAAACATCCCAAGGAGCACTGTGCAAGCGATAATATTGAAATGGAAGGAGTATCAGACCACTGCAAATCTACCAAGACCTGGCCGTCCCTCTAAACTTTCAGCTCATACAAGGAGAAGACTGATCAGAGTTGCAGCCAAGAGGCCCATGATCACTCTGGATGAACTGCAGAGATCTACAGCTGAGGTGGGAGACTCTGTCCATAGGACAACAATCAGTCGTATATTGCACAAATCTGGCCTTTATGGAAGAGTGGCAAGAAGAAAGCCATTTCTTAAAGATATCCATAAAAAGTGTTGTTTAAAGTTTGCGACAAGCCACCTGGGAGACACACCAAACATGTGGAAGAAGGTGCTCTGGTCAGATGAAACCAAAATTGAACTTTTTGGCAACAATGCAAAACGTTATGTTTGGCGTAAAAGCAACACAGCTCATCACCCTGAACACACCGTCCCCACTGTCAAACATGGTGGTGGCAGCATCATGGTTTGGGCCTGCTTTTCTTCAGCAGGGACAGGGGAGATGGTTAAAATTGATGGGAAGATGGATGGAGCCAAATACAGGACCATGCTGGAAAAAAACCTGATGGAGTCTGCAAAAGACCTGAGAATGGGACGATTTGTCTTCCAACAAGACAATGATCCAAAACATAAAGCAAAATCTACAATGGAATGGTTCAAAAATAAACATATCCAGGTGTTAGAATGGCCAAGTCAAAGTCCAGACCTGAATCCAATCGAGAATCTGTGGAAATAACTGAAAACTGCTGTTCACAAATGCTCTCCATCCAACCTCACAGCGCTCGAGCTGTTTTGCAAGGAGGAATGGGAAAAAATTTCAGTCTCTCGATGTGCAAAACTGATAGAGACATACCCCAAGCGACTTACAGCTGTAATCGCAGCAAAAGGTGGCGCTACAAAGTATTAACTTAAGGGGGCTGAATAATTTTGCACGCCCAATTTTTCAGTTTTTGATTTGTTAAAAAAGTTTGAAATATCCAATAAATGTCGTTCCACTTCATGATTGTGTCCCACTTGTTGTTGATTCTTCACAAAAAAATACAGTTTTATATCTTTATGTTTGAAGCCTGAAATGTGGCAAAAGGTTGCAAAGTTCAAGGGGGCCGAATACTTTCGCAAGGCACTGTACTTGTTCTCCCCACTGTACATTTGAGGCTTCGCTGTATTAGCTCTATTGCAATTTGGGAATCAGGGGTATTCTGGTTTCTGTACCAGTTTATTTTCTCCAAACCCCATGCTGCAATACCATAATTCATATATTAATTGTATTATACCCCAAACCCCTTTTACCTTTCCCCACCATTGACCATATAGGCTAGCTCTTACTCGTGTTTTTAAGGACATGATTACCTTTTCCAAACATCTTGGAGTTAACCACAAGTGAACCTTCCCTCCCCCATTTGTACTCATTCATTCACACAGTCACATCTCGACTCAATGGCCAAGAGCACGCACACACAGATCCACACAGGATTAGACAGTTACATACACTCAGTGGCCAGTTTATTAGGTACACTACACCGCTCACGAAAATGGTTAGCTGCTACAGACAACGAGTCACGTGGCCGTGGCTTGCTAAATATAGGCAATGTAGCATATACAGGCATCGACGCATTCAGTTACTGGTCAACTGAACGTTAGAATGGGCAAAATGAGTGACCTAAGCATCTGAGCGTGTTATGATCGTCAGTGTCAAGCGCGCCAGTTCCAGTATTTCAAAAAAAATGTCCGGCTTTCTTTTCATGCAAGACAGTGTCTAGGGTTTACAAAGAATGGTGTGATAAATAAAACACATCCAGCCAGGGACAGTCCTGTTGGTGAAAACAGCTCGTTGATGAGAGGTCATGGTGAATGGCAAGAATCATGCAAGCTAACAGGCAGGCCACAAACAGGCAAATAACGGCGCAGTACAACAGTGGTGAGCAGAACGGCATCTCTGAAAGCACAACTTGTGGATTCTTGTCATGGATGGGCTATTGCAGCAGACGACCACACCGGGTTCCAAACCTATCAGCTAAAAACAAGAAGCGGCTCCAGTGAGTACCGAATCACCCACACTGGACAATTAAGGAGTGGAAAAACATTGCCTGGTCCGACGAAGCCCGGTTCCTGTTGCGTCATACTGATGGCAGAGTCGGGATTTGGTGTAAGCAATTCCATGGCCACATCCTGCCTGGTGTCAACAGTACAGGCTGATGGTGGTGGTGTAATGGTTTGCTGAATGTTTTCCTGGCACACATTAGGTCCCTTGATAGGAATTGAGCAATGTTTCCATGCCCCAAATAATTCAGGCTGTTCTGGAGGCAAAGGGGGGGTCTGACCAGGTACTAGATGGGTGTACCTAATAAACTGAGTATACAGACATTTACCCACTGACATAGACTGAATATTCCATCTCTACACTCTTAACATTGCCTGTTTTCTAGTCCCCTTTGTGACCACTGATCGGAAAGAACAGTATGTGAAAGGAATTTGAAAAACTCTGCCTTGGGCTAGTTTGGGGTTTACACTATATGGCTAGTGTTGACCTATTCTGTCTTTGCACAGTATGGGTCACAAAGTAGACCAGAAAACAGGCTATGGACAACAGCCATACAGGTATTAAGACATTGTATGTCACTCACAGACAAACAAGCACACATAAACATTCACAATTGCATACAGAAATTCACATTTCAGCCAATTGAACACCCAACCAAACAATCGTACAGAACAGCCATTCATATACAGACACACAGGCAATCACATTCATACCAACAAACAAATGAGACGGGACACTAACTTACTCTTAAAACACACCAACCAACCCTGTTTCGCACACACCAACTTTCTCTCTATGACGCACGTGCACACACACACACACACACACACACACACACACACTGACAGTCACTCACGCAAAGCACACAAAATGCCATGACGTGACATTACACTTTTTTGGTTTCGGTTCAATATAAATCCTGAAAGTCAGTATTTAAAATCAAACAAAATAAAAAAAAATCTAATATTCAAAACTACCTCCACCATGAAGCAAATTCATATTTTTTGTTTGTTATTGTAAACAAATCGTGTAAACAACAAATTATTTACAAACCAATTTCCTCAAAATGATACCAACCACCTCGTAAAAAGATTGACCTAGATAACCAGTATGACTGCTCGGATAGCATTCTCTCCAGTACTTAAAATAAGCAAACTAATTGTCAAAATAGAATACTTTTTTGTACTTTGGGAAAAAAATTACAAATGTGTTGAGTTTCAGATCTGTTGCAAACCATATTGGTTGGTCCACTGTTGTGCTGGAGTTCTTAAGTACCAGAGAGAAGAAAAAATTCAAGATGACTCGCAAACCCACACAAACCCTGTGCCATAAAACCCTGCTCTGCCCCCCTCCCTGATTAGCAAGCATTGTCAAAAATAATTTCAAAGAGAAGCAAAAAAAACATCACATATTTTCCTCTGCATTCATCATCAAGCTAAACATTTGTAGCAGGACCAAAAAAAAGATTACAGCTGCCAGTTTGAAGATGCTACAATTCGCTTTCAAATATAATTCTGATGTGAGCCAACCCACCCCACACACAAGAATAGTCCCTCAGCTTTTCACAATCATAACAAAACTGTACGAACCCCCCCCCCCCCCCCCCCCCCCAAAATAAAAAAATAAACTCAGGGTTTTCCCAACCTAATGAATAGCAGAGATAACAAATGAGAGTTCTGCCAAGATCTCTGCTCTGTATGTATCATATCAAAATACCCTCCCTTCTTTCTTGGAGCCAGGCTGAGGAACATCACCCAAGAGCTCTGAGGTTTTTAAAATAAAAGCTTGGTTTCTTGTTACCTAGTTTTTAGTCTAAATATACTATATTTTGTGCCAATGGGCTGCATGTACCATTTGGCTGCACAGTACATATTGGCAATTAATACATTCACAACACTTTGGAGATGACATTTTTACATTTGAGTCATTTAGATTGATTCAAATTAGACCCTAAACCGAAGGACATACCCACAAAACTGTACCAACATGAAATGTCTGCCTCTAAAAAACATATTATATTACTTTGAGGGACCCTCACATTGAGGAAGAAAAAGCAGGTCTTAAAAATATGTTGAACCATGTTGTTTTGTACAAAGAAAACGTCAAGATTGCCTCAATTCAGGCCAATGTTAGAGGGCCTTTTTACTGAATAATGTGTTTGTTTCCTTGTGTTTGTTTTTCATGTAATGTGTAATAAATGTGTATATAGATATTTATAGTGTAATTGTTGTTTATTGAGGTGTTCATGCAGGGCTCATATGTGAAAGAGACAGTGGTTAAAAAAAAAAGATCCCATGCTGATCGTAATCTCCAACAACACCTTGTGCGTCTTTCAGAAATTGGATGCATATGACTGAATAGATTGTAAATTCTACCTGTTCTTTCCATAGTTGCAGACATATGGGCCTATTTCCTATATAGTGCACTACTTTATGGGTCCTGGTTAAAAGTAGTGCACTACTTTATGGGTCCTGGTTAAAAGTAGTGCACTCCTTAATGGTCCTGGTCAAAAGTAGTGCACTACTTTATGGGTCCTGGTCAAAAGTAGTGCACTACTTTATGGGGCCTGATCAAAAGTAGTGCACTACTTTATGGGTCCTGGTCAAAAGTAGTGCACTACTTTATGGGTCCTGGTCAAAAGTAGTGCACTACTTTATGGGTCCTGGTCAAAAGTAGTGCACTACTTTATGGGTCCTGGTCAAACGTAGTGTACTTTATGGGGAATAGGGTGATATTTTGACCCATAATCACATCACCACCGTATGAAAGCTCAGAAAATAGTTTTACTAGTAAAATGCTGCACAAGCTCAGTAATTGGATGCTACTGTGTTTTCATGAACTGCTCCTATACTGGTCTGAGATCGTTTATATATATTTTTGTCCGGTGCTATATTAGCTTGATTGTAGGTTACCATCCACAGTTTTTACAATGGGCCCAGTCTTATATTCTTTAAGTAGTCTTATATCATATTTATATCTTATTCACATGATTGATTATTCATAGTGACAGTCACGTTGCGTCTAAGTAAAAGCTGGCCTTTTTTATTGCAAAGTTTACATTAAAAGTACTTTGGCATTCTAGATGATGTCAGTCAGAGTTTGAGCCTTGATTATTGAGCATCTAGAACATGAACAAGATTCCCTAGGAGGACAGTGCACAACGAACATTCTACTTGCATATATCTGAATCAACCAATGTTACAATTCAGCTTAATTGTGTTTGTATTCCGTCTGTTGTGTGAGAGAAAGACAGATGGATGAACTGATAAGAGAGCACGTGGGAGAGTAATTAAGGCACTTGAGTGACAAAAGGCATGTGAATGTAAGCGGGCAAGATGGCTAGTGTGAATGAGCCAATATAAAAGAGTCCATCTTGTCTCTACAATGGAGGAAGACCGGTTTAAATGTGTGAACGCGTTTGGGCCTTGTGTCCCTGGCAACCGCTTTGGTCTTGCCCACAAAGGGTAAAGAAAAAGGAATCTCTTGTTGAAATGCATTCATTTTAGTGTTAAATGGCTAAAAGTGTTTTTATTTTCATATAATAATGAATTATATCTATAACTGAGTTGATGTCTGAGGGCCTCTATGTTGAATAAAAACAAAAACAAACGTTGACCACTAATTTCAAGCTACGTATCAAAGCCAGTGAAATACTAGTAATTCAATACAACTGCATGAATGAAGGTGTGGTGTACCACTGTAAAAATATACGTTTGGTGGTTTTCTATCTAGTGTGAGTGGGAACACTACCACAGGCATTTGCATCTCCGTAATTTGAGATAAACAAAAAATGTATTTTGTCTCGTGACATGCATGTCATGTATACCTAGGTAACTCTAGCTACAGTAGCCTGAGGCAAGGCACAAGCAGTGTTACTTTTAATCAGCATAAATATTGTTGAAGAAAAAAAAAACATTACTTTGTGTGCAATTCAAAGACCTGAGCCAGCTAGCTGTCATCGGTAACAAATCAGGTTTGAATAACCTACCGTAAACATTTATTTTACGGTCGGGACTGACTGCACCTCTGAAAGTGTACATGACTCAAGCTGCTCGTTTTGAACATGACCACTTTTAAGCAACCTAAAGCCATCAATCTATGTAACTATTTTCCAATACAGGCATTATTTTGATAACCCAGCTAACTATATACACTGAGTGTACAAAACATTAGGAACACCTGCTCTTTCCATGACAGACTGACCAGGTAAATCCAGGTGAGAGCTACTGTATGATCCCTTATTGGATGTCACCTTCAATCAGTGTAGATGAAGGGGAGGAGACGGGTTAAAGAAGGATTTTTAAGCTTTGAGACAATTGATACATGAATTGTGTATGTGTGCCATTCAGAGGGCGAATGAGCAAGACAAAATATTTACGTGCCTTTGAACGGGTTATGGTAGTAGGTGCCAGGCACACCGGTTTGAGTGTGTGAAGAACTGCAATGCTGCTGGGTTTGTCTCACTCAACAGTTTCCCGTGTGTATCAAGGATGGTCCAGCACCCAAAGGACCTACCAGCCAACTTGACACAACTGTAGGAAGCATTGGAGTCAACATGGGCCAGAATACCTGTGGAACGCTTTCGAAACACAAAGAATTGAGGCTGTTCTGAGGGCAAAATGGGGTGCAACGCAATATTAGGAAGGTGTTCCTAATGTTTTGTACACTCAGTGTATGTGGTACAGAAGATAAGTTATTCAAGTCGAAGTTGGATATTAGTAGTGCTGTAGCAAAGGATTTATTATCCAACACTTTGTGAATTTATTAATAAGTTTAAAACCTACAAATATAGTATCTTAATTCCAATAAAAAATGCATGTAAGTGAAATGAGCTTTCCAACACTCTGAAGCTTTCTTTACCCTTAGTGGTCGTTGCTACGGTTAACAATAGGCCTCGTGTCATTGATGACACAAACCTGTCCTCCTCCAAAGCTGACCATAAAAGTGGACGACATATTCAGCTGGAAACAGTACAACTTGATCAATATTTTGCATGGTTCTTACTTTTTTTAAGACAACGTTCCTCACCTATCTCTGAAGTTTTTCAGCTGATATGTTACCTTGCAATACCAGGATACAATCCAAAAAACATTAGCCTACATGTCTTAAGCCAAAAAAGGATTGATTGATCTCATTCAGTGTGCATTGGGCAAGCTACCTTTGGTGCAAAACAACATGGTTAAACCATTTTAAATAAAAAAAATGCAGGCAGCTCTTAATGAAATAACAAGGGGGAATAAGAACAGAATATACAAATCAGCAAAAAGTCAACTCGACCTTAACGTCCATGTGCCAGGTTTTGAAGGTTGCGAAAAGAGAAGTTGAAGAGGTGCCTGAAGCTTGTGTGCAAGAGCTGAATGTTGTGCAAAAGCTGGGTATGTCCTATTGTCCTGGATGGAAGATAAGGTGGCGGGGATTAAAAAGATGGGTCTCACACTTCATGCACATCACAAGATGGGTTCCCAATTTGATATATCCCTTATCCCCTTGTGTAGATCCACAATTACTTGATAGACGTAAGAAATATGGTAATGAGCCATATTGCCTTCTAAGGAATTTACCAAATTGCTTACGACCCTTTCAGATCTAAGTTAGGGTCGACCTAAAATATTAGGCATTCTCACTGGCATGTCCGACTGACAGGTATAATATGCCCATATAAGCAATAAAGCACTGGGTCCATCTCATCTTCGGCGGAATGTCAGAGTGAATGACTCACCAGTTGAGGGGTTCTAGGGCTCCTCCTGTTGGCAGCCTGTCTCCTTCAGCTCCTCCTCCACCTCGCAGTCTAGGTTGGCGGTGTGGAACTCGGCCACGTACAGGTTCTTGTCGATGCTGCCAGGGATGGGCTTGATGTCGGTGACCAGCTGGTCCTCGATGGACTTCAGGTTGAAGCGGTCCTCAGAGGTGATCAGGTTGATGGCCAGGCCCAGGTGACCAAACCTCCCTGAGAGAGACAATACCACAGAGGGATGGAATGGACATGTTGCCAGGATGCAAAACAGAGCATTCAGATATTAAAAGTTGATAAAAAGCATTGACATAATACCACAAGAAGCACATAAACAACACAAGGAAGTTCTATACCTGATCTTCCAATGCGATGCAGGTATGTCTCGGCGTTCTTGGGGAAGTCGAAGTTGATGACGACATTGACGGCTTGGATGTCAATACCTCTGGTGAACAGATCTATTTCAAACAGTAAAATCAACTGTACTACATACCCAAGTAAAATCTGATAGTACCAGACAAAATATACAGAAACAATTCATATGGACACGCAGTGCTTTACAAAAAGACGTGTCATTGGTAGCACTGGTGCTCCCAACTTATAAAAGTTTAAGAGCACAACATAACATTTAGGAGCACCAGAGCATCCATTGAACCCCCCCATTGAATGAACTGCTGCCATTTAATAATGGAACACTAGTGACTTTAATAATGTTTACATCCTGCTTTACTCATTTCATATGTATATACTGTATTCTATTTTAGTCAATGCCACTCAGACGTTGGTCGTCCTAATATACATGTTTTTCTTCATTCCATTCTTTTACTTTTAGATTTGTGTGTACTGTTGTGAATTGGTAGATACTACTGCACTGTTTGGAGCTAGGAACACAAGCATTTAGTTAGATACTACTGCACTGTTGGAGCTAGGAACACAAGCATTTAGTTAGATACTACTGCACTGTTGGAGCTAGGAACACAAGCATTTAGTTAGATACTATTGTACTGTTGGAGCTAGGAACACAAGCATTTAGTTAGATACTACTGCACTGTTGGAGCTAGGAACACAAGCATTTAGTTAGATACAACTGCACTGTTGGAGCTAGGAACACACACATTTAGTTAGATACTACTGTACTGTTAGAGCTAGGAACACAAGCATTTAGTAAGATACTACTGCACTGTTGGAGCTAGGAACACAAGCATTTAGTTAGATACTACTGCACTGTTGGAGCTAGGAACACAAGCATTTAGTTAGATACAACTGCACTGTTGGAGCTAGGAACACACACATTTAGTTAGATACTACTGTACTGTTAGAGCTAGGAACACAAGCATTTAGTTAGATACTACTGTACTGATGGAGCTAGGAACACAAGCATTTAGTTAGATACTTCTGTACTGTTAGAGCTAGGAACACAAGCATTTAGTAAGATACTACTGCACTGTTGGAGCTAGGAACACAAGCATTTAGTTAGATACTACTGCACTGTTAGAGCTAGGAACACAAGCATTTAGTTAGATACTACTGTACTGTTGGAGCTAGGAACACAAGCATTTAGTAAGATACTACTGCACTGTTGGAGCTAGGGACATAAGCATTTAGTTCGATACCAATGCACTGTTGGAGCTAGAAGCAAAAGCATTTAGTTAGATATTACGGCACTGTCAGAGCTAGAAGCACAAGCATTTAGTTAGATACTACTGCACTGTTGGAACTAGGAACACAAGCATTTAGTTAGATACTACTGTACTGTTGGAGCTAGGAACACACACATTTAGTTAGATACTACTGTACTGATGGAGCTAGGAACACAAGCATTTAGTTAGATACTACTGTAGTGATGGAGCTAGGAACACAAGCATTTAGTTAGATACTACTGTAGTGATGGAGCTAGGAACACAAGCATTTAGTTAGATACTACTGTACTGATGGAGCTAGGAACACAAGCATTTAGTTAGATACTACTGTACTGATGGAGCTAGGAACACAAGCATTTAGTTAGATACTACTGTACTGTTGGAGCTAGGAACACAAGCATTTAGTTAGATACTACTGTACTGATGGAGCTAGGAACACAAGCATTTAGTTAGATACTACTGTACTGTTGGAGCTAGGAACACAAGCATTTTGCTACACCCACAATAACATCTGCTAAATATGTGTGTGACCAATAAAATGTGATTTGATTTGTGACCCAAAAATATGGTATATATTTAAATGTCGACTTTTACTAATTTTAGCTTTTCATGCTTTTCATATTGAAATCAAGAAGAAGAAAAATAAGGAGAAATAAACATGTTTACCGTGCAATGTCACACGCATCCCTATCAATGAAGACTAGGCTTGGCCAAATTTTATTGCAGATTTTCTAAAATTGAAGCTGGTTCTGGAGGTATTCTAAGGATGATTATCAGGTTGCATAAACATGATTAGTGCATTCCCCTCACAATTTTGGCCTTCAAATTTGTTTTCTAAACTAAATAAAGAGAATAGGTTGCTGCTGCTGTCTGGGAGGCAGGCTTATGTGCCTGGGTACGACCATGAAACGAATGAATATGTGATTGCTTTTACTCTAGGGCACTCAGAAACAACGGTAGAGCGAAGCCTAATCTTTACAAAAATTATTTGGTGGACTTTTCTTTCTAGGCGCACTGGTGCTCCCAAATTAATATTCCAGGTCGCACATATAATATTTAGAATCACATTCAACCAAAATGGTTACACTTTAGAACCCTGTGGACACGTACCGGTGCAGACAAGATTTCTGCAGAGTCCATTTCTGAAGTCGTGGAACACACGATTTCTGTACTCCTGTGAGGATTAAAAGAACACTGCATGAGAGCACTGAACACACAACCTCAGAAAAGCATCTCTTCTCATGGCTCCCATACATTGACTAGCACAAACTCATATATTTTTTAAATTTTAAAAAATGTATTTCACCTTTATTTAACCAGGTAGGCTAGTTGAGAACAAGTTCTCATTTACAACTGCGACCTGGCCAAGATAAAGAATAGCAGTGTGAACAGACAACAACACAGAGTTACACATGGAGTAAACAATAAACAAGTCAATAACACAGAAAAAAAAAGGAGTCATATACATAGACGAATAGTTACAATTTTAGCAGATTAACACTGGAGTGATAAATGATCAGATGGTCATGTGCAGGTAGAGATACTGGTGTGCAAAAGAGCAGAAAAGTAAATAAATAAAAACAGTATGGGGATGAGGTAGGTAAATTGGGTGGGCTATTTACCGATGGACTATGTACAGCTGCAGCAATCAGTTAGCTGCTCAGATAGCAGATGTTTAAAGTTGGTGAGTGAGATAAAAGTCTCCAACTTCAACGATTCTTGCAATTCGTTCCAGTCACAGGCAGCAGAGAACTGGAAGGAAAGGCAGCCAAATGAGGTGTTGGCTTTAGGGATGATCAGTGAGATACACCTGCTGGAGCGCGTGCTACGGGTGGGTGTTGCCATCGTGACCAGTGAACTGAGATAAGGCGGAGCTTTACCTAGCATGGACTTGTAGATGACCTGGAGCCAGTGGGTCTGGCGACTAATATGTAGCGAGGGCCAGCCGACTAGAGCATACAGGTCGCAGTGGTGGGTGGTATAAGGTGCTTTAGTAACAAAGCGGATGGCACTGTGATAAACTGCATCCAGTTTGCTGAGTAGAGTATTGGAAGCCATTTTGTAGATGACATCGCCGAAGTCGAGGATCGGTAGGTTAGTCAGTTTTACTAGGGTAAGTTTGGCGGCGTGAGTGAAGGAGGCTTTGTTGTGAAATAGAAAGCTGACTCTAGATTTGATTTTGGATTGGAGATGTTTGATATGAGTCTGGAATGAGAGTTTACAGTCTAGCCAGACACCTAGGTACTTATAGATGTCCACATATTCTAGGTCGGAACCATCCAGGGTGGTGATGCTAGTCGGGCGTGCGGGTGCAGGCAGCGAACGGTTGAAAAGCATGCATTTGGTTTTACTAGCGTTTAAGAGCAGTTGGAGGCCACGGAAGGAGTGTTGTATGGCGTTGAAGCTCGTTTGGAGGTTAGATAGCACAGTTTCCAAGGAAGGGCCAGAAGTATACAGAATGGTGCCGTCTGCGTAGAGGTGGATCACGGAATCCCCCGCAGCAAGAGCAACATCATTGATATATACAGAGAAAAGAGTCGGCCCGAGAATTGAACCCTGTGGCACCCCCATAGAGACTGCCAGAGGACCGGACAACATGCCCTCCGATTTGACACACTGAACTCTGTCTGCAAAGTAGTTGGTGAACCAGGCAAGGCAGTCATTAGAAAAACCGAGGCTACTGAGTCTGCCGATAAGAATATGGTGATTGACAGAGTCGAAGGCCTTGGCCAGGTCGATGAAGACGGCTGCACAGTACTGTCTTTTATCGATGGCGGTTATGATATCGTTTAGTACCTTGAGCGTGGCTGAGGTGAACCCGTGACCGGCTCGGAAACCAGATTGCACAGCGGAGAAGGTACGGTGGGATTCGAGATGGTCAGTGATCTGTTTGTTGACTTGCCTTTGAAGACCTTATATAGGCAGGGAAGGATGGATATAGGTCTGTAACAGTTTGGGTTCAGGGTGTCTCCCGCTTTGAAGAGGGATGACCGCGGCAGCTTTCCAGTTCTTGGGGATCTCAGCCGATATGAAAGAGAGGTTGAACGGGTTGGTAATAGGGGTTGCGACAATGGCGGCGGATAGTTTCAGAAATAGAGGGTCCAGATTGTCAAGTCCAGCTGATTTGTATGTGTCCAGGTTTTGCAGCTCTTTCAGAACATCTGCTATCTGGTTTTGGGTAAAGGAGAAGTTGAGGAGGCTTGGGCGAGTAGCTGCGGGGGGCGTGGAGCTGTTGGCCGAGGTTGGAGTAGCCAGGAGGAAGGCATGGCCAGCCGTTGAGAAATGCTTGTTGAAGTTTTCGATTATCATGGATTTATCGGTCAGTGGGCAGCTGGGAGGAGGTGCTCTTGTTCTCCATGGACTTTACAGTGTCCCATAACTTTTTGGAGTTAGAGCTACAGGATGCACATTTCTGCTTGAAAAAGCTGGCCTTTGCTTTCCCAACTGACTGCGTGTGTTGGTTCCTGACTTCCCTGAACAGTTGCATATCGTGGGGACTATTCGATGCTATTGCAGTCCGCCACAGAATGTTTTTGTGCTGGTCGAGGGCAGTCAGGTCTGGAGTGAACCAGGGGCTATATCTGTTCTTAGTTCTGCATTTTTTTAACGGAACATGCTTATCTAAGATGGTGAGGAAGTTACTTTTGAAGAATGACCAGGCATCCTCAACTGACGGGATGAGGTCAATGTCCTTCCAGGATACCCGGGCCAGGTCGATTAGAAAGGCCTGCTCGCAGAAGTGTTTTAGGGAGAGTTTGACAGTGATTAGGTGTGGTCGTTTGACTGCGGACTCGTAGCGGATACAGGCAATGAGGCAGTGATCGCTGAGATCCTGATTGAAGACAGCGGAGGTGTATTTGGAGGGCCAGTTGGTCAGGATAACGTCTATGAGGGTGCCCTTGTTTACAGATTTAGGGTTGTACCTGGTGGGTTCCGTGATGATTTGTGTGAGATTGAGGGCATCTAGCTTAGATTGTAGGACTGCCGGGGTGTTAAGCGTATCCCAGTTTAGGTCAGCTAACAGAACAAACTCTGAAGCTAGATGGGGGGACGATCAATTCACAAATGATATCCAGGGCACAGCTGGGAGCTGAGGGGGGTCGGTAGCAGGCGGCAACAGTGAGAGACTTATTTCTGGAGAGATTCATTTTTTAAATTAGAAGTTTGAACTGTTTGCGTATGGACCTGGAAAGTATGACATTACTTTGCAGGCTATCTCTGCAGTAGACTGCAACTCCTCCCCCTTTGGCAGTTCTATCTTGACGGAAAATGTTATAGTTGGGTATGGAAATCGCAGAATTTTTGGTGGCCTTCCTAAGCCAGGATTCAGATACAGCAAGGACATCAGGGTTGGCAGAGTGTGCTAAAGCAGTGAGTAAAACAAACTTAGGGAGGAGGCTTCTGATGTTGACATGCATGAAACCAAGGCTTTTTCGATCACAGAAGTCAACAAATGAGGGTGCCTGGGGATATGCAGGGCCTGGGTTTACCTCCACATCACCCGCGGAACAGAGGAGGAGTAGGATGAGGGTGCGGCTAAAGGCTATCAAAACTGGTCACCTAGAGCATTGGGGACAAAGAATAAAAGGAGCAAATTTCTGGGCGTGGTAGAATATATTCAGGGCATAATGCGCAGACAGGGGTATGGTGGTGTGCGGGTACAGCGGAGATAAGCCCAGGCACTGGGTGATGATAAGAGAGGTTGTGTCTCTGGACATGCTGGTTGTAATGGGTGAGGTCACCACATGTGTGGGAGGTGGGACAAAGGAGGTATGAAGAGTGGAACTAGGGGGTCCATTGTAAACTAAAACAATGATAACTAACCTGTACAACAGTATACAAGGCATATTGACAATTGAGAGAGACATACAGCGAGGCATAAAGTAATCACAGGTGTTGATTGGGAGAGCTAGCTAAAACAACAGCTAATCAGCTAACACAACAACAGCAGGTAAAATGGCGATGACTAGGCAGAGAGGGTCGGATTAACTACACACAGAGCCTGAGTTCGCGGCTGGGGCCGACAGATAAAAATAAATAAACAGAATGGAGTACCGTGATTAATGGACAGTCCAGCAGGCATCAGCTATGTAGCCAAGTTATCATAGTGTCCAGGGGGCAGCAGTAGATGGAACAGGGGAGCCACCACTATGCTAGCGACACGGCGTTTAAAGTTAGTAGCCCTGGGCTAGTAGGAGCGTCTGCTCCGACGGAGGCCGGATGAAGGCACAGCGGATGGAGTATTCGTCGGCAGACCAGTCGTGGTGGTGCGGCGGGGCGCCGTGTCGACAGAGAATCCAAGCCAGATGGCGAAAGAGGTATTGTGGAATTTAGTTTGCTAGCCGGGAGATGTGCCTGGCTCACAGCTAACTGGTTCTAGCTTCGTGGCAGTGGCGTTAGCCACTATATCCAATCGGTAGCAGCGGTGATCCGGTGCCAAGGTCCAGAGTTTACAGCAAGGATCCGGTGGAGTTTTGGGCTCTAGCCGTGTATGAGTGGGGTTCAGGTGAACAGCTGAGTAGGCCGGGAGGTGGGCCTCAGGCATAGCTTCGGTACTGGGTGCCACGGTGTGTGAAAGCTAGCCAGTGGTCCAGGGATTACGGCAGGAATCTGCCGTTGTTGTGGAGAGACAGTCCGATATTGGTAGACTAGCGAGTATTATCCAGGCTAAAAACAGGGCTGGTATCTGTGCAGAAGGTAAAAGCCGCTAGCAGTGCCTAACAATGACTAAATAGCTTGTAGCTAATTAGCTGGTTAGCTTCTGGAGATTCTTGAATGTGTTCTAAAATTGAAAATAATAGCGATTCCGTATCACATTGGGTGAGGCAGGTTACCGGAAGGTATAATCGAATAAAAAATCGAAAAGAGATTGAAAATAAATTGAAATATATATACAAAAAATGCGAAAAATACAAAAGTACACGAGAGGACAAAACAAACACGTCTTCACTGCTACGCCATCTTGGAGACATAATCTCCTCTCTGGTCAGGTTTTTTCTTATAGGACAAATAACATGAATCTGAATCATCATTAAATCTGGTATGGTTTGTAGACCCACTAAATATGTTAATAATAATATTAATGGGTTGGAACCAGTCTTGGGAACAGAACCAAAAACTGGAAAATATTTTTTTCCAGGAACAGAATCAGAACCACGAACTAAAGTAATCTATACTGTTCCGGAACAGAATTGTTATTTTAAAACCAAGGGAACTGGTTAACAAAGTTATTTTAAGTTGCGGTAATTTTTTCCCAGTCCAACAAAAAGCAAAGCACTTATGCAAAGCCCTCACTCTGTCACTCAGAAACTTATTCCAGTGTCTGCCTGACAGAAAATATTTGCCAGTGTGTAGGCAATCCTCTGTAGGTACAATTCTGTGGGCCTAATTATGATAATTGTCATAACAACAAGATGCACAGTGCTTCAAGCTAAGCCATCTCCTGTATCGCCTCTCACTCTCTCCCCACCCGCCAAATGTCAGTCGCATCTCGCGCCTTACTCTAGTCTGTCCAATGCATGTAAATAGCTTGCCCGCTCCATAGCAAGCTGCTCTATCCGCACTGATTGGTGAAGTAATTAATGTCGAGCAACAATGCCTTCAGAAAGTATTCACATCCCTTCACTTTTTCCAAATGTTGTTGTGTTACAGCCTGAATTTAAAATTTATTAAATTGTGATTTTTTCTTCATCGCTGGCCTACACACAATATCCCATAATATCAAAGTGGATTTTTTTTATTTTTACAAATTCATAAAAAATTAAAAGCTGAAATGTCTTGAGTCAATAAGTATTCAACCCCTTTGTTATGGCAAGCCTAAATAAGTTCAGGAGTAAACATCTGCTTAACAAGTCACATAATAAGTTGCATGGACTCACTGTGTGTGCAATAATAGTGTTTAACATAATTTTTGAATGACTATCTCATCTCTGTACCCCACACATACAATTATCTGTAAGGTCCGCAAGAGATTCGTGGCACCATAATTTACATAAATACATCAAAACACATGGCTTGATACCATTCCATTTGCCCCATTCCAGCCATTATTATGAGCCGTCCTCCCCTCAGCAGCCTCCACTGGTAAGGTCCCCCAGTCGAACAGTAAATGTCAAACACAGATTCAACCAAAGAGCGAGGCACCTATTGGTAGATACATTTTTTGTTGTTGTTTAAAGCAGACATGGAATATTCCTTTGAGCATGGTGAAGTTATTAATTACACTTTGGATGGTGTATCAATACATCCTGTTACTACAAAGATACAGGCGTCCTTCCTAACTCTTTTGCCGGAAAGGAAGGAAACCGCTCAGGGATTTCACCACAGGGCCAATGGTGACTTTAAAACAGTTTAATGGCTGTGATAGGAGAAAACTGAGAATGGATCAATGATATTGTAGTTACTCCACAATACTAATCTAATTGACAGAGTAAAAGGGAAGCCTGTACAGAATATTCCAAAACATGCATCCTGTTTGCAACAAGGCACTAAAGTAATACTACAAAAAATGTGGCAAAGCAATTCACTGTTTGTCCTGAATACAAAGTGTTATGTTTGTGGAAAATCCAACGCAAACATTACTGAGTACCACTCTCCATATATTCAAGCATAGTGGTGGCTGCATCATGTTATAGGTAAGCTTGTAATCATTAAGGACTGGGGAGTTTCTCAGGATAAAAAGGAAACGGAATGGAAACACAGACAAAATCCTAAAGGAAAAGCTGGCTCAGTCTGCTTTCCACCAGTCACTGGGAGATTAATTCAACTTTCAGCAGGACAATAGCCTAAAACACAAGGCCAAATTTACACTTGTGTTACTTACCAAGAAGACAGTGAATGTTCCTGTGGCCGAGTTACAGTTTTAACTTAAATCTGGTTGTCTAGCAATTGTTCAACAAACAATTTTATCATCATTTTCAATACATTAGCAGAAATAAAAAAATAAAACAACATTTTCACTTTGTCATTATGGGGTATTGTGTGTAGATGGTTTTAATCCATTTTGAATTTAGGCTGTAACAACAAAATGTGGAATATGTCAAGGGTTTTAGTTTAATTTATTTGCACCACAAAGAAAACAAGTGACAAAACAGATTTACTAAAAATATATATAACAAATCAAATGTGCAGGTGCGGTTGGAAGCCCAGTGGCTTATATGAAAAACACACCACAAAAAAGCAATATACAATATGTCATGAAAATCAAAGGTGCCAGATCAGCTAGCCAAACTCTCTTTCTCTCTTGGGGGAGTTGGCCCAGTTTTATGACTTAATGTTGTAAACTTTCTCTCTCTTGCACTGCAGTATGGAGAAGTTAAACATCCCTTTGTTGTAACAGGGACAGACTTTGCCAAAACTTCAAACATCAAACAATGAACATTGGGACAATATATTTCAATATCCAAATGTTGGGAATTATGACAAATGTAATATAGAAATGAATGTCTATTTTGTGATGACATTAAAATGGTCAGAAAGACTGTATAACATGCTAACTGTAACTCTGAACGTGTACACGTCCTAGTGATCAGGTTTACATCTAAAATAAATTATTAAGTATAAGAATACTTTTGAAAAGATAGAAATGTGATTTTACCCTTTTCATATAAACCTGGGCCAAGTCGGTAACCACGCCCATGTGAGTACAGGCATTGTTTCAACATGACGGAACCGGCTTTCCGACCAGAGTGCTTAAGAGGACTCGCTGAAAAATGTACATATTAGACCAAAATGGTCTAAATGGTTTAAAACTATAAGACCAGAAAATGGTAAGACCCTCTGAAACTTTCAACGAGTGAAGGTGAAGGAAGACTAGACTACACATTCACAGCCTGCAGCTGTATATGTAAAATAGCCTAGGAAACTCGACCAAAGACGGGAGGCAAAGAACAGTTTCTCTCACCATCATGAGGTATCTATTCTAACAAACTTAGGGAAATACAGATCCCTCTCAACACTGTGTGGGACCTCTGATGTATCCATTCTAACAAACACTCCAGAACAAAAGAAGCCTACAACTAAGAAGGACATTGTGACCTCTGGGGGACAACCAGAGACTTAAATCGAAACACTTCCCATAGACGGATCGAATTCAACAGAGAGATGACAAAGACATCCACGCGTAAATATATACATCGCAATTATTTTAGAATGAGTATTCATATTCCCATGAGCATAGCTTCCACATATCTTTGTCTCTCCTGCTCTTTATCTTTCCCCACCCCCTTTCCATTGTGTAACAAGCTGTCATATTGTGTTAGGCCACTAGGGACTTTTCATATGCATTAGGTTAGTAATCGATAACCTATACCATGTGTGTTTATGTATTTCTGTGTGATTATTTAGTTAGTATTTATTTATTTTATTTTTTCAATTTTATTAGGATCCCCATTAGCTGTTGCAAAAGCGGCAGCTACTCTTCCTGGGGTCCACGCAAAACATGAAACATAATACAGAATGACATAATACAGAACATCAATAGACAAGAACAGCTCAAGGACAGAACTACATACATGTTTGTAAAGGCACACGTAGCCTACATATCAATGCATACGCACAAACTATCTAGGCGTTGTGCCGCATGTTGCTTTATCTGTTTTTTGAAACCAGGTTTGCTGTTTATTTTAGCAATATGAGATGGAAGGAAGATCCTGACAAAATATCCCGTTTACTACGGGAACGTTATTTTTCCAAAAATGAAAATAGTGCCCCCTAGTCACAAAAGGTTAATGACTCCAACCTAAGTGTATGTAAACTTCCGACTTCAACTGTATATTAGCCCTCAAGATTACAATTAAGAGCATCTTTGCAACCATTGAATCTATATGTTTTGACAATAACAGCTTACAATCTAAGGTAACGCCAAGTAATTTAGTCTCCTCAACATGTTCAACAGCCACACCATTCATTACCAGATAAAGCTGAGGTCTAGCACTTAAGGAATGATTTGTACCAAATACAATGCTCTTAGTTCTAGAGATGTTCAGGACCAGTTTATTACTGGCCACCCATTCCAAAACAGACTGCACATCTTTGTTAAGGGTTTCAGTGACTTCATTAGCTGTGGTTGCTGATGTGTATATAGTTGAATCATCAGAATACACGGACACACATGCTTTGCTTAATGCCAGTGGCAGGTCATTGATAAAAATAGAAACGAGTAGAGGGCCTAGAGAGCTGCCCTGTGGTACACCACACTTTACATGTTTGACATGAGAAAAGCTTCCATTAAATAAATAATTAAGCCAATTTGTGTGTCACTGATTCATCGCTTAGGCTAAGGTTCTTGTGGATTAAGATATTTGCGAAGTTCAGAATGAGACTGATATGAAGAAATGATTGATTGATAACTGGTATATCGATGTATTCTTGAGTTAATTCGGGAAACTGTAACTCATTAAATAAACTTTTCCCATGATGCCCCAAATTACTAATGAATTAGTTGCATGATTAATTTAATTGAGTAATAATTAAACGTAGGAGGTAATTAAGTACCAAAAAAAAGTTAAAAAAAAAGATAAAACCTACTATTCATAAATTAATTGATCAGTAATCACAAGAAAAAAATGTGTTTTGTTTAAATGTGTGTGTGAGAAATAGGCTATACGGAGGATATTACTGAGCAGTTCGTTTCATCAGGCTGACCCCCAGTCTGTCCGTAGAGCTCCGAGAGAGGACTGTGTCGAGGCACAGATCTTGGGAAGAATACCAAAATATTTATTCGGGCATTGAAGTTTCCCAAGAACACAGTGACCTCCATCATTCTTAAATGGAAGAAGTTTGGAACCACTAATACCCTTCCTAGAACTGGCTACCCGGCCAAACTGAGCAATCGGGGGAGAAGGACCTTGCTCAGTGAGGTGACCAAGAACCCCATGGCCAATCTGATAGCGCTACAGAGTACCTCTGTGGAGATGGGAACCTTCCAGAAGGACAACCATGTTTGCAGCACTCCACCAATCAGACCAGACAGAAGCATCACGTCTGGAAGAAACCTGGCACCATCCTTACGGTGAAGCATGGTGGTGGCAGCACCATGCTGTGGGGATGTTTTTCAGCGGCAGGGACTGGTAGACTAGTCAGGTTCGAGGGAAAGATGAACGGAGCAAAGTACAGAGAGGTCCTTGATGAAAACCTGCTCCAGAGCGAGCGCTTCAGGACCTCAGACTAGGGCGAAGGTTCACCTTCCAACAGAATAATGACCCTAAGCACACAGCCAAGTCAACGCAGCAGTGGCTTCGGGACAAGTCTCTAAATGCCCTTGAGTGGCCCAGCCAGAGCCGGACTTGAACCCAATCTAACATCTGTGGAGAAACCTGAAAATAGCTGTGCACCGACGCTCCCCATCCAACCTGACAGAGTTTGAGGGGACCTGCAGAGAAGAATGGGAGGAACTCCCCAAATACAGGTGTGCCAAACTTGTAGCGTCATGTTTTTGCAAACATTTCTAAAACCTGTTTTTGATTTAATCAATTATAGAATAAGGCAAAATGTGCAAAAAGTCAAGGGGTCTGAATACTTTCCGGATACACAGTAGATTGGGGATAACAAAAGTCCAATTATTGAACCCTGTGGCATGTCACAGAACATCTTGGCCCTGGTAGATGCACAGCCGTTTGCATAAACAAATGGTTCTCTATCATAAACATAATTATATAACCAATTATATGTATAATCATGAAAACCATAGTATTGCAATCTAGAAAGTAATATTTCATGATCAACCTTGTCAAACGCTTTGGATACATCTAAAAAGATGCCAAGAGAATATTCATTGTTGTTTAGGGCAGTAAATATTTTCTCCCCAAGTTGCAAAAGAGCCATATCTGTGGAGTAGTTTTTACCAAAACCATTTTGTAGCTCATATAGAATACAGTGTTGATTTAAATGTTTCAATATTTTCATAGACACATTTTTACAAGGATTCTGTAAAAAACATGGTAGTACAGATATTGGGCAATCATTTGTAAAACATCAAATATTGTCACGGCCTTTGAATGAAGAGGACCAAGGTGCAGCGTTGTGAGTGTACATATTATTTTTATTAGAAAAGACGCCGAACAAAACAATAAACACTACAAAACAAATCATGAAGCTAAAGGCTATGTGCCCTATACAAAGTCAACCTCCCACAAAGACAGGTGGAAAAAGGGCTACCTAAGTATGGTTCACAGAGACAACGATAGACAGCTGTGCCTGATTGAGAACCCTACCCAGCCAAAACATAGAAACACAAATAATAGAACACAGAATACCCACCCAAAATCACACCCTGACCAAACCAAATAGACACAAAAAGGATCTCGAAGGTCAGGGCGTGACAAATATTTAGAAACAATACGAGTTTGCGAAGCTCAGTAATTGAGGAAGACACTGACTTCACCAAAAAGGCCCCAATCTCATCATGCTGCTGCTGATCTTAAAGCGCTCACAATTAATTTAGTTTAAAATTCTACATCTACTGCTACTAATCAATACCATCTGTTAATTTCCAGCGGCCAAAGAGAAGTGGAAAATTGGAAAGTGGTCAGAAATGTCAGTATAAAGTATACCTGTATTAGCAACATTATTTAAATAATTAGTAAAAAATATGATCAATAAGGGTGGCAGACGAACTGGTCAGTCTGCGGTCTTCTAGATGAGGGGATCAGATGAACTGGTCAGTCTGTGGTCTTATAGATGAGGGGATACAGATGTGCTGGTCAGTCTGTGGCCTTATAGATGAGGGGATACAGATGAACGGAGCAAAGTACAGAGAGGTCCTTGATGAAAACCTGCTCCAGAGCGAGCGCTTCAGGACCTCAGACCACCAAACTGTGGTCTTATAGATGAGGAGATACAGATGAACTGGTCAGTCTGTGGTCTTATAGATGAGGAGATACAGATGAACTGTCAGTCTGTGGTCTTATAGATGAGGGGATACAGATGAACTGGTCAGTCTGTGGTCTTATAGATGAGGAGATAAGATACAGATGAACTGGTCAGTCTGTGGTCTTATAGATGAGGAGATACAGATGAACTGGTCAGTCTGTGGTCTTATAGATGAGGAGATACAGATGAACTGGTCAGCCTGTGGTCTTATAGATGAGGAGATACAGATAGGTGGAGTATAAAGTATTCAACAAGTCAGATGAACTGGTCAGTCAGTGGTCTTATAGATGAGGAGATACAGATGAACTGGTCAGTCTGTGGTCTTATAGATGAGGGGATACAGATGAACTGGTCAGTCTGGGGTCTTATAGATGAGGGGATACAGGTGAACTGGTCAGTTTGTGGTCTTATAGATGAGGGGATACAGATGAACTGGTCAGTCTGTGGTCTAATAGATGAGGGGATACAGATGAACTGGTCAGTCTGTGGTCTTATAGATGAGGGGATACAGATGAACTGGTCAGTCGGTGGTCTTATAGATGAGGGGACACAGATAGATGGAGTATAAAGTATTCAACAAGTCAGATGAACTGGTCAGTCTGTGGTCTAGTAGATGAGGGGATACAGATAGATGGAGTATAAAGTATTCAACAAGTCAGATGAACTGGTCAGTCTGGGGACTTATAGATGAGGAGATACAGATGAACTGGTTAGTCTGGGGACTTATAGATGAGGGGATACAGATGAACTGGTCAGTATTCAACAAGTCAGGTGTCAGTGAGTGGTTCTCTTCAATAAGTTTATGTTGTAATCATCCAATAGAAAACAAATTGTATCTTCATTATTAATCAAACCAAAGGTTGATGCAAGGACAAATGAAACTCCCAATATTGGAATCGGGTAGATGGATGCAATACCACTTTACCACTCAAAAATGACGTGGGTGGTGTAAGAATATTCTGAAGATAAATACACAATGGAAAGGACGAGATGACTAAAGGTTAGGAGGACTAAAGGTCAAGAGAGTACTAACGATCAACAGGGAATTATCAATGGAATTAGTTGGTTTTCAGTTCAACATCTGTTTAGAATCTGTGTAGGAATGTCAGTCCTGGACTCATAGCTACATGTGCCACGTTTTCATTGGTCTGAATCGGCTGTACTGTAGCAGGATACTTGTTATTTGGCCATTGGCCATATTTTACGGAAAATAATTCTAATTGGTCAACCACAGGCTAGGGCTGGGGGTTGTAAATTACACCCTGTCGGTTTGTTCTGTGGAGAGAATCCCTGAGGACAGGGAAGAAATGACCATCTACCACCTACTTCCAAGCATGATTTGTCCTCTTTGAATAAACATATTTTCCTCCCCCTGATTTGCTTTGGGGTCTGTGATATTGAGGAATAACATCAACTGCTAACAGTGAGAATAAATATGTGTGTGTGGGTGGGTGTGTATGTGCATACTTTCTGATGGCACAGTAAATGTAATAAAAAAAAATATATATATATTTCAGAGGTTTTTGTACGAAACCGTTCAGAACTTTATTTTTCTGGTCAGAACAGTGGAACGAAAAAAAAAATCGGGTTCCAACCCAATAATAATGTTTAACCTCTTTTCAGAAAGATGCAGATTTTTTCTCTTGTAGAACAATAAGCGTGAATCTAAATGGCTCACCTGCATCATCTTGGCGTGGATGTAGAAGCAGGAGTAGCCCAGCTGGGTGATCTTCTTGGCCAGCAGCTCAACTCTCTGGGTGGAGTTACAGAAGATAATGGACTGATTGATCTGCAGCTGTGAAAAACAAACCACAAGAGAAAGGAAATGTTAAAACTAACAAACAATAACAAACACTTTATACAACGTTTCTCATGAGAATCTCAAAACAGCAATATTGAGTTCTGGCAGGTCTTAGGCGATGGTTTAACATGAATGTAACCCTTTCTGAAGTGAGATTGAAAGATCAGAGTGGCTGCGGATCCAAACCCCCCCCCCCCCCCCCCCCCCCCGGACTAAAGAATAAAGAAGCTTATGCGCATGTGCGGAACACGTTCTACACGTGTTTATTCTCCACGCAGTCTCTGCTCTACTAGTCTGACTACCAGTCACTTTAGCTAACATTCCACTCGTCACAAGTCTAATAAATACATTTAATATAGCCTAAACCAACACAATAAATCCATTATTAAAGAAACATGATATGAAGAAAATGTATCCTATTTCAGAAGAATATAATAGCAGACTCTGAGTTGTCCTTACGTTAGGGCCAGACCTGTGCCATTAGGACCTGACCACCTGTGCAATATGGCTGTGGGCTACACTAGTTCATTTAGCAGACAGGTTAGAATTACGTAGCATTATTGTATAGTATGAAGAATTGGCCTACAATTGAACAAAGTTGAATAAATAGAAAGGATATTTTCCCCAAATGATTTGCGAGGGACCTCACACATGCGGTTATTCTGTGTTGAGCGGTTAACAAAGAAACAGGACCTCCTATATGCTTCATTTAGAGTTATTTATGTAACTTTAGTTGTGATACAAACGTTGGGCTATATGTTTGAATTTTAACACATTCTAAGGATGCACGATGCAACAACTAATGATGATTTGAAAAAGTTACAAAAACCATCCTTAGCAAACACTCGAAGAGCTAATGCAGTTTACGTGCAGTTACGTTTTTAATACGCAAGCATGTCCGTAAGGCTAGGGGAAGCTAAGCTTTACCTAATGTAAACTGAATTAAAATCGCCAAAATTATATAGCCTAATTAGCAGGGATGCACGATATCGGTGAACATATCGGAATCGGCCAACATCGTTATCGGCCCGATGTCCAGTTTAATGCCGATTTGCAAAACCGATGTCAAAGCTGCATACCTATAAAACGTAGGTACATGACGTAATGACGGCACGTAAAATTCTGCGCAACACGTGCAACACAGTATTCCTAACTTAGCCCACCATGTCTGCTGTCTGGATCGAGCAGTCAACAAGGCGAGCAGTCATTTGATGGAGTAAGAACATTTCAGAGAGACAAATGAAAGGCAAAATCCATTAAAGCCAAGATAATGGATTTCATTGCCCTTGACAATCAACCATCTCTGTCGTGGGTGATGTTGGCTTTCGCCAACTGGTCGAGCACCAGTACACACTACTAAGTGCGCTATTTTTCAGATGGTACCCTACCGGAGTTACACAGTAATAGCGTCACTGCTATTAGCTTCACGACATGCATACTATGGAACTTGGTACCTAGCTAGCACCAATACAACCAGCCTCAAACAATGGCCAGTAGAAACTGCAGTCATTTTCATTATTCTTAGCAATGATTTAGGAATCCTTGTAAATATTAGCTAGGTTGCCACTTGTTGTTCGCCTATTGAAATTGAACTTCAGTTCATGAAAATAAATAGCTAGCCAGGTACTTAACACTGTTGTCCAAAGCTAACACAATAAGCGGCTAGCTAGCTTCATCTGGCTAGCGAGTCTTGACCGGACCAGGTTATGTGTTGTAAAGCCACAATAAGGATTAGGCATAATATAGCTTGGTGTCATCATCTAAAATAACCCTAATTTATAAGACAGTTCTTATTTGATTAATGGTGGTCGGACCCACCTATGTGAGGCTAGCCACAATACGGATTAGCCACAACAATGGAATTTGCAGTTTGCCTTCAAAATAAAAGTATGTCATTGACAGTGAAGCAAATTAATACAAATAGTACAATTATGCCATACTTTTATTTTGAAGGCTAACTGAAGGAGGATACAGATATAGAACCAGACAAAGCAGAGTTACTGAAGGAGGATACAGATATAGAACCAGACATAGCAGAGTTACTGAAGGAGGATGAGGGTACATATATTGACCCAGACATAACAGATTTACTGAAGGAGGATACAGATATAGAGCCAGGCATAACAGAGTTACTGAAGGATGATAGAGATATAGAGCCAGACATAACAGAGATACTGAAGGAGGATACAGATATAGAACCAGACATAGCATAGTTACTGAAGGAGGATACAGATGTAGAACCAGACATAGCAGAGTTACTGAAGGAGGATGGGGATACAGATGTAGACCCAGACATAACAGTTACTGAAGGAGGATACAGATATAGATCTAGACATAACAGAGTTACTGAAGGAGGATACAGATATAGACCCAGACATAACAGAGTTACTGAAGGAGGATGAGGATGCATATATAGACCCAGACATAAGAGTTACTGAAGGAGGATACAGATATAGACCCAGACATAACAGAGTTACTGAAGGAGGATACAGATGTAGACCCAGACATAACACAGTTACTGAAGGAGGATGAGGATACAGATATAGAACCAGACATAGCAGAGTTACTGAAGGAGGATACAGATGTAGAACCAGACATAGCAGAGTTACTGAAGGAGGATGACGATACAGATATCGAGCCAGGCATAACAGAGTTACTGAAGGAGGATGAGTATACAGATATAGAGCCAGACATAACAGAGTTACTGAAGGAGGATGGGGATACAGATGTAGACCCAGACATAAGAGTTACTGAAGGAGGATACAGATATTGACCCAGACATAACAGAGTTACTGAAGGAGGATGAGGATACAGATATAGACCCAGATATAAGAGTTACTGATGGAGGATGGGGATACAGATGTAGACCCAGACATAACAGTTACTGAAGGAGGATACAGATATAGACCTAGACATAACAGAGTTACTGAAGGAGGATACAGATATAGACCCAGACATAACAGAGTTACTGAAGGAGGATGAGGATGCAGATATAGACCCAGACATAAGAGTTACTGAATGAGGATACAGATATAGACCCAGACATAACAGAGTTACTGAAGGAGGATACAGATGTAGACCCAGACATAACAGAGTTACTGAAGGAGGATGGGGATACAGACTTAAAGAGTTACTGAAGGAGGATACAGATATAAAGCCAGGCATAACAGAGTTACTGCAGGAGGATGAGGATATAGATATAGACCCATACATAACAGAGTAACTGAAGGAGGATACAGATATAGAACCAGACATAGCAGAGTTACTGAAGGAGGATACAGGTATAGACCCAGACATAACAGAGTTACTGGAGGAGGATACAGATATAGACCCAGACATAGCAGAGTTACTGAAGGAGGATGACGATACAGATATCGAGCCAGGCATAACAGAGTTACTGAAGGAGGATGAGTATACAGATATAGAGCCAGACATAACAGAGTTACTGAAGGAGGATGGGGATACAGATGTAGACCCAGACATAAGAGTTACTGAAGGAGGATACAGATATTGACCCAGACATAACAGAGTTACTGAAGGAGGATGAGGATACAGATATAGACCCAGATATAAGAGTTACTGATGGAGGATGGGGATACAGATATAGACCCAGACATAACATAATTACTGAAGGAGGATACAGATATAGACCCAGACATAACAGATTTATTGAAGGAGGATACAGATTTGACCCAGACATAACAGAGTTACTGAAGGAGGATACAGATATAGACCCATACATAACAGAGTTACTGAAGGAGGATACAAATATAGAGCCAGACATAACAGAGTTACTGAAGGAGGATGAGGATACAGATATAGACCCAGACATAACAGAGTTACTGAAGGAGGATGAGGATACAGATATAGCACCAGACATCACAGAGTTACTGAAGGAGGATACAGATATAGAGCCTGACTTAACAGAGTTACTGAAGGAGGAGGAGGATATAGACCCAGACATAACAGAGTTACTGAAGGAGGATGAGGATACAGCTATTGACCAGACATAACAGAGGTGCTGAAGGAGGATGAGGATACTGATATAGACCCAGACATAACAGAGTTACTGAAGGAGGATGAGGATACAGATATAGAGCCAGACATAACAGAGTTACTGAAGGAGGATGAGGATACATACATAAGAGTTACTGAAGGAGGATACAGATATAGACCCAGACATAACAGAGTTACTGAAGGAGGATACAGATATAGACCCAGACATAACAGAGTTACTGAAGGAGGATACAGGTATAGACCCAGACATAACAGAGTTACTGAAGGAGGATGAGGATACAGATATTGAGCCAGGCATAACAGAGTGACTGAAGGAGGATGAGGATACAGATATAGACCCAGATATAACAGAGTTACTGAAGGAGGATGAGGATACAGATAAAGACCCAGACATAACAGAGTTACTGAAGGAGGATACATATATAGAACCAGACATAGCAGAGTTACTGAAGGAGGATGAGGATACAGAAATTGACCCAGACATAACAGATTTACTGAAGGAGGATGAGGATGCCATTATAGACATTCATGCATCCTTTGATGGCACTTTGCACAAGAGAGGATTCACTTCTAACTAGGGGATAGGTTTATTAATTTGTGCTGGTACCAGCGAACCCTTGAAAATGGCGAAGGTCCACCCTGTCACAATAACCTTGGAGGCCATACATTTTTTAATAGAAAGATTCCACAGAAAATGGTACCTATACATCATAGAATGTCAAATGATAACGTCCTCAAAATAATATAGCACGGAGGATGATGAATGTCCCTAATATGGTCGCTATGCACAAAATTTGTTTGTTTGCAAAAGCTGCATTGACGGAGCAGCCAGTATAGCAGGAGCCACGTTCAATTAGGGAGCCACTGCTATTTCAAATGTGATGTACAAATTGTGGCTTGACAGCTCTTTGGTGACATTGGAAGCAATCAGAGAGAAGTTGTGAGAGCTGATGCTGCTTCAATGAAGTGTGCCAAGCATAGACACAGGTCCCATGACAGTCAAGAAAGTAAAGTGGCACCAGAAACAACTCAGAGGGCCTTACATGTGGGGCAGGCGTAGCTGATTAATGTTCTGCACATTTCAACAGCCATACACAATCCTTGTATGTGAAACAATTTAGCAAAGTGATATAACAATTTGCCCAAAACTGCATATTTGGCCAGCAGTATATAAAGCATATGCACTATTGCTTGAGACAAATGTATTAATCATGCTAATGTATTTGTAAAAGGTATATTTTATGTTTAATTGTCAGTTTAGGAGTGATAAATTAATGAGTTTAATTAATGTGACATAAATGGTCGTATTTATGGAAAGTACATTTTAATTGCTTTGGCCTATCTTTATCGTCCGTTTTCTCAATATGACATGTTCCCCGTGGGCCAGTTCATTTTTCTCAGTCTTCAAAGGACATACATTCCCATTATTCCACACACAGGTTCTTAGGTCTTATAGTCAGACTTTTACAGAGGCTTTTTTTTATGTCTTGTGTCTTTTTATATACAGTGCCTTGCGAAAGTATTCGGCCCCCTTGAACTTTGCAACCTTTTGCCACATTTCAGGCTTCAAACATAAAGATATAAAACTGTATTTTTTTTTGTGAAGAATCAACAACAAGTGGGACACAATCATGAAGTGGAACGACATTTATTGGATATTTCAAACTTTTTTAACAAATCAAAAACTGAAAAATTGGGCGTGCAAAATTATTCAGCCCCCTTAAGTTAATACTTTGTAGCGCCACCTTTTGCTGCGATTACAGCTGTAAGTCGCTTGGGGTATGTCTCTATCAGTTTTGCACATCGAGAGACTGAAATTTTTTCCCATTCCTCCTTGCAAAACAGCTCGAGCTCAGTGAGGTTGGATGGAGAGCATTTGTGAACAGCAGTTTTCAGTTCTTTCCACAGATTCTTGATTGGATTCAGGTCTGGACTTTGACTTGGCCATTCTAACACCTGGATATGTTTATTTTTGAACCATTCCATTGTAGATTTTGCTTTATGTTTTGGATCATTGTCTTGTTGGAAGACCAATCTCCGTCCCAGTCTCAGGTCTTTTGCAGACTCCATCAGGTTTTCTTCCAGAATGGTCCTGTATTTGGCTCCATCCATCTTCCCATCAATTTTAACCATCTTCCCTGTCCCTGCTGAAGAAAAGCAGGCCCAAACCATGATGCTGCCACCACCATGTTTGACAGTGGGGATGGTGTGTTCAGGGTGATGAGCTGTGTTGCTTTTACGCCAAACATAACGTTTTGCATTGTTGCCAAAAAGTTCAATTTTGGTTTCATCTGACCAGAGCACCTTCTTCCACATGTTTGGTGTGTCTCCCAGGTGGCTTGTGGCAAACTTTAAACGACACTTTTTATGGATATCTTTAAGAAATGGCTTTCTTCTTGCCACTCTTCCATAAAGGTCAGATTTGTGCAATATACGACTGATTGTTGTCCTATGGACAGAGTCTCCCACCTCAGCTGTAGATCTCTGCAGTTCATCCAGAGTGATCATGGGCCTCTTGGCTGCATCTCTGATCAGTCTTCTCCTTGTATGAGCTGAAAGTTTAGAGGGACGGCCAGGTCTTGGTAGATTTGCAGTGGTCTGATACTCCTTCCATTTCAATATTATCGCTTGCACAGTGCTCCTTGGGATGTTTAAAGCTTGGGAAATCTTTTTGTATCCAAATCCGGCTTTAAACTTCTTCACAACAGTATCTCGGACCTGCCTGGTGTGTTCCTTGTTCTTCATGATGCTCTCTGCGCTTTTAACGGACCTCTGAGACTATCACAGTGCAGGTGCATTTATACGGAGACTTGATTACACACAGGTGGATTGTATTTATCATCATTAGTCATTTAGGTCAACATTGGATCATTCAGAGATCCTCACTGAACTTCTGGAGAGAGTTGGCTGCACTGAAAGTAAAGGGGCTGAATAATTTTGAAAGCCCAATTTTTCAGTTTTTGATTTGTTAAAAAATTGGAAATATCCAATAAATGTCGTTCCACTTCATGATTGTGTCCCACTTGTTGTTGATTCTTCACAAAAAAATACAGTTTTATATCTTTATGTTTGAAGCCTGAAATGTGGCACAAGGTGGCAAAGTTCAAGGGGGCCGAATACTTTCGCAATGCACTGTATGTCTGGGTCTATATCTGTATCCTCCTTCAGTAACTCTGTTATGTCTGGGTCTATATCTGTATCCTTCTTCAGTAACTCTGTTATGTCTGGGTCAAATCTGTATCCTCCTTCAGTAACTCTGTTATGTCTGGGTCTATATCTGTATCCTCCTTCAGTAATTATGTTATGTCTGGGTATATATCTGTATCCCCATCCTCCTTCAGTAACTCTTATATCTGGGTCTATATTTGTATCCTCATCCTCCTTCAGTAACTCTGTTATGTCTGGTTCTACATCTGTATCCTCCTTCAGTAACTCTGCTATGTCTGGTTCTATATCTGTATCCTCATCCTCCTTCAGTAACTGTGTTACGTCTGGGTCTATATCTGTATCCTCCTCCAGTAACTCTGTTATGTCTGGGTCTTTATCTGTATCCTCCTTCAGTAACGCTTCTATGTCTGGTTTTATATCTGTATCCTCCTTCAGTAACTCTTATGTCTGGGTCTATATCTGCATCCTCATCCTCCTTCAGTAACTCTGTTATGTCTGGGTCTATATCTGTATACGCATCCTCCTTCAGTAACCCTGTTATGCCTGGCTCTATATCTGTATCCTCATCCTCCTTCAGTAACTCTGTTATGTCTGTATCCTCATCCTCCTTCAGTAACTCTTTATGTCTGTATCCTCATCCTCCTTCAGTAATTCTTTATGTCTGGCTCTATATCTGTATCCTCATCCTCCTTCAGTAACTCTGTTATGTCTGTATCCTCATCCTCCTTCAGTAACTGTTATCTCTGGGTCTATATCTGTATCCTCCTTCAGTAACTGTTATGTCTGGGTCTATATCTGTATCCTCCTTCAGTAACTGTTATGTCTGGGTCTATATCTGTATGCTCATCCGCCTTCAGTAACTCTTATGTCTGGGTCTATATCTGTATCCTCATCCTCCTTCAGTAACTCTGTTATGTCTGGGTCTATATCTGTATCCTCCTTCAGTAACTCTGTTATGTCTGGGTCTATATCTGTATCCTTCTTCAGTAACTCTGTTATGTCTGGGTCAAATCTGTATCCTCCTTCAGTAACTCTGTTATGTCTGGGTCTATATCTGTATCCTCCTTCAGTAATTATGTTATGTCTGGGTATATATCTGTATCCCCATCCTCCTTCAGTAACTCTTATATCTGGGTCTATATTTGTATCCTCATCCTCCTTCAGTAACTCTGTTATGTCTGGTTCTACATCTGTATCCTCCTTCAGTAACTCTGCTATGTCTGGTTCTATATCTGTATCCTCATCCTCCTTCAGTAACTGTGTTACGTCTGGGTCTATATCTGTATCCTCCTCCAGTAACTCTGTTATGTCTGGGTCTATATCTGTATCCTCCTTCAGTAACTCTGTTACGTCTGGTTCTATATCTGTATCCTCCTTCAGTTACTCTGTTATGTCTGGGTCTATATCTGTATCCTCATCCTCCTGCAGTAACTCTGTTATGCCTGGCTCTATTTCTGTATCCTCCTTCAGTAACTCTGTTATCTCTGGGTCTATATCTGTATCCTCCTTCAGTAACTCTTATGTCTGGGTCTATATCTGCATCCTCATCCTCCTTCAGTAACTCTGTTATGTCTGGGTCTATATCTGCATCCTCATCCTCCTTCAGTAACTCTGTTATGTCTGGGTCTATATCTGTATCCGCATCCTCCTTCAGTAACCCTGTTATGCCTGGCTCAATAGCTGTATCCTCATCCTACTTCAGTAACTCTTTATGTCTGTATCCTCATCCTCCTTCAGTAATTCTTTATGTCTGGCTCTGTATCTGTATCCTCATCCTCCTTCAGTAACTCTGTTATGTCTGTATCCTCATCCTCCTTCAGTAACTGTTATCTCTGGGTCTATATCTGTATCCTCCTTCAGTAACTGTTATGTCTGGGTCTATATCTGTATCCTCCTTCAGTAACTGTTATGTCTGGCTCTATATCTGTATGCTCATCCGCCTTCAGTAACTCTTATGTCTGGGTCTATATCTGTATCCTCATCCTCCTTCAGTAACTCTGTTATGTCTGGGTCTATATCTGTATCCTCCTTCAGTAACTCTGTTATGTCTGGGTCAAATCTGTATCCTCCTTCAGTTACTGTGTTATGTCTGGGTCTATATCTGTATCCTCATCCTACTGCAGTAACTCTGTTATGCCTGGCTCTATATCTGTATCCTCCTTCAGTAACTCTGTTATGTCTGGGTCTATATCTGTATCCTCCTTCAGTAACTCTTATGTCTGGGTCTATATCTGCATCCTCATCCTCCTTCAGTAACTCTGTTATGTCTGGGTCTATATCTGTATCCTCCTTCAGTAACTCTGTTATGTCTGGGTCTATATCTGTATCCTCCTTCAGTAACTCTGTTATGTCTGGGTCTATGTCTGTATCCTCCTTCAGTATCTATGTTATGTCTGGCTCTATATCTGTATCCTCATCCTCCTGCAGTAACTCTGTTATGCCTGGCTCTATATCTGTATCCTCCTTCAGTAACTGTTATGTCTGGGTCTATATCTGTATCCTCCTTCAGTAACTGTTATGTCTGGGTCTATATCTGTATGCTCATCCGCCTTCAGTAACTCTTATGTCTGGGTCTATATCTGTATCCTCATCCTCCTTCAGTAACTCTGTTATGTCTGGGTCTATATCTGTATCCTCCTTCAGTAACTCTGTTATGTCTGGGTCGATATCTGTATCCTCCTTCAATAATTATGTTGTGTCTGGTTCTATATCTGTATCCTCCTTCAGTTACTCTGTTATGTCTGGGTCTATATCTGTATCCTCATCCTACTGCAGTAACTCTGTTATGCCTGGCTCTATATCTGTATCCTCCTTCAGTAACTCTGTTATGTCTGGGTCTATGTCTGTATCCTCCTTCAGTATCTCTGTTATGTCTGGCTTGATATCTGTATCCTCATCCTCCTTCAGTAACTCTGTTATGCCTGGCTTGATATCTGTATTCTCATCCTCCTTCAGTAACTCTGCTATGTCTGGTTCTATATCTGTATACTCCTTCAGTAACTCTGCTATGTCTGGTTCTATATCTGTATCCTCCTCCAGTAACTCTGTTATGTCTGGGTCTATATATGTATCCTCCTTCAGTAACTCTGTTATGTCTGGTTCTATATCTGTATCCTCATTCAGTAACTCTGCTATGTCTGGTTCTATATCTGTATCCTCCTTCAGTTACTCTGTTATGTATGGGTCTATATCTGTATCCTCATCCTCCTTCAGTAACTCTGTTATGTCTGTATCCTCATCTTCCTTCAGGAACTCTGTTATGTGTGGGTCTATATCTGAATCCTCCTCCAGTAACTCTGTTATGTCTGGGTCTATAACTGTATCCTCCTTCAGTAACTGTTATGTCTGGGTCTATATCTGTATCCTCCTTCAGTAACTGTTATGTCTGGGTCTATATCTGTATCCTCCTTCAGTAACTCTGTTATGTCTGGGTCTATGTCTGTATCCTCCTTCAGTATCTATGTTATGTCTGGCTCTATATCTGTATCCTCATCCTCCTGCAGTAACTCTGTTATGCCTGGCTCTATATCTGTATCCTCCTTCAGTAACTGTTATGTCTGGGTCTATATCTGTATCCTCCTTCAGTAACTGTTATGTCTGGGTCTATATCTGTATGCTCATCCGCCTTCAGTAACTCTTATGTCTGGGTCTATATCTGTATCCTCATCCTCCTTCAGTAACTCTGTTATGTCTGGGTCTATATCTGTATCCTCCTTCAGTAACTCTGTTATGTCTGGGTCAAATCGGTATCCTCCTTCAGTAACTATGTTATGTCTGGGTCGATATCTGTATCCTCCTTCAATAATTATGTTGTGTCTGGTTCTATATCTGTATCCTCCTTCAGTTACTCTGTTATGTCTGGGTCTATATCTGTATCCTCATCCTACTGCAGTAACTCTGTTATGCCTGGCTCTATATCTGTATCCTCCTTCAGTAACTCTGTTATGTCTGGGTCTATGTCTGTATCCTCCTTCAGTATCTCTGTTATGTCTGGCTCTATATCTGTATCCTCATCCTCCTTCAGTAACTCTGTTATGCCTGGCTTGATATCTGTATTCTCATCCTCCTTCAGTATCTCTGCTATGTCTGGTTCTATATCTGTATCCTCCTTCAGTAACTCTGCTATGTCTGGTTCTATATCTGTATCCTCCTCCAGTAACTCTGTTATGTCTGGGTCTATATATGTATCCTCCTTCAGTAACTCTGTTATGTCTGGTTCTATATCTGTATCCTCATTCAGTAACTCTGCTATGTCTGGTTCTATATCTGTATCCTCCTTCAGTTACTCTGTTATGTATGGGTCTATATCTGTATCCTCATCCTCCTTCAGTAACTCTGTTATGTCTGTATCCTCATCTTCCTTCAGGAACTCTGTTATGTGTGGGTCTATATCTGAATCCTCCTCCAGTAACTCTGTTATGTCTGGGTCTATAACTGTATCCTCCTTCAGTAACTGTTATGTCTGGGTCTATATCTGTATCCTCCTTCAGTAACTGTTATGTCTGGGTCTACATCTGTATCCTCCTTCAGTAACTGTTATGTCTGGGTCTATATCTGTATGCTCATCCGCCTTCAGTAACTCTTATGTCTGGGTCTATATCTGTATCCTCATCCTCCTTCAGTAACTCTGTTATGTCTGGGTCTATATCTGTATCCTCCTTCAGTAACTCTGTTATGTCTGGGTCAAATCTGTATCCTCCTTCAGTAACTATGTTATGTCTGGGTCGATATCTGTATCCTCCTTCAATAATTATGTTATGTCTGGTTTTATATCTGTATTCTCCTTCAGTTACTCTGTTATGTCTGGGTCTATATCTGTATCCTCATCCTACTGCAGTAACTCTGTTATGCCTGGCTCTATATCTGTATCCTCCTTCAGTAACTCTGTTATGTCTGGGTCTATATCTGTATCCTCCTTCAGTAACTCTTATGTCTGGGTCTATATCTGCATCCTCATCCTCCTTCAGTAACTCTGTTATGTCTGGGTCTATATCTGTATCCTCATCCTCCTTCAGTAACTCTGTTATGTCTGGGTCTATATCTGTATCCTCCTTCAGTAACTCTGTTATGTCTGGGTCTATGTCTGTATCCTCCTTCAGTAACTCTTATGTCTAGGTCTACATCTGTATCCCCATCCTCCTTCAGTAACTCTGCTATGTCTGGGTCTACATCTGTATCCTCCTCCAGTAACTCTGCTATGTCTGGTTCTATATCTGTATCCTCCTTCAGTATCTCTGTTATGTCTGGCTCTATATCTGTATCCTCATCCTCCTTCAGTAACTCTGTTATGTCTGGGTCTATATCTGTATCCTCCTTCAGTAACTCTGTTATGTCTGGGTCTATGTCTGTATCCTCCTTCAGTAACTCTTATGTCTAGGTCTACATCTGTATCCCCATCCTCCTTCAGTAACACTGCTATGTCTGGGTCTACATCTGTATCCTCCTTCAGTAACTCTGCTATGTCTGGTTCTATATCTGTATCCTCCTTCAGTATCTCTGTTATGTCTGGCTCTATATCTGTATCCTCATCCTCCTTCAGTAACTCTGTTATGCCTGGCTCGATATCTGTATTCTCATCCTCCTTCAGTAACTCTGCTATGTCTGGTTCTATATCTGTATCCTCCTTCAGTAACTCTGCTATGTCTGGTTCTATATCTGTATCCTCCTTCAGTAACTCTGCTATGTCTGGTTCTATATCTGTATCCTCCTTCAGTAATTCTGCTATGTCTGGTTCTATATCTGTATCCTCCTTCAGTAACTGTGGTATGTCTGGGTCTATATCTGTATCCTCATCCTCCTTCAGTAACTCTGTTATGTCTGGGTCTATATCTGTATCCTCATCCTCCTTCAGTAACTCTGTTATGTCTGGGTCTATATCTGTATCCTCCTCCAGTAACTCTGTTATGTCTGGGTCTATATCTGTATCCTCCTTCAGTAACTCTGTTATGTCTGGGTCTATATCTGTATCCTCATTCAGTAACTCTGCTATGTCTGGTTCTATATCTGTATCCTCCTTCAGTTACTCTGTTATGTATGGGTCTATATCTGTATCCTCATCCTCCTTCAGTAACTCTGTTATGCCTGGCTCTATATCTGTATCCTCCTTTAGTAAATCTGTTATGTCTGGGTCAATATATGTACCCTCATCCTCCTTCAGTAACTCTGCTATGTCTGGTTCTATATCTGTATCCTCCTTCAGTAACTCTGCTTTGTCTGGTTCTATATCTGTATCCTCCTTCAGTAACTCTGCTTTGTCTGGTTCTATATATTTATCCTCCTTCAGTAACTCTTTATGTCTGTATCCCCATCCTCCTTCAGTAACTCTGTTATGTCTAGGTATATATCTGTATCCTCCTTCAGTAACTCTGTTATGTCTGGGTCTATATCTGTATCCTCCTTCAGTAACTCTTATGTCTGGGTCTATATCTGCATCCTCATCCTCCTTCAGTAACTCTGTTATGTCTGGGTCTATATCTGCATCCTCATCCTCCTTCAGTAACCCTGTCATGCCTGGCTCAATAGCTGTATCCTCATCCTCCTCCAGTAACTTTTTATGTCTGTATCCTCATCCTCCTTCAGTAATTCTTTATGTCTGGCTCTATATCTGTATCCTCATCCTCCTTCAGTAACTCTGTTATGTGTGGGTCTATATCTCAATCCTCCTCCAGTAACTCTGTTATGTCTGGGTCTATAACTGTATCCTCCTTCAGTAACTGTTATGTCCGGTTCTATATCTGTATCCTCCTTCAGTAACTGTTATGTCTGGGTCTATATCTGTATCCTCCTTCAGTAACTGTTATGTCTGGGTCTATATCTGTATCCTCCTTCAGTAACTCTGTTATGCCTGGGTCTATATCTGTATCCTCCTTCAGTAACTATGTTATGTCTGGGTCTATATCTGTCTCCACCTTCAGTAACTCTGCTATGTCTGGGTCTATATCTGTATCCTCATCCTCCTTCAGAATCTCTGTTATGTCTGGGTCTTTATCTGTACCCTCCGTCAGTATCTATATTATGTCTGGGTCTATATCTGTACCCTCCTCATCCTTCCGTAACTCTTATGTCTGGCTCTACATCTGTATCCTCCTTCAGTATCTCTATTATGTCTGGGTCTATATCTGTACCCTCCTCATCCTTCAGTAACTCTTATGTCTGGCTCTATATCTGTATCCTCCTTCAGTAACTTGTATGTCTGGTTCTATATCTGTATCCTCATCCTCCTTCAGTAACTCTGTCATGTCTGGGTCTATATCTGTATCCTCCTTCAGTAACTCTGTTATGTTTGGGTCTATATCTGTATCCTCCTTCAGTAACTCTGTTATTTCTGGCGCTATATCTGTATACTCCTCCAGTAACTATGTTATGCCTGGTTCTATATCTGTATTCTCTGTAGTGTCTTCACTATGATTAACTGAAGACTGATATTTTTTTTTTTTTTAAGATTCTCTGTAATTAGTTATTACGCGCTTAGACTGATTAATCATGTAATTATTAGGAAGTCGGGGCACCAAGGAAAAATACTCAGATTTCAAAGTTATAATATCCTAAAATAACTTAATTTTATCTTAATTTTATCTGATCAATTTGTCTTCGAATTAATGAATTATTTACTTTTCCTCACGTTAGTCTCATTCTAAACGTTGTAAATTGTTGGTTATCTGCACAAACCCAGTCTTCACGATGAGTCATCCATACATCAATTGTCTTAAATCATTTATTTATTACTAAGTAATTCACAGAAATGCATAAACAAACAAACAAACAAGGTAAATGTGGTTACATGAAATGAGAATGTGCCCTAGTGGGCTAAATCGGCATGGCGGCTTGTTATCTAACAGTACACTTCAAGTAACCCTCCAATACCCTACTCAACAAATTGGATGCAGTCTATCACAGTGCAATCCGTTTTGTCACCAAAGCCCCATATGCTACCCACCATTGCGACCTGTACGCTCTCGTTGGCTGGCCCTCGCTTCATACTCGTCGCCAAACCCACTGGCTCCATGTCATCTACAAGACCCTGCTAGGTAAAGTCCCCCCTTATCTCAGCTCGCTGGTCACCATAGCATCTCCCACCTGTAGCACACGCTCCAGCAGGTATATCTCTCTAGTCACGCCCAAAACCAATTCTTTCTTTGGCCGCCTCTCCTTCCATTTCTCTGCTGCCAATGACTGGAACAAACTACAAAAATCTCTGAAACTGGAAACACTTATCTCCCTCACTAGCTTTAAGCACCAACTGTCAGAGCAGCTCAAAGATTACTGCACCTGTACATAGCCCACCTATAATTTAGCCCAAACAACTACCTCTTTCCCTACTGTATTTAATTAATTAATTAATTAATTTTGCTCCTTTGCACCCCATTATTTTTATTTCTACTTTGCACATTCTTCCACTGCAAATCTACCATTCCAGTGTTTTACTTGCTATTTTGTATTTACTTTGCCACCATGGCCTTTTTTTTGCCTTTACCTCCCTTATCTCACCTCATTTGCTCACATCGTATATAGACTTGTTAATACTGTATTATTGACTGTATGTTTGTTTTACTCCATGTGTAACTGTGTCGTTGTTTGTGTCGAACTGCTGGCCTATCTTGGCCAGGTCGCAATTGTAAATGAGAACTTGTTCTCAGCTTGCCTACCTGGTTAAATAAAGGTGAAATAAAATAAAAATAAATAAAGTTCAAGATGGCCGTACTTCTTCATTACACAAAGGAAAAACCTCAAACAATTTCTAAAGACTGACATCCAGTGGAAGCGATAGGAAGTGCAAGAAGGTCCTTTAGTGCTCTGGATTCCCAATGAAAACTCAATGAAAAGAGAGTGACCTCAAAAAACAAAACAAATCTGAATGGTTTGTCCTCTGGGTTTCGCCTGCTAAATAAGTTATGTTATACTCAGACATGATTCAAACAGTTTTAGAAACTTCAGAGTGTTTTCTATCCCAATCTAATAATATGCATATCTTATCTTCTGGGAATCAGCAGCAGGCAGTTGAATTTGGGCATGCATTTCATCCGGGCGTGAAAATACTGCCCCCTGTCACCAAGAAGTTAAAGGCAGTCAACTTAGTGTATGTAAACTTCTGACCCACTGGAATTGTGATACAGTGAATAAGTGAAATAAATCTGTCTATAAACAATTGTTGGAAAAATGACTTGTGCCATGCACAAAGTAGATGTCCTAACCGACTTGCCAAAACTATAGTTTGTTAACAAGAAATTTATGGAGTGGTTGAAAAACGAGTGTATGTAAACTTCCGACTTCAACTTCCGACTTTATGGCTTTTCAACCACAGCTCTGAAACCATGATATGGCAATATAATAGAACTGACAGGGTTTTCTTTAGTGGAAGCTTCTCTAATGGCAAACCTGTAAAGTGTGGTGTATCGCAGGGCAGCTCTCTTGGCCCTCTACTGTTTTCAATTTTTACCAATGATCTGCCACTGGCATTAAACAAAGCATGTGTCCATGTATGCTGATGATTCAACCAATAACATCAGCAACCACAGAAAATGAATTCACTGAAACCCTTAAAGGTTTGCAGTCTGTTTTGGAATGGGTGGCCAGTAGTAAACTGGTCCTGAACATCTCTAAAACTAACACCATTGTATTTGGAACAAATCATTCCCTAATTTGTAGACCTCAGCTGAATCTGGTAATGAATGGTGTGGCTGTTGAACAAGTTCAGGAGACAAAATTACTTAACGTTACCTTAGATTGTAAACTGTCATGGTCAAAACATTTAGACTCAACGGTTGTAAAGATGGGGAGCGGTCTGTCCGTAATAACGCGATGCTGTTTTTTTGACACCACACTTCAAAAAGAAAGGAGGCTCTAATTTTGTCTAATCTTGATTATTGTCCAGTCGTGTGGTTCAGTGTTGCAAGGAAAGACCTAATTAAGGTGCAGCTGGCCCAGAACAGAGCGGCAGGTCTTGCTCTTCATTGTAATCAGAGGGCTGATATAAATACCATGCATGACGGTCTCTTTTGGCTGAGAGTTGAGAGACTGACTGCATCACTCCTTTTATAAGAAACATTGTGTTGAAAATCCCAAATTGTTTGCATAGTCAACTTACACAGCTCTGATACACACACTTACCCCACCAGACATGCCACCAGGGATCTTTTCAGTCCCCAAATCCAGTGTACAGTGTACAAGAAAGTGTACAGTATTATATAGAGCCCTTATTGCATGGCACTCTGTTCTCTATCATATTGCTCAAATAAGCAGCAAACCTGGTTTAAAAAAAACCCAGAAAGCAACACATCACGGCAAAACTCCCTCTCCAACTTAGATAGCTTGTGTGTATGCATTGGTATGTAGGCTACGTGTGCATTTCTTTTTTTAAATGATGTAGTTCTGTCCTTGAGCTGTTCTTATCTATTAACGTTCTGTATTATGTCATGTTTCATGTATTGTGTGGACCCCAGGATGAGTAGCTGATTCTTTAGCAACAGCTAAAGAGATCCTAATAACATACCCCAAATAACAAAAATGGACTCACTGACAGCATTGCACATGTTGCAGAATATAGATGAGTTGGGGTCAGATAAAAACGATCGGATATTGAGCTTGAAATCGACATTGCTGACGAAGAGTCGTCTTCTTATTCTGATCTTGACTTTGAGGCTCCGCCAACTAAAACTGTGTGCAGTGCAAGCCATTTGTTTGTGGGGATTGCTCACACAAAGCATAAAGAGAAGACGGAATTGATTAATGCGTAAAGGCATGGGTATTTGGGCACAATACAGTGTCTGATACGATCAAAAAATGACTTTTTTTATCTTGTCAAATATATTTCCACAAATATTTATTTACGCAATTCCTCCTTCACAATTGTTCATGCACTGATGCTTTTAAGGAAAACAGCAAATAATTTAACCTGCACTGTCATGTATTGTCATGTTGTGTCTTTCTGTCCTTTCCTTTCACCCTGTCTCCCTCTGCTGGTCGTATTAGGTTACCTTTTCTCCCCCGCTTTCCCCCAGCTGTTCCTTGTCGCCTCTTGACTACCTCGTCACCCCTTCTCCCACCTGTTCCCCTTTTCCCTCTGATTAGTCCCCTATATCTCTCTCTGTTTTTGTTCCTGTCCTTGTCGGATTCTTGTTTGTTGTGTTTCATGCCTGAGCCAGACTATCGTCATGTTTGCTGTAACCTTGTCCTGTCCTGTCGGAATCTGCCGGTCTATCTGAGCCTACCTATGTTTGGTTATTAAAGAAGCTCTGTTTAAGTTAGTTCGCTTTTGGGTCCTCATTCACTCACCTAACAGAAGAATCCGACCAAGAATGGACCCAGCGACTTCGGATCCTCTCCACTCAGCCGTCGAGATCCAGGGAGCGATGCTAGGCAGACACGAGCAGGAATTGTCTGCTGCTCGACATGCCGTTGAGACCCTGGCCACCCAAGTCTCCAACCTCACAGAACAGGTTCACCATCTCCGCCTCGATCCACCGGCCACTTCCAGGGCTTTCGAATCTCCGGAGCCCAGAATCAATAACCCGCCGTGTTACTCTGGGGAGCCCACTGAATGCCGCTCGTTCCTCACCCAGTGTGATATTGTGTTTTCTCTCCAGCCCAACACTTACTCCAGGAGCACTGCTCGTGTCGCCTACGTCATATCTCTCCTTATTGGACGGGCTCGTGAGTGGGGCACGGCAATCTGGGAGGCAAGGGCTGAGTGTACTAACCAGTATCAGGACTTTAAGGAGGAGATGATACGGGTTTTTGATCGATCTGTTTTTGGGGAGGAGGCTTCCAGGGCCCTGTCTTCCCTATGTCAAGGTAATCGATCCATAACAGACTACTCTATTGAGTTTCGCACTCTTGCTGCCTCCAGTGGCTGGAACGAGCCGGCTTTGCTCGCTCGTTTTCTGGAGGGTCTCCGCGCAGAGGTAAAGGATGAGATTCTCTCCCGGGAGGTCCCTTCCAGCGTGGATTCCCTGATTGAACTCGCTATTCGCATTGAGCGACGGGTTGATCTTCGTCACCGAGCTCGTGGAAAGGAGCTCGCGTTCTCCGTTGCCCCCCTCTCCGCATCACTACCATCTTCCTCTGCCGGCTCGGGAGCTGAGCCTATGCAGCTGGGAGGTATCCGCATCTCGACTAAGGAGAGGGAACGGAGAATCACCAACCGCCTCTGTCTCTATTGCGGTTCTGCTGGTCATTTTGTCACTTCATGTCCAGTAAAAGCCAGAGCTCATCAGTAAGCGGAGGGCTACTGGTGAGCGCTACTACTCCTGTCTCTCCTTCAAGATCCTGCACTACCTTGTCGGTCCATCTACGCTGGACCGGTTCGTCAGCTTCCTGCAGTGCCTTAATAGACTCTGGGGCGGAGGGCTGTTTTATGGACGAGACCTGGGCTCGGGAACATGACATTCCTCTCAGACAGTTAAGGGAGTCCACGGCCTTGTTCGCCCTGGATGGTAGTCCTCTCCCCAGGATTCAGCGTGAGACGCTACCTTTAACCCTCACTGTTTCTGGTAATCATAGCGAAACCATTTCTTTTTTGATTTTTCGTTCACCTTTTACACCTGTTGTTTTGGGCCATCCCTGGCTAGTTTGTCATAATCCTTCCATTAATTGGTCTAGTAATTCTATCCTCTCCTGGAACGTCTCTTGTCATGTGAAATGTTTAATGTCTGCTATCCCTCCTGTTTCCTCTGTCTCTTCTTCACAGGAGGAGCCTGGTGATTTGACAGGGGTGCCGGAGGAATATCACGATCTGCGCACGGTGTTCAGTCGGTCCAGGGCCACCTCTCTTCCTCCACACCAGTCGTATGATTGTAGTATTGATCTCCTTCCGGGAACCACTCCCCCCCGGGGTAGACTATACTCTCTGTCGGCTCCCGAACGTAAGGCTCTCGAGGATTATTTGTCTGTAGCTCTTGACGCCGGTACCATAGTCCCCTCCTCCTCTCCCGCCGGAGCGGGGTTTTTTTTTGTCAAGAAGAAGGACGGGTCTCTGCGCCCCTGCATAGATTATCGAGGGCTGAATGACATAACAGTTAAGAATCGTTATCCGCTTCCTCTTATGTCTTCAGCCTTCGAGATCCTGCAGGGAGCCAGGTTTTTCACTAAGTTGGACCTTCGTAACGCTTACCATCTCGTGCGCATCAGGGAGGGGGACGAGTGGAAGACGGCGTTTAACACTCCGTTAGGGCACTTTGAATACCGGGTTCTTCCTTTCGGCCTCGCTAACGCTCCAGCTGTCTTTCAGGCATTAGTCAATGATGTCCTGAGAGACATGCTGAACATCTTTGTTTTCGTTTACCTTGACGATATCCTGATTTTTTCACCGTCACTCCAGATTCATCTTCAGCACGTTCGACGTGTCCTCCAGCGCCTTTTAGAGAATTGTCTTTTTGTGAAGGCTGAGAAGTGCACTTTTCATGCCTCCTCCGTCACATTTCTCGGTTCTGTTATTTCCGCTGAAGGCATTAAGATGGATCCCGCTAAGGTCCAAGCTGTCATTGATTGGCCCGCCCCTAAGTCACGCGTCGAGCTGCAGCGCTTTCTCGGCTTCGCGAACTTCTATCGTCGTTTCATCCGTAATTTCGGTCAGGTGGCAGCTCCTCTCACAGCCCTTACTTCTGTCAAGACGTGCTTTAAGTGGTCCGTTTCCGCCCAGGGAGCTTTTGATCTCCTCAAGAATCGTTTTACATCCGCTCCTATCCTTGTTACACCTGACGTCTCTAGACAGTTCGTTGTCGAGGTTGACGCGTCAGAGGTGGGCGTGGGAGCCATTCTTTCTCAGCGCTCCCTCTCTGACGACAAGGTCCACCCATGCGCGTATTTTTCTCATCGCCTGTCGCCGTCGGAACGTAACTATGATGTGGGAAACCGCGAACTGCTCGCCATCCGGTTAGCCCTAGGCGAATGGCGACAGTGGTTGGAGGGGGCGACCGTTCCTTTTGTCGTTTGGACTGACCATAGGAACCTTGAGTACATCCGTTCTGCCAAACGACTCAATGCGCGTCAGGCGCGTTGGGCGCTGTTTTTCGCTCGTTTCGAGTTCGTGATTTCTTATCGTCCGGGCTCTAAGAACACCAAGCCTGATGCTTTATCTCGTCTCTTCAGTTCTTCAGTAGCCTCCACTGACCCCGAGGGGATTCTCCCTGAGGGGCGTGTTGTCGGGTTGACTGTCTGGGGAATTGAGAGGCAGGTAAAGCAAGCGCTCACTCACACTCCGTCGCCGCGCGCTTGTCCTAGGAACCTTCTTTTCGTTCCCGTTCCTACTCGTCTGGCCGTTCTTCAGTGGGCTCACTCTGCCAAGTTAGCCGGCCACCCTGGTGTTCGGGGTACGCTTGCTTCCATTCGCCAGCGTTTTTGGTGGCTGCTTGTTCGGTCTGCACGCAGACTAAGTCCGGTAACTCCCCTCCTGCCGGCCGTCTCAGGCCGCTTCCCATTCCCTCTCGACCGTGGTCTCACATCGCCTTAGATTTTGTCACCGGACTGCCTTCGTCAGCGGGGAAGACTGTTATTCTTACGGTTGTCGATAGGTTCTCTAAGGCGGCTCATTTCATTCCCCTTGCTAAGCTTCCTTCTGCTAAAGAGACGGCACAAATCATCATCGAGAATGTTTTCAGAATTCATGGCCTTCCGTCAGACGTCGTTTCGGACAGAGGTCCGCAATTCACGTCTCAATTTTGGAGGGAGTTTTGCCGTTTGATTGGGGCTTCCGTCAGTCTCTCTTCCGGCTTTCACCCCCAGTCTAACGGTCAAGCAGAACGGGCCAATCAGACTATTGGTCGCATCTTACGCAGTCTTTCTTTTCGCAACCCTGCGTCTTGGTCAGAACAGCTCCCCTGGGCAGAATACGCCCACAACTCGCTTCCTTCGTCTGCGACCGGGCTATCTCCTTTTCAGAGTAGCCTCGGGTACCAGCCTCCGCTGTTCTCATCTCAGTTCGCCGAGTCCAGCGTCCCCTCCGCTCAGGCTTTTGTCCAACGTTGCGAGCGCACCTGGAAGAGGGTCAGGTCTGCACTTTGCCGTTATAGGACGCAGACTGTGAGGGCTGCTAATAAGCGTAGAACTAAGAGTCCTAGATATTGTCGCGGTCAGAGAGTTTGGCTCTCCACTCAGAACCTTCCCCTTAAGACGGCTTCTCGCAAGTTGACCCCGCGGTTCATTGGTCCGTTCCGTATTTCTCGGGTCATTAATCCTGTCGCAGTTCGACTTCTTCTTCCGCGATACCTTCGTCGCGTCCACCCGGTCTTCCATGTCTCCTGTATTAAGCCCGTTCTTCGCGCCCCCGCTCGTCTTCCCCCCCCCCCCCCCCCCCCCATCCTTGTCGAGGGCGCACCCATCTACAGGGTCCGCAGGATTTTGGACATGCGTCCTCGGGGCCGTGGTCACCAGTACCTCGTTGATTGGGAGGGGTACGGTCCTGAGGAGAGGAGTTGGGTTCCCTCTCGGGACGTGCTGGACCGTGCGCTGATCGAGGATTTCCTCTGTTGCCGCCAGGTTTCCTCCTCGAGTGCGCCAGGAGGCGCTCGGTGAGTGGGGGGGTACTGTCATGTATTGTCATGTTGTGTCTTTCTGTCCTTTCCTTTCACCTTGTCTCCCTTTTCTCCCCCGCTTTCCCCCAGCTGTTCCTTGTCGCCTCTTGACTACCTCGTCACCCCTTCTCCCACCTGTTCCCCTTTTCCCTCTGATTAGTCCCCTATATCTCTCTCTGTTTTTGTTCCTGTCCTTGTCGGATTCTTGTTTGTTGTGTTTCATGCCTGAGCCAGACTATCGTCATGTTTGCTGTAACCTTGTCCTGTCCTGTCGGAATCTGCCGGTCTATCTGAGCCTACCTATGTTTGGTTATTAAAGAAGCTCTGTTTAAGTTAGTTCGCTTTTGGGTCCTCATTCACTCACCTAACATGCACACCTTGCTATTTATATTATTACATTTTTCATTTCTACTCTGTCAAAAGAACGTGTAACTGCACCTTATTAATTACTATTGACTATAATTAATGGAATCTACAAATAAAGTTGATGAAATGGACTACACTGTTTTTATTGTAAACAGAAAAGAAAATAGGATATTGGGTCTAAAGAATTTTAGAAAACATATCCTTATTTTTTTCACAAATATCTTTCTGTAATTAATCCTATACAATAGTTTAGGCACTATATATATATATCAAGTGTTGGTGCTTATGTTTGCGCACCTTGTGGGTTGATTTGCATCTGATATGCTAAAGTGTACGCCCGGCAATGTTTGACATTCTCTAGCGGGTACTTACAGTGGGGCAATTTATTTAGTCAGCCACCAATTGTGCAAGTTCTCCCACTTAAAAAGATGAGAGAGGCCTGTAATTTTCATCATAGGTACACTTCAACTACGACAGACAAAATGAGAAAAAAAATCCAGAAAATCACATTGTAGGATTTTTAATGAATTTATTTGCAAATTATGGTGGAAAATAACAAAATAAAATGTTGTTATTGACCAAATACTTATCTCAATACTTTGTTATATACCCTTTGTTGGCAATGACAGAGGTCAAACGTTTTCTGTAAGTCTTCACAAGGTTTTCACACACTGTTGCTGGTATTTTGGCCATTCCTCCATGCAGATCTACTCTAGAGCAGTGATATTTTGGGGCTGTTGCAGGGCAACACGGACTTTCAACTCCCTCCAAAGATTTTCTATGGGGTTGAGATCTGGAGACTGGCTAGGCCACTCCAGGACCTTGAAATGCTTCTTACGAAGCCACTCCTTTGTTGCCCGGGCGGTGTGTTTGGGATCATTGTCATGCTGAAAGACCGAGCCACATCTCATCTTCAATGCCCTTGCTGATGGAAGGAGGTTTTCACTCAAAATCTCACGATACATGGCCCCATTCATTCTTTCCTTTACACGGATCAGTTGTCCTGGTCCCTTTGCAGAAAAACAGCCCCAAAGCATGTTTCCACCCCCATGCTTCACAGTATGGTGTTCTTTAGATGCAACTCAGCATTCTTTGTCCTCCAAACATGACGAGTTGAGTTTTTACCAAAAAGTTATATTTTGGTTTCATCTGACCATATGACAATCTTCTTCTGGATCATCCAAATGCTCTCTAGCAAACTTCAGACGGGCCTGGACATGTACTGGCTTAAGCAGGGGGACACGTCTGGCACTGCAGGATTTGAGTCCCTGGCGGCGTGTGTTACTGATGGTAGGCTTTGTTACTTTGGTCCCAGCTCTCTGCAGATTATTCACTAGGTCCCCCCGTGTGGTTATGGGATTTTTGCTCACCGTTCTTGTTATAATTTTGACCCCACGGGGTGAGATCTTGCGTGGAGCCCCAGATCGAGGGAGATTATCAGTGGTCTTGTATGTCTTCCATTTCCTAATAATTGCTCCCACAGTTGATTTCTTCAAACCAAGCTGCTTACCTATTGCAGATTCAGGTCTACAATTTTGTTTCTGGTGTCCTTTGACAGCTCTTTGGTCTTGGCCATAGTGGAGTTTGGAGTGTGACTGTTTGGGGTTGTGGACAGGTGTCTTTTATACTGATAACAAGTTCAAACAGGTGCCATTAATACAGGTAACGAGTGGAAGACAGAGGAGCCTCTTAAAGAAGAAGTTACAGGTCTGTGAGAGCCAGAAATCTTGCTTGTTTGTAGGTGACCAAATACTTATTTTCCACCATCGTTTGCACATAAATTCATTAAAAATCCTACAATGTGATTTTCTGGATGTTTTTTTCTCACTTTGTCTGTCATAGTTGAATTGTACCTATAATGAAAATTACAGGCCTCATCTTTTTAAGTGGGAGAACTTGCACAATTGGTGGCTGACTAAATACTTTTTTGCCCCACTGTATATACTGAAAGGCAGTTCTAGTGTTAAGGTAAAAAAATACACAGTACCAGTCAAAAGTTTGAACATACACACACACACACACACAGTACTGGTCTGAAGTTTGCACGCCTACTCATGCAAGGGTTTTTCTTGATTTTTACTATTTTATACATTGTAGAATAGTGAATACATCAAAACTATGAATTAACACAGAATTATGTAGAACCCCCCCCATTCTCTCAACCAGCTTCATGAGGTAGTCACCTGGAATGCATTTCAATTAACAGGTGTTTGTTGTTTTAGGTTAATTTGTCAAATTTCTTTATTTTCTTAATGTGTTTGAGCTGATCAGTTGTGTGTGACAAGGTTGGGGAGGTATACAGAAAATATCCCTTTTTGGTAAAAGACCAGGTCCATATTATGGCAAGAACAGCTTAAATAAGCAAAGAGAAATGACAGTCCATCATTACTTTAAAGACACGAAGGTCAGTCAATCGGAACATTTTAAGAACTTTGAAAGTTTCTTCAAGTGCAGTCGCAAAAACCATCAAGCGCAATGATGAAACTGGCTCTCTCCACCATAAGAAAGGATAACCCAAAGGATAAGTTAATTTATCTTTGCTTATTTGAGCTGTTCTTGCCATAATATGGATTTGGTCTTTTACCAAATAGGGCTACCCTCTGTATACCACCCCTACCTGACGCATTAAGAAGGAAAGCAATTCCAAAAAAATTACTTTTAACAAGGCAGTTAATTGAAATGCATTCCAGGTAACTGCCTCATGAAGCTGGTTGAAAGCATGCCAAGAGTGTGAAAAGCTGTCATCAATGCAAAACAATCTCAAATATATTTTGATTTGTTTAACACTTTTTTGGTTACTACATGATTCCATGTGTGTTATTTCATAGTGATGTCTTCACTATTATTCCACAATGTAGAAAATTGTAAAAAAAGAAGAAGAAAAACCCTTGAATGAGTAGGTGTACAAACTTTAGACCAGTACTGTATGTATGTATATTTTTTTAAACTGTGATTTTGGCCTTACTGCTATGAGCCCATAAAAACACATTAAATAACAGCTTCATACATGAATAAACAGTCCCACCAAAAAAACTGAAGGAAGTTTGTACTATAGTGTCTGTCTTATATCTGAGGAACATAATATCAGAAAACTATTACAATTTTGACATGTATTTAACCCCTTATTTCATAAATACAATGCAGTCGGAAAGAATTCAGACCCCTTGACATTTCCCACATTGTTACCTTATTCTAAAACGGATCAAATAAAAAATAAAGACTCAAATCAATACACAATACCCCAATAATGACAAAGCGAAAACAAGTTTAGACATTTTTGATTAGGTATTTTACATTTTTATAAATTATGTAAATAAGTATTCAGACCCTTTGCTAAGAGACTCTAAATTGAACTCAGGTGCATACTGTTTCCAATTATCATCCTTGAAAAGTTGACAACTTGGAGTACACCTGTGGTATATTCAAATGATAGGACATGTGGAAAAGCACACACACCTGTCTATATACGGTCCCACAGTTGACAGTGCATGTCAGAGCAAAAAACAAGCCTTGCGGTCGAAGGAATTGTCCGAAGAGCTCCGAGAAGGGACTGTGTCGCGTCACAGATCTGGGGAAGGGTACAGAAACAATTCTGCAGCTTTCAAGGCCCCCAAGAACACAGTGGCCTCCATCATTCTTAAATGCAACAAGTTTCGAAACACCAAGAATCTTACTATAGCTGGCCGACTGAGCAAATCGGGGGAGAAGGGCCATGGTCAGGGAGGTGGCCAAGAACCCGATGGTCACTCGGACAGAGCTCCAGAGTTCCTCTGTGGAGATGGGAAAATCCTTCCAGAAGGACAATCATCTCTGCAGCACTCCACCAGTCAGGCCTTTATGGTAGAATGGCCAGAGGGAAGACACTCCTCAGTAAAAAGGCACGACAGCCCGCTGAGAGTTTGCCAAAAGGCACCTAAAGGACTCTCAGACCACGAGAAACAAGATTCTCTGGTCTGATGGAACCAAGATTAAACTATTTGGCCTGAATGTCAAGCATCACATCTGGAGGTAACGTAACTATGGTGAGGAATGGTGGTGGCAGCAGTATGCTGTGGGGATTTTATTCAGCGGCAGGGGCTAGTCAGGATCGAGGGAGATATCCTTGACGCACCCTACAGGTGCACATGGTCAGTAGTTGTGGTTCAGTAGTTGTGTGGTTCAGGTCAGTAGTTGTGGTAAGTCGTTTGTCAGTAGTTGTGCGGTTAATTAGTTGTGAGGTTGTTGTCGGTAGTTGTGGTCAGCAGTTGAGTGCTTGTGGTCATTAGTTGTCTGGTAAGTAGTGTTGCAGTCAACAGTTTTGGTCAGTAGCGGTCAGCAGTTGTGTGCTTGTGGTAATTAGTTGTTTGATCAGTAGTTGTGTGGATGTGATCAGTAAATAGTCAGTAGCGGTCAGCAGTTGTGTGCATGTGGTCAATTACTTGTGCGATTGTGGTGGTGTTGTCGGTCAGAAGTTGTGGTCAAGTAATTGTCGTCAGTCGTGTGGTTGTGGTAAGTAGTGGTGTGCTCGGTCAGTCGTGTGGGTGTGGTCAGTCGTGTGGGCGCGTGCGGTCAGTCGTGGTGTGGTTTTGCTCAGGAGTTGGTCAGTATTTTTGTGGTTGTGAACAGTGCTTGTGGTTTAGTAGTTTGTCAGTTGAGTTCAGTAGTTGCGTAGCAGGATATTTGGGCCCTACAGTATGGACATGTCAGTACTTGTGTCTTGTGGCTAGTAGTGGTGGTCAGCAGCTGTGTGGTCAGCAGTTGTGTGGTTATGGTTAGTAGTGGTGGTCAGCAGCTGTGTGGTTGTGGTTAGTAGTGGTGGTCAGCAGCTGTGGTTGTAGTTAGTAGTGGTGGTCAGCAGCTGTGTGGTTGTGGTTGGTAGTGGTGGTGGTTAGTAGTGTTGGTCAGCAACTGTGTGGTTAGTAGTGGTGGTCAGCAGCTGTGTGGTTAGTAGTGGTGGTCAGCAGGAGTGTGGTTAGTAGTGGTGGTCTCCAGCAGTGTGGTTAGTAGTGGTGGTCTGCAGCTGTGTGGTTAGTAGTGGTGGTCTGCAGCTGTGTGGTTAGTAGTGGTGGTCTGCAGCTGTGTGGTTAGTAGTGGTGGTCTACAGCTGTGTGGTTAGTAGTGGTGGTCAGCAGCTGTGTGGTTAGTAGTGGTGGTCAGCAGCTGTGTGGTTGTGGTTAGTAGTGGTGGTCAGCAGCTGTGTGGTTGGGGTTAGTAGTGGTGGTCAGCAGCTGTGTGGTTGGGGTTAGTAGTGGTGGTTAGGAGCTGTGGTTGTGGTTAGTAGTGGTGGTCAGCAGCTGTGTGGTTAGTAGTGGTGGTCTGCAGCTGTGGTTAGTAGTGGTGGTCTGCAGCTGTGTGGTGAGTAGTGGTGGTCTGCAGCTGTGTGGTTAGTAGTGGTGGTCTGCAGCTGTGTGGTTAGTAGTGGTGGTCTGCAGCTGTGTGGTTAGTAGTGGTGGTCTGCAGCTGTGTGGTTAGTAGTGGTGGTCTGCAGATGTGTGGTTAGTAATGGTGATCAGCAGCTGTGTGGTTAGTAGTGGTGATCAGCAGCTGTGTGGTTAGTAGTGGTGGTCAGTGGCTGTGTGGTTGGTAGTGGTGGTCAGAAGCTGTGTGATTAGTAGTGGCGGTCAGCAGCTGTGTGGTTGTGGTTAGCAACTGTGGTTGTGGTTAGTAGTGGTGGTCAGCAGCTGTGGTTGTGGTTAGCAGCTGTGTGGTTGTGGTTATTAGTGGTGGTCAGCAGCTGTGTGGTTGTGGTTATTAGTGGTGGTCAGCAGCTGTGTGGTTGTGGTTAGTAGTGGTGGTCAGCAGCTGTGTGGTTGTGGTTAGTAGTGGTGGTCAGCAGCTGTGGTTGTGGTCATCAGCAGCTGTATGGTTGTGGTCAGCGGTTGTGGTTAGTAGTGGTGGTCAGCGGTTGTGGTCAGCAGTTGTGTGGTTGTGGTTAGTAGTGGTGGTCAGCAGCTGTGGTTGTGGTTAGTTGTGGTCAGCAGCTGTGGTTGTCGTTAGTTGTGGTGGTCAGCAGCTGTGTGGATGTGGTTAGTAGTGGTGGTCAGCAGTTGTGTGGTTATGGTCAGCAGCTGTGTGGTTGTAGTGGTCAGCAGGTGTGTGGTTGTGGTTAGTAGTGGTGGTTAGGAGCTGTGATTGTGGTTAGTAGTGGTGGTCAGCAGCTGTGTGGTTAGTAGTGGTGTGCCGCAGCTGTGTGGTTAGTAGTGATGGTCAGCGGCTGTGTGGTTAGTAGTGGTGGTCAGCGGCTGTGTGATTAGTAGTGGTGGTCAGCGGCTGTGTGATTAGTAGTGGTGGTCAGCGGCTGTGTGATTAGTAGTGGTGGTCAGCGGCTGTGTGGTTGTGGTTAGTAGTGGTGGTCAGCGGCTGTGTGGTTGTGGTTAGTAGTGGTGGTCAGCGGCTGTGTGGTTGTGGTTAGTAGTGGTGGTCAGCAGCTGTGTGGTTGTGGTTAGTAGTGGTGGTCAGCAGCTGTGTGGTTGTGGTTAGTAGTGGTGGTCAGCAGCTGTGTGGTTGTGGTTAGTAGTGGTGGTCAGCAGCTGTGTGGTTGTGGTTAGTAGTGGTGGTCAGCAGCTGTGTGGTTGTGGTTAGTAGTGGTGGTCAGCAGCTGTGTGGTTGTGGTTAGTAGTGGTGGTCAGCAGCTGTGTGGTTGTGGTTAGTAGTGGTGGTCAGCAGCTGTGTGGTTGTGGTTAGTAGTGGTGGTCAGCAGCTGTGTGGTTGTGGTTAGTAGTGGTGGTCAGCAGCTGTGTGGTTGTGGTTAGTAGTGGTGGTCAGCAGCTGTGTGGTTGTGGTTAGTAGTGGTGGTCAGCAGCTGTGTGGTTGTGGTTAGTAGTGGTGGTCAGCAACTGTGTGGTTGTGGTTAGTAGTGGTGGTCAGCAGCTGTGTGGTTGTGGTTAGTAGTGGTGGTCAGCAGCTGTGTGGTTGTGGTTAGTAGTGGTGGTCAGCAGCTGTGGTTGTAGTTAGTAGTGGTGGTCAGCAGCTGTGGTTGTGGTTAGTAGTGGTGGTCAGCAGCTGTGGTTGTGGTTAGTAGTGGTGGTCAGCAGTTGTGGTTAGTAGTGGTGGTCAGCAGCTGTGGTTGTGGTTAGTAGTGGTGGTCAGCAGCTGTGTGGTTGTGGTTAGAAGTGGTGGTCAGCAGCTGTGCGGTTAGAAGTGGTGGTCAGCAGCTTTGTGGTTAGTAGTGGTGGTCAGCAGCTGTGTGGTTAGTAGTGGTGGTCAGCAGCTATGTGTGGTTGTGGTTAGAAGTGGTGGTCAGCAGCTGTGTGGTTAGTAGTGGTGGTCAGCAGCTGTGTGGTTAGTAGTGGTGGTCAGCAGCTGTGTGGTTAGTAGTGGTGGTCAGCAGCTGTGTGGTTAGTAGTGGTGGTCAGCAGCTGTGGTTGTGGTTAGTAGTTTTGGTCAGCAGCTGTGGTTGTGGTGTTGGTCAGCAGCTGTGGTTGTGGTTAGTAGTGTTGGTCAGCAGATGTGGTTGTGGTTAGTAGTGTTGGTCAGCAGCTGTGGTTGTGGTTAGTGGTGTTGGTCAGCAGCTGTGGTTAGTAGTGTTGGTCAGCAGCTGTGGTTGTAGTGTTGGTCAGCAGCTGTGGTTAGTAGTGTTGGTCAGCAGCTGTGTTGTGGTTAGTAGTTTTGGTCAGCAGCTGTGGTTGTGGTTAGTAGTGTTGGTCAGCAGCTGTGGTTGTGGTTAGTTGTGTTGGTCAGCAGCTGTGGTTGTGGTTAGTAGTGTTGGTCAGCAGCTGTGGTTGTGGTTAGTAGTGTTGGTCAGCAGATGTGGTTGTGGTTAGTAGTGTTGGTCAGCAGCTGTGGTTGTGGTTAGTTGTGTTGGTCAGCAGCTGTGGTTGTGGTTAGTAGTGTTGGTCAGCAGATGCGGTTGTGGTTAGTAGTGTTGGTCAGCAGCTGTGGTTGTGGTTAGTGTTGTTGGTCAGCAGCTGTGGTTGTGGTTAGTAGTGTTGGTCAGCAGCTATGGTTGTGGTGTTGGTCAGCAGCTGTGACTGTGGTTAGGAGTGTTTGTCAGCAGCTGTGGTTGTGGTTAGTAGTGGTTGACAGAAGCTGTGTGGTTGGTCGTGGTGGTCAGCAGTTGTGTGGTTATGGTCAGCAGCTGTGTGGATGTGGTGGTCAGCAGGTGTGTGGTTGTGGTTAGTAGTGGTGGTCAGCACCTGTGGTTAGTAGTGGTGGTCAGCAGCTGTGGTTGTGGTCAGTAGTTTTGGTCAGCAGCTGTGGTTGTGGTTAGTAGTGTTGGTCAGCAGATGTGGTTGTGGTTAGTAGTGTTGGTCAGCAGCTGTGGTTGTGGTCAGCAGCTGTGGTTAGTAGTGTTGGTCAGCAGCTGTGGTTGTGGTTAGTAGTGTTGGTCAGCAGCTATGGTTGTGGTGTTGGTCAGCAGCTGTGGTTGTGGTTAGGAGTGTTTGTCAGCAGCTGTGGTTGTGGTTAGTAGTGGTGGACAGAAGCTGTGTGGTTGGTCATGGTGGTCAGCAGTTGTGTGGTTATGGTCAGCAGCTGTGTGGATGTGGTGGTCAGCAGCTGTGGTTAGTAGTGGTGGTCAGCAGCTGTGGTTGTGGTCAGTAGTTTTGGTCAGCAGCTGTGGTTATGGTTAGTAGTGTTGGTCAGCAGATGTGGTTGTGGTTAGTATTGTTGGTCAGCAGCTGTGGTTGTGGTCAGCAGCTGTGGTTAGTAGTGTTGGTCAGCAGCTGTGGTTAGTAGTGTTGGTCAGCAGCTGTGGTTGTGGTTAGTAGTGTTGGTCAGCAGCTATGGTTGTGGTGTTGGTCAGCAGCTGTGGTTGTGGTTAGGAGTGTTTGTCAGCAGCTGTGGTTGTGGTTAGTAGTGGTGGACAGAAGCTGTGTGGTTGTGGTTGGTCGTGGTGGTCAGCAATTGTGTGGTTATGGTCAGCAGCTGTGTGGTTGTGGTGGTCAGCAGGTGTGTGGTTGTGGTTAGTAGTGGTGGTCAGCAGCTGTGGTTAGTAGTGGTGGTCAGCAGCTGTGGTTGTGGTCAGTAGTGTTGGTCAGCAGCTGTGGTTAGTAGTGTTGGTCAGCAGTTGTGTGGTTGTGGTGATCAGCAGTTGTGTGGTTGTGGTTTGTAGTGTTGGTAAGCTGGTGTGGTTGTGTTAGTGGTGTTGGTCAGCAGCTGTGGTTGTGGTTAGTAGTGTTGGTCAGCAGCTGTGGTTGTGGTTTGTAGTGGTGGTCAGCAGTTGTGGTTGTGGTTTGTAGTGTTAAGCTGGTGTGGTTGTGGTTAGTCGTGTTGGTCAGCAGCTGTGTGGTTAGTAGTGTTGGTCAGCAGCTGTGGTTGTGGTTAGTAGTGGTGGTCAGCAGCTGTGGTTGTGGTTAGTAGAGTTGGTCAGCAGCTGTGTGGTTGTGGTTAGTAGTGTTGGTCAGCGGCTGTGGTTGTAGTTAGAAGTGCTGGTCAGCCGCTGAGGTTGTGGTTAGTAGTGGTGGTCAGCAGCTGTGTTGTGGTTAGAAGTGGTGGTCAGCAGATGTGTGGTTAGTAGTGGTGGTCAGCAGTTGTGTGGTTAGTAGCTGTGGCCAGCAAGTGTGTGGTTGTGGTTAGTTGTGGTGGTCAGCAGGTGTGTGGTTGTGGTCAGCAGTTGTGTAGTTGTGGTTGGTAGTGGTGGTCAGCAGCTGTGGTTGTGGTTAGTAGTGTTGGTCAGCAGCTGTGGTTGTGGTTTGTAGTGGTGGTCAGCAGTTGTGGTTGTGGTTTGTAGTGTTAAGCTGGTGTGGTTGTGGTTAGTCGTGTTGGTCAGCAGCTGTGGTTGTGCTTAGTCGTGTTGGTCAGCAGCTGTGTGGTTAGTAGTGTTGGTCAGCAGCTGTGGTTGTGGTTAGTAGAGTTGGTCAGCAGCTGTGTGGTTGTGGTTAGTAGTGTTGGTCAGCGGCTGTGGTTGTAGTTAGAAGTGCTGGTCAGCCGCTGAGGTTGTGGTTAGTAGTGGTGGTCAGCAGCTGTGTTGTGGTTAGAAGTGGTGGTCAGCAGATGTGTGGTTAGTAGTGGTGGTCAGCAGTTGTGTGGTTAGTAGCTGTGGCCAGCAAGTGTGTGGTTGTGGTTAGTTGTGGTGGTCAGCAGGTGTGTGGTTGTGGTCAGCAGTTGTGTAGTTGTGGTTGGTAGTGGTCAGCAGTTGTGTGGTTGTGGTTAGTAGTGGTGGTCAGCAGCTGTGTGGTTGTGGTTAGTAGTGGTGGTCAGCAGTTGTGTGGTTGTGGTCAGCAGCAGTGGTTGTGGTTGGTTGTGGTGGTCAGCAGTTGTGTGGATGTGGTTAGTAGTGGTGGTCAGCAGCTATGTGGTTGTGGTTAGTAGTTGTGGTCAGCAGCTGTGTGGTTGGTCATGGTGGTCAGCAGGTATGTGGTTGTGGTTAATAGTTGTGGTCAGCAGCTGTGTGGTTGGTCATGGTGGTCAGCAGCTGTGGTTGTGGTGGTCAGCAGCTGTGGTGTTGGTTAGTAGTGGTGGTCAGCAGCTGTGTGGTTGGTCGTGGTGGTCAGCAGGTGTGGTTATGGTCAGCAGCTGCGTGGTTGTGGTCAGCAGTTGTGTGGTTGTGGTTGGTGGTTGTGGTCAGCAGCTGTGGTTGTGGTTAGTAGTGGTGGTCAGCAGCTGTGTGGTTGTGGTTAGTAGTGGTGGTGGGCAGTTGTGTGGTTGTGGTTAGTAGTGGTGGTCAGCAGCTGTGTGGTTGTGGTTAGTAGTGGTGGTCAGCAGCTGTGTGGTTAGAAATGGTGGTCAGCAGTTGTGTGGTTAGTAGTGTTGGTCAGCATGTGTGTGGTTGTGGTTAGTAGTGTTGGTCAGCATGTGTGTGGTTGTGGTTAGTAGTGGTGGTCAGCAGTTGTGTGGTTGTGGTTAGTAGTGATGGCCAGCAGCTGTGTGGTTGTGGTTAGTAGTGGTGGTCAGCAGCTGTGTGGTTGTGGTTAGTAGTGGTGGTCAGCAGTTATGTGGTTGTGGCCAGCAGCTGTGGTTGTGGTTAGTAGTGGTGGTCAGCAGCTGTGTGGTTGTGGTTTAGTAGTGCTGGTCAGCAGCTATGTGGTTAGTAGTGGTGGTCAGTAGCTGTGTGGTTAGTAGTGGTGGTCAGCAGCTGTGTGGTTAGAAATGGTGGTCAGCAGTTGTGTGGTTAGTAGTGTTGGTCAGCATGTGTGTGGTTGTGGTTAGTAGTGTTGGTCAGCATGTGTGTGGTTGTGGTTAGTAGTGGTGGTCAGCAGTTGTGTGGTTGTGCTTAGTAGTGGTGGTGGGCAGTTGTGTGGTTGTGGTTAGTAGTGATGGTCAGCAGCTGTGTGGTTGTGGTTAGTAGTGGTGGTCAGCAGTTATGTGGTTGTGGCCAGCAGCTGTGGTTGTGGTTAGTAGTGGTGGTCAGCAGCTGTGTGGTTGTGGTTTAGTAGTGCTGGTCAGCAGCTATGTGGTTAGTAGTGGTGGTCAGTAGCTGTGTGGTTAGTAGTGGTTGTCAGCAGTTGTGTGGCTAGTAGTGGTGGTCAGCAGCTGTGTGGTTGTGGTTAGTAGTGGTGGTCAGCAGGTGTGGTTGTGGTGGACAGCAGGTGTGTGGTTGTGGTTAGTAGTGGTGGTTAGCAGTGGTGGTCAGCAGTTGTGGTCAACAGCTGTGTGGTTGTGGTTAGTAGTGGTGGTCAGCAGCTGTGTGGTTGTGGTTAGTAGTGGTGGTCAGCAGTTATGTGGTTGTGGCCAGCAGCTGTGGTTGTGGTTAGTAGTGCTGGTCAGCAGCTATGTGGTTAGTAGTGGTGTTCAGTAGCTGTGTGGTTAGTAGTGGTGGTCAGCAGCTGTGTGGTTGTGGTTAGTAGTGGTGGTCAGCAGTTGTGTGGTTGTGGTCAGCAGCTGTGGTTGTGGTTAGTAGTGGTGGTCAGCTGTTGTGTGGATGTGGTTAATAGTGGTGGTCAGAAGCTGTGTGGTTGTGGTTAGTAGTTGTGGTCAGCAGCTGTGTGGTTGTGGTTAGTAGTTGTGGTCAGCAGCTGTGTGGTTGGTCGTGGTGGTCAGCAGCTGTGTGGTTGTGGTTAGTAGTGGTGGTCAGCAGCTGTGGTTGTGGTTAGTAGTGGTGGGTAGCAGCTGTGTGTTGTGGTTAGTAGTGGTGGGTAGCAACTGTGTGGATGTGGTTAGTAGTGGTGGTCAGCAGCTGTGTGGTTGTGGTTAGTAGTTGTGGTCAGCAGCTGTGTGGTTGTGGTTAGTACAGTGCCTTGCGAAAGTATTCGGCCCCCTTGAACTTTGCGACCTTTTGCCACATTTCAGGCTTCAAACATAAAGATATAAAACTGTATTTTTTTGTGAAGAATCAACAACAAGTGGGACACAATCATGAAGTGGAACGACATTTATTGGATATTTCAAACTTTTTTAACAAATCAAAAACTGAAAAATTGGGCGTGCAAAATTATTCAGCCCCTTTACTTTCAGTGCAGCAAACTCTCTCCAGAAGTTCAGTGAGGATCTCTGAATGATCCAATGTTGACCTAAATGACTAATGATGATAAATACAATCCACCTGTGTGTAATCAAGTCTCCGTATAAATGCACCTGCACTGTGATAGTCTCAGAGGTCCGTTAAAAGCGCAGAGAGCATCATGAAGAACAAGGAACACACCAGGCAGGTCCGAGATACTGTTGTGAAGAAGTTTAAAGCCGGATTTGGATACAAAAAGATTTCCCAAGCTTTAAACATCCCAAGGAGCACTGTGCAAGCGATAATATTGAAATGGAAGGAGTATCAGACCACTGCAAATCTACCAAGACCTGGCCGTCCCTCTAAACTTTCAGCTCATACAAGGAGAAGACTGATCAGAGATGCAGCCAAGAGGCCCATGATCACTCTGGATGAACTGCAGAGATCTACAGCTGAGGTGGGAGACTCTGTCCATAGGACAACAATCAGTCGTATATTGCACAAATTTGGCCTTTATGGAAGAGTGGCAAGAAGAAAGCCATTTCTTAAAGATATCCATAAAGTGTTGTTTAAAGTTTGCCACAAGCCACCTGGGAGACACACCAAACATGTGGAAGAAGGTGCTCTGGTCAGATGAAACCAAAATTGAACTTTTTGGCAACAATGCCAAACGTTATGTTTGGCGTAAAAGCAACACAGCCCATCACCCTGAACACACCATCCCCACTGTCAAACATGGTGGTGGCAGCATCATGGTTTGGGCCTGCTTTTCTTCAGCAGGGACAGGGAAGATGGTTAAAATTGATGGGAAGATGGATGGAGCCAAATACAGGACCATTCTGGAAGAAAACCTGATGGAGTCTGCAAAAGACCTGAGACTGGGACGGAGATTTGTCTTCCAACAAGACAATGATCCAAAACATAAAGCAAAATCTACAATGGAATGGTTCAAAAATAAACATATCCAGGTGTTAGAATGGCCAAGTCAAAGTCCAGACCTGAATCCAATCGAGAATCTGTGGAAAGAACTGAAAACTGCTGTTCACAAATGCTCTCCATCCAACCTCACTGAGCTCGAGCTGTTTTGCAAGGAGGAATGGGAAAAAATGTCAGTCTCTCGATGTGCAAAACTGATAGAGACATACCCCAAGCGACTTACAGCTGTAATCGCAGCAAAAGGTGGCGCTACAAAGTATTAACTTAAGGGGGCTGAATAATTTTGCACGCCCAATTTTTCAGTTTTTGATTTGTTAAAAAGGTTTGAAATATCCAATAAATGTCGTTCCACTTCATAATTGTGTCCCACTTGTTGTTGATTCTTCACAAAAAAATACAGTTTTATATCTTTATGTTTGAAGCCTGAAATGTGGCAAAAGTTCGCAAAGTTCAAGGGGGCTGAATACTTTCGCAAGGCACTGTAGTTGTGGTCAGCAGCTGTGTGGTTGGTCGTGGTGGTCATCAGCTGTGTGGATGTAGTTAGTAGTGGTGGTCAGCAGCTGTGTGGCTGTGGTTAGTAGTGGTGGTCAGCAGCTGTGTGGCTGTGGTTAGTAGTGGTGGTCAGCAGGTGTGTGCATGTGGTCAGTTAGTTGTGTGATTGTAGTATAGTAGTTGTGGTCAGTAATTGTGTTCCGTAGTTGTGGTCAGTATTTTTGTGGTTGTGGACAGTTGTTTGTGGTTAGCAGGTGTGTGGTTATTAGTTGTGGTCAGTATTTTTGTGGTTGTTGTCAGTAGTTGTGGTTTAGTAGTTTTGGTCAGTAGTTATGTAGTTCTGTTGCAGGTTCTTTAGGCCCTACATTATGGATGTGGTCAGTAGTTGTGTATTTTTAAGGCAGCAGCTCCTCTTCCTGTGGTCCAGCTAAATTAAGGCAATATACAATTACAACATATTTAATTCACAACAGATATTATCTGACCCTGCTGGTCATCTATGAACATTTGAACATCTTGGCCATGTTCTGTTATAATCTCCCCCCGGCACAGCCAGAAGAGGACTGGCCACCCCTCATAGCCTGGTTCCTCTCTAGGTTTCTTTCTAGGTTCTGGCCTTTCTAGGTAGTTATTCCTAGCCACCATGCTTCTACATCTGCATTGCTTGCTGTTTGGGGTTTTAGGCTGGGTTTCTTTACAGCACCTTGAGATATCAGCTGATGTAAGAAGGGCTTTATAAATACATTTGATTGATTGATTTCACAATATGTTATCGGCTCTATGTAGTACTGTGCGCCTCCCAGTCTGTTGTGGACTGTGAAGAGACCTCTGGTGGCATATTGTGTGTTCAGTAGTTGTGTGGTTATGGTCAGTAGTTGAGTTGGTAAGCAGTGTTGTGGTCAGTAGGATTTGTAAGTAGGTCTGTGGTTCAGTAGATGTGTGGTTGTGCTAGGTAGCAGAGGTCAGTATTTGTGGCCTTACAGTATTGTTATGACGTGCCCGTTTTGGGTGAGGATCATGACCCCCTCTCTCTCCCGCAACAGGTTTATGACGGTCATAAATACAGAAACTCCTTTCCCCACTCTGCCAAAATGAAGGTTGAGAATCCCTTAGTTACCACAGAGAAAGACTTTGCAGTACGTTAACCTCAAAAGGTTGAATAATATAACAATGTTTCTGTATTCCAACCAGTTGAAATTGTCTGTGGGTAGTACTCACAGAACAAACATGTCAAACTCCTTACTAATTTGTAATCTAACTACCACCGCAGAACATCATAACTGTTTCTCTGAATGTGTATATTTCTCAGTTACCAGATTTACATCTAAATATTGTGGAACGTATATGATTAAATATGAAACTATTTGTGAGAAGATGAAAGATGTTAACATTTTCTCATTGAGAAGGCTTTTTCAAATAAAGTTGAACTAGTCAGTGACCCCACTCCGTGAACACAGACATTTACATCGGCGACATGGAACGCCCCCGTTTCTACGCCAGTATAAAAACCACTTCCAGCGAAATTTACATTAGACCAGAAAACATGGAAGCTGTCGCTACATGTTGAAATGGTTGGCAACTCTACCAAAGGACAAGACCAAAGAACGTGGAGATCATCCCCACACTGAAATAGTTAAGAAATCTACAAACTAAAGACCAATTATTCAGGCTGCAGCTGTTTAAATACTTTAGTCTGGTAAAGGCATGTGATCTAAGAACAATGGTACTCGGAAAGATCCATTCTCAAGAACATACAATGGTACTCTGATGTATCCATTATAACAAGCTACAAGCTACAACTACAAAAGACAGATCTCTGGTGGACAAACCAGAGACTTTCTGTTGACAATCTATCCAGCAGACGGACCGGCGATCAGAGGGACAACAAAGGCATACACTCATAAAATATGTACTGTACATTGGATTTCTAAAATCCAAATGAGCGGTTGTTAGGGTGCTAAATATCCATATTTACGATGGACGTATTCAACTGTATGTATGCATGTATGTAGTGGGTTCATTTTGTTCTCCCGCTCTTTCTTATCGGTCCCCACCCCTTTACTTTGTCTACCAAGACGTCATATCGGTTTCGTCCACGAGGGACTTTTTCTTTGTATCATGTTAGTCAATGTATGGCCTACTGTGTGTGCTAATGTGATTTGATTAGTTAGTAAATAAATATTATACAAATTGGTTTATCGCCGATTCATGATTTATGTTATGGTTGGTGCAGATATCTAAGGGTTTGCGACGTTCAGGAATGAGACTGATGAGGTAACAATACATTAATAGAAGACTAATCGATAAGATAAAATAGTTAGTCGGGAAATTGCAACTCTATAAACAACATTTTCCCGTGGTGCCCCAACTTCCTAGTTAATTACTATTCTGTGATTTGTTTAATCAATAGTTATGGCAATAAGGAATAGTTACACAGAATGGATCTGATATTACAGTAGTGGTCAGCAGTTGTGTTCAGTAGATGAAGGCAGTAGTGGTCAGCAGTTGTGTGCATGGGGCAGTAAGTAACCTAGTGGTTAGAGCGTTGGGCCAGTAACCGAAAGGTTGCTAGATCGAATCCCTGAGCTGACAAAAATCTATTGTTCTGCCCCTGAACAAACTAACCCACTGTTCCTAGGCCGTCATTGTAAATAAGAGTGTTCTTAACTGACTTGCCTAGTTAAATAAAGGTTATATAAATAAAAAAAGTGTTCAACTATTTGTGTGATTGGGGTCAGTAATGGTAGTCAGTAGTTGTGGTCAGTAGATGTGTGGTTGTGGTCAGTAGTTGTATTCAGTAGTTTTGGTAGTTATTTGGTTATTAGCTGTGGTCAGTATTTTTGTTGTTGTGATTTAGTAGCTTTAGTTAGTAGTGATCAGTAGTTGTGTGATTGTGTTGCAGATTCTTTAGCCCTACAGTATGGATGTGGTCAGTAGTTATGGTCAGGAGCTGTGGTTATGGTCAGGAGCTTTTTTACATTTATTTTATATTTCACCTTTATTTAACCAGGTAGGCCAGTTGAGAACAAGTTCTCATTTACAACTGCGACCTGGCCAAGATAAAGCAAAGCAGTGCGACAAAAAACACAGAATTACACATTGGATAAACAAACAGAGTCAATAACTGTCACGCCCTGACCATAGTAAGCTGTTATTTCTCTGTGTTGGTTGGGGTGTGATGGTGACTTGGGTGGGTCATCTAGGTGAATTTGTATGTCTATGTTGGACTGATATGGTTCCCAATCAGAGACAGCTGTTTATCGTTGTCTCTGATTGGGGATCATATTTAGGCAGCCATTTCACCTTTGTGTTTCGTGGGATCTTGACTGTGTAGTTGCCTGTCTGCACTATTTTGATTAGCTTCACGGTTCGCTTGTTCATTTTGTTGGTTTGTTCGGTGTTCATTCATTAAAAGAGAATGTACGCATACCATGCTGCGCCTTGGTCCAATTACTATGACGAACGCGACAATAACACAATAGAAAGATCTATATACAGTGTGTGCAAATGGAGTAAGGAGGCAATAAATAGGCCATAGTAGCGAAGTAATTACAATTTAGAAAATTAACACTGGAGTGATAGACGTGCAGATGATGATGTGCAAGTAGAAATACTGGTGTGCAAAAGAGCAAATAAGTAAATTAAAACAATATGGGGATAGGTAGTTGGATGGGATATTTACAGATGGGCTGTGTACTGCTGCAGCAATCGGTAAGCTGCTCAGCTGTGGCATCAGTATTTGTGGTCAATAGTTGTGTGGTTAATTAGTTGTGGTCAGCAGTTATGTGCTTGTGGTCAATAGTTGTGTGGTCAGTTTTGTTGTAGTCTGTTGTGGTCAGTATTTTAGTAGTTTTGGTCAGCAGTTGTGTGCTTGTGGTCATTAGTTGAGTAGTTCAGTAGTTGTAGTCATTAGTTTTATTCAGTAGTTGTGTTATTATGGTCAATTAGTTGAGTGATTTTGGTTCAGTAGTTGTCGGTCCATAGTAATTGTGGTCAGTAGTGTGGTTGAGGTCAGTAGTTGAGTGGTTGTGTGTTCAGTAGTGTTGTCAGTTGTGTGGTTGTGGTCATTAGTTGTGTGGTGGTCAGTAGGAGTGTGGTTGTGGTCAGTAGGTGTGTGGTTCAGTAGATGTGGTCAGTAGTTGTGTAGTTCTGGTCAGCAGTGGTCGTTATCAATAGTGGTTTAGTAATTTGTCAGTAGTTGTGTTGCAGGTTCTTTGAGACCTACATTATGGACGTGGTCAATAGTTGTCATCAGTAGGTGTGTCACTATGTGCTCTCCAACCGTGTTCCAGGGGTCCTAGATCTATAGGCTGTTTGGAGTCATTTTGCCACTTTAGTTGCGATATAAACCTTTTTAAAACATACAGGCCTATGGCCAAAGACAGATGTGTGCGACTGATTTGAAAAAGTTTTTTTTTTTTTTAAAGGTATGTGCCATTTCTTGCCTTAGAGGCTGCACACACTGGGCATCATTCACAAATGAAAATACATAATTCACTAATGAAAATATTGTCACCCATCAGACTATTGTCAATTTAATCTAGTCTTTAACTATACTGTCATGGCCAAAAGTTTTGAGAATGACAAATATTAATTTTCACAAAGTCTGCTGCCTCAGTTTGTATGATGGCAATTTGCATATACTCCAGAATGTTATGAAGAGTGATCAGATTAATAACAAAATCCCTCTTTGCCATGCAAATTAACTGAATCCCCCAAAAACATTTCCAATGCACTTCAGCCCTGCCACAAAAGGACCAGCTGACATCATGTCAGTGATTCTCTTGTTAACACAGGAGTGAGTGTTGACAAGGACAAGGCTGGAGATCACTGTCATTCTGATTGAGTTCGAATAACAGACTGGAAGCTTCAAAAGGAGGGTGGTGCTTGGAATCATTGTTCTTCCTCTGTCAACCATGGTTACCTGCAAGAAAACACGCGCAGTCAATATTGCTTTGCACAAAAAAAGGCTTCACAGGCAAGGATATTGCTGCCAGTAAGATTGCACCTAAATCAACCATTTATCGGATCATCAAGAACTTCAAGGAGAGCGGTTCAATTGTTGTGAAGAAGGCTTCAGGGCGCTCAAGTCCAGCAAGCGCCAGGACCGTCTCCTAAAGTTAATTCAGCTGTGGGATCGGGGCACCACCAGTACAGAGCCTGCTCCGGAATGGCAGCAGGCAGGTGTGAGTGCATCTGCACACACAGTGAGGCGAAGACTTTTGGAGGATGGCCTTGTGTCAAGAAGGGCAGCAAAGAAGCCACTTCTCTCCAGGAAAAACATCAGGGACAGACTGATATTCTGCAAAAGGTACAGGGGTAAAGTCATTTTCTCTGATGAATCCCCGTTCCGATTGTTTGGGGCATCCGGAAAAAAGCTTGTCTGGAGAAGACAAGGTGAGCGCTACCATCAGTCCTGTTTCATGCCAACAGTAAAGCAGCCTGAGACCATTCATGTGTGGGGTTGCTTCTCAGCCGAGGGAGTGGGCTCACTCACAATTTTGCCTAAGAACACAGCCATGAATAAAGAATGGTACCAACACATCCTCAGAGAGCAACTTCTCCCAACAATCCAGGAACAGTTTGGTGACGAACAGTGCCTTTTCCAGCAGGATATGGCCCAGAAGTTAATTGACAGCATGCCAGAGCGGATTGCAGAGGTCTTGAAAAAGAAGGGTCAACACTGCAGATATTGACTCTTTGCATCAACTGCATGTAACTGTCAATAAAAGCCTTTGACACTTATGAAATGCTTGTAATTATACTTCAGTATTCCATAGTAACATCTGACAAAAATATCTAAAGACACCGAGGCAGCAAACTTTGTGAAAATTAATATTTGTGTCATTCTCAAAAACTTTTGGCAACTTTTTGATTTAGAATGGACCATTATTAGGAAATTTGATAAATAAATATAGCAGGCCTAGCCTTTAGAAAGCTGATGGGATCCTCTTTAAAAAAGAGCCCATTCAAACTGTCAAACTCATTACTACCAACGGTAATAAAGGCTGCCCGTAAAGGCTTTGTGGTACACTGATCTGCGCCCACATACCAGACTACATGTACATTCACATTAAAAAAAAGTGTATATGCGTCCAATGTTTTCAAGGCTTACCCGTGAGAAGAGCGTGTTGAGACAGTGGACTTTTTGTCTCTCAGTGACGTAGGCATAGTACTGGGTGATGCCCTTCAGAGTCAGTTCCTCCATCAGGTTGATCTCATAGGGCTTCTGCAGGTGCTTGGCCTGGTGGAGAGGGAGCAGAAAGGGAGGAGAGCGTGATGACAGAAAGGGGGACAAGAAAAGAGAAAAAAGGAGGAGAGAGGGTTATTGAAGTGCCTGAGGAAATCAATGCTAGGATAACTACACAGGTGCATGGGCACACACACACGGCTAGACCCTTGCAGCAACTTAAGACGAAACGGACATACAAGAACACCAATGCTTGATAAATAGTGCATTAAACTATTGTCAAGGAAAAATTGCATGAATAAATGAGGAAATAAACAAAAAATGTATTTGTTTAGATTGTTTAATTATACAAAACATATCCTTGACAAAACATAGGCCTATAGCCGTAATTTCATTCCCCTTGCAATGAAAACATTAGCGCATTATTTGTAGTAACTGGTTATAGTAATTAATATAGTCCGGTTATAGCTTCTTTTGACAAAGTAGAAACTTAAAAGATTAATAATATAACCAGCCAGGTGCACGGCTGAAATTATTTGCCGTATTCCTAAACAAAACCACCAGCGCATGAACAATTGTAAAGGATGAACTGCATAAATGCATTTGTGGAAATATATTCATGACAAAATTATTTGTTGATTGTACTGGAAAATGTAGTGTTACATGCATGCATGTATTTAGCATGAAACAATGTTGTCTTCCCTTTATGCTTCTGGCCCACAGTCAGCACACAGCTTCGTGGCTTTGTGTGAGCAAGCCCCACAAACAAAAAAACTGTTGCACTGAACAGTTTTCACGGGCCTCGTTTCATGTGCACCTGCCGCAGGTGTGGCAGAATCTCTCTGAAACGATTGAGTGGCATGGTCTCTCGGGAAAAAGTCCACCCCATACAGTGCATTCGGAAAGTATTCAGAACCCTTGATTTTTCCCCCCACATTGTGCTACGTTACAGCCTTATTTTAAAATTGATTAATTTGTGCTATCTACACAAAATACCACATAATCAAACAAAAACAGGTTAAGATTTTTTTGCAAATGTATTAAAACTGAAATTACTTAATTAAGTATTCATTTTGTTGAAGCATCTTTGGCAGCGATTACAGCCTTGAGTCTTATTGGGTCTGACACTACTAGCTTGGCACACCTGTATTTGGGGAGTTTCTCCCATTCTTCTCTGCAGATCTTCTCAAGCTCTGTTAGGTTAGATGGGGAGCGTCGCTGCAGATATTTTCAGGTCTCTCCAGAGATGTTCGATCGGGTTCAAGTCCGGGTCTCTCAAGGACATCGAGACTTGTCCCGAAGCCACTCCTGCGTTGTTTTGGCTGTGTACATAGGGACATTGTCAAATTTGAAGGTGAATCGTTGCCACAATCTGGAGCAGGCTTTCATCAAGGATCTCTCTGTGCATCTTTAACTCGACTCGGACTAGTTTCCCCAGTCCCTGCCGCTGAAGAGCATCCCAACAGCATGATGCCACCACCATGCTTCACCGTAGTGACGGTATTGGCCATGTGATGAGCAGTGCCTGGATTTCTCCAGATGTAACGCTTGGCATTCAGACCAAAGAGTTCAATCTCGGTTTCATCAGACCTGAGAATCTTGTTTCCCATGTACTGAGTCCTTTAGTTGCAATAGCAACTGTGTAACACTAATCAACAACAAAACAAGTGCACAATAATTTCCGCAGATCCAATGAGCCACCTAGTCCTGGGAGGTGAAGAGGTAGAGTACGGAGTTAAGTACCTATGAACCATCATGGACAACACACTCTTAATGCAAACACTCAGAACATCGATAAAAAAATGCCAATAACTGAATGTCAACACCAACTACACTGAACAAAAATATAAAACACAACATGTAAAGTGTTGGTCCCATGTTTTGGGCTCGCAGTGGCGCAGCGGTCTAAGGCACTGCATCTCAGTGCTAGGAGTCACTGCACACCCTGGTTTGAATCCAGGCTGTATCACAACCGGCCGTTATTGGGAGTCCCACAGGCGGCGCACAATTGGCCCAGCGTCATCAGGGTTTGACCAGTGTAGGCAGTCATTGTAAATAAGAATGTTCTTAACTGACTTGCCTAGGTAAATAAAAAAAGGTTAAAAAATATATATTTCATGAGTTGAAATAAAAGATACCAGAAATTTTCCATACGCACCAACAGCTTATTTCATTCAAATTTTGTTCACAATCCTGTTAGTGAGCATTTTTCCTTTGCCAAGATAAATCAATCCACCTGACAGGTGGCATATCAAGAAGCTGATTAAACAGCATGAGCATTCCAGAGGTGCACCTTGTGCTGGGTACAATAAAAGGCCACTCTACAAAGTACAGTTGTCACACAACACAATGCCACAGATGTCTCAAGTTGAGGGAGCGTGCAATTGGCGGGCTGACTGCAAGAAAGTCCATATAAGCCGTTGCCAGAGAATTTGATGTTAAGTGACAAACGTCATTTTAGAGAATTTCGCAGTACGCCCAACCGGGCTCACAACCGCTGACCATGTGCAACCACACCAGCCCAGGACCTTCACATCTGGCTTCTTTACTTGCAAGGTAGTCTGTCTGGGTGGCTGATCTCAGCTGATGAAACTGTGGGTTTGCTGTGGCTAATTTCCTTTGCTTTTTCCATGATGTCAAACAAAGAGGCACTGAGTTTGAAGGTAGGCCTTGAAATACATCCACAGATACACCTCCAATTGACTCAAAGTAATGTCAATTAGCCTATCAGAAGCTTCTAAAGCCATGAAATAATTTTCTGGAATTTCCCAAGCTATTTAAAAAGGCACAGTCAACTTAGTGTATGTAAAATTCTGACCCAGCGAAATAATCTGTCTGCAAACTATTGTTGGGGAAATTACTTTGTGTCATGCACAAAGAAGATGTCCTAACCGACATGCCGAAAATATAGTTTGTTAACAAGAAATTTGTGGAGTGGTTGAAAATCGAGATTTAATGACTCCAACCTTAGTGTATGTAAACTTCCGACTTCAACTGTGTCTATTTCACTGGCCACATTGGCGGGTGGTCAGGGTTCCAAAGTGCAAGCATGTCACCAGCATTTGTGAATAAAAATGGTCAAGTACGATCAAATTTAAAGTGAAAAACAGTACCAGTCCAAAGTTTGGACACACCTACTCATTCAAGGGTTTCTTTATTTTTACTATTTTCTACATAGTAGAATAATAGTGACGACAAAACTATGAAAGAGCACATGGAATCACGTAGTAACCAAAAAGAGTGTTAAATCAAAATAAATATTTGAGATTCTTCAAAGTAGCCATCTTTTTCCTTTGATGACAGCTTTGCACACTTGGCATTCTCTCAACCAGCTTCACATAGAATGCTTTTCCAACAGTCTTGAAGGAGTTCCCACATATAATGAGCACTTGTTGACTGCTTTTCCCTCTCTCTGCAGTCCAACTCATCCCAAACCATCAATTGTGTTGAGATTGGTTGACTGGAGGCCAGGACATCTGATGCAGCACTCCATTACTCTCCTTCTTGGTCAAATAGTCCTTACACAGCCTGGAGGTGTGTTGGGTCATTGTCCTGTTGAAAAACAAATGATAGTGGGGCTAAGCACAAACAAGACGTAATGGCGTATCGCTGCAGAATGCTGTTAGCCATGCTGGATAAGCGTGCCTTGAATTCAACAACAACAAATCAATGTCACCAGCAAAGCACTCCCACACCTCCCCCTCCATGCTTTCTGGTGGGAACAACACATGCCGGTATAATCCGTTCAACTACTCTGCGTTTGAATCATCAGACCAAAAGGACAGAGTTCCACCGGACTAATGTCCATCGCTCGTGTTTCCTGGCCCAAGCAGGTCTCGTCTCCTCATTGGCGTCCTTTAGTGGTGGTTACTTTGCAGAAATTCGACCATGAAGGAGCGATTCACAGTCTACTCTGAACAGTTGATGTTGAGGTGTGTCTGTTACTTGAACTTTGAAGCATTTATTTGGGCTGCAATCTGAGGTGCAGTTAACTCTAATAAATGTATCCTTTGCAGCAGAGGTAACTCTGGGTCTTCCTCATGAGAGCCAGTTTCATCATAGTGCTTGATGGTTTTTGCGACTGCAGTTTTCCTGATTGACTGACCTTCATGTCTTAAAGTAATGATTGACTGTTGTTTCTCTTTGCTTATTTGAGCTCTTCTTGCCATAATATGGACTTGGTCTTTTACCAAATAGGGCCACCTTATGTATACCCCCTACCTTGTTACAACACAACTGATTGGCTCAAACGCATTAAGGAAAGAAATTCCACAAAATGTACTTTTAACAAGGCACAATTGTTAATTGAAATTAATTCCTGGTAGAGGTCGACGGATTAATCGGCATAGTTTTCATAACAATCGGTAATCTGCATTTTTGGACGCCGATTATGTCCGATTACATTGCAATCCACGAGGAGACTGCGTGGCAGGCTGACCACCTGTTACGCGAGTGCAGCAAGGAGCCAAGGTAAGTTGCTAACTAGCATTAAACTTATCTTACAAAAATAAATAAACTTAACATAAATCACTAGTTAACAACACATGGTTGGTGATATTACTAGTTTAACTAGCTTGTCCTGAATTGAACATAATCAATGCGGTGCCTGTTCATTTATCATCGAATCACAGCCTACTTCGCCAAATGGGTGATGATTTAACAAAAGTGCATTCGCGAGAAAATGCACAATCATTGCACCAATGAACCTAACTATTAACATCAATAACTTTCTTAAAATCAATACACAAGTATATTTTTGTAAACCTGCAAATTTAGTTAAAATAAATTAATGTTAGCAGGCAATATTAACTAGGGAAATTGTGCAGCTTCGCTTGCGTTCAGTGCAAGCAGAGTCAATGCTTCGCGTTCTTAGTAAAAATATAAAATACTGCATAGTATGTATTATTTCTTACACTGTTACCCCAGGAAATCTTAAGTCTTATTACATACAGTCGGGACTGGAAGTAAGAGCAAAGTCAACTTACCAACATTACAACCAGGAATAAAACTTCCCCGAAGTGAATCCTCTGTTTGGACCACCACCCAGGACAATGGATCGGATCCCAGTAGGCGACCCAAAACAACAGTGCCGCAGAAGGGGCAGACAGAGTGGCCTTCTGGTCAGGCTCCGTAGACGGGCACGTCGCTCACGAGTATACTACTCGCTATTGTCCAGTCTCTTGACAACAAGGTAGACGAAGTTCGAGCAAGGGTTGCCTTCCAGAGAGACATCAGAGAATGTAACATTCACTCTGTTTCACGGAAACATGGCTCACTCGGGATACGTTATCAGAGTCGGTACAGCCACCCGGTTTCTTCACACAAATTTTATCAGCATATCGAATGCGCGACCCGGGCTGGCAAAATTCTAGAACATTGCTACTCTAACTTCCGCAACGCATACAAAGCCATCCCTCGCCCTCCTTTCGGCAAATCTGAACACGAGTCCATTTTGTTACTCCCAGCCTATAGACAGAAACTAAAACAGGAAACGCCCATGCTCAGGTCTGTTCAACGCTGGTCCGACCAATCTGATTCCACGCTTCAAGATTGCTTCGATCACGTGGATTGGGATATGTTCCAGTTAGCCACAGACAACATTATTGATGAATAAGTTGATTCAGTGAGCGAGTATATTAGCAAGTGCATCGTTGATGTTGTACCCACAGTGACTATTAAAACCTTCCCCAACCAGAAACCGTGGATTGATGGCAGCATTCGCGCAAAACTGAAAGCGAGAACCACTGCTTTTAATCATGGCAAGGCGACCGGAAACATGACCGAACACAAACAGTGTAGTTATTCCCTCTGCAAGGCAAACAAACAAGCTATGCGTCAGTATAGAGACAAAGTAGAGTCTCAATTCAACAGCTCAGACAAGAGATGTATGTGGCAGGGTCTACAGTCAATCATGGACTACAAAAAGAATACCAGCCCCGTCGGGGACACCAACGTCTTGCTCCCAGACAAATTAAACAACTTCTTTGCTCACTTTGAGGACAATACAGTGCCACTGACACGGCCCACTACCAAAAGCTGCTGGCTCTCATTCACCGCAGCCAACATGAGTAAAACATTTAAACGTGTTAACCCTCGCAAGGCTGTCGGCCCAGACGGCATGCGCAGACCAGCTGGCTGGTGTGTTTACGGACATATTCAACCAATCCCTATCCCAGTCTGTTGTCCCCACATGGTTCAAGAGGGCCACCCACAGAATTGTACATAATTATGACATGACATTGAAGGTTGTGCAATGTAACAGCAATATTTAGACTTAGGGTTGCCACTCGTTCGATAAAATACGGAACGGTTCCGTATTTCACTGAAAGAATAAACGTTTTGTTTTTGAAATGATAGTTTCCGGATTTGACCACATTAATGACATATGGCTCATATTTTTGTGTGTTTATTATAGTATAATTAAGTCTATGATTTGATATTTGATAGAGCAGTCTGACTGAGCGGTGGTAGGCAGAAGCAGGCTCATAAGCATTCATTCAAACAGCACTTTCCTGCGTTTGCCAGCAGCTCTTCGCAATGCTTGAAGCACAGCGCTGTTCATGACTTCAAGCCTATCAACTCCCGAGATTAGGCTGGCAATACTATAGTACCTATAAGAACATCCAATAGTCAAAGGCATATGAAATACAAATGGTAGATAGAGAAATAGTCCTATAATAGATACAACCTAAAGCTTCTTAACTTCTTGATGCACCCATCCCGTTAGCGGGATCATTTGTCAACATCCGCTGAATAGCAGAGCTTCAAATTACTAAAAATATTTACTTTTCATGAAATCACAACTGCAATACAGCAAAACACAGCTTAGCTTGTTGTTAATCCACCTGGCGTGTCAGATTTCAAAAAAGCTTTTTGGTGAAAGCATACCAAGCGTTTATGTAAGGACATCACTCTCAGCAGACAAAACATTAAACAGCTAGCAGCCAAGTAGATTGGTCACAAAAGTCAGAAAAGCAATAAACTTAAATCGCTTACCTTTGATGATCTTCGGATGTTTGCACTCACGAGACTCCCAGTTACATAATAAATCATTTTGTTCCATAAAGATTATTTTTATATCCAAAATACCTCCATTTGGTTGGCGCGAAAATTCCAAATAGTATCCGTAAAGTTTGTAGAAACATGTCAAACGTTTTTTAGAATCAATCCTCAGGTTGTTTTTACAATATATAATCAATAATATTTCAACCGGACTGTAGCTTTTCCAATAGGAGAGAGAGAGAGAGAAAATGTCTGCTCCAAGCTGTTGCGCATGCAAAATGCTGTTGGCACCCAGCCCTCCAATGACGGGATGTGATCTTTCTCGCTTATTTTTCAAAATAAAAGCCTGACACTATGTCTAAAGACTGTTCACAACATGTGGAAGCCATAGGAAAAGGAATCTAGTTGATATGCCTTTAAATGGAGCAAAGACAGGCAATGGAACAGAGAGCTTTCAGGATAAACAGCACTTCCGGGTTGAATTTTCCTCATGTTTTCGCCTGCAATATCAGTTCTGTTATACTCAGACAACATTTTGACAGTTTTGGAAACTTTAGAGTGTTTTCTATCCTAATCTGACAATTATATGCATATTCTAGATTCTGGGCCTGAGAAATAGGCAGTTTCATTTGGGTACGTTTTTCATCCAAACATCAAAATACTGCCCCCTACACTCAACAGGTTAACTGGGAATATTGAAGACTCATGTTAAAAGGAACCACCAGCTTTCATATGTTCATGTTCTGAGCAAGGATGGCACATATTGCACTTTTACTTTCTTCTCCAACACTGTTCCTGCATTACTTAAACCAAATTGAACATGTTTCATGATTTAATTGAGACTACATAGATTTTAATGTATTATATTAAGTTAAAATAAGTCATTATTACAAACATATATATACACACACACACACACACACACACACACACACACACACACACACACACACAGTGGGGAGAACAAGTATTTGTTAACCTGCAAAATCGGCAGTGTTTCCTACTTACAAAGCATGTAGAGGTCTGTAATTCTTATCATAGGTACACTTCAACTGTGAGAGACAGAAAAAACAAAAATCCAGAAAATCACACTGCCAGAGCCCTGCAAAATGACCTCCAGCAGGCCACAAATGTGCATGTGTCTGCTCAAACGGTCAGAAACAGACTCCATGAGGGTGGTATGAGTGCCCGACGTCCACAGGTGGGGGTTGTGCTTACAGCCCAACATCGTGCAGGACGTTTGGCATTTGCCAGAGAACACCAAGATTGGAAAATTCGCCACTGGCGCCCTGTGCTCTTCACAGATGAAAGCAGGTTCACACTGAGCACATGTGACAGACGTGACAGAGTCTGGAGACGCCGTGGTTCTGCTGCCTGCAACATCCTGATGCATGACCGGTTTGGCGGTGGGTCAGTCATGGTGTGGGGTGGCATTTCTTTGGGGGGCCACACAGCCCTCCATGTGCTCGCCAGAGGTAGCTTGACTGCCATTAGGTACCGAGATGAGATCCTCAGACCCCTTGTGAGACCATATGCTAGTGTGGTTGGCCCTGGGTTCCTCCTAATGCAAGACAATGCTAGACCTCATGTGGTTGGAGTGTGTCAGCAGTTTCTGCAAGAGGAAGGCATTGATGCTATGGACTGGCCCGCCCGTTCCCCAGACCTGAATCCAATTGAGCACTTCTGGGACATCATGTCTCGCGCCATCCACCAACGCCACATTGCACCACAGACTGTCCAGGAGTTGGCGGATGCTTTAGTCCAGGTCTGGGAGGAGATCCCTCAGGAGACCATCCGCCACCTCATCAGGAGCATGCCCAGGCGTTGTTGGGAGGTCATAAAGGCACGTGGAGGCCACATACACTGCTGAGCCTCATTTGACTTGTTACATCAAAGTTGGATCAGCCTGTAGTGTGGTTTTCCACTTTAATTTTGAGCGTGACTCCAAATCCAGACCTCCATGGGTTGATAAATTTGATTTCCATTGATAATTTGTGTGTGATTTTGTTGTCAGCACATTCAACTATGTAAAGAAAAAAGTATTTAATAAGAATATTTCATTCATTCAGATCTAGGATGTGTTATTTTAGTGGTCCCTTTATTTTTTTGAGCAGTGTATAAAACATTTAATATTAAATGTTTAAATAAATAAAATAAAAAAAATAAAAAATAAAAAAATATTAAAAAAATAATTAAAAATGTTTTTTCTAATTTAAAAAAAAAAAAAAATTTTTTTTTTAAAAAAATCGGCCAATTTTAAACGGCCAATTAATCAGTATCTGCTTGTTTTGGTCCTCCAATAAAATCTGTATTGGCGCTATAAAATCGGTGGTTGAGAGAACACCAAAAGTGTGCAAAACTGTTATCAAGGCAAAGGGTGGCTACTTTGAAGAATCTGAAATATATTTTGATTTGTTTAACACTTTTTTGGTTACTACATGATTCCATGTGTGTTATTTCATAGTTTTGTCTTCACTATTACTCAATGTACAAAAAGTCAAAATAAAGAAAAACCCTGTAATGAGCAGGTGTCCAAACTTTTTACTGGTACTGTAAATGCTATAGTAGCGGACTAAAGTATTTCCACCATTTTGTTTCATAGCTGGTAAATAAAAACACCAAGTCAAAGAACTATTTTGTTCACAAGCTAGGTTGTTTATCTATGCTCGAGTTTCAACTACTGGGAAAGAGATGACAACGCTTCTACTTGTCAGGATCAATCTCACAGGCACGAACCTCCCGCATTTAAAGGGGCAGGTGAACATTTGTCTAATCTGTTCTATTTTGGTTTAAAGACTCAGGTCACAATACATGAAATTAAACAATACACAACATTACTTCTTACTAGTAATACATTAAATTGTTTTAGGAACTTTACAAAGAACCATCCTTTTTTATGTTTTGTTGGTGTCATTTTAGAGCGGCTGAAGGACAAAAAAACAAATGTTATGCCCTGACTAACGCATTTCGCATTTATATTTGTGTTCAATGTACTACACCTGCCATTTAGAGTGTGCTGACTTTGGCTAATAAGGGTAACCTCAAGCAGGCTATGAACCTGGGGTCGAAGCTCTGTGGGCTGCAGTGCAGGGAGCTTCAGGGCCTCTGATAAACGGGCAAGGGAGAAGGCCAAGCGCATCAGGTGACCCCACACCACACACAATCTTGCCCAATGTTTTGAGCTGCTGTTCTCCGGAAGGAGATCACTGTTCAGCAAGAATAGCAAGATTTCCATGTAAATGGACAATAAAGTATATTTTCTAGTTACGAAATAGCAGAACAGAATGGCCTGTTGGTGATACCACATGGCTGCCAACATGTGGCACTACTCACCATGAACTTCTGCACGCTGATGGGGAAGGTGGCAGAGTAGAGTAGGATCTGACGACCCTTGGCCAGGAAGCTGATGATATCCTCGATGAGCACTACAAAGTCCTGAGACAACAGCTTGTCTGCCTGAGAAGAGAAAACATTCAAATGAGGCATTAGCAGAGTCACACAGTATTCTCAAAAAAAGTGTTTTAATCATGTATTTCTATTCATTTGCTACCACTGGTATGTAATTGATATTTAGCACTGGTTGCCGGGGAAATGTTACATGTAGCTCCTTTAACCTCTTTGGTAGGTTGATGAACCAGATGAGATTTGAAGGCCTTGATGAAGAATAGTGAGTGGCTCGTAACAAAATAGATCAAGAGGACTGATTCTCTGGAGTCATGTACAGTAGTTGATTACAGTCCGTGGTTCATGGACTCAGGTACCACATGTATTTACACACTAACCTCATCCATCACCATCATTTGGACTCTATCCACTTTGGCAACGCCCTTCTTAATCAAGTCTAGGATCCTGCCGGGTGTGGCTATGACCACATGCACTGAGAAAGAATCAGAAACACCATCATTACAGATATGGCATTGTGTACAGCTTTACGGTTTTGTGACTTGTTCGTATTGTACAGTGTGGTCCGAAATGATTGACACCCTCGATGAAGATGAGTAAAAATGACTTTCAAATAAATAAACAAAATACAGAGCTACGCTATAAAGAGTTGAAGTCAGAAGTTTAAATAGATTTAAACTCAGTTTCACAATTCCTGACATTTAATCCTAGTAAAAATTCCCTGTCTTAGGTCAGTTAGGATCACCATTTTATTTTAACAATGTGAAATGTCAGAATAATAGTAGAGAATGGTTTATTTCAGCTTTAATTTCCTTCATCACAATGCCAGTGGGTCAGAAGTTTACATACACTCAATTAGTTTTTGGTAGCATTGCCATTCAATTGTTTGACCCAAGTTAAATGTTGCAGGTAGCCAGCCTTCCCCAAGCTTCCCACAAAAGTTGGGTGAATTTTTGCCCATTCTTCCTGACAGAGCAAGTGTAACTGAGTCAGGGTTGTATGCCTCCTTGCTCACACACGCCGTTTCAGTTCTGCCCACAAATTCTCTATGGGATTTAGGTCAGGGCTTTGTGATGGCCACTCCAATACCTTGACTTTGTTGTCCTTAAGCCATTTTGCCACAACTTTGGAAGTATGCTTGGGGTCATTGTCCATTTGGAAGACCCATTTGCGACCAAGCTTTGACTTCCTGACTGATGTCTTGAGACGTTGCTTCAATATATCCACAATTTTCCTCCTCATGATGCCATCAATTTTGTGAAGTACACCAGTCCCTCCTGTAACAAAGCACTCCCACAACATGATGCTGCCACCACAGTGCTTCACGGTTGGGATGGTGTTCTTCAGCTTGCAACCTCCACACAATATCCCATAATGACAAAGCAAAAACAGGTGTAGAAATGTTTGCAAATGTATACATTTAAAAAAAAAAAAAAAGATGAAATATCATTTACATAAGTATTCAGACATATTCAGGGAATGATGCTACAAGCTCAGCACACTTGTATTTGGGGAATTTCTCCCATTCTTCTCTGCAAATCCTCTCAAGCTCTGTCAGGTTGGAAAAGAAATGTCGCTGCACCGCTATTTTCAGGTCTCTCCAGAGATGTTCGATCTGGTTCAAGTCCGGGCTCTGGCTGGGTCACTCAAGGGCATTCAAAGACTTGTCCCGAAGCCACTCGTGCGTTGTCTTGGCTTTGTGCTTAGGGCCGTTGTCCTGTTGGAAGGTGAACCTTCGCCCCAGTCCGAGGCCCTGAGTGCTCTGGAGTAGCTTTTTAGCAAGGATCTCTGTACTATGCTCCATTCATCATTCCCTCGATCCTGACTAGTCCCAGTTCCTGCCGCTGAATAACATCCCCACCGCATGATGCTGCCACCACCATGCTTCACCATAGGGATAGTGACAGTTCTCCTCCAGATGCGACACTTGGTAACCAGGCCAAAGAGTTCCATCTTGGTTTCAATCTTCAGTGACCATCGGGTTCATGGTCACCTCCCTGACCAAGGCCCTTCACCAATTGCTCAGTTTGGCCAGGCCTTGGTGGTTCCAAACTTCTTCCATTTTTTATGAGTGATGGAGGCCACTGTTCTTGGCGACCTTAAATGCTGCTGAAATGTTTTGGTACCCTTCCCCATATGTGTGCCTCGACACAATCCTGTCTCGGAGCTTCACGGATAATTCCTTCGAACTCATGGATAGGTTTTTGCTGACGTGCACGGTCAACTGTGGGACCTTATATAGACAGGTGTGTGCCTTTCCAAATCATGTACAATGAAATGATTTTACCACAGGTGGACTCCAATCAAGCGGTTGAAACATCAAGGATGATCAGGTGCATCCTATTTCCATTGAGCTCAATATTTCACCTCATAGCAAAGGGTCTGAACACTTATCTTACACAATCTGTTTAAAAGTTTAGGGTAACTTAGAAATGTCCTTGTTTTTGAAAGAAAAGCAAATCATCTGCCCATTAAAATAACAGCAAATTGATCAGAAATACAGTATAGACATTAATAATGTTGTAAAGGACTATAGTAGCTGGAAACAGCTGATTTTTAATGGAAAAATTGTCCAATTATTTATTTTACCAGGTAGGCAAGTTGAGAACAAGTTCTCATTTACAATTGTGACCTGGCCAAGATAAAGCAAAGCAGTTCGACACATACAACAACAGAGTTACACATGGAGTAAAACAAACATACAGTCAATAATACAGTAGAAAAATAAGTTTATATAATAAGAAAGAAAGTTACTTGTTTCTGGCCATTTTGAGCCTGTAATCAAACCCACAAATGCTGATGCTCCAGATATTCAACTAGTCTAAAGAAGGCCAGTTTTATTACTTATTTAATCAGAACAACAGTTTTCAGCTGTGCTAACATAATTGCAAAAGGGTTTTCTAATGATCAATTAGCCTTTTAAAATGATAAACTTGGATTAGTCCGTCATGTGTCACAGCATCAGCAGACTGAGCTTGTTGTCATTGCATCATCGGAGGGTGAGGGCTAGGGCCATTCCCTGCAGAAATGTCCGGGAACTTGCAGGTGCCTTGGTGGAAGAGTGGGGTAACATCTCACAGCAAGACCTGGCAAATCTGGTCCAGTCCATGAGGAGATGCACTGCAATACTTAATGCAGCTCGTGGCCACACTAGATACTGACTGTTATTTTTGATCCCTCCCCCTTTATTCAGGGACACATTATTCAATTTCTGTTAGTCACATGTTTATGGAACTTGTTCAGTTTATGTCTCAGTTGTTGCATCTTATTTTCATACAAATATTTACACATGTTAAGTTTGCTGAAAATCAACACAGTTGACAGTGAGAGGACATTTCTTTTTTTGCTGAGTTTAGATATTCCATAAAAAAAAAAAAAGACGTTTCCATTTACTTTAGTCATTTACAACATTAACAGTGTCTACACTGTACTTCTGAACAATTTGATGTAATTTTAAATGGACAAAAAAAATAGCTTCTCTTCCAAAAACAAGGACATTTCTAAGTGACCTCAAACTGTTGAAAGGTAGAATACACACATGTAAAAATGTCTAAAAACCTATTTTGGCTTTGTCATTGTGGAGCAATGTGTGTAGATTAACGCCGTAACGTAACAAAACGTGGAAAATGTCAAGGGGTCTGAATACTTTCCAAATGCACTGTATTTATCACAAGGTTCCATTGTTGGTATTTAGTAACGGAATGTGATGCTGCTGTTGGGTAATTACCAGTCTCGTCCAGGCGCATGATGTCATCTCGCAGGTTGGTGCCGCCCGTGGTGGCCATGACCTTCACGCCGCCCAGGTGCTTACTGATCTGGATACTGATCTGGCTAACCTGCAGGGCCAGCTCACGAGTGGGCACCATCACAATGGCTTGGGAGAGAGGGAGAGGTATAGATAGGGCAAGTGTAAGACAAATGTGATTTGATAGAGTAGTAGGAGTATGGCTCCAAACAGTGACCATTTAGTCGCATTTTGCTACCCTTTGACTTGACTGTGTGAGCTAAACTGTCCAGTCAAGGTTCCCTCTAAGCACCAGACTGAACTTCACTCAACTTTCCAGAGTTTTCCTCATCAACATACCGAAACAAAATTAACTATGCAATACCAAACATGCAAAACTAACTAGGCAAGACATTTTGATGTAGGCAGGACGCATCGGAGTATGATTTTATTACATTGACAGACTCAGCCCGTACTCTACACAGACCGGTGCGGTATAACCATCAGAGCTGCACTAGGCCTATATGCAAATAGACTATTGCCATATATGGATCTCCGCCATTTACCTTGAACTGTTTACAGCATGAGCAGTCGTGAATAGATGCGCTTGTTTTGAGATGTACACATTTTGTTCATATTCTTTTCTAGTTAGTGAGTTATTAGCCCAGTTATAGATCATTTGTAGTCAGCGATAGTGGAGTGATGGCTTCCTACTAGAGCACAAAATATGTACATTTCTAGACATCTTTGAAAAGCAAGTCAGGTAAAGATTTTTGTCTTAAAGGGGCAGTGCAATATTTTCAGACAGGCTTGAATAGGCTAAGTAGCCAATAGGCAGAGGGTAGCATAATTTGTCTGATTCTCTGTGATAATGGTATGGGAATAATAATGCATTTTATTTTGTAAAGTGGTTTCCTGCATCAAACAACATTTTCAGTCAACTCCTTGTCTGAAGGACAAGTGGATAAACAGGTTAATGTCAAGCCCTGCATGTTTTTCCCCCAAAAGTCTCATAGAATGTAGGCCAACATTGAACACCACAGATTTGCTGCTAATGTAGGCTGAATGATAGAACCATTATTTCCATGTTAAAATGTTATGGGATGCATTTTCTCCATTGTTTTTGATGGTAGGCCACTCTGGTAGGCCTAGATTATGATCAAAAACACAAAGTAGTCTACTTGGCCACAGTTAAAACTAACAAAGCGGGTACAGCCTCAATGTTCACAGTAAACACGTGCTGAAGTTGAACAGAATTTCCGCAATGTTAAAGTTTGCGCTCAGCAGACATGAAATTTGCTCGGTGCTGAAATTCTTTTGAAGGAACATTGTGTTCAGTGCTCCCATATTTCATTGAATTATGACCTAGAATTACTAACAATGGTAATTAGGTATGCTAAAAATGATATTTTCTGTGTTGGAATGGTTTGGGCATACCCCAACAGAATGGTGTGGGCACATACCAGTCATAAGGTATTAATACAAGTGTCCCGCTGATTGGCCAGCTCATCCGCCTCAGGAGTATGACATTTATTTATTTTGTTTAACTAGGCAAGTCAGTTAAGAACAAATTCTTATTTACAATGACGGCCTACCCGGGACGACGCTGGGCCAATTGTGCGCCACCCTATGGTACTCCCAATCATGGCCAGTTGTGATAAAGCCTGAAATCGAACCAGGGTCTGCACTGAGATGCAGTGTCTTAGACCGGTGAGCCACTTGGGAACCATTATACTCCATTAAGAAATAGCAAGCATTTTTGAAAAAGTCTTTAAAAAAAATAAAAAATGTTTTTAAAAACTCCTCAAAAGTATTTTTCTCTCTCCAATGTATGCTTTGGCCACAAATATGAGTATAGGATGAGTCAACAACATTATCTGGGTATGACTTAACAGAATACGAACTTCTAAAGTAAGATTTTCACTGGACATTTACTTTAAAATGTTTTATTTGTCGGTGAGAGCTGCCCATTCTACATGGTCACCTCACTCAAACATGATTTGGTCAAGCAGTAAGTGCATTATGCTCATGATTCCTGTAATGAAAGTGTCTGCCCTGACGCTCTGCCTGTTTCCCTGGGGCCCGCTGCTGTGATGATCAACCCACTTTCCCTACCTCTCCCACTTTGCTCTAGGGGGAAAAAAAACATTTTGATTGTATAACATTTAAAACTACAATTGCAGGAAAATATACTTGCCACAGTTGAAGAGAGGAGGTTCTCCGATTTCTGTAGGTATACGTTTTATTTCTCAACTCTCAATTTTTAGCTCTATGGCAACTATTTTATAAAGCTTTGGGATATGGAGTGTGCGAAATCCGCATTGGACATTACGAAAGCATGGGCCTGATTGGGTAGTAGGCTACAACTGCAAAGTTATTTTTAGGACATTAAAATGTACTGTTAAGCTTAATATGGCTACTACCAGTGGCTATTATATTTAAGTTAGCTATCTAGCTAATGTGTTTTGAGTTTCCACTTACTCAAGTGGTGAATTGGACCCAAATAAAACATGCCTATAATTAGTGTACACAAATTCATCTATATTTTAACAGTAAAATGTAACAATAGCCTAATTGTCAACCCAAAATGCATGACAACAACTGGATTACGTTCTACATCAAAATATCTTGAATCACGCATTCCTGCTTAAACATAGATGAAACATAACTTGAATACCTTTTCAGTAGTCTATAACACTTTAATAAAGCACTGTGAATGACATAAGACTATTGTTGTAGTAGACAAGTCGAGTATAAAAGGAGAGAAAGAGTAACGTGAAGAGCCTTGACTCACCCTGTATATAGTCCTTCTTCAGGTCTATTCTCTCCAGCATGGGGATGAGGTAGGCCCCACTCTTCCCTGTTCCATTCTTGGCTCGGGCCAGGATGTCTCGTCCTGACAGGGCTATGGGAATGCTCTCCTCCTGAAAGTGACAAACTCTGGTTTAATGGAATTTTATCAAAAAAGATCTAACTACAAAAGCTAAGTCCAAAGACTTCAGTTATAACTCAAGATGCAGTCCGGGATCTTAAGCTCAACAAATTTGCAACATATTGTACACATTTTTGTGGGAGGTAATACATCACACGAAATGGATGACGTAGTACATCATTGGATGACATAGTACACACGCTCGAGCACCACTTTCAAAACTACCTGCTGAAATTATACAAAAGTTCTGGAGCATCTTTATAGGCATCAGAATCAGGAGCCAATTTACAGCAAGGGAATCCCCCAGTTTCAACAGGTCATCTTTGGGCAGAGACTCTCCCAGTGAGTGTCGTACCTGGATAGGGGAGGGCTTCTCCCAGCCCATCTCAAAGATGCCCATCAGGAGCTCCCGTTTCAGACAGTAGTCCTCAAACTCATTTCCCTTAGTGGACGTTACATCCTGGGACACAGCAAGAAAGAGGTTAGACAACAGAAGTAACAGACTTGATTAAAATGATACCGGGAAAATCCATGAGCTAGTGAAAAAGCATGCTGCATTGTACCATGACTTACAGAGGTTCTGACCCTGGTGTCTTTGGGAGGGAGCTGTAGGCTCTTTTTCCAGTCATCTCCAAACCTGACAGAGCAGAAGAGAGCAATTAAAAGAACACCTGCACTACTGATTTCTAAAACAGAATCTACTGGGTCATCACTTCTAAAACCTGGTATGAAGGTATAATAAACTATGAGCAGAACACAATTGTTTCAGTCACTGGGTAAAACAGGGGTGTGAGAGAAATGTGTACCTAATCCCAGTTCCCTCCTGGGCAGCACCCGCTTTCTGGGATGCACCTGTGGCCTCGTCTGACAGAGAGCCCAGGACGAGGGGTCCTGATTGGGGAGAAGCCGGTTTAGGAAGCCCCCTAAGCTGCCCGTTCTGCTTGTTCAGTCCCAGGACGACAGGACCAAGGTTCTCTGTTCTGGCAGCTGCCATTTCCGCTTTCCTGTTTTTATTCTCAAAATATTAATATTTTCTGTTTTTTTGCCCCCTTAAAAAGCCTCTTCAAAAGTAGATGAGTCTAATAAAGCATTAACAAATATTATCTTGTTTTTTTGTCCAAAGCTTTTACAACAGAAGTCTGTCGTTTTTACATATATATGTACGTGCAGTTCGGTCCCCTTCAACAGAGTTTACTGCCGTATGAAAAAAAATAGCATTTATACAAGAGCTCTCCCAAATGAAGAGATATATGCATTCAAATGCATAAATATACGGCACCTGCACACAATATAGAACATTATATGTGAACAATAATCAAAGTTTAATTCCTGCAATAGAACTGCTATTTGAAGCGGGGGAATAGCATCTGTAATATAAATCTTTGTTCAAACGTACATTTACATATTTTTATTTCCTTGTTTTGCATCAAGTCCATTTGAATTGCTCAACATCGATGTCCTTTGTACAAATATTTCATCAAAATAATAATGTTCTTATTGTTCAACATTTGTTTTCCACTCTGTCTGTATATGTCCATCCACGTGTTAAAGTAGTTTCCTGATGTTGAAAATCAAACAAGGGTAACTGTAGTCCAAAAGCAACGCAGCTTTAAGTTCCCCTTGGGCTCCTTTCGGTCTGTCCCCTCTGTTCCAGGTGAGTCTCCCTCCTCTCTCAGCTTTTCTGTCAACGTGTGTAGCTGTGTGTGTGAGTGGTGGTGTATTCAGCAACTCAAACCTGTTCCACCTGACAGGAAGAAGGAGAATTTGATTTTAGAAGTAAAGTCAGAGTGAATACTATATAAGCCCTAGACTAGCTTTAAAACTGCATAATACAATGTAGAATAGATGCACAAATGTTATATTCAAATCCCCAACTACATCATGTCAAAAATGTATTTGGCGTAAAATTGCTTTTCTAGTGTTGGCTTGGTGGATCAGTCTGTTGTGTACTCCAACCCATTGGTGTACTGCATGAGCACATAGGAGTTGCCTACACTACAAGCAGTATGAGCCCAGACAACAGGAGAGTAACGTTGGGCGATGTCGTCAACAACGTGGGACTACTTTATAGACGTAATCACTTGCGAACTTTGAAGTTACTTTGAGGAAATTAGCTAACGTTAGCTAGAAGCACCTTAACTTAAATGAAAGTGAATTGCAAATGTATGGACAACAAAACACGTCACCGTCTTTAGCTAGCTAGCTAACATTAACGAACAGGGATGTCCTTATCGGTCAAATAAAGGTTTAAAAAAGACAGCTAATGTTACAAGTCAGTTGTTAGCCAACTTATCTCAATTGTGCCAACTGCAAAAAGTAATTCAAACCTGACTAATAGCGATTTGACGCTACAAAATGCCATTTATCTGGCCAACTTGAGAGGAAGGTATTTAGTTAGCCAGTTAACTTATATTACTAGCTATCTAATGACGTTAGCCACATAGCTTTGACATAAACATGCAAGTCGGCTAGTAAGTTAAGCTATCTGAATAATCTAAATAGTAATTTAGTAAGCCATCTAGGTATCGTTACATCACTGATGAAAGGGGTTATTATAAACTAGCTAGTCAGATAACTTGGATGGCTTGTGCATTGGGCTGTCGTTTTCCATGTCTGAATGTTAGCTGGCTGGCTATATTATCTAGCTGACAAGCTAACGTCGACTTTATCAAATCTGTATAATACTAATTGAATAGAACACCACGAAGTACTCACCTTTCTCTCACTTTGATGTTATATATCATAAATGTTTGCGGCAGATCAATTACTTATGTCACTGTTAGATTAAATTCACTCCATATAAAACGCTAATTCAACATGGTCTCCTCTCTTCATCACCGCCTTCTTCTTCTGTGGTATCATGGCGGTCCACAAACCAACGTTTAAAGTGCATGCCGCCACCTACTGTGCTGGAATGTCGATCAATCATGATCAGACCAACTATGTACTACCTACCATGAAAATAAAATTCTAAACCAAATAAATCCCCAACACCACCAATTACAGCACTTAACCTTCACATTGCTTCTTCATTCATTCCTTGACCCTCATCCTCCCACTCCATGTCATCAGATCTGACACCCATCTTGTTAGCATTCCAACACAGCTGTTGCTTCCCTGATTTTTTTCTCAATTTTGTCCGCACTACTCGCCACGATTTCCGATCTCCTACTTAAGACATTTCAATATCCCAGGGCTCCCCTACCCTATTGTTGTTGTTGTTGTTGATAATGATGATGATGATGATGATGATGTTGTTGTTCTTCTTCTTCTTCTTCTTCTTCTTCTTCTTCTTCTTCTTCTTCTTCTTCTATGAGGTTTAACAGCAGTTGGCATCCAATATGTTGCGTTACCGACACCTACTAGACTGGAGTACAACTCCCTTGAACTTTGCTTGAAAAATAAATAAATAAACAAATACCCTACCATCTAACACTACACTCACCAAAAAAAATACAGAAAATAAAATAAAAAATAATATAAAAATAACACCACCCTACTCCACTATGAAAATCTAGTTAGTCCTACCTCAGGCCAATAACCTGGACACCACCACTTAACACACCCTGAAACTCTTCTGATGTCTCGCACACCCAAGTCTCGCACACCAAAATACCTCTGTGCAGCACCACCACAACCTCAATTTTCTACGACTTTACGTTCCATCCCTGCAGTACAGCTCACCGTGCTTCTACATCTGCATTGCTTGCTGTTTTGGGTTTTAGGCTGGGTTTCTGTACAGCACTTTGTGACATCGGCTGATGTAAAAAGGGCATTATGAATACATTCGATTGATTGATTGATTGATTGATTCAGTTGATAACCGTTACTATAAATGCAAAAAATCCAATCATACTGAAACGTATATCACTTGTTGGCCTATCCCTCTGTTCTGGTATAGATCTACTGCTCACACCACTCCTCTCAGGATCCCTCCCCCTTGACCCATCTTCCTCTACTTTCTTCACTGCCTCAGCATATGACAACTTCTGCACTACTCTAACCCTGGAAACCTCAACCTGCCTCTCTCTCACCGGACATTTTTTTTTTTAAATTATTATTATTATTTTTATTTTACCCCTTTTTCTCCCCAATTTCGTGGTATCCAATTGTTTTAGTAGCTACTATCTTGTCTCATCACTACATCTCAGTACCTCGTGGGCTCGGGAGAGACGAAGGTTGAAAGTCATGCGTCCTCCGATACACAACCCAACCAAGCCACACTGCTTCTTAACACAGCGCGCATCCAACCCAGAAGCCATCCGCACCAATGTGTCTCTACCGGCCAAGCCCTCCCTAACCCGGACGACGCTAGGCCAATTGTGCGTCGCCCCACGGACCTCCCGGTCGAGGGCCGGTTACGACAGAGCCTGGGCGCGAACCCAGAGTCTCTGATGGCCACTGCGCCACCCGGGAGGCCGCCTCACCGGACATTTCTGATCCCCAGCCCCATGGGTACCCCTACAATTAACACATACCACTACTTTCCCCAATGCTACACATTCCTTTGTCTCATGCCCTTCTGCACACATGCAGCAGGCATGTCATAGGTATGTCATGTTTCTACATTTGAATATAAAAATTGATTTTATCAAACAAAACTACACTGCTCAAAAAAATAAAGGGAACACTTAAACAACACAATGTAACTCCAAGTCAATCACACTTCTGTGAAATCAAACTGTCCACTTAGGAAGCAACACTGATTGACAATAAATTTCACATGCTGTTGTGCAAATGGAATAGACAACATGTGGAAATTATAGGCAATTAGCAAGACACCCCCAATAAAGGAGTGGTTCTGCAGGTGGGGACCACAGACCACTTCTCAGTTCCTATGCTTCCTGGCTGATGTTTTGGTCACTTTTGAATGCTGGCGATGCTTTCACTCTAGTGGTAGCATGAGACGGAGTCTACAACCCACACAAGTGGCTCAGGTAGTGCGGCTCATCCAGGATGGCGCATCAATGCGAGCTGTGGCAAGAAGGTTTGCTGTGTCTGTCAGCGTAGTGTCCAGAGCATGGAGGCGCTACCAGGAGACAGGTCAGTACAGCAGGAGACGTGGAGGAGGCCGTAGGAGGGCAACAACCCAGCAGCAGGACCACTACCTCCGCCTTTGTGCAAGGAGGAGCACTGCCAGAGCCCTGCAAAATGACCTCCAGCAGGCCACAAATGTGCATGTGTCTGCTCAAACGGTCAGAAACAGACTCCATGAGGGTGGTATGAGGGCCCGACGTCCACAGGTGGGGGTTGTGCTTACAGCCCAACACCGTGCAGGACGTTTGGCATTTGCCAGAGAACACCAAGATTGGTGTGCTCTCCCTGTGCTCTTCACAGATGAAAGCAGGTTCACACTGAGCACGTGACAGACGTGACAGAGTCTGGAGACGCCATGGAGAATGTTCTACTGCCTGCAACATCCTCCAGCATGACCGGTTTGGCGGTGGGTCAGTCATGGTGTGGGGTGGCATTTCTTTGGGGGGCCGCACAGCCCTTGTGAGACCATATGCTGGTGCGGTTGGCCCCGGGTTCCTCCTAATGCAAGACAATGCTAGACCTCATGTGGCTGGAGGGTGTCAGCAGTTCCTGCAAGAGGAAGGCATTGATGCTATGGACTGGCCCGCCCGTTCCCCAGACCTGAATCAAATTGAGCACATCTGGGACATCATGTCTCGCTCCATCCACCAACGCCACGTTGCACCACAGACTGTCCAGGAGTTGGCGGATGCTTTAGTCCAGGTCTGGGAGGAGATCCCTCAGGAGACCATCCGCCACCTCATCAGGAGCATGCCCAGGCGTTGTAGGGAGGTCATACAGGAACGTGGAGGCCACACACACTACTGAGCCTCATTTAGACTTGTTTTAAGGACATTACATCAAAGTTGGATCAGCCTGTAGTGTGGTTTTCCACTTTAATTTTGATTGTGACTCCAAATCCAGACCTCCATGGGTTGATAAATTTGATTGCCATTGATCATTTTTGTGTGATTTTGTTGTCAGCACATTCAACTATGTAAAGAAAAAAGTATTTAATAAGAATATTTCATTCATTCAGATCTAGGATGTGTTATTTTAGTGTTCCCTTTATTTTTTTGAGCAGTGTATATTCAATTGTATCTCTTAGGATGGCAAATCAGAGCAAGATTACTGAATGTAAGTACATTATTTACCTTCAGAGATGAATGTATCAAACCAGTTGCCATGATAAAAGTGTTTTGTTGTTGTGCACTCCCCTCAAACAATAGCATGTTACTTGTTCACTGTAATAGCTACTGTAAATTGGACAGTGCAGTTAGATTAACAAGAATGTAAGCGTTCTGCCCATATAAGACATGTCTATCTGTAAGGCGTCTAGGTGTAGCAGGTAAAGTGGAGTCAGGCGCAGGACACAGAGATGAGTAATAAACTTAACTTTACTCATAACAACAAATATTCCACAAAGGAAAATACTCAAGCTCACAAATGAGACCAACTTACAATGAATAAACCCACACAAAACCATGGTGGAAACCAAAGGTTAAATAAGGAACAATTAATTATGGGAATGGAAACAAGGTGTGTACAATGAAGACAAAACAAATGGAAAATGAAACGTGGATCGGTGGCGGCTAGAAAACCGGTGACGTCGATCTCCGAACACCGGCAGAACAAGGAGAGGGACCAACTTCGGCGGAAGTCGTGACACTATGTCCTGGAAAGTTTGCTGTTACTTACAACACCATCCTAGTCACATTACACACGTTAGCAACAACCGTTCCGGTATAGGGACACCGATCCCATAGATTCTTAATAAGTGGTCACATAATAAGTTGCATGAACTTACTCTGTGGACAATAATAGTGTTTAAAATGATTTTTTGAATGACTACCTCATCTCTGTACCCCACACATACAATTATCTGTAAGGTCTCTCAGTCGAGCAGTGAATTTCAAACAAAGATTCAACCACAAAGACCAGGGAGGTTTTCCAATACCTCGCAAACAAGGGCACCTATTGGTAGATGGGTAAAAAAAACAGCAGACATTGAATACAACTTTGAGCATGGTAAAGTTATTAATTACACTTTGAATGGTTTCCAATTAGGCACTAAAGTAAAACTGCAATGAAATTTAACTTAATGTCCTGAATACAAAGCGTTATGTTTGGGGCAAATCCAACACAACACATCACTGAGTACCACTCTTCATATTTTCAAGCATGGTGGTGGCTGCATCATGTTATGTCATCAGCAAGAACTAGGGAGTTTTTCAGGATACCAATAAATGGACTAGAGCACATCCAAAATCCTAGAGGAAAACCTGGTTCAGTCTGCTTCCAACAGACACTGGGAGACAAATTCACCCTTCAGCAGGACAATAACTTAAAACACAAGGCCAAATATACACTGGTTGCTTACAAAGACAACCTTCAATGTTCCGAGGTGGCCTAGTTAGAGTTTTGACTTAGAATGGCTTAACAATCTATGGCGAGACTTGAAAATGGCTGTTTAGCAATGATCATAAATCAACTTGACATGAAGAATTTTAAAAATAATTATGTGCAAACATTGTACAATCAAAGTTCTTGGCGACTTACCCAGAAAGACTCACAGCTGCTTTCGCCGCCAAAGGTGACTCTAATATGTATGGACTCAGTGAATACTTATGTAAATTAGATATTTCTGTATTTCATTTTCACTTTGTCATAATGGGTATTTTGTGTAGATGAGTGAGAAAAAATAACAATTTAATCCATTTTGAATTCAGGCTGTAACACAACAAAATGTGTAATAACTCAATGGGTATGAATACTTTCTGAAGGCACTGTACGTATTTTTCTTGTCCAGGTGGGAGAGGGCAGTGTAAAGTGCAATTGAGATAGCATCATCTGTTGGTGCAGTGTGTAAATTGGAATGGGTCTAGGGTGTCTGGGATGATGAAGGTGATGTGTGGCATGACCAGCCTTTCAAAGGACCTCATGATTACAGTTGTTAGTGCTACATGGCGGTAGTCATTGTGGCAGGTAGTCTTAGAGTTCTTGGGAACAGGAATGATGGGGGTCAGCTTGAGACGTGGGGATTACAGACTGAGACAAGGAGCAGTCGAAAATGAGTGTGAGTCTATCGCATGCTCTGAGAATGCACCCTGGAATACCTTAATGGCTCTGTGGCCTTGCAAGTGTTGACCAGATTAAAAACCCCGGCCTCGAAGAACGAGATCACCCAGTCCTCTGGGACGGCGGAGCCCCTCGTGCACTGCTCTGTGTTGTTTTTGTCATCTAGTAGAGGCACAGTAATGGAGAACGGCTAGGTCTACTGTAATGTACTGTAGCCCCTGCCACATGTGTTGAGCATTGGAGCCAGTGTAATAGGATTCCACCTTGTCCTATATTGTAATTTTTCCTGTTTGATTGCTCTGTGGAGGTTGTAGCAGGACGTCTTGTACACGTTGGTGTCCTCATCCGTAGCATCGGGGTTGATGAATGTAATTTTCAGGATAGTTGGTCAATAATAGCTTTTCTGTTCTTGCTAAGATATTGAAGCCATTACACTAGAATAGTGCAATAATCATAGTTAGAATATAATGAATGACCTTTATGATAGCATCAACTAGAGGACATCATGCCCTTGTGTACTACTCAGTGGAGTTTGTCGTGGAAATTCAGTACTGAGAGAGACTTGGTAATTTTTTCAAACCATGATCTTTATTTAATATCGATTAATTATTGCAATAATGAAACCGGCCAACTCAACAGTGTTGGTATGAACAATAAACTATAATTTAAGAAATTCTCAGCCATCTAAATCAGAGTACATTTTACATCAGTACAAAAAAAATAATCATGTCGACACTGAGCCTACCCCCATTGGTCAGCATGGTAGAAATAACCATTTCCATCCCCATAGCACCATCTGTAAATACTAAAATGAGCACATCTTGTTGGACAAATACAGGTAGACTCCCTGTTTAAGTAACATTTCTTCTGTTTAGTGCCCAATGAACATGACCCAGGACAAGCATCATGATCCCACTATGTATAAGGCAACGCCTATGGACTGCTATAGTTCCTGAGTATTATTATTATCATCAAAAATTGCAATTTGGCAATGGATATAAATCAAATAGATTAGGATCAGTTTCACTCTCAGGATCAGAGTTCTCCCTCTCTATTCACCAAGGCATGCCGAGAATAGTCTCAACGACCCCTCCTGTCTCAGCCTCCAGTATTTATAGTTTATGTGTCGGGGGGCTAGGGTCAGTCTGTTATATCTGGAGTATTTCTCATGTTTAAATCTGGTGTCCTGTGTGAATTTAAGTATGCTCCCTCTAATTCTCTCTCTCTTTTTCTCACACTCTTTTTCTCTCTCTTTCTCTCTCTTTTTCGCTCTTTCTCTCTCTCTCTTCTTTCGGTGGAATCTGAGCCCCAGGACCATGCCTCAGGACTACCTGGCCTGATGACCCCTTGCTGTCCCCAGTCCACCAGTCCACCTGGCCCGTGCTGCTGCTCCAGTCTCAACTGTTCTGTCTGCGGCTATGGAACCCTGACCTGTTCACTGGACGTGCTACCTTGTCCCGGACCTGCTGTTTTGGACTCTCTCTCTCTTCCGCACCTGCTGTCTCTAACTCTGAATAATTGGCTATAAAAAGTCAACTTACATTTACTCCTGAGGTGCTGACTTGTTGCGCCCTCTACATCCACCTTATTGTTATTATTATCTGACCCTGCTGGTCATCTATGAACATTTGAACATCTTGGCCATGTTCTGTTATAATCTCCCCCCGGCACAGCCAGAAGAGGACTGGCCACCCCTCAGAGCCTGGTTCCTCTCTAGGTTTCTTCCTAGGTTTTGGCCTTTCTAGGGAGTTTTTCCAACCATTCAGCTTCCAAATCATAATTAAAACCCAACGAATTATCCTACCAAAATTTAGAATGACTTTGCTCAGTGATTCACATTGGTTCTATCCCTCAAAATGAACACCCTCAACTTAACACACATCAGCACTGGGCGAATGTACATTTATATTAACATACAATATATTCACCTTATAATTAACCCAATTAACTATCTCATCAGGGTTATAAATACAGATCAGTATCTCAATGCATTCTTAGCCTAAATTACTATAAATGTAGCAGTGTGTAAACCTCCTCAATCAAACTGATACCCCAACTAACAATTTCAGTCTAAATCAATTACGGGCACTGTTGACCAACCCCCTCCCTTTCCCGGTAATCTTCTGGCATTTCTTAATTTTTCTTCTTCAGATAGCTTCACAGTTCAAAGTGTATGGCCAATGACAATGTCCCATTTTCAATGTCTCACCTGAGCCCCACCTCAACTACTACTATGTCCATTTGCCAACCAGTACACCAGCAACATGAGATGTTTTGGAACGGATCTCTCTCCATTCTCACTCCACGTGGACTTCTGTTGTACACCTGATTGAAAAGGCATGAGAGAAAAGGGTGTCGATAGCTTCAACTGGATGCTGTACACTGGTTGCTGGCTCGGATTCAGGTCTCTCGATAGAAGTGGTGCAGGACAAGGCTGTAGTGAACGCCATTTCTTCAGCCGGTTAGAGGTGTTTTGAGGTCCACACCGTTTGGTCAAATAACCCTTGCATGCATTTAGATACCAACTGTAGCCATCTCTCCATAATCTCGAGAAAGGACAGATAAGAACAACAGTTTAGTTCAGTTCACTTCTGAATCAGGAAATACAGACAAGCATTGACTACATGACAAATTATTACTAATATTGAGCAATATTATTAATACAAATTTCTAAAACAAAAGTAAAGAAAGAATAACAACAGATTCCATTGAAACAATTTTTCCAAATTAGCTTACTCCCCTTATCACACTGTCAACCTCATCGCAGAGTCATAAGATCAGGAAATTATCCCGGTCATCCAGGAGACCCAATCTGGTGAAATTTGTGTCAGAGCAATACAGAACAAACAACGCAACAATACACTACTTCATATATCACTCAATACATCCCTACATATCACTCAAGGTGTGTAAACTTCAATCCAAAAACCTCAAAAGACTGGTAATTCCCCCATTTTGACACATGACTAATGTGTAAAAACAACAACACTACTGGTTAAAAAATGAAACAAAACAACTTAAAATAACAAAATCGAATTACAATCACTACCCATAATCACACCATAAAGAACATTTGTACCCATAACTTCATTGTAAAAACAGACTTTAGACAGCCTCCCCTTATTCAAGTGCAGCCCTCTCTTTCCCATGTGGATCAAATCACAAATAGGGCTATGAACTATAAACCTCTTCATAATTATCAGTATTACAAATGAGCTTAATTTCATCATCCAATGTCTCTCGGCTCTCCAGTGGGGGCGATCAAACCCCACTAGAAAGTCAGGACAGAGGTCAGAGGTCATTCAAACCCTTCAAATAAGTGTCTATTACTGTTTTAATGAATTATGTAAAAAATAGTCAAACATTCTATACATTTCAATTTCCAGGTTCACAGTAAGTTTCTTCAGGACATTTTTTATCAAAAATAATTAATGTGTTCAATTAAAACTCCATGTGTGTGTGTGTGTGTGTGTGTGTGTGTGTGTGTGTGTGTGTGTGTGTGTGTGTGTGTGTGTACCCTTTAGGATACCTTGGCACTAAGACAAATGGGAAACCCACTACCCCCAAATGAAATAGAAAGGTCACAATAAACCAGACATAGTACCTAAAAAACACAAACAAATATTCATAATATTCAAGTGTGTTGTGTGTGGGTGCCTGCAAACAATACGGCAAAAACAAACAAAAATGACCATAATTTCATAGTTTACGGCCTAATCTGGATTCCTTTCTTCTAACTACATTGCAGAATTTCACTAACTGCTCTCCCAAAGAGAGAACAAATGACTACCCCATTCTACAGGAAAGGAAACTGTACATTTCTTTATCATAACTAATATCATAATCAGCAAGCCAAAGGTTTAAACTACAAACAAAACACTATAATAATAAGCCTACTGTACTCCCTCAAATCATTAATTGTTTGTTTTAATGTGCATCAAAGTTATGTGTGCTTAATTTACAAAGCAAGTAATTTTTCCAACAATTGTTTATAGACAGATTATTTCACTTATAACTCACTGTATTACAATTCCAGTGGGTCAGAAGTTTACATACACTAAGCTGACTGTGCCATTAAACAGCTTGGAAAAAATCCAGAAAATGATTTAATGTCTTTAGAAGCTACTGATAGGCTCATTGACATAATTTGAGTCAATTGGAGGTGTACCTGTGGATGTATTTCAAGGCCTACCTTCAAACTCAGTGCCTCTTTGCTTGACATCATGGGAAAATTAAAAGAAATCAGCCAAGACCTCAGAAAAAATGTTGTACACCTCCACAAGTCTGGTTCATCCTTTGGAGCAATTTCCAAATGCCTGAAGGTACCACGTTCATCTGTACAAACAATAGTACGCAAGTATAAACACCATGGGAACACGCAGCTTTCATACCGCTCAAGAAGGAGACGCGTTCTGTCTCCTAGAGATGAACGTACTTTGGTGTGAAATGTGCAAATCAATCCCAGAACAACAGCAAAGGACCTTGTGAAGATGCTGGAGGAAACAGGTACAAAAGTATCTATATCCACAGTAAAAGGAGTCCTATATCGACATAACTTCAAAGGCTGCTCAGCAAAGAAGAAGCCACTGCTCCAAAACCGCCATAAAAAGCCAGACTGCGGTTTGCAACTGCACATGGGGACAAAGATTGTACTTTTTGGATAAACATCCTCTGGTCTGATGAAATAAAAATAGAACTGTTTGGCCCTAATGACCATCGTTATGTTTGGAGGAAAAAGGCGGAGGCTAACAAGCTGAAGAACACCATCTCAACCGTGAAGCACGATGGTGGAAGCATCATGTTGTGGGGGTGCTTTGCTGCAGGAAGGACTGGTGCACTTCACAAAATAGATGGCTTCATGAGGCAGGAAAATTATGTTGATATACTGAAACAACATCTCAAGACATCAGTCAGGAAGTTAAAGCTTGGTTGCAAATGGGTCTTCCAAATGGACAATGACCCCTAGCATATTGCCAAAGTTGTGGCAAAATGGCTTAAGGACAACACAGTCAAGGTATTGGAGTGGCCATCACTTGCTCGCAAAGCGTGTGCGAGCAAGGGAGCCTACAAACCTGACTCAGTTACACCAGCTCTGTCAGGAGGAATGGGTCAAAATTCACCCAACTTGTTGTGGGAACCTTGTGGAAGGCTACCCAAAACGTTTGAGCCAAGTTTTATTTATTTATTTTATTTTACCTTTATTTAACCAGGTAGGCAAGTTGAGAACAAGTTCTCATTTACAATTGCGACCTGGCAAAGATAAAGCAAAGCAGTTCGACAGATACAACGACACAGAGTTACACATGGAGTAAAACAAACATACAGTCAATAATACAGTATAAACAAGTCTATATACAATGTGAGCAAATGAGGTGAGAAGGGAGGTAAAGGCAAAAAAGGCCATGGTGGCAAGGTAAATACAATATAGCAAGTAAAACACTGGAATGGTAGTTTTGCAATGGAAGAATGTGCAAAGTAGAAATAAAAATAATGGGGTGCAAAGGAGCAAAATAAATAAATAAATTAAATACAGTTGGGAAAGAGGTAGTTGTTTGGGCTAAATTATAGGTGGGCTATGTACAGGTGCAGTAATCTGTGAGCTGCTCTGACAGTTGGTGCTTAAAGCTAGTGAGGGAGATAAGTGTTTCCAGTTTCAGAGATTTTTGTAGTTCGTTCCAGTCATTGGCAGCAGAGAACTGGAAAGAGAGGCGGCCAAAGAAAGAATTGGTTTTGGGGGTGACTAGAGAGATATACCTGCTGGAGCGTGTGCTACAGGTGGGAGATGCTATGGTGACCAGCGAGCTGAGATAAGGGGGGACTTTACCTAGCAGGGTCTTGTAGATGACATGGAGCCATTGGGTTTGGCGACGAGTATAAAGCGAGGGCCAGCCAACGAGAGCGTACAGGTCGCAATGGTGGGTAGTATATGGGGCTTTGGTGACAAAACGGATTGCACTGTGATAGACTGCATCCAATTTGTTGAGTAGGGTATTGGAGGCTATTTTGTAAATGACATCGCCAAAGTCGAGGATTGGTAGGACGGTCAGTTTTACAAGGGTATGTTTGGCAGCATGAGTGAAGGATGCTTTGTTGCGAAATAGGAAGCCAATTCTAGATTTAACTTTGGATTGGAGATGTTTGATATGGGTCTGGAAGGAGAGTTTACAGTCTAACCAGACACCTAAGTATTTGTAGTTGTCCACGTATTCTAAGTCAGAGCCGTCCAGAGTAGTGATGTTGGACAGGCGGGTAGGTGCAGGTAGCAATCGGTTGAAGAGCATGCATTTAGTTTTACTTGTATTTAAGAGCAATTGGAGGCCACGGAAGGAGAGTTGTATGGCATTGAAGCTTGCCTGGAGGGTTGTTAACACAGTGTCCAAAGAAGGGCCGGAAGTATACAGAATGGTGTCGTCTGCGTAGAGATGGATCAGAGACTCACCAGCAGCAAGAGCGACCTCATTGATGTATACAGAGAAGAGAGTCGGTCCAAGAATTGAACCCTGTGGCACCCCCATAGAGACTGCCAGAGGTCCGGACAACAGACCCTCCGATTTGACACACTGAACTCTATCAGAGAAGTAGTTGGTGAACCAGGCGAGGCAATCATTTGAGAAACCAAGGCTGTTGAGTCTGCCGATGAGGATGTGGTGATTGACAGAGTCGAAAGGCATGGCCAGATCAATGAATACGGCTGCACAGTAATGTTTCTTATCGATGGCGGTTAAGATATCGTTTAGGACCTTGAGCGTGGCTGAGGTGCACCCATGACCAGCTCTGAAACCAGATTGCATAGCAGAGAAGGTATGGTGAGATTCGAAATGGTCGGTAATCTGTTTTTTGACTTGGCTTTCGAAGACCTTAGAAAGGCATGGTAGGATAGATATAGGTCTGTAGCAGTTTGGGTCAAGACTGTCCCCCCCTTTGAAGAGGGGGATGACCGCAGCTGCTTTCCAATCTTTGGCAATCTCAGACGACACGAAAGAGAGGTTGAACAGGCTAGTAATAGGGGTGGCAACAATTTCGGCAGATAATTTTAGAAAGAAAGGGTCCAGATTGTCTAGCCCGGCTGATTTGTAGGGGTCCAGATTTTGCAGCTCTTTCAGAACATCAGCTGAATGGATTTGGGAGAAGGAGAAATGGGGAAGGCTTGGGCGAGTTGCTGTTGGGGGTGCAGTGCTGTTGACAGGGGTAGGAGTATCCAGGTGGAAAGCATGGCCAGCAGTAGAAAAATGCTTATTGAAATTGTCAATTATGGTGGATTTATCAGTGGTGACAGTGTTTCCTATCTTCAGTGCAGTGGGCAGCTGGGAGGAGGTGTTCTTATTCTCCATGGACTTTACAGTGTCCCAGAACTTCTTTGAGTTAGTGTTGCAAGAAGCAAATTTCTGCTTGAAAAAGCTAGCCTTGGCTTTTCTAACTGCCTGTGTATAATGGTTTCTAGCTTCCCTGAACAGCTGCATATCACGGGGGCTGTTCGATGCTAATGCAGAACGCCATAGGATGTTTTTGTGTTGGTTAAGGGCAGTCAGGTCTGGGGAGAACCAAGGGCTATATCTGTTCCTGGTTCTAAATTTCTTGAATGGGGCATGTTTATTTAAGATGGTTAGGAAGGCATTTAAAAAATATATCCAGGCATCCTCTACTCTTGGGATGAGGTCAATATCCTTCCAGGATACCCCGGCCAGGTCGATTAGAAAGGCCTGCTCGCTGAAGTGTTTCAGGGAGCGTTTTACAGTGATGAGAGGAGGTCGTTTGACCGCTGACCCATTACGGATGCAGGCAATGAGGCAGTGATCGCTGAGATCTTGGTTGAAGACAGCAGAGGTGTATTTAGAGGGGAAGTTGGTTAGGATGATATCTATGAGGGTACCCGTGTTTAAGGCTTTGGGGAGGTACCTGGTAGGTTCATTGATAATTTGTGTGAGATTGAGGGCATCAAGTTTAGATTGTAGGATGGCTGGGGTGTTAAGCATGTTCCAGTTTAGGTCGCCTAGCAGCACAAGCTCTGAAGATAGATGGGGGGCAATCAGTTCACATATGGTGTCCAGAGCACAGCTGGGGGCAGAGGGTGGTCTATAGTAGGCGGCAACGGTGAGAGACTTGTTTTTAGAGAGGTGGATTTTTAGAAGTAGAAGTTCAAATTGTTTGGGTACAGACCTGGATAGTAGGACAGAACTCTGCAGGCTATCTTTGCAGTAGATTGCAACACCGCCCCCTTTGGCAGTTCTATCTTGTCTGAAAATGTTGTAGTTTGGAATTAAAATGTCTGAATTTTTGGTGGTCTTCCTAAGCCAGGATTCAGACACAGCTAGAACATCCGGGTTGGCATCCGGGTTGGAGTGTGCTAAAGCAGTGAATAGAACAAACTTAGGGAGGAGGCTTCTAATGTTAACATGCATGAAACCAAGGCTATTACGGTTACAGAAGTCGTCAAAAGAGAGCGCCTGGGGAATAGGAGTGGAGCTAGGCACTGCAGGGCCTGGATTCACCTCTACATCGCCAGAGGAACATAGGAGGAGTAGAATAAGGGTGCGGCTAAAAGCAATAAGAATTGGTCGTCTAGAACGTCTGGAACAGAGAGTAAAAGGAGGTTTCTGGGGGCGATAAAATAGCATCAAGGTATAATGTACAGACAAAGGTAAGGTAGGATGTGAATACAGTGGAGGTAAACCTAGGTATTGAGTGATGAAGAGAGAGATATTGTCTCTAGAAACATCATTGAAACCAGGAGATGTCATTGCATGTGTGGGTGGTGGAACTAATGGGTTGGATAAGGTATAGTGAGCAGGACTAGAGGCTCTACAGTGAAATAAGCCAATAAACACTAACCAGAACAGCAATGGACAAGACATATTGACATTAAGGAGAGGCATGCTTAGTCGAGTGATCAAAAGGGTCCAGTGAGTGGAGAGGTTGGTTGAGGGTCACGGCGATTTAGACAGCTAGCCAGGCCATCGGTAGCAAGCTAGCATAGGATGGAGGTATGTTGTTAGCCACCTCTTGCGTTCGGTCAGTAGATTAGTGGGGTTCCGTGTGGTAGAGGGGATTAATCCAAATCACACAACAACAACAAAGATAAGAACAATAGATATAGTTATAGAGGCCCGAGAAGAAAACATAATAATAATAAAAATAAATAAATTGTCCGATTGTCTATTCAGATAGCAGCCGGTAAGACAGCTAACGGTTAGCGGGCCGCAGATGGGCGTTCAGGTAACGTCGCGACGGAGGAGCCAGCCGGATCTCCTTCAAGTAGATAACGTCGGCAGTCCAGTTGTGAAGGCCCGGTGGGGCTCCGCGTAGGCAGTAAAACGGGTCCGGATAGGTGACTGCAGCCCAGGAGTGAATGATGGAACTCAGGAGTGATTGATGGAGCTGGCTAGCACCGGAACAATCGATGTTTGCTCCGGAATCGACGAAAGCCGACTGTCACACGGATAGCAGCTAGCTAGCTGTGAGATCCGGGTATGAATGTCCAGAGAGCAGTTGAAATCCAGGGACATGGAGAGAAAAATTGGTCCGGTATGTTCCGTTCCGAGCCGCGCTGCGCCGTACAAAACTGCCGATAGATTTTCGATAGATTTTCGAGATAAACAATTTAAAGGCAATGCTACCAAATACTAATTGAGTGTATGTAAACTTCTGACCCACTGGGAATGTGATGAAGGAAATAAAAGCTGACATAAATCATTCTCTCTACTATTATTCTGACATTTCACATTGATAAAATTAAGTGGTGATCCTAACTGACCTAAGACAGGGATTTTTTACTGGGATTAAATGTCAGGAATTGTGAAAAACTGAGTTTAAATGTATTTGGCTAAGGTGTATGTAATCTTTCCGACTTCAACTGTATCTCGCCACTGAGTCTAACAATTCACTACCATATCATATTATATGACTGGTCTCTCTTTTCCATAACCATGTAAAATGATCCCGCTATCGTTACTAGACCAACGTCCAACGACATATTTAATAGCTGTTTCGCCTTAGATTGTTCTTGCTACCCCTCTAAATGTAATATATTTTTCTGTCGCAAATGTAGTCAATTTCTCAGTGTAAGCAATCAGTCATATTTGATCCCAGGCATATATTAAAAAGTTGTTTGAGACGTGGTCTCCTATGTCTCCCTTAACATACATACTGTAGGGGACTTCCATCAGTCCTGGAAGAAAGAATACAACTCAAGACACATCAGATAATACAGTGTTCCATTAAGATGAGACGACACCGTATAAAATAAACAATAAACAAACCAGTAACCCCTTTCCTGTAATCTAATAATTTGCATTCATATAGTAAAAACATAACCTTTTGTTAAACAAACCTAGAACCTTCAAAAAGTTGTTGTTGTCTCATCAGTGTAATCGTCAAAACTAACTGCAATTCACTTTAATGACTGGACAGTGTTCCACATAATGGAAACAGATTATAATGTTAGAGTACATTAACTTCTTGCTCAAATTCACTGGTGTTACCTAAACTATAAAACTAAGCAACAGTAATCAGAAATGATCAAAGAACGTTTCCGATTCAACTATTCAGACCTCTACTGCAAATGTCCCACTGCGTCCCTTACAGCCCGATATAGCCCAACGTGATGACTCGCTTTCACCAGTGGACTAAAACATGGCATTAGTAGTCTATCCAAAAACCACCAATAACTAATAACCATTTAGGCCACAAAAACGTATTACCTCGAAATCGCATCGCTATTTATGTTGAATAAATTAGCCATCCAAATTGAACTAAGTACACTGTTAAAACGTTCAGTTTGACATCTTAAAACAAAGACTGGCGGCAGTATCTGTCTAGGCAAAACATACCAATAATTGAATTACAATCAGAAACCCAGATTTTAGTCGATACCATTGTCATGACTTCCGAAGAAGTTGGTCCCTCTTCTTGTTTGGGCTGCGTTCGGCGGTCGACGTCACCGACCTTCTAGCCATCACCAATCCACTTTTCATTTTCCATTGGTTTTGTTTTGTCTTCCATCATACCTGGTTCCAATTCCATCAATTACATGTTGTCTATGTAACCCTCTGTTTCCCCCCCATGTCCTTGTCCGTAATTGGTTGCTGTAGTGCTTGTGCACGTTAAGCTGGTATTTACGGGGTCTTGTTAGACCCATTAATTTGTATTATTCTGTTGACCGTGGTTTATAGTTTTTAAACACAACCGTTGTAAATCAGTCTTGGCTCTTCTGCGCCTGACTTCTCTGCCACCAGTAGCATCGCATTACAGAATTACTGACCCATACTATGGAGTCAGTAGGAGCAGGTACCCCGGGTATCGGGGTGGAGGAGCGTGTCCGGGAGCACGCAGCAATGCTCCAACATCTTGGCACCGCCATGGACTGCGTTGTCCAGACAATGGACCGCTGGGAGAGACAGGGAGTTCTTCCAGCGCCTCCACCAGCACAACTGGGGTCTCCACTGATCGCCCCTCTTCATCCTGGTCCCAGTGGGATTCGTCTCTCCCTGCCCCAGGAATATGATGGGAAGGCTGCGAACTGCCAGGAGTTCCTTCTTCAACTGGACCAAAACCTGGCCACCGTCCACTCGGCTCCGTTGGGCCGTGAGAGGGTGTCAGCCCTCGTCTCGTGCCTCACCGGTAAAGCCCTGGAGTGGGCCAATGCCATGTGGAGAGAGGGAGACGCAGCGTTGGACCAGTTTGAGGAGTTCACCCGCTGTTTCCGGGCAGTCTTCGACCACCCGCCCTAGGTAAGAGCGGCGGGTGAGCGCCTCTTCCATCTGAGGCAGGAGACCAGGAGTGCCCAGGAGTTCGCCCTGGAGTTTAGGACCCTGGTTGCCGGCGCTGGATGGAAAGACAGGGCCCTGATCAACCATTATCGCTGCAGTATGCGCGAGGACGTCCGTCGGGAGTTGGCCTGCAGAGACACCATCCTCACGTTTGACCAGCTGGTGGACCTGTCCATCCAACCTGCTTGCTACCCGTGGACGTTCAGAACGGGCTCTGGTGATTCCATCCCCCTGCACCCCCTCTCAGATACCTATGGAGCTGGGAGGGGAGGTGCGCAGGGAGACTGGAGGGGGATCCAACTCGTGCACCATCTGTGGCCGCAGAGATCACACTGCCGGTCGGTGCCGGGTTGGTTCCTCTGGGGATCGAGGCAGCAGGCAGGGCACTCTGGCGTCACCCCAGGTGAGCCGGCACCATTCTCACCCAGAGGCCTCTGTGTCTCATATTTGTCTATGTCTCTTTTTCTGAGTTTCACCCGCATTCCCAACATAAGGCGCTCATTGATTCAGGCGCGGCTGGGAACTTTATAGAAAGATTGTTCACCCATAGTTTAGGGATCCCCATTGTTCCCGTGGCTGTGCCCTTCCCCGTTCACGCCTTAGATAGTCGACCATTAGGGTCAGGTTTGATCAGGGAGGCCACCGCTCCCCTGGGCATGGTGACGCAGGGGGGGGGGGGGGGGGGGACACAAGGAGAGAATGAGTCTCTTCCTTATTGACTCTCCTGTGTTTCCAGAGGTGCTAGGCCTACCCTGGTTAGCTAGTCATGACCCCACAGAGGGCTCTCACGGGGTGGTCGCGGGAGTGCTCGGGGAGGTGTTTAGGGGTTTCCGTTGGTGCTACTACGGTGGAAAGTCCAGACCAGGGCTCCATCGTGCGCATTCCCCCTGAATATGCCGATTTGGCTCTCGCCTTCTCTAAAAAGAAGCCGACTCAATTACCACCCCATCGACGGGGCGATTGTGCAATAAATCTCCTGGTAGACGCTGCACTTCCCAGATCTTACGCCTTTTAATAAAAGCGGATTATGTTTTCTCATGCAACATATTTCAATTACTTTACTATATTCACATTAACTCCGCAATGATAAGTAGTTTGATAGAGACCCTAATTTGGCATTGCACAACGTTACATATTAAGTAGAGATTCCACCTTAATTCGCTCTAACTTTATGGAAAAGGATTTATTCAATAAATATAGCTGCATAGGGTGACCAGACGTCCCTGTTTTCCGGGGACAGTCCCCGTTTTTGGTGGCATGTACCCGGCTGGGGCTGTCCCTGGAAATGTCCTCGTTTTTAACTGTGCGTTAAAAGAAGACTGCAAAGTGAAATAATATTTTAAGAAAGACCGGGCAGCAGAGTCTACCGGTTTACGTCTCAATCGCGTTATGCTTGCTTTGTCCAGCAGAGGGGGCTGCTCACTATATCAGCTTCATTCACTCTTCTTCTACAAACTACTTGCTAGCGCTAGTTTTAGAGAAAACTGCTGTGGAAAACTCGGCCAGAAGCTAGCAAGTGTTAAGTAAATCCACAACATCACCACAAACGTCTTTTTAAGCCAGGTAAGTTACAATCGTTTGAGATACTAGCTAATGACGTTATAATGTCACAATTTATTATATAGATAGATGATCTGCTTTATAAGGTTTTAAATAGGTTATGCTAGCTAACATTAGCTATGTCGACTAAGTTATCTAGCTATGTTAGCTAGCTACTGTCGTGGTAGCTGCAGTCGTGGCCAAAAGTTTTGAGAATGACACAAACATTAATTTCCACAAAGTTTGCTGCATCTGTGTAATAGATATTTTTGTCAGATGTTACTATGGAATGCTGAAGTATAATTACAAGCATTTCATAAGTGTCAAAGGCTTTCATTGACAATTACATGAAGTTGATGCAAAGAGTCAATATTTGCAGTGTTGACCCGTCTTTTTCAAGACCTCTGTAATCTGCCCTAGCATGCTGTCAATTAATTTCTGGGACACATCCTGACTCATGGCAGCCTGTTCTTGCATAATCAATGCTTGGAATTTGTCAGAATTTGTGTGGTTTTGTTTGTCCACCCGCCTCTTGAGGATTGACCAGTGGTTCTCAATGGGATTAAGGTCTGGGGAGTTTCCTTGCCATGGACCCAAAATATCAATGTTTTGTTCCGCGAGCCACTTAGTTATCACTTTTGCCTTATGGCCAGGTGCTCCACCATGCTGGAAAAGGCACTGTTCGTCACCAAAGTGTTCCTGGATGGTTGGGAGAAGTTGCTCTTGGAGGATGTGTTGGTACCATTCTTTATTCATGGCCGTGTTCTTAGGCAAAATTGTGAGTGAGCCCACTCCCTTGGCTGAGAAGCAACCCCACACATGAATGCTCTCAGGATGCTTTACTGTTGGCATGACAGAGGACTGATGGTAGCGCTCACCTTGTCTTCTCCGGACAAGCTTTTTTCCGGATGCCCCACACGATCGGAAAGGGGATTCATCAGAGAAAATTACTTTACCCCAGTCCTCAGCAGTCCAATCCCTGTACTTTTTGCAGAATATCAGTCTGTTTCTGATGTTTTTCCTGGAGAGAAGTGGCTTCTTTGCTGCCCTTCTTGACACCAGGCCATCCTCCAAAAGTCTTCGCCTCACTGTGCGTGCAGATGCACTCACATCTGCCTGCTGTCATTCCTGAGCAAACTCGGAACTGGTGGTGCCCTAATCCTGCAACTTTAGGAGACGGTCCTGGCGCTTGCTGAACTTTCTTGGGTGCTCTGAAGCCTTCTTCACAACATTTGAACCGCTCTCCTTGAAGTTCTTGATGATCCGATAAATGGTTGATTTAGGTGTAATCTTATTGGCAGCAATATCCTTGCCTGTGAAGCCCTTTTTGTGCAAAGCAATGATGAAGGCACGTGTTTCCTTGCAGGTAACCATGATTGACAGAGGAAGGACAATGATTCCAAGCACCACCCTCCCTTTGAAGCTCCCAGTCTGTTATTCAAAAATTAAAACTCAATCAGCATGACAGAGTGATCTCCAGCCTTGTCCTCGTAAACACTCACACCTGTGTTAACGAGAGAATCACTGACATGATGTTAGCTGGTCATTTTGTGGCAGGGCTGAAATGCAGTGGAAATGTTTTTGGGGGATTCAGTTCATTTGCATGGCAAAGAGGGACATTGCAATTAATTGCAATTCATCTGATCACTCTTCATAACATTCTGGAGTATATGCAAATTGCTATCATACAAACTGAGGCAGCAGACTGTGAAAATTAATATTAAGGTAAAGAGACGTAAAGGAAGAAAGAGCAGGAAGACGATTGAAGAAAAGAGGAGAAAGATTAGAGGAGAATAAAAAGTTAAAGAGAGTTAGAAGAGTGGCACAAGGAAAGTGAAGAAGAGCAGACAGAGGAGGTACAATGGCTCTTTCCAAGAAACAGAAATGCCATTTTAATGACAACATGATGAGAGCATTTCCATTTATACGCTCAGGTCAAGACGATAGAATGGTTCACTGCACCCTTTGTAATTCCTCTTTTTCAATTGGCAGCGGGGGAAGAACGACATTGGTAGAACATCAACAGACAAAAAAGCATAAAGCCTCTCTGATTGCCCGTGTTGGTATGCCCTCTGTCACCACATTCTTCAAGAAGGTAGAGCCTTCCCAAGAAGAATATGGTTTAGCTGTGCAGGAGGGTGTCTTTGCATACCACACTATGTGACACAATCATAGTTGCAGATCTATGGGCTGCACAGCACAACTGACACGAAGGATTTATGAGCCGAAGTTTACATGTGCTAGGACAAAATGTGAAGCCATAGTGAGTAACGTGTTAGCATCATGGGCAACTACTTTGATTTCACAGAACCTAGACCAGGTTGATTTTGTGTCCCTGTCCATTGATGTGTCCAATCATGGACATGTAAAGCTGCTGCCAATAGTAGTCAGATATTGTAAGATATATGGTGGCAACACATCTGTGGAAACAAAACTGCTTGATTTTGTTGAATTGAAAGGAGAAACAGCAGAGGAAATTGCAGCTGAGGTCCTGGTGGTCATCCAAAAATGTAACCTGGAAAACAAAGTCGTAGCTTTCTCTACCGACAACGAATACCAACTTTGGAAGACTGAATAGGCTGGGGAGGGTCAATGTCCATACCAAAGTTAAAAATGCTCTGCATCGGGAGGTGATTGGCTTAGGTTGTCCTGCCCACATCATTCATGACACGGCCAGAACAGCTTTAGTTATGATTCCCCTTGATGTTGAGTACCTGCTAACAAAGATATTTGGATATTTTCACCGTCAGAGTACAAAGACTGAAGAGCTTTTGAAAGTTTTTTGGCCAGGAGTACAATAACATTTTAGGACATAGCAATGTTTGCTGGCTGTCCAATGTATGTGCCATTGAAATACTTTTTTCTTTCTAAAGACAAATGCCCTGTTGTCCTGCGAACAATGTTTGAAGATCCACTGACAGAACTTTGACTGGCCTTTGTCCATGGAAACTTGACCGCATTCAGTGACACGATCAAGATGCTTGAAGGCCAGGACCACTGTGCTGTGGAGTCAGCTGCAATTCTGAGAAACATTGAGGCAAAATTGACTGCAAGATGTGATGACAACTTCATTCCAGTTTTAGTCAGAGGACTTCTGAGAGAGCTAGAGGAAAATGGAGCAATGTCTAAAGAGGGCTTTCTCAAAACATCCCAATCATTCATCACTACGGTTGTGAACTACACTTGCAAGCATGGGGAAAGCACACAGATAATCTAAAATATGTACATTGTCTCCTTTTAAAAAGGAAACCTCAGCGTGAAGAGATCCAGAAGGCAGCAGGCACACTGCAGGAAATATGCCCCAATGTGACCATCAATGAGGATGCATTGTTTGATGAGGTTACTGGCCTGCAATAGTTCCTAAAGTGGGGGCATCGCTTGAAGAATGGAAAACATCTGAGACACCGCTTAGTCAGAGATGGAGCACGGCAGTTACCCACTTCAAAGAGAACGACATCCCATAGACTAACCTGTCTAGATTAGCCTCTGTTGTCATGTGCTTACCTGGAAGTAATGCACCAATCGAGAGTGTTCTCCCAAATGAATGATATATGTACAGCAGCAAGAAATAGGTTCACTGTTCCTACCATCAAGGCCATGCTTATTGTGAAGACAAACTTCAACCTCCCCTGCCAGGAGTTCATGGAGAAGCTGACCAGAGACAGAGCAATCCTGAAGAAGATACATTCTTCTGAGAAATATACAGAATAGGTTGGTATAAGTATATTATGTTGTTACCAATCTCATCATTGTCTAATTTCTTTATTGTGTTAAGTATTTCACATATGCTATTGTCTGATTTTTCAATTTTGCTCATGTTCTCTTCTGTTCTTATTCTACCCAGACTACCAGGACCACTGAATGGCTGTTCAGATTGGACAGTTCTGTCTTGTCTGTAGTGCTCCTGTAATATAGTTGTTTTCTCTGTCACAGTCTTCCTGTTAGACTATCAACTAATCCATTGGCTCAGCAAACATTCTCCCAGCAGAAAAAAACTGAAGTTTCCGGGAAACTGCCTCACCCGGTCATGGGATCCTACATGGTTCTCTATCCTCCCAGAAACTACGGCAAAGTCTAGCCTTCCAGAAACTATAGACTTGCTGCTAAAATCCCGCTCTCAATACCACCCCGAGATGTTCTATGATGGGCAGTGATGGACGGAACACCAAGATAACGTTGTATCAAAACACATTATCCAAATTTCAATCATCTTATTATGCAAATTTCTACATCTTATTTCCATACTCACACACTCTCGTATCACAGTCACAGAAAACACAAGCAAAAAACACAGAGGGGAATGAGACAGACAAGGAAAACCAGTTAGTGCTGTTCTTAGATTTCAAAACCCTGTCTATATGAACAGGGAAACCCATACCATTATCAAAATATTGCCTAATAAGTGGTCCCACAACGGGGTGTTGTATCCACACAGGGACATCGCTGTAATGGCTCTCGTTGGTGGTAGAAAGAGTAGACCAAGGCGCAGCGTGGAAAGTGTTCATGATTTTAACAAAAAAAACACTCAAACAAAATAATGAAAACGTACAGTTCTGTCAGGCAACAGTAACTAAACAGAAAACAAGATCCCAACAAACTAGGGTGGAAAACAGGCTGCCCAAGTCTGATTCCCAATCAGATACAACGATTGACAGCTGCCTCTGATTGGGAAACATACTGTTAGATGAATTCAGTTCTTATGTGTTCATTAACCAATTCAAATTAAAACACTCTATCCGTTTCTAAGAATTTGTAAGATCCTTATTTGCATAAAATAGACATAAACCAGTCAACTGAAATTAGCCAATAGCGTTTATTCTCGAGAGCGCTGATCATAATACCACGTACATTGGTTTATATACCACACATTTCGTCATAGCCCCTCCTTCTCTCCGACAAGGACAAAGCTGCTTCTAAAGTCCATTCCAACCCACTAGCGCACATACATTACACACTATATCTGGTTTATCTCCTGAAGTCTCACCACAGTTTATTACCACCTAGCTGACAGTTCCAGTCCCCCCAGATACGGAAAACCTGGAGGGACTCTCGCTGTCTTCTCCACAGAGTTATAGCCGGGTAGGTTCAAACATAGGTTAAGGATTCTCTTTGCTTACTTTAGACACACACATACATTCCACTTCCACAATGGTTATCATTTCCAATTACCCCTTGTCCATGCTACATAACCTCTTTCTTATGAACTAACATTATTAACCAGATATAATAAAACAGGGTAGAATTCAATTAGTTATAGTTCTAATTAAATGTGTATATTGTTTAGTCATTATTCATAAAATTCATAACACATACCCGGCCAACAAAGAAATAGAAAACTAGAAAGCCCACCCAAGGATACCTCACTTAAGAACACTCTAAATCAACTCTGTCCTGCTAGTTACCTCAGCTGTGTCCCTATTAAGGAAGACCTCGCTCTGAGCATACCCTCAACAGGATATTTTATGTTTTTATTATATTTTTACATTTTATAATTCCATCACTTATTGGTAGATTGTCCAAGCCTACCTCTCTCAGTACTATGTCCAAGATCTGGCATCCACCCTTACCCACTACTTCTCAGGTCATAGACGGGTCCAGCTGCTCAATAATAAGCCTGGTTTACCCTGAGATCCCAATTTCTCATCCCCTGTGCACAGTATAACCAGATCTTCAGGAGTGGTCAACAGCTGAAGTTGCAGAGATCCTCCTCGTCGCCAAAAATGTAGTGGAAATTCTGTACTGGGAGAGACTTGGTCATTTCTTCAAACAATCAACTTTATTTAATATCGATTAATTATTGCAATAATGAAACCGGTCAACTCAACAGACTTTATTTAATCTTGATCAAGTATTGCACTAATGAAACCGGTTGTCAGTGTCGTGTGTATAGGTGGCAGGGAAGTCAGGCGCAGGAGAGTCAAAATAGAGTGTAAATGGATGGAGTCTTTTAATAAATGTCCACGGAACATGCTCCATAACACTAAAAGTACAGACATGAACAAACATGGGTACGAGGACCCGTCGCGCACCAACACAACAATAAACAACACTGACAATAAAACAATCTCTGACAAAGACATGAGGGGAAACAGAGGGTTAAATAGCCAATCAGCGTTGAGCTAAATTCAGCGAGCTCAACTGTGAATGGTCCTGGCGCACAAAAAAAACGTTTCAAGAGAAGCCAGTTTGGATTTAGCTTCTCTCTAATCACATCACATCAAAAACCAAACGTCATTGACAGAAAAAACTTGAATTGTTGCATTTCATTGTGAGGTTGTCCTTCGGTAGCTGGCTAGCTAGCCAAAATAGGCCAATTCCTAAATTAGCCATGGATGGAGATATGGATTTAGACTTGTGGTTTTACTTAATTTTCTGTACTGGCCAATGATTATAATGATGATTCTGACAGCTATTCTTGCCTGAGAGGATGGAAGTTCAATATGTAGCTAGATGCAGCTTAAGTATGTAGCTTACACTGACTTGACTAAATTGTTTTTTGGTATCTTTTCGTTGTCACTGTATTAGACTAAGCATAGGTGAGTTGATAATGATGAAATGTTAAAGTTGAAATGCCTTTGGAATATTGGAGGCAGCACCTGTTTTCTTTGCAACATGCCTAACTCTCCATGGTTCTAAATCTATAGTTGCTTAGTAATTAACTTGCTTGACCATGCTGTTGGTCATATAACTGTTTATTACAGTGCCTTGCGAAAGTATTCGGCCCCCTTGAACTTTGCGACCTTTTGCCACATTTCAGGCTTCAAACATAAAGATATAAAACTGTATTTTTTTGTGAAGAATCAACAACAAGTGGGACACAATCATGAAGTGGAACGACATTTATTGGATATTTCAAACTTTTTTAACATTTCAAAAACTGAAAAATTGGGCATGCAAAATTATTCAGCCCCTTTACTTTCAGTGCAGCAAACTCTCTCCAGAAGTTCAGTGAGGATCTCTGAATGATCCAATGTTGACCTAAATGACTAATGATGATAAATACAATCCACCTGTGTGTAATCAAGTCTCCGTATAAATGCACCTGCACTATGATAGTCTCAGAGGTCCGTTAAAAGCGCAGAGAGCATCATGAAGAACAAGGAACACACCAGGCAGGTCCGAGATACTGTTGTGAAGAAGTTTAAAGCCGGATTTGGATACAAAAAGATTTCCCAAGCTTTAAACATCCCAAGGAGCACTGTGCAAGCGATAATATTGAAATGGAAGGAGTATCAGACCACTGCAAATCTACCAAGACCTGGCCGTCCCTCTAAACTTTCAGCTCATACAAGGAGAAGACTGATCAGAGATGCAGCCAAGAGGCCCATGATCACTCTGGATGAACTGCAGAGATCTACAGCTGAGGTGGGAGACTCTGTCCATAGGACAACAATCAGTCGTATATTGCACAAATCTGGCCTTTATGGAAGAGTGGCAAGAAGAAAGCCATTTCTTAAAGATATCCATAAAAAGTGTTGTTTAAAGTTTGCCACAAGCCACCTGGGAGACACACCAAACATGTGGAAGAAGGTGCTCTGGTCAGATGAAACCAAAATGGAACTTTTTGGCAACAATGCAAAACGTTATGTTTGGCGTAAAAGCAACACAGCTGAACACACCATCCCCACTGTCAAACATGGTAGTGGCAGCATCATGGTTTGGGCCTGCTTTTCTTCAGCAGGGACAGGGAAGATGGTTGAAATTGATGGGAAGATGGATGGAGCCAAATACAGGACCATTCTGGAAGAAAACCTGATGGAGTCTGCAAAAGACCTGAGACTGGGACGGAGATTTGACTTCCAACAAGACAATGATCCAAAACATAAAGCAAAATCTACAATGGAATGGTTCAAAAATAAACATATCCAGGTGTTAGAATGGCCAAGTCAAAGTCCAGACCTGAATCCAATCGAGAATCTGTGGAAAGAACTGAAAACTGCTTTTCACAAATGCTCTTCATCCAACCTCACTGAGCTCGAGCTGTTTTGCAAGGAGGAATGGGAAAAAATGTCAGTCTCTCGATGTGCAAAACTGATAGAGACATACCCCAAGCGACTTACAGCTGTAATCGCAGCAAAAGGTGGCGCTACAAAGTATTAACTTAAGGGGGCTGAATAATTTTGCACGCCCAATTTTTCAGTTTTTGATTTGTTAAAAAAGTTTGAAATGTCCAATAAATGTTGTTCCACTTCATGATTGTGTCCCACTTGTTGTTGATTCTTCACAAAAAAATACAGTTTTATATCTTTATGTTTGAAGCCTGAAATGTGGCAAAAGGTCGCAAAGTTCAAGGGGGCCGAATACTTTCGCAAGGCACAGTACATGCAATATGCTTTGTGGACTTCACGGGACAGATGTTGCTCTCCGGTTTTGTGATGAAATGCAGGTGTGGTTGAATTTATTCTGCCTCTGTGTCATCTTTGTCTCGGCCTTAGGCCTACAGTTGAAGTCGGAAGTTTACATACACCTTAACCAAATACATTAAACTCAGTTTTTCACAATTCCTGACATTTAATCCTAGTAAAAACTCCCTTTCTTAGGTCAGTTAGGAATGTTCTTTATTTTAAGAATGTGAAATGTCAGAATAATAGTAGAGAGAATGATTTATTTCAGCTTTTATTTCTTTCATCACATTCCCAGTGGGTCAGACGTTTACATACACTCAATAGGTATTTGTTAGCATTGCCTTTAAATTGTTTAACTTGGGTAAAACGCTTCAGGTAGCCTTCCACAAGCTTCCCACAATAAGTTGGGTGAATTTTGGCCCATTCCTCCTGACAGAGCTGGTGTAACTGAGTCAGGTTTGTAGGCCTCCTTGCTTGCACAAGATTTTTCAGTTCTGCCAACAAATCGTCTATTGGCTTGAGGTCAGGGTTTTGTGATGGCCACTCCAAAACCTTGACTTTGTTGTCCGTAAAGCATTTTGACACAACTTTGGAAGTATGCTTGGGGTCATTGTCCATTTGGAAGACCAATTTGCGACCAAGCTTTAACTTCCTGAATGAGGTCTGGAGATGTTGCTTAAAATGATGCTGCCACCCCCATGCTTCACGGTTGGGATGGTGTTCTTCGTCTTGCAAGCCTTCTCCTTTTTCCTCCAAACATAACGATGGTCATTATGGCCAAACAGTTCTATTTTTGTTTCATCAGACCAGAGGACATTTCCCATTTGTTCCCATGTGCAGTTGCAACCCGTAGTCTGGCTTTTATGGTGGTTTTGGAGCAGTGGCTTCTTCCTTGCTGAGCGGCCTTTCAGGTTATGTCGATATAGGACTCGTTCTACTGTGGAAATAGATACTTTTGTAACTGTTTCCTCCAGCATCTTCACAAGGTCCTTTGCTGTTGTTCTGGGATTGATTTGCACTTTCCGCACCAAAGTACGTTCATCTCTAGGAGACAAAACGCATCTCCTTCCTGAGCGGTATGATGGCTGCGTAGTCCCATGGTGTTTACACTTGCGTACTATTGTTTGTACAGATGAACGTGGTACCTTCAGGCGTTTGAAAATTGCTCCAAAGGATGAACCAGACTTGTGGAGGTCTCCAATTATTTTTTCCGGGGTCTTGGCTGATTTCTTTTGTTTTTCCCATGATGTCAAGCAAAGAGGCACTGAGTATGAAGGTAGGCCTTGAAATACATCGACAGGTACACATCCAATTGACTCAAATGATGTCAATTAGCCTATCAGAAGCTTCTAAAGCCATGACATCATTTTATGGAATTTTCCAAGCTGTTTAAAGGCACAGTCAACTTAGTGTATGTACACTTCTGACCCATTGGAATTGTGATACAGTGAAATAATCTGTAAACAATTGTTGGAAAAATTAATTGTGTCATGCACAAAGTAGATGTCCTAACCGACTTCTCAAAACTATAGTTTGTTAACAAGAAATTTGTGGAGTGGTTGAAAAATTTGATTTAATGACTCCAACCTAAGTGTATGTAAACTTCTGACTTCAACTGTACATATCATGGTGGCAAGGCATATGAACTAACACGTTATAGAGCAAACAACCCAATTATCCCAACACATAGGTTGTAATATGGCCATTTTTTCCTGGCTTGGCTTCCCCAGTGATGTTACCGATGCACCGCTACTGCCTGGTTACTAATTTTGGTTTGCTTATGTCATCCAGCTTGGGATTTTAGAATGTAAAAACGATGCAGATCCCTTCACGTTCAAGAGCTAGCTTTCCATTATCTAAAACAACTCCAGGGCCTTGCCAAACAAATCTTTTGACAACCCCATGCTTTCGCTGGTGCAAGCCTCTCCACACTCCCTTTGTTAGACCTAAGTAAATCAAATCAAATGTATTTATATAGCCCTTCGTACATCAGCTGATATCTCAAAGTGATGTACAGAAACCCAGCCTAAAACCCCAAACAGCAAGCAATGCAGGTGTAGAAGCACGGTGGCTAGGAACAACTCTCTAGAAAGGCTAAAACCTAGGAAGAAACCTAGAGAGGAACCAGGCTATGAGAGGTGGCCAGTCCTCTTCTGGCTGTGCCAGGTGGAGATTATAATAGACCATGGCCAAGATGTTCAAATGTTCATAAATGACCAGCATGGTCAAATAATAATAATCACAGTAGTTCAGTAGTACCCCAGGAGCAAATGTCAGTTGGCTTTTCATAGCCGATCATTAAGAGTTTCTCTACCACTCCTGCTGTCTCTAGAGAGTTGAAAACAGCAGGTGCTTCTACACCTGCATTGCTTGCTGTTTGGGGTTTTAGGCTGGGTTTCTGTACAGCACTTTGAGATATCAGCTGATGTACGAAGGGCTATATAAATACATTTGATTTGATTTGATTTGATTTGAGGTAGCACGTCCAGTGAACAGGTCAGGGTTCCATAGCCGCAGACAGAACAGTTGAAACTGGAGCAGCAGCACAACCAGGTGGACTGGGGACAGGAAGTAGCCATCAGGTCAGGTAGTCCTGAGGCATGGTCCTAGGGCTCAGGTCCTCCGAGAGAGAGAAAGAAAGAAAGAGAGAATTAGAGAAATCATACTTAAATTCACACAGGATGCCGGAAAAGATGGGAGAAATAATCCAGATATAACAGACTGACCCTAGCCCCCCGACACATAAACTACTGTAGCATAAATACTGGAGGATGAGACAGGAGGGGTCGGGAGACACTGTGGCCCCGTCCGACGATACCCCCGGACAGGGCCGAACAGGCAGTATATAACCCCACCCACTTTGCCAAAGCACAGCCCCCACAGCACTAGAGGGATATCTTCAACCACCAATTGCCATCCTGAGACAAGGATAGCCCACAAAGATCTCCGCCACGGCTCAACCCAAAGGGGGGTGCCAACCCCTACCAGGAAGATCATGTCAGTGACTCAACCCACTCAAGTGACGCACCCCTCCTAGGGACGGCATGGAAGAGCACCAGTAAGCCAGTGACTCAGCCCCTGTAATAGGGTTCGAGGCAGAGAGTCCCAGTGGAGAGAGGGGAACTGGCCAGGCAGAGACAGCAAGGGCGGTTCGTTGCTCCAGAGCCTTTCCGTTCACCTTCACACTCCTGAGCCAGACTGCACTCATACATATACATACATATGACCTACTGAAGAGATGAGTCTTCAATAAAGACTTAAAGGTTGAGACCGTGTCTGCGTCTCTCACATGGGTAGGCAGACCATTCCATAAAAATTGAGCTCTATAGGGGAAAGCCCTGCCTCCAGCTGTTTGCTTAGAAATTCTATGGACAGTAAGGAGGCCTGCATCTTGTGACCGTAGCGTACGTGTAGGTATGTACGGCAGAACCAAATCGGAAAGATAGGGAGGAACAAGCCCATGTAATGCTTTGTAGGTTAGCAGTAAATCCTTGAAACCAGCCCTTGCCTTAACAGGAAGCCAGTGTAGAGAGGCTAGCACTCAAGTAATATGATCACATTTTTTGGTTCTAGTCAAAATTCTAGCACTAGCTGAAGTTTATTTAGTGCTTTATCCGGGTAGCCGGAAAGTAGAGCATTGCAGTAGTCTAACCAAGAAGTAACAATGGATGAGGTCCAACAAGGATGGGGTCAAGGATGGACAGTCAATCTGTGTGCGGGAGATCTTCACCTCCTACTTCTTCGAAGAGGGTGCTGTTCCCTGGCAACACCATAGACTACACTATGCACAATACGAGTATTCTTCCATTTACTTAGCTATGTCAACTGCAGTTATTCAATTCCCAGTTTATCTCCCTTTGATTTCTACTTCTCAGGTGAGGGTGCTGTTTAGGTAAGGGTGTGCTGTCTGTACAAAAACAAAACACGCTATTTTAAATCACCCGTATGTTACGTTCCCCAGTATCTGTGTTGTGGTTTGTGTATTTGCATGTATGTATTTCAGGAAATGGCTTCCTGAAAATCTCTCCAAGCAGCTGTCTTCAATTACCAACTCCTTCTGAAGCTATATAAACCAGTGTTCTGTTGCTCAGAAGGGAGATGATTGCTGAGAGAGGCTGACGGCTGAGGGTTATATCATATGCTGGTTGTTGCTGAGAGTGAGACATTACATACCAAAACTGCATATGTTAGTTGTTGCTCAGTCAGATAGAGCTTATTTGATGTCCTGTGTTTCTCAGTTTTTTTTTAGAAATTGTTTGTAATATTCTGTTTCATTTGTTCCCAGTGGGGAAGGGGAAGGCACCTAGGGAGTGCTTAGGCAAGACGCCCGCAGGCATACATAGACCCGTAGTATATACTCTGTCTATGCACACTAGGTAAGACCTGGGCGGACCACCCCCTGTATTTTGGTTAGCGCACCAGGTGGTGCTAAGTTAGATAAGTAGTGGGTAGGCAGGTAAGAGAGGGGGCTTTGACATTTACTTTCTTTGCTTTGGTTCCATCCAGCCCCTTTTCCCCATATTACCGTGTGAAGGAATAAATTCCTAGTAAACGGGATATTCTCTGCCTTTTGTCATCCTTACTCGCACCTACAGTCCCATACCTCTTTCACTCCACGGGGAGTTGAGTTGTAGCAGGGTGTTGCATTCCCTCTTCCTAGAGACGTGCGTAACACCATATTGAAAAAATGTTAAACAATTAGACAACCTATAACCCACACCTACACACGTATCAAAATGATTGATGGATTTTGTTGTGCAGTAAGCAGGCTCAGGTGTATAACTGGCTCCTTTCACCTTCAAAGTATAGGCAAGAGGGCCAACCACGGAGAATAGTAAGACACTTCATTATTTCTATAACTACGCTATATTATTTGTCTTTGTGTCCATTCATGTTTTTCAGCATAAAGTACTCTGCAGCCGCTTAGTGTAGTGTGGACAACAGGTGAGGCCACACACACAGATTCCTGTTGAACACTGTCCCTGAGAGAGGCTGGACTGAGGGCTTGTAGGCTTGTTGTAAGGCAGGTTCTCATCAGACATTACCGGCAACAACGTCGCCTATGGGAACAAACCCACCGTTGCTGGACCAGACAGGACTGGCAAAAAGTGCTCTTCACTGACGAGTCGCGGTTTTGTCTCACCAGGGGTGATGGTCGGATTCATGTTTATCGTTGAAGGAATGAGCGGTACACCGAGGCCTGTACTCTAGAGCGGGATCGAGGTGGAGGGTCCGTCATGGTCTGGGGCGGTGTGTCACAGCATCATCGAACTGAGCTTGTCATTGCAGGCAAACTCAACGCTGTGCGTTACAGGGAAGACATCCTCCTCCCTCATGTGGTACCCTTACTGCAGGCTCATCCTGGCATGACCCTCCAGCATGACAATGCCATCAGCCATACTGCTCGTTCTGTGAGTGATTTCCTACAAGACAGGAATGTCAGTGTTCTGCCATGGCCATCGATGAGCCCGGATCTCAATCCCATTGAGCACGTCTGGGACCTGTTGGATCGGAGGGTGAGGGCTAGGGCCATTCCTCACATAAATGTGCGGGAACTTGCAGGTGCCTTGGTGGAAGAATGGGGGAACATCTCACTGCAAGAACTAACAAATCTGGTGCAGTCCATGAGGAGGAGATGCACTGCAGTACTTAATGCAGCTGGTGGCCACACCAGATACTGACTGTTACTTTTTATTTTGACCCTCCCTTTGTTCAGGGACACATTATTCCATTTCTGTTCATCACATGTCTGTGGAACTTGTTCAGTTTATGTCTCAGTTGTTGAATCTTATGTTCTTACAAATATTTACACATGTTAAGTTTGCTGAAAATAAACGCAGTTGACAGTGAGAGGATGTTTCTTTTTTTGCTGAGTGTACATCCAGACACAGCATCATTCAAAGACTAGAATTTGATACTCCTGGTTTTGGATATAACTGAAGAATAATCTCATTCATACCTGAACTGCACCTTTATTTGCCAAGGAAGAGTACATGATAAGTGAATATATTAAATGTACAGGCTACAATGTGGGGATCTCATGCATGGTAATAACTACATGTATATACGACTTGCATCCTTTGCTCAAAGTTATATTATATTCTACTCAATCCATATGCTTCATTAATGTAATACAGACTGTTTTGAATTTGATACAACTGGCTATGATAGCTGAGGTTCATAGCTAGGTTTTGAACTAATGTGTATACAAAACATTTTTGTCCAAACACAGATCGGCTAGATAGCTAGCTACACATTCATAGGCATACAGATATTTTTATCCTCCATTGCACAGTAAGCAAGAACTACGTTATTTCATCTATCTGTATTGCATTGCAAATATCAGCAAGTCAAGCTTACGAAAGTGTACATTCAATTTGCAGTAAATGCTTTAGCTAGCTAGATTCTTTACATCCACTGTTTCACCAGATGACAGCCTGGTTTGCTGGTTGTTTCAGGAGTCCCTAAAACATTAAACAACCAGAATTACAATTTGATATTCATGTCACAACACCATAAAGCTAGCCAGCTAGCTGGCTAATGTTAGCTAGACAGCTAGCTTGCTAAATTGCAATTTTCGTAATTTAACTTCATGAAAAAAATATGCTTAATCGTTTGTCTCTACATTAACTAACATATTCCTGTCAACTGTACCTTTTTTTGCATGATTCGTTAAAGTCACTTACATTTGCTTCCATCCTAGTATTTTTGTCAGCAATCTTTGCTGAAGAAAGTCTCCAGCTTTGGGTCACATAGCGTCAAATTCGTCATGGGAATCACTCAATATGATTGGTCATCACCCAGCGGTCGACCCTGATGATTTGAATAATGTTGGGAAAAGTGTATCTTTTTCACCGCATCCCATGCCACTTTTGCACCGCCCAAAGGTCCCCTGCCCTCTCCGCTTCTCACTGCTTTCCTTCCATTAAAATGAATGGGAAGCGGTTTTTCACCACGCAACATCCTGTGCTAGTGTATCATGCCCGTTAGAATTCTCTCAACCAACTTTTTGAGGTAGACATCTGGAATGCTTTTCCAACAGTCTTGAAGGCGTTCCCACATATGCTGAGCACTTGTTGGCTGCCTTTCCTTCAATCTTTGGTCCAACTCATCTTAAACTATCTAAATTGGGTTGAGGTCAAGAGATTCTGGAGGACAGGTCATCTGATGCAGCACTCCATCACTCTCCTTCTTGTTCAAATAGCCCTTACACAGCCTGGAGGTGTGTTTTGGATCATTGTCCTGTTGAAAAACAGATGATAGTCCTACTAAGCGCAAACCAGATGGGATGGCGTATCGCTGCAGAATGCTGTGGTAGCCATGCTGGTTAAGTGTGCCTTGAATTCTAAATAAATTACAGACAGTGTCACCAGCAAAGCACCATCACACCACCTCCTTCATGCTTCACGGTGGGAACCACACACGCAGAGATCAACTGTTCACCTACTCTGCGTCTCAAAGACACAGATGTTGGAGCCAAAAATCTCAAATAATATCCATTGCTCGTGTTTCTTGGCTCAAGCAAGTCTCTTCTTATTGGTGTCCTTTAGTAGAGGTTTATATCGGCCTATATCGAATCTTCCATTCCTCTCAAAAATTATAGAAAAGGCTGTTGCGCAGCAACTCACTGCCTTCCTGAAGACAAACAATGTATACGAAATGCTTCAGTCTGGTTTTAGACCCCATCATAGTACTGAGACTGCACTTGTGAAGGTGGTAAATGACCTTTTAATGGCATCAGACCGAGGCTCTGCATCTGTCCTCGTGCTCCTAGACCTTAGTGCTGCTTTTGATACCATCGATCACCACATTATTTTGGAGAGATTGGAAACCCAAATTGGTCTACACGGACAAGTTCTGGCCTGGTTTAGATCTTATCTGTCGGAAAGATATCAGTTTGTCTCTGTGAATGGTTTGTCCTCTGACAAATCAACTGTAAATTCCGGTGTTCCTCAATTTTAACTCTTGGGGATGTCATTCGAAAACATAATGTTAACTTTCACTGCTATGCGGATGACACACAGCTGTACATTTCAATGAAGCATGGTGAAGCCCCAAAATTGCCCTCGCTAGAAGCATGTGTTTCAGACATAAGAAAGTGGATGGCTGCAAACTTTCTACTTTTAAACTCGGACAAAACAGAGATGCTTGTTCTAGGTCGCAAGAAACAAAGAGATCTTCTGTTGAATCTGACAATTAATCTTGATGGTTGTACAGTCGTCTCAAATAAAACTGTGAAGGACCTCGGCGTTACTCTGGACCCTGATCTCTCATTTGAAGAACATATCAAGACCATTTCAAGGACCGCTTTTTTCCATCGACATAACATTGCAAAAATCAGAAACTTTCTGTCCAAAAATTATGCAGAAAAATTAATCCATGCTTTTGTCACTTCTAGGTTAGACTACTGCAATGCTCTACTTTCCGGCTACCCGGATAAAGCACTAAATAAACTTCAGTTAGTGCTAAATACGGCTGCTAGAATCCTGACTAGAACCAACAAATTTGATCATATTACTCCAGTGCTAGCCTCCCTACACTGGCTTCCTGTCAAAGCAAGGGCTGATTTCAAGGTTTTGCTGCTAACCTACAAAGCATTACATGGGCTTGCTCCTACCTATCTCTCTGATTTGGTCCTGCCGTACATACCTACACGTATGCTACGGTCACAAGACGCAGGCCTCCTAATTGTCCTAAGAATTTCTAAGCAAACAGCTGGAGGCAGGGCTTTCTCCTATAGAGCTCCATTTTTATGGAACGGTCTGCCTACCCATGTCAGAGACGCAAACTCGGTCTCAACCTTTAAGTCCTTACTGAAGACTCATCTCTTCAGTGGGTCATATGATTGAGTGTAGTCTGGCCCAGGAGTGGGAAGGTGAACGGAAAGGCTCTGGAGCAACGAACCGCACTTGCTGTCTCTGCCTGGCCGGTTCCCCTCTTTCAACTGGGATTCTCTGCCTCTAACCCTATTACAGGGGCTGAGTCACTGGCTTACTGGGGCTCTCTCATACCGTCCCTGGAGGGGGTGCGTCACCTGAGTGGGTTGATTCACTGATGTGGTCATCCTGTCTGGGTTGGCGCCCCCCCCTTGGGTTGTGCCGTGGCGGAGATCTTTGTGGGCTATACTCAGCCTTGTCTCAGGATGGTAAGTTGGTGGTTGAAGATATCCCTCTAGTGGTGTGGGGGCTGTGCTTTGGCAAAGTGGGTGGGGTTATATCCTTCCTGTTTGGCCCTGTCCGGGGGTGTCCTCGGATGGGGCCACAGTGTCTCCTGACCCCTCCTGTCTCAGCCTCCAGTATTTATGCTGCAGTAGTTTGTGTCGGGGGGCTAGTGTCAGTTTGTTATATCTGGAGTACTTCTCCTGTCCTATTCAGTGTCCTGTGTGAATTTAAGTGTGCTCTCTCTAATTCTCTCTTTCTCTCTTTCTCTCTCTCGGAGGACCTGAGCCCTAGGACCATGCCTCAGGACTACCTGACATGATGACTCCTTGCTGTCCCCAGTCCACCTGGCCATGCTGCTGCTCCAGTTTCAACTGTTCTGCCTTATTATTATTCGACCATGCTGGTCATTTATGAACATTTGAACTTCTTGGCCATGTTCTGTTATAATCTCCACCCGGCACAGCCAGAAGAGGACTGGCCACACCACATAGCCTGGTTCCCCTCTAGGTTTCTTCCTAGGTTTTGGCCTTTCTAGGGAGTTTTTCCTAGCCACAGTGCTTCTACACCTGCATTGCTTGCTGTTTGGGGGTTTAGGCTGGGTTTCTGTACAGCACTTTGAGATATCAGCTGATGTACGAAGGGCTATATAAATACATTTGATTTGATTTGATTTCTTTGCAGCAATTCGACCATGAAGGCCTGAGTCACGCAGTCTCCTCTGAACAGTTGATGTTGAGATGTTTCTGTTACTTGAACTCTGTTAAGCATTTATTTGGGCTGCAGTTTCTGAGGCTGGTAACTCTAAAGAATGTATTCTCTGCAGCAGAGGTAACTCTGGGTCTTCCTTTCCTGTGGCAGTCCTCATGAGAGCCAGTTTCATCATAGTGCTTGATGGTTTTTGCGACTGCAATTTAATTTCTTGAAATGTTCCATATTGACTGATCTTCATAAAGTAATGATGGACTGTTGTTTCTCGTTTCTTATTTGAGCTGTTCTTGCCATAATATGGACTTGGTCTATTTCCAAATAGGGCTATCTTCTGTATACCAACCGTACCTTGTCACAACTGATTGGCTCAAATGCGTTAAGAGGAAAGCTATTGTGTATTTTAACAAGGCACACCTGTTAATTGAAATGCATTCCAGGTTACAACCTCGTGAAGCTGGTTGAGAGAATGCAAAGTGTGTGAAAAGTTGTCATCAAAGCAAAGGGTGGTTATTTGAAGAATCTCAAATATATTTTGATTTGTTCATAGTTTTGATATCTTCACTATTATTCTACAATGTAGAAAATAGTCAAAATAAAGGAAAACACCCTGGAATGAGTAGTTGTGTCCAAACTGGTACTGTGTATTTGTTTATTCTTCAATGGGTCTTAGAATTCAAAATCAAATGGCTAAAAGTTCCTTGGTATGACCTTCTTAAAACATTTCCATATAACTTTGTCGAACCCCCTCCCCCTAACAATTTTAAGGCGTACTCCCCATCACCTTATTTGGTAGAGCTGAGGAATAGGGCAAGAGAAATATAACCACTCTCAAATACACATAGATGCAAGGACTGGCCATCCATGAGATCAGGGTGATAATTTTAACCATGTTTTAAAGCTACAGTATACAGTGTTGGTTTACAATAACATTGATTACAAACAGTTGAGGAAAACAAACTTTTTGGCGGTTTCTGACGGGGTAAGACCATTGCTCATGTGACATTTCTACTTACATTCTTCAAGAATCAATGGCTATATACAGTTGAAGTTGGAAGTTTACATACACCTTTTCCAAAAGCATTTAACTCAGTTCTTCACAATTCCTGACATTTAATCCTAGTAAAAAATACCCTGTCCTAGATCAGTTAGGATCACCACTTAATTTTAAGAATGTGAAATGTCAGAATAATAGTAAAGAGAATGATTTATTTCAGCTTTTATTTCTTTCATCACATTCCCAGTGGGTCAGAAGTTTACATACACTCAATTAGTATTTGGTAGCATTGCCTTTAAATTGTTTAACTTGGGGCAAACATTTTGGGTAGCCTTCCACAAGATTCCCACAATACATTGGGTGAATTTTGGCCCATTCCTCCTGACAGAGCTGGTGTAACTGAGTCAGGTTTGTAGGCCTCCTTGCTCGCATAAGCTTTTCAGTTCTGCCCACAAATTTTCTGTACGATTGTGGTCAGGGCTTTGTGATGGCCACTCCAATACCTTGACTTTGTTGTTCTTAAGCCATTTTGCCACAACTTTTGATATATGCTTGGGGTCATTGTCCATTTGGAAGACCCATTTGTGACCAAGCTTTAACTTCCTGACTGATGTCTTGAGATGTTGCTTCAATATAACCACATAATTTTCCTGCCTCGTGATGCCATCTATTTTGTGAAGTGCACCAGTCCCTCCTGCAGCAAAGCACCCCCAAAACATGATGCTGCCATCCCCGTGCTTCAAGGTTGGGATGGTGTTCGTCAGCTTGCAAGCCTCCCCCTTTTTCCTCCAAACATAACGATGGTCATTATGGCCAAACAGTTCTATTTTTGTTTCATCAGACCAGAAGATAGTTCGCCAAAAAGTACGATCTTTGTCCCCATGTGCAGTTGCAAACCGTAGTCTGGCTTTTTTTTAGGGCGGTTTTGGAGCAGTGGCTTCTTCCTTGCTGAGCGGCCTTTCAGGTTATGTCGATATAGGGCTCGTTTTACTGTGGATACAGATACTGTTGTACCTGTTTCCTCCAGCATCTTCACAAGGTCCTTTGCTGTTGTTCTGGGATTGATTTGCACTTTTCGCACCAAAGTACGTTCATCTCTAGGAGACAGAACGCGTCTCCTTCCTGAGCGGTGTGACGGCTGTGTGGTCCCATGGTGTTCATACTTGCGTACTATTGATTGTACAGATGAACGTGGTACCTTCAGGCATTTGGAAATTGCACCCAAGGATGAACCAGACTTGTGGAGGTCTACAATTTTTTTTCTGAAGTCTTGGCTGATTTCTTTTGATTTTACCATGATGTCAAGCAAAGAGGCACTGAGATTGAAGGTAGGCCTTGAAATACATCCAGATGTACACCTCCAATTAACTCAAATGATGTCAATTAGCCTATCAGAAGCTTCTAAAGCCATGACATCATTTTCTGGAATTTTCCAAGCTGTTTAAAGGCACAGTCAACTTAGCGTATGTAAAATTATAAGTGAAATAATCTGTAAACAATTGTTGGGAAAATTCCTTGTGTCTTGCACAAATTAGATGTCTTAACTGACTTGCCAAAACTATAGTTTGTTAACAAGAAATTTGTGGAGTGGTTGAAAAACCAACCTAGTGTATGTAAACTTCTGAGTTCAACTGTATTTATAATTTAAAACTCCACAAATTGATGTACCAATCCCATATTTCCCCTTTAGTGGATTTAATTGAATTAATGAATACATCAGACAGCCACAAGCTCACATCAACAACTCTCCAATCCATTAATTCGGAACGACAAACTCTCTCTCTTGCCCTCTCACACACACTGTGCGATTGACAATAGAATATACATAAGGTTAGAAGTAGAGGATGGCCTGATGCAAGGTGCACATTGGATTCATGTGATACTGATCACCTAAACTGATCTCATAATGTTTTTTTGTCTTATATTTATGACGTACATATCTCATGACTTACCATCTCATAACTCGTAGTCAGATTAGTTTTGGGTGATGGGGACAAGCTTCCATAGAATTCTATCATTAACTTTTGAAAAACTAGGTCAGAGCTGTAAGTGTCCTTCCTGCAGGGGCGTCATGCACCCTGGAATGGCGGGGGTCCAGAGGGGGGCTAGGGGCTGTCTGTATCCTCCTGACTGCTTTTTTATAAAGATACTACATTTATCTGGGAAAAAGATTTGAAGGAATGTGAGTTTTATTTAGTAATTTCTTGCTCTTCTAAAGTCTACCAACCTTGCCAGCAGGCATGCCGGTTAAGATAATTAGACAAGCTGCTTCTTGGTAGCTAGTTATGAGGTTGGGAGATTGGGAACTTACCTGGGCTAGCTAAAGCCAACTTCATAAAATTGCTAGGTGGCAAGAAGTGTTAGAGAAACACAAATCTGAGGAGCCACATGTCCCTGTGCCAACCCCAAAATAAATATTGGGCCCCCTCAGATTTTTGTTGAATCTCTAACACCTTCTAGTCAACTAGCAATTTTCTGAAGTTGGCTTTAGCTAGCCCAGATAGGTTCCCAACCTCATAACTAGCTACCAAGAAGCCATTTCAGGCCATCAATCAAGTTAGAGTAGCTAGCTTGTCTAACTAGCTTAGCTTAGCTGGCGTGCCTGCTGGCAAGGGTGGCAGACTTTGGAAAAGCCTCTGGTGTCCTGAGCTAGTGATTACCAAGAGGGTGGCAAGGTGGGGCAAAACCTCCGTCCCTGCCATTGAAGAAGTGGCCCAACTAGCTGGTCCGGCTAAAGAGTGGGAGGAGCTTTCATCTGTAGTGAAAAGGTGTACTCTAGCCTGAGCGAGGACAGAGAGGAGCAAAAATACTTAGGGCCAGCACTGAAAATCCAGAGACGGTGAGAGAGGACAGAGAGGGAGGGAATGAGAGACAGACACCAAGATTGATCAAAGAGCAAAAGATTTGAAAAGCATCCAGCTCCAAGATGCCAGCTCTATGGCACTCCACGTTCTTCCTGGTGATTGTGCTGCTTGCCATCAGTAGGCCCAGCCTGGCATCTCAGGCAGGTAATGATGACCTTCAGATGGGCACAGAGCACAGGACTGACAAGGGCACAGAAAATGAAACAACGAACCTTATCACCACCCTGCCCATCGTCACCTGGAACTGGCATGAAATTCAATTCCCGTACCTGATAGTAGTCTGGATCCTGGTCAGCTGGCTCTGCAAACTCGGTGAGTACCATGCATGTACATCCCCCGTCCCCAGGCTACTTATCTTTATAGCACTTCATCGTACCATAGATCGCGTCCCCTATTCACTCTCAGAGTTATAACAGATGTTATAAACCAAGCCGATGTCAGTTTAAGACCGCTGACTTTACACTGTCATGACACAGCCAATTAACTGTGATGGGATTTATTTGTGTTTCGACAGGAAAGCGGAGGAAAAGTTTGGTAGAGTCTGGCAGGTGATAATGTAATTTGTGCTAATGTGTATGTAGGTAGAGATGTGAGTTATGGAGGTTCAGCTTTTGAAGGGGAATGGGTAATGGAGCATTCACAGTTGTGTTGACACGTGAGACGTTGGTTACACTCTGTGTATAGGTACATACACATGTGGGAGTGTGTTTTCCATGCATATGATGGTGGAAGTATACAGCCTTGATGTGTTACTGGCAGATAAAGACTTCCATATAGATGTAGGTATGGCTCTGCTTGCAGATAAACTGAAATGTAGCTGGTCATTATTCCCTTGAAATGACCCTATGCTGACATCTGTGGTACAGCTCCTCAAAACGTCACCACAGCATTTACACTGGTGACTCTGAGGAGTGCTTATCAAACCGTGATAATGTAGAAGTCTCGGATAGACCCCAGGATGGGTTGTGTCAGGTCCCTTTCCATTTCATTTGTCTACATGAATAATGGGCTGTCTGTTAATGAGTCAATGCAGAACTCTATAAACATGCTTCAATTCAATTATAATCGTAATCCGTCACTGTTTTGCAGAATGTTTCTGTAAAGAATGAATGGCTTTTTAACCCTGGTACCTAAGCATTTTATATTGCACAAGAGTTGTGGTCTACTGTAGACAACAGTGTGTTTTCCCCATAATGGGAAAAGCACTGGCATTTTTCTTCCTCCACAGATGTATGAAGCTTGCTTTCTTCCATCCTCTACTCCACCAGCTCTCTCAGTCAATTTATTCTGCTTGATGATAATCGGGGACAATGGACCATGTCTGGTTGGTGTGCTTAGTACAGGGGGCCAGGATGGAGTCATATCTCCTCCAGTCAGTATAAACATGCTGTCACGTTCTGACCTTAGTTCCTTTGTTTTGTCTTTGTTTTAGTATGGTCAGGGTGTGAGTTGGGGTGGGCAGTCTATGTTTGTTTTTCTAGTTTGTCATATTTCTATGTGTTGGGCCTAGTATGGTTCTCAATCAGAGGCAGGTGTCGTTCGTTGTCTCTGATTGAGAATCATACTTAGGTAGCCTGTTTTCCCCATTTTGGTTGTGGGTGTTTATTTTCTGTTTCCGTGTGAGTGTTTGTTGCCACACGGTTTCGGTTGTTTCACGGTTATTGTTTTGTAGTGTTCAGTTTATGTCTTTTAATAAACGTTATGGACACTTACCACGCTGCGCATTGGTCCTCCGATCCTTCTCGCTACTCCTCCTCAGAAGAGGAGGAAGAATGCCGTTACATATGCACTGTAAAATGACCTGTTTGGACTGTAGAATGTTTGAACTGTTGCATACTTCACCTCCTGTGAACATCTACATGAAGTAGAGGAGATTCAGCAACTCTTGGAGAACAATGGAAGTGTGTAAAAAAATATGATTTTACCTTTAACAATAAATATTTTATTGACTTTCATTGTCATGCAAAAGTTGCTGAATCTCCTCTTTACAATTCATGCACCTTGGTTGGAGAGTGAGGTAGTAGTGATCGCTTCCCTTAAGATCTACATGCAAGAACATGATCAACTAATAAATTGTTGACTGAATTGTGTTCTCATCCTCTGTCACAAAACACAACCAGGCTATAGCCACGTTTATACCTGGTTCTAATGTGCAACCTTTGTATTGATCACATTCTGACTGTGCCTACATTTCTAGACAGGATTGGTGTATACGATTAAAAGACACATTGTGATCAGATCTTATAAGTGTAAACAGATAAGATTAGGTCACGATCAGGACGAAGGACGCTGGCTAGTGGCAGGTATAAACAGGGCTTCTGAAATTAATTCCCAGCCTATTGGCCTAGTTTTGGTAGGACTGGATAGAAGAGGAATGACTGATTAGCCTAACCTATAAGGAAGGTAAGTGTCATGCCCTGACCTTAGTTATCTATGTTTTATGTATTATTTTGGTCAGGGTGTGACGTGTGTTTTTGTCCTGTCTAGGGTTTTTGTATATCTATGGGGTTTTAGGTATATGTAGGTCTATGGTGGCCTGAATTGGTTCCCAATCAGAGGCAGCTGTTTATCGTTGTCTCTGATTGAGGATCCTATTGAGGTTGCCATTTTGGTTTTGTGGGTTATTGTCTATGTGTAGTTGCATGTCAGCACTTGTGGTTATAGCTTCACGCTCGCTGTGTTTGTTTAGTGTTCTTCATTTAAATAAAGAAGAATGTATTCATCTCACGCTGCGCCTTGGTCTCCTCGTTATGACGACCGTGACAGTAAGACCCAAGTGCAGTCTGTGTGAAGTAACAATGTTTGTTGTAACAACAGGGGCAGGCAAACGACAGGTCAAGGCAGGCAGGGGTCGATAATCCAGAGTAGGAGCAAAGGTACATGATGGCAGGCAGGCTCAGGGACGGGCAGAGTGGTCAGGACAAGCAAGGGTCAAAAAAACAGGAGGACGAGATAAAGAGAGGCTGGGAAAAGACAGGACAAACACTGGTAAGCTTGACAAACTGACAACAGACAGACAGAAAACACAGGTATAAGTACACAGGGGATAATGGTGAAGATGGGCAACACCTGGAGGGGGGTGGAGACAAGCACAATGGCAGGTGAAACAGATCAGGGCGTGACATAACCTAGGGTTGACAACTTGTAATGGACTGATTTCTTGTATTCATCTAATTCAATCGTCACACAAATCTCCTGGGCTGTCTTCACTATTTGACAGGAGGTATCTCCAGTCCAAACTGGAAGGTTGGCAGTCCTGATTAGTAATCTGTAAAGAGGCCTTAGAAAGAGGGTTTTCCCATGGGTAGAACATCAAAAACATTTTTGGCAGTGGTTACTTATGGAAATGTGCTATAGAAGTATTTTATTGCAGGCGTAAGGTCATTTTACACAATGATGAAAATGTAGAGGACATTACAATGCACATTAGTATTCTGAGGTTGCTGTAGGTTGCCTTCAACAACCTGTAGGTCGCCTTTAGGGCATTAGTAGCAGAAACGCAGAAGGGTTAAAAGAACACCTGAATGCTATAGCTCGTAGTAACTCAATTGCAACTGGTATGAACTTCGCAAATGTTAAATATACACTGCAAAGATACAATTCCACAAGAATCTGTAGGCTGTCTACAACTTCAGGCACAAAAATGACATTTGTTTAACCTTTCCAAGACTGAACCTTTCTAATCAGGTGTTTAAAAATGGCATACTTTTACATGCTTGGAGGAACATGGGACTCAAGGCCATAATCATGTTTAACATTTTAAAGGCTAAACAGCAGGCTGTGCGCTGGTTAAAATGATACACTGGAGACATTAGTTCATTTCCATGGCTAATGGTGTGAATTGATGCATGCCATATTTTCCCTCCCTATTTAGCCACGGAGTTAAACATTTGCCTGTAAATCAAGTAGATAATAATAAACTCGCCTCTAATGTATGTTAAAATAACATTTGACTTATTTACAATGTGTGCAAGTTAGATTACTCACCGGGTCTGTTATGCAGATGCATCCTCACGTGAATGGCTTCAGTTTCGCAACACTTCCAGCTGTTAGGCCTTGTTAATAAGTCCAACAGGCTTATGTGAGCACTGTGTTACATTGACTGCTGAACAAGTCACTATATATGTACACATATACTGACACATACTGACGTACTGACTTATGACTTATTCACTTATACACATATTACAAGCTATGATAGTGATAGTTAAAATAAATCAAGTTTCAGTTGGATTACCTGTGTCACCTGTGTAAGGAATATCATTCATTATGCTGATTGAGTACAGTAAATGTCCAGTGACAGTGTCGTTTTAAGGGAATAAAACACATATCCTAAATAATATATCATGATGCCTCCGGACCCAAACAACATCGTCACTATGGAGTTCACCAGAATAGTGTTCTCATCACAAATACATGCCATTGTATACTACTTGACACGTTTCTGTTGTGCACTATATCAATTACGTTAACATACAAATACGTATCCACAGATTTCTTGTCCCATGTACACACACCTGCGTGAGAATGTGGGCATGAAACACCTCTCTGAGGCCAGGCAAACAATGAACTGAAATTACACACCAAATGTAAAAACTTTTCATTTGGCTTGAAAGCACAGATTAGTATGAAGTTTCCTCCTTGAGAGTGGCATAGTAATCTCTGCCCTTGATTGAGTACAGTAGAGACTGAGAAACACAGAGAGAGTCTCTGCCTTTGAGTACAGTAGAGACTGAGAAACACAGAGAGAGTCTCTGCCCTTGGTTGAGTACAGTAGAGATTTTTATTTAGTGAAATGCCAAGCAGAACTTGCTGCTGGGGGCAGCATTACTGACTTGCACCATGGGCCTAGTGGTTGAGGGTATGGAGGTGGGAGCACCCCATGGGTCGCATCCAGAGTCAGGGGTGGTGGGATCGAACCACAGCCAGGCTTTAATGGACCATGGGTCCAGCCTGTCAGGGATACAAATTGTGACTTATGTGGTACCATGTGGAAGCCCCCTACCTCATTCTTCTACGATTACTGGTGGCTGGGGTACCCAAAATGGATATGTATACAGGGGGATGCGGTCAGCTTTAGGGGTCTTGAGGATCAGATGACACAGCTGCAGATTCACTGTTAGACAATGATGATTGATACATTGTTTGAATTTAATGTTTTGAGCTTTTGGGGAGAGCAGTTGTGATCAAATTAAAGCTTTAAAGAGGAAACAATACTACTCAGACTAAATCCAGGGTTCACTTCTGCCACAGTTTAAAGTAATGTTACAGACACAAACTATGTCAGTGAATATATCGCAGAGTTGGTAGTATTCACAACGATGCTGGCAGACAGATAAGGCTATGAAAGTTGTAATGACGTTCCTCTGTGGCCTGGACTCAAATATGACTCATGATCCTAAAACATAATCAAGAATTTGTTCTAAGATTCTTATCTTCATGTATTTTTTGGTATTTTTTTATTTATTTTTTTACCTTTTATTTATCCAGGCAAGTCAGTTGAAGAACAAATTCTTATTTTATGTATACTTTGGGTCTCATTTCAAACGAGAAAGTTAACTTTCATAATTCAATACAATGTTCATGGGAGGGAACATGTAGGCCTAACTGAGTGCAGGACAAAGAGGGGAATAATAGGATTTGAAGTCAATTGTAAACATCAGACAGATCGAAGGGAGCAGGCAATATCATCCAGTGAGAATGAAAGCTGTGTTTTGTAAAGCATTTGGGCCATAAATAGGCTCAACATAATTCTACTACTGTCTGGCAACTATTGTCCTCATCAGTGTTATCAACAAGTACAAGTAGCTGCGTCCCGGACTGGTTTTTATTTTATTTTTTACCTTTATTTAACTAGGCAAGTCAGTTAAGAACAAATTCTTATTTTCAATGACTGCCTAGGAACAGTGGGTTAACTGCCTATTCAGGGGCAGAACGACAGATTTGTACCTTGTCAGCTCGGGGATTTGCAACCTTCCGGTTACTAGTCCAACGCTCTAACCACTAGGGTACCCTGCCGGTCTCAGAGTGGGTGTGTCCACAGCGCTCTGCTATAGGTTAGACGCTCTTGATTGAACGGTGTTGTCTATGCCATTAAGTGTTCCCATTGGTCAATCCCAGACCGTTCTCTACCTGATGTTGCGGAGCCTTGTGACATGCTGCGTTGTTTTGTAGCTAATATATTTCCTTTGTTTTCTTTTGCCGATTTTCAAAGTCACTTACTATCCAGAGCAAATGCATCACCGTATTTGTCTAAACAGTGGGTAACACCGTAACAATAGCTTTTTCCATGCAATAACCAATGTACCAGCAGTTATAGCACAAAAGTAGGTCGCCTACAGTGGATGACTAAATATAGCATGCACGCACAACCTTACAAATATAGTTGAATTATACGAGAAACACACAGAGTATAAATGATCAATGGATAGACAGAATAACATTTACATAGGTAAGACGGAACACAGAAATCTTAAGATGGTAAAGTAGTGTACATATGAGTCTGAAAGTGCTCTGTTATCATTCAACTTTCTGACCCTCTTTATCTTTCATTCACTCTACGTATCTCTGAATGTGTCTCTCTTGTCCTTGTTTCTCTCTCTCTCACTCTCTTCACCAACAGTGTTCCAGCTGATCCCCAGCCTGACCAGTGTGATCCCGGAGAGCGGCCTCCTCATTTGCATCGGTTGGGGCCTGGGCGGCATCATCTACGGGGCAGACAAGGTGCAGTCCTTCAGGCTGCAGCCCTTCATCTTCTTCTTCTACCTGCTGCCCCAGATCGTCCTGGACTCGGGCTACTCCATGCCCAACAAGCTGTTTTTCAGCAACTTGGGCTCCATCCTGGTTTACGCAGTTATTGGCACCTGCTGGAACGCTGCCACTTTGGGACTTGCCCTTTGGGGTTGCTGGTTGGGCGGGGCCATGGGTAAGGCAGCCAATGTGTGTCCCAAATTCCTATTATAGTGCACTACTTTTGACCAGGGGGCCCGTAGAGCAGATCAACATAAAATATGGGTTCTTCTATAGTTTTCCGATGATTGAAAAGGGCATTTGTGCAGTCCTCAATCAGAGTTAATGTGTAAGGTAGATGAAAGGTCTGAGATCATAACACCTTTTACCCTGGGCCTCTGTAGGTGATATCGACACTGGTCTTCTGCAGTTGCTGTTGTTTGGGAGTCTGATTGCTGCTGTGGACCCCGTGGCTGTGATTGCTGTGTTTGAGGAGGTCCATGTCAACGAGGTCCTGTACATCCTGGTGTTTGGGGAGTCCCTTCTCAACGACGGCGTCACAGTGGTCAGTCTCACAATCTTCATCCTCATTTATCATTATTAGGCTGCGTCACTAATTGTACCCTTTTCCCTATGTCAGCCATGCTGACCAAGAACGGTGTCAATACGGAATGAGGCCTACATTTGTATTTTTTTTGGAACTCAGTAGCGCTTTCAACTTACTCTTCTTGAAAGGTGTAATAGTGGAATGCACAAGCTGCAATTTTGTAATTTGGCAGTGCTTCAACAGTTTTACTCGTATGTCAGTCATTGCTGACCTTAAAGAGCTATTTATGACAGTTGATCAACTAGCCCATGTTGGCTAACGTTTTTCACCCCATTGGTTTTGTTGTAATGTTTGAGTCACTCAGATATCACATGAACACACATAAGACATGGAAAATGTGTACAATTGCAGAAAATGAGCTGTTTAACTGAAAATTTTTCTCTCCACCCCATGGAAAAATGTATAGAATTGGAAGGAATTTGCTTTAAAACATACAAAACAGATATCACATGAACACACACAAGACATGGCAAAATGAGAAGTGGGGGGTCTGTTACCACGCTGATAATGACAATATCCATTCGGACCTTTACCATCCTAGGAAATTTGTGTGATTGGACTTTCTCAAATACTATTTGAATATCCCTGTCCTACTGTATATAGTGCACTACTTTTGATCAGGTTCCCTTCAGTTGGTAGCCTACAGTTTGTATCATTCCATTTGCTACATCTGTAAACGCTGTCACATCCGTGTTGTTGTTGCTGAGGATCACTAGTAGTAGTTCATCATATTTCATGTAAATAAAGAATAAGACATGTAGGCTAATTAAATCCTTATGGAGCGCAGACCAAGTCGTAACAGTTTGAACCTGAGGCATGGCGCAATACTTGGCCACTGGGAACATCACTTAATTTCAAGGTGGACATTTGATTGAGACGTTCATCAATGAGATTTAAACCTTTATTCACCCAACTCCAAAATAAGAATTCCTAATGTGTACAACTTAATTCCAATTGAAAAACTGTCCGATTTTGGGTTTAGGTATCATCTAAATGTGTCATCACTGTTGTAAAAGCACAACAATGTTCAAATGGGAATACAATGTCTGAATAGTTTGTATTTATACAACAGCTTAATGCGTTATCAGTGTGCTTCATCTAGAAACAATCAAATGACCTGGATTGCAGTTGAGAGTAGTGCATTCAGAAAGTATTCAGACCCCTTGACTTTTCCACATTTTGTTACGTTACAGCTTTAGTCTAAAATTGATTAAATAAAACGTTTAAATCCTCAGCAATCTACACACTACACCCATAATGACAAAGCGAAAACAGGTTTTTAGAAATGTATGCAAATGTATTACCAATAAAGAAAATTATATCATATTTACATAAGTATTCAGACCCTTTGCTATGAGACTCAAAATTGAGCTCCGGTGCATCCGTTTTCCATTAAAAATCCTTGAGATGTTTCTACAACTTGGAGTCCACCTGTGGTAAATTCAATTGATTGGACATGATTTGGAAAGGCACACACCTGTCTATATAAACCTGTTTTTGCTTTGTCATTATGGGGCATTGTGTGTAGAATGAGAATTATAATTTTTCTAATTAATTTTAGAATAAGGCTGTAACCTAACAAAATGTAGAAAAAGTCAAAGGGGTCTGAGTACTTTCCGAATGCACTGTAAATTAAAAGTACATAGTGCAAGTCATCAATGCTGTTCGAGATTCTGCTCAGATTATTATAGCAATTGTGAAGATCAATACAGACCTGCGACCTTTTCATGCTATCTTGAACACAAATGCTTTCTATGATAACATAAGGACATTTAGTTACAGTAACCTCAATGTGGCCATGGATGTTAACGACTTTAAGGTTGAATTACATTAGTTAGCCGTAACTTTACGCTATTTACTGTATTACAAAAGTAATATTGAAATGTGTTTTGTTGACAACGCAAACAAGTATTAAAATCTAAAGGAGATGTCTCTAATACTTGGATAATTTGAGATGAAGATGTGAATCCAGCATATCAATTATCAATTTGTAGAAAAACTGGAGTAAAGGCAGGCTAAGTCAGTGGCACAGAACATGCATCTCCTTCAAATGTTGGTGTTTGGTTGTGCTGACAACAAACAAAATTCTATTTCACTTTTGCAATACAGTAAACAGCCAAAAAGTGGTCGACAAGTTAATAAATAATATGTCGGATTTACGTCTCCAACTAAACCAAAAACAAAAGTTAAAGAATAGGATTAAGCCATCTCCTTCAAATGTTGATATTTGGTTGTGTTGACAATCAAAAACAATTCAATAATCCAGTTTGTCTACAAATGAATAAATGATATATAGGATTCATGTCTCCATCTCAACCAAAAATTTAAGTTAAAGAATTGCACTAAATCAAATAAAACTTTAAATTAAGCTAGTCCTATTCTTTAACTTAAATATGGTGTCTTATCCATTCACCTTCTGAGTGGCACACATACACAATCCATGTCTCAAGGCTTAAACATCCTTCTTTAACCTGTCTCCTCCCCTTCATCTACACTGATTGAAGTGGATTTAACAGGTGACATCAATATGGGATCATATTTTTCACCTGGTCAGTCTGTGTCATGGAAAGAACTGGTGTTTCTAATGTTTTGTACACTCAGTGTATAAAGTATGGTTACATTTCATTTAAAGGAGTTGCCATGCCGCTTTGGTAGTAGCCGAGACAGAGCTCTTTTAAATGTGTACATTTTTAGTTAGTTTCAAATGTTTTTATCCATTGTTTTTGGAACCAACATTTACATTTTTGAGTTTTTATTGCACATACTGTATATTGCAGATTGACTGACAGGTCAACCCTTTTTGTTTTGGCTAGCTAGCTGGCTAATATTTTTGTTTATGCATCTGGACACAGTACCAGCTTATATAGTGCCTTGCGAAAGTATTCGGCCCCCTTGAACTTTGCGACCTTTTGCCACATTTCAGACTTCAAACATAAAGATATAAAACTGTATTTTTTTGTGAAGAATCAACAACAAGTGGGACACAATCATGAAGTGGAACGACATTTTTTGGATATTTCAAACTTTTTTAACAAATCAAAAACTGAAAAATTGGGCGTGCAAAATTATTCAGCCCCTTTACTTTCAGTGCAGCAAACTCTCTCCAGAAGTTCAGTGAGGATCTCTGAATGATCCAATGTTGACCTAAATGACTAATGATGATAAATACAATCCACCTGTGTGTAATCAAGTCTCCGTATAAATGCACCTGCACTGTGATAGTCTCAGAGGTCCGTCAAAAGCGCAGAGAGCATCATGAAGAACAAGGAACACACCAGGCAGGTCCGAGATACTGTTGTGAAGAAGTTTAAAGCCGGATTTGGATACAAAAATATTTCCCAAGCTTTAAACATCCCAAGGAGCACTGTGCAAGCGATAATATTGAAATGGAAGGAGTATCAGACCACTGCAAATCTACCAAGACCTGGCCGTCCCTCTAAACTTTCAGCTCATACAAGGAGAAGACTGATCAGAGATGCAGCCAAGAGGCCCATGATCACTCTGGATGAACTGCAGAGATCTACAGCTGAGGTGGGAGACTCTGTCCATAGGACAACAATCAGTCGTATATTGCACAAATCTGGCCTTTATGGAAGAGTGGCAAGAAGAAAGCCATTTCTTAAAGATATCCATAAAAAGTGTCGTTTAAAGTTTGCCACAAGCCACCTGGGAGACACACCAAACATGTGGAAAAAGGTGCTCTGGTCAGATGAAACCAAAATTGAACTTTTTTGGAACAATGCAAAATGTTATGTTTGGCGTAAAAGCAACACAGCTGAACACACCATCCCACTGTCAAACATGGTGGTGGCAGCATCATGGTTTGGGCCTGCTTTTCTTCAGCAGGGACAGGGAAGATGGTTAAAATTGATGGGAAGATGGATGGAGCCAAATACAGGACCATTCTGGAAGAAAACCTGATGGAGTCTGCAAAAGACCTGAGACTGGGACGGAGATTTGTCTTCCAACAAGACAATGATCCAAAACATAAAGCAAAATCTACAATGGAATGGTTCAAAAATAAACATATCCAGGTGTTAGAATGGCCAAGTCAAAGTCCAGACCTGAATCCAATCGAGAATCTGTGGAAAGAACTGAAAACTGCTGTTCACAAATGCTCTCCATCCAACCTCACTGAGCTCGAGCTGTTTTGCAAGGAGGAATGGGAAACAATGTCAGGCTCTCGATGTGCAAAACTGATAGAGACATACCCCAAGCGACTTACAGCTGTAATCGCAGCAAAAGGTGGCGCTACAAAGTATTAACTTAAGGGGGCTGAATAATTTTGCACGCCCAATTTTTCAGTTTTTGATTTGTTAAAAAAGTTTGAAATATCCAATAAATGTCGTTCCACTTCATGATTGTGTCCCACTTGTTGTTGATTCTTCACAAAAAAATACAGTTTTATATCTTTATGTTTGAAGCCTGAAATGTGGCAAAAGGTCACAAAGTTCAAGGGGGCCGAATACTTTCGCAAGGCACTGTATATTTCACCTGTCTGCCAGTTTATGATATTTTGAGAACACCGTGAGAGGAATGGGAGATGGACGAATACAGTGCTGAGGCAAAGGGTTTAGAGAGAGGATGACTGGCTACTACTCTGAACTGTGTGTGGTTTTTGGTGCCCAGAGCTGCCGAGGCATCGCCCAAGTGGGTGCTACACAGAGTGGAAGAGGAGAAGTCCAGTGGCTATATGACTCAGGCTTGGTTCCCAGACTTGCCCTCTACAAGACCACCAGCAGACTCCCTCACCATCATCTACCATCCTCTGTCCAGCTCCCTCCGCTCAACCCATGAACTGACCCTCTCCATCAACAGAGGATGCAGCATTCAAAGACTTGGCCTCAGTTGGTTGACCTGACCTGTCATGATATATTGTTTGTTCTTTGCTTATGAAGCGTTTTGAGATTTCTATTATGAAAAGCGCTATATAAGTTAAATGTATTATTATTATTTGCTCTGTTAAACCAACCCTTTAGAATGACTTTGATAGCAACAGTGAATCTATTTAGTGGAGATCTCTCAATCATTCTCACAATAGCACATTGGTAGTAGTCAGTGACAAATGTCAAAGCTAAGCAGGGCAGGGCTAGGTTAAAACCCTGGGTGGTAGAACATAGGGATAGCTGTAGATCAACTTTCCAGTAGGAGGTGCTGCCCAGTGTATTTTTTCTGATAGTGGATATAACATCAAAGATCTATGTTTGTCTATGTTGAGTGATGAAACAGTACTGGTTGACTTTCTGCAAATCCACGTGTTTTACTCGTAGATTAGTTTCACGCGTAGATTCCACGACACAATACATGTGACAAATTATATTGAAACAATGTTGATTCAACTAGTTTGTGCCTAGTGGGATCACACAGTTCCATGGTCAGGGCAACCAATAGACCAGGGTATACTATTGTACACTATTCTCCATATTATAATTCTATGCTAATTTTCCAACATTACCATGGGTTGAAGACCTGAATGTGGCCATTTATTTAATTAAAAAAACATTTTTTTTGGTGCCAAACCATATTTTTCCATGTGCAGCTTAGGGTTCATGAAAACTTCCCTAAGCATATAGTTAAATATCACTGCTTTTATGCATGGATCACTTTTCTATGCATAGATTCTGAACCTAAAGATAAATATGTTTTGATGGCTATCTTTCATTGATGTCCATTCTGAACGCCTTCTTCATAGGCTACATTCTAATGTTGTTCAGATCACATTCCGTATTTAAAGGGATTGCTTTAAATACTCACTGATCAAATTGGTAGGCCACCCAGTGGGTGTATTTTCTGGGATTTAATTAAAGCCACACACACCATTCTTGTTACGCATGTACATAGGGTAAGTCTGAAGATGCCTTTCATATGGAATAGGGGTGCCATTTGGGACACAGGCTTAGTGTTTACACTACAGTTTTTTGGCAAAAACATTTACATCACTTTTTGTAATGTGTTAAATAAGAATTTTGATGGGTTCCAAATGTAATGCTATTCATCATGAGAAACCTAAACCTCAAAAAATGAAGTGCAAAGGCAATACACAAGACACGGCACCTTTACTGAACTGCACCAGTTAGTCACATGACTTACTTCTGAGAATGCTGTCTGTCTGTAGGTCGCCATAACAACATCAATGACGTACAAATAGACCAATAAAACAATTTTAATCTAATGGATTACGTTACACAATTCATTAAATGAATTGTAATGTTTAATGAATTTGGTTGCTTAACCTCCCCACCACAGACCGGTCATCATTATTTCCATGTTCCCTCAGGTGCTGTTCAATGTGTTTAATGCATTTGTGTCGCTTGGAGGGGCAAAAATCGACGCTGTAGAGATCATCAAAGGCATAAGTACGTAAGAGCGTCACACCTTGGCTACGTCCCAAATGGCACCCTATTCCTTATGTAGTTCACTTCTTTTGACCATGGCCCAATGTGCAGTACTTTTTACGAGAGCCCTATGTGTGGAATAGGGTGCCATTTGCGACGCAGTGTTCGATTTTCAGGCCAACAAATAGAGTCCTGTCACGTAGTCAACAGCGACAGCTTCTTGTGCCAACTTGAAGCAAACTGCTAGGATAATGCAACAAGTAATCGAGTATGTCATCTATCTAACCAAGGGGTAGGCAACACTGGTCCTGGAGAGCTGTTTTTGATTTAACCGACCTGAAAGACCAGGTATGTTGAATTTAAAGCAGTCACTGAATTGATCAATTAGCTCAGTTGGTCAGGTAGGGTGGCTAGTTGGGACAAAATCCTGCAGCACCTGTGGCTCTCCAGGAACAGGTTGTTTGTATTGTATTTATTCATGAAACAAGTATCTTTGTTCCCTGTTTGCCTCTCCATATGTCATTCTGTCTCACTTCATTCTCTTCTTTCACCCTGTTTCCCTTTTCTCTGTCTCTCATCACCCTCCTCTCTCTTCCTCCTTTGCCCTGTGTAGTCTCGTTCTTCGTGGTGGCGGTTGGAGGCTCCCTGGTTGGTGTCGTCTTTGCTCTGCTGATCTCGCTCCTAACCAGATGCACCAAGAACATCCAGATCATCGAGCCAGGCTTCATCTTCATCCTGGGCTACCTCTCTTACCTCACAGCCGAGATGCTCTCGCTATCTCCTATCCTGTCGTAAGTCCTTCTGAGTGTTATGTTGATTTAATAGCCTTTTACAACCTTTCCATTAAGGGGGTTTCCATTGAAAACCTAACATGATATTTCCACTTACCTTGGCTTAGTTTTTAGATACAATATGTATTTCAGTTACATAGCTCTTTTTTTTCTAAGTGTGTACTACATAGAACCTAAGAGTTCTTCAGCTGTCCCCATAGTATAACCCTTTTTGGGTTCCAGGTAGAACCCTTTCACAGAAGGTTCTACATAGAACCCAAAAATATTCTATGTGGAACAGAGAAGGGTTCTACTATGGAGACAGCCGAATAAACCTTTTTTCTCAGAATGTATGTTTGATCCATGTATGGCCCTTGAGGTTGACTCTGGTCGACTATGGCAGAGCTCTCCACATACCATTATATACAGTACCTACTGCATTTTAGTCTATTCTAAGTGACGTGACCCCTTTCTTGCTGTGACATAGGTGTACGTTCTATGGCGTCTGCTGTCAGAAGTATATCAATGCCAACATGGATGAGAGGTCAGTCAGCACGGTACGATACGCAATGAAGGTGTTCGCAAATGGCTCAGAGACCATCATCTTCGTCTTCCTCGGCATCACGGCCATAGATCCGTCTATATGGGTGTGGAACACAGCCTTTATCTTCCTCACACTCCTCTTCATCTTTGTGTTCAGGTTAATAGGTGAGTTTGGGTCATAATCTTTAGTATTATTTTGTGAGCGGAGGAATCAATGGAGATTCTTTTCCCTCAGAACAGCTTCAATTCGTGGAGGCACGGACTCTAGAAGGTGTCGAAAGCGTTCCATAGGGATGCTGGCAATGTTGACTCCAATGCTTCCCACAGTCGTGTCAAGTTGGCTGGATGTCCTTTGGGTGGTGGACCATTCTTGATTCACATGGGAAACTGTTGAGCATGAAAAGCCCAGCAGTGTTGCAGTTCTTGACACACACAAACCGATGTGCCTGGCTAGGGCAGTTGCGGTGACCATATTACCGCCACACCGGCAGTCATGAGTCATGACCTCAGTAATATTCTATGTGACCGTTGAGTCACAGTAATCTCCTCTTATGCACTCTGGAAATGCGTTGGTAGTATCCAATTCGCTAACGATCATCAGGTCGCTAATGGCCTGATACTAAATGGCTCTATTGTCCCTCTAACCAAATGCAATCAAAAATCACATGAAACACTTAACTCACATCACTGTGATTGATCAATTTGAAGAAAGAAGTTCAACAACCGGTTGAAACTGAGTGGAAGGCACAGTGGTCTAAGGCACTGCAAAGCAGTTGCTGGCTGTGCCACTAGAGGTTCTGAGTTTGAGTCCAGGCTCTGTCACAGCCGGCCGCGACTGGGAGACCCATAGGGCGGCGCGCAATTGGCCGAGCATCGTCCGGGTTAGGGGAAGGCATGGTTGGCAGAGATGTCCTTGTCCCATCGCGCACTAGTGACTCCTGTGGTGGACCGGGCGCAGTGCACGCTGACACGGTAGCCAGGTGTACAGTGTTTCCTCCGACACGTTGGTGCGGCTGGCTTCTGGGTTAAGTGGGCATTGAGTCAAGAAGCAGTGCGGCTTGGTTGGGTTGTGTTTCGCAGGACGCACGGCTCTCGACCTTCACCTCTCCCGAGTCCGTACGGGAGTTGCAGCGATGAGACAAGACTGTAACTACCAATTGGAAACCACGAAAATGTGTAGAAAAAGGGGTAAAAAAAATGAAAAGTGGAGAACATGGTCATTGTGGATGTTGTTTCAAAGCCTAACACAACAAAATGGACAGTGCTTTAAAAGGTGATGATTAATTCAAAACACCATATGCATATTAGAGATTATGTATAAGCATTGGCCTATGCATGAGCCCAAGCTGAAAAAAATCCCTGAATTACAATAATGATTTCTCAGTTATACAAAACATAGCCTACTGAATATTGCACATGGCAGAAAAACATTTAAAAAATACTGATTTAAGATATGTTTGGTAAATAATTGGTCTATCCTAAATTAAACAAATGTAGCCTACAATTATATTGAATTTGTATTAGATTTTGAGTAGCCTAATAATAGTAATAGTAATTATATTAATAATTAATAGGCTGCAACATTGCCTTTAGCTACCGAATGCCTCTATTTGCTACTCCAGTGCATACAGTTTTTCTCTTTCCCCTGTTCATTCCTATTTGATAATGGGGCATTCTAAATCGAAACTAATTGTATTTATTAGTAAAGACTAGATGAAATTGAGTCGAGCCTGATGGGCGAAAATATGATCACTTGATGAAGGTACAGCTTGCAGCCTGAGGGAAGGAACAGAACGCAAGCTTTTTTTGCGACTTTCTCAAATGATCAATAGCCTATAGTCGCATCATGCAGCCCATATCTTTTGATTTCTAAGGCATCTATGATTTGTATCATTCACAACTAAAGCCAAATAACTCTAAATCTAGCATATAGGGCTTGTTTCAAATGATCACTTTTACACTCAACGTAGCCACTTCATATGTGCTCACTCTCGCTCCAGAATGGGAAAAATATCCTTTCTATTTTATTCAGCTAAGTTCAATTCTATTATTCTTACTATAACATTATGTTATGGAATTTATAAGCATATCTTGTCTGCTAAACGAACAGGCCTACAGCCTATGGCATGGTGCATAGCCAGATAACATGCAGTAGGCCAACTCACATTCTGTTATTCTGAAATACGTTTTCTCAATATCATAATGTTACTTTAGTCCTGCCTAAAATAAATAATGGCTTCATTGTGATGGTGTACAGTTGAAGTCGGACGTTTACATACACCTTAGCCAAATACATTTAAACCCAGTTTTTCACAATTCCTGACATTTAATCCTAGTCAAAATTCCCTGTCTTAGGTCAGTTAGGATCACTACTGTAGAATTATTTATTTCAACTTTTGTTTTTTTCATCACATTCCCGGTGGGTCAGAAGTTTACATACACTCAATATTTGGTAGCATTGCCTTTCAATTGCTTAACTTGGGTCAAACTTTTCGGGTAGCCTTCCACAAGCTTCCTACAATACGTTGGGTGAATTTTGGCACATTCCTCCTGACAGAGCTGGTGTAACTGAGTCAGGTTTGTAGGCCTCCAGCATCTTCACAAGGTCCTTTGCTGCTGTTCTGGGATTGATTTGCACTTTTCGCACAAGTACGTTCAACTCAAGGAGACAGAATACGTCTCCTTCCTGAGCGTTATGACGGCTGCTTAGTCCCATGGTGTTTATATTTGCATATTATTGTTTGTACAGATGAACGTGGTACCTTCAGGCATTTGGTAATTGCTCCCAAGGATGAACCAGACTTGTGGAGGTCTACAATGTTTTTTCTGAGGTCTTGGCTGATTTCATTAGATTTTCCCATGATGTCAAGCAAAGAGGCACTGAGTTTGAAGGTAGGCCTTAAAGTACTTCCATAGGTACACCTCCAATTGACTCAAATGATGTCAATGAGCCTATCAGAAGCTTCTTAAACCATGACATAATTTTCTGGAATTTTCCAAGCTGTTTAAAGGCACAGTCAACTTAGTGTATGTAAACGTTTGACCCACTGGAATTGTGATATAGGGAATTATAAGTGAAATAATATGTATGTAAACAATTGTTGGAAAAATGACTTGTGTCATGCACAAAGTAGATGTCCTAACCGACTTGCCAAAATCAAAACGAGCTTTAATGACTCTTACCTCAGTGCATATAAACTTCCGACTTCAACTGTATATTCAATTGATTTAATATACTTTTTAAATGTAGTTCTAAAGGCGCGCGCATGGGCATCAGCGGCTTGTATGTGTGGAGCACTGGCGATGCCAAACTTGTGTTAAATAACAATTATCGTGAGACTGGCAGATTTTTGCATGATAATAACCGGCTAACAAATTTTAATGACCACTGCAGCTGGATTCTGGATTCACCTGTTCATTTTGGTCATTTAGCTGAAACTCTCATCACACCGGTTCATAAGACTTCTGATACCAATACAGGGTAAAGGGGGCCACAAAATTGTGAAATGCTATAAAAACTGGAATTGAAAATTATTTTGTGTTTTGAAAATACTAATTAAAGCTCCTGAAGTATCTTGTTACAGAGTAATTCAAAACATTTTGAATACATATTTTAAACTACAGTCGCTAGTGAAAGTCTACACACCGCACATGAAAATATACTATGGTAAAAATGGTACATATAGTATTACTATATGTATATAGTATTCAATGTCGTGTTTTTGCTGACGTTACTGGAGTATTCATGTAGTATTTTCATGCAAAAACACCACAGTGAATACTGTATTTACTATTTATTGTAGTGTTTTTGTCGACCAGACTGTAGTAGGCTTTTTACATGATTGTAGTATTCTGTAGTAATTACTGTAGTGTTTTTGAGGACAATTGCAGTATTTACTATGGTGTTTTTGTTTGATCACCTTTGACATAGACGTGGGTGGTTTCTCTTTGAGGAAACCCACTGAACAAATACTAAAAGAGCAAATTTTCCATAACCTGTAGGTAGGTAGCACTGGAGTCTGAATGGATAGTTCAGAGCTTCTGTTCTTTTCTATAACCTGTAGGGAACACAATATATAGTATATACTTGGCATGTAGGTTTATCACTCATGGGTAGCACAAATTGAGATATGTGGGATTGGAATGTGTGGGGTATATGTACATGAAATACTGTAGTAATACTATGGTAAAAAAAAGAGTGTTTTTGGAGACATTACTGTAATATTTACTATAGTATTTTACAGTATCACACAAAAATCTATAAGTATAAGTATACATGATAGAGGGATACTACAGCGTGTAGTATAGTATTCTACAGTATACTATGAAATTCATGGTAAATACTACACTTGCGCAAAGGAAACTACAGTGTGGAGTATAGTATTCTACAGTATACTAGAGTTTACTACAGGGGCGGCAGGGTAGCCTAGTGGTTAGAGCGTTGGACTAGTAACCGGAAGGTTGCAAGTTCAAACCCCCCAGCTGACAAGGTACAGATCTGACGTTCTGCCCCTGAACAGGCAGTTTAACCTAGGCAGTCATTGAAAATAAGAATTTGTTCTTTTAACTGACTTGCCTAGTTAAATAAATGTAAAGTATATATATACTTATTTTCCACCATAATTTGCAAATAAATTCATTAAAAATCCTACAATGTGATTTTTCTGGATTTTTTTTCTCTAATTTTGTCTGTCGTAGTTGAAGTGTACCTATGATGAAAATTACAGGCCTCTCTCATCTTTTTAAGTGGGAGAACTTGTACAATTGGTGGCTGACTAAATACTTTTTTGCCCCACATATATATATATATATTAGATCGTAAACTGGAGTATTTTGTCAAGCCCCCGTATATCCTCTAGTTCCAATATATCCATGACATTCGTGATTTCCTTAAGTGCATGAGGGTAATAGTTTGTAGTGTGATTTCCTTTATGGTCCATAGAGGTATTTCAAACCGTATTATAATCTCCCACCATAATAATAGTCTTGTATTGCCCATGGGATAAATATATTTCGTCCCCCCAGTCTTTTTTCCACCAAACTTCATCCGTTTCCTAAATAACAATATATATTATATTCCTTCCCTTTTAGCTAGGTAAATGCTGATAGTCTTTTCTTATTATTTGCTAAGCCATTACAATTATAACTGGCTATACTTATTTCACCATTTACCATAATGAGGATACACAAATGCATTTATCATAATACTGTATATGTTTGTAAACTCACCATTAAAAAGTACCATAGTGATTTAGTATCCATATAGTTGTACCATGATTTTTGCATTGCTACTAAGTGAAACCTCTAATTGTTCCCCACTATTCCACCTGCTAAAACCCCTCCCCATCACAACTGGGTTGTCATCCCAGTGACCGGCAGACCACCCCGTCCACCCGGATCCCAGGGCCCCTGAGAGACTGGGACCCATCCTTCGAAAAGAGCACACAGTGCTGCACGCAGTGCCACCCACAGAACAGAAGTAGAGCAATCGCCAAAAGCATTTACATAACCCACACCTCGATTTGCTTTATATATACAGTTGAAGTCGGAAGTTTACATACACTTAGGTTGGAGTCACTAAAACTAGTTTTTCAACCACTCCACACATTTCTTGTTAACAAACTTTAGTTTTGGCAAGTCGGTTAGGACATCTACTTTGTGCATGACACACGTAATCTTTCCAACAATTGTTTACAGACAGATTATTTCAATTATAATTCACTGTATTACAATTCCAGTGGCTCAGATGTTTACATACACTAAGTTGATTGTGCCTTTAAACAGCTTGGAAAATTCAAGAAAATGATGTCATGGCTTTAGAAGATTCTGATAGGCTAATTGACATAATTTGAGTCAGTTGGAGGTGTACATGTGGATTTATTTCAAGGCCTACCTTCGAACTCAGTGCCTCTTTGCTTGACATCATGGGAAAATCAAGAGTAGGCAACAACACGTCTGCCACACTGACCGTCAACACGGGGACCCCTCAGGTGTGTGTGCTTAGTCCCCTCCTGTACTCCCTGTTAACCCATCACTGCGTGGCCAAGCACAACTCCAACACCATCATTAAGTTTGCCTATGACACAACAGTGGTAGGCTTGATCACTGACTACGATGAAACAGCCTATGGGGAGGAGGTGTGAGACCTAGCAGTGTGGTGCCAGAACAACAACCTCTCCCTCAACGTGAGCAAGACAAAGGAGCTAATCGTGGACTACAGGAAACGAAGGGCTGAGCACGCCCCTATTCACATCGATGTGGCTGTAGTGGAGCAGGTCGAGAACTTCTGAGAAGTTCCTCAGTGTCCACATCACTAAGGACCTATCATGGTTCAAACACACCAACACAGTCATGAAGAGGGCACTATATCGCCTCTTCCCCCTTTAGGAGGCTGAAAAGATTTGGCATGGGGCTTCAAATCCTCAAAGTTCTACAGCTGCACCATTAAGAGCATCTTGACTAGCTGCATCACCGCTTGGTATAGCAACTGCTCGGCATCTGACCGCAAGGCGCTACAGATGGTAGTGCGTACGTCCTAGTACATCCCTGGGGCCAAGCTCCCTGCCATCCAGGACCTTGATACCAGGCGGTGTCAGAGGAAGGCCTTCAAAATTGTCAAGAACTCCTGCCACCCAAGTCAAAGACTGTTCTCTCTACTATCGCAAACCATGCGGTACCGGAGCGCCAAGTTTTGGACTAAAAGGCTCCTCAACAGCTTCTACCTCCAAGCCATAAGACTGCTGAACAGTTCATCAAATGGCTACCCTGACTATTTACTTTGACTTTACCCTTTCTTTAGTTTTTTTTGCACTGACTCTCTTGCACTGGTTTTATTCAAACTCTAACCACACATACTACACTGACACTCTTTACATGTGCTGCTGCTACTATGTATCCTGATTGCCTAGTAACATTTACCACTACTTACATGCACATATTACCTCAACTACCTTGTACCCTTGTCTTACTTTTTAACTCTGCATTGTTGGCATTGTTGGGAAAGGGCTTGTAAAGTAATCATTTCGCGGTAAAGTCTACACCTGTTGTAGATTTGATTTGAACCCTATTCCCGATTAGAGGGGGTCAGGGTTTAAGGTTCCTGTGCCAGAACATATGGAGAGACGGTGCCCCTAGCAGTGAAGCCGGGGCGGCACGGTTCTGGATTATCATTCTGCATGACTGAGATTGTTTCTGTGCGAACAGAGGCAAAAAAACGTCCCTATGGCAAGAGGAGAAAAAGGGTTCACAAGAAGATGGCTAATGGCAGTTCGACTTCCTAAACCAAGTCATAGAGACCGGAGGGTGTGCAGACATAATGACAGCTGCCCCTGGCTGGGAACCCAAAAAGGCACTGGGGGGAGAGCCTGAGGGAGGAGAGAGACTCTGGGGAAAAATGTGTCTCCTCCTTTTCTCGAGTCAGCAAGGACGTGAAGTGGGATGCAGCACAGAGAATAGTCATAACCTAATGTCCTCGTGCCTCCCCAGTGTTGCAAAACGTGTAGTGCGGAGGGACGTTAAAACCCGAAGAGAGAGGATAGGGCAGGGAGCAGTCTGCTTTGCGCATTATCTTCCACTGCCGTAAGGACTGCACCCTAGATCCCCTAAGGCCAGCCGGGTGGCAGGGACGACATGCATTGATCAACAGGCTGCCATGAGGCCCGGGTTTGTGGGGCAGGCAGAAGTTAATGTCTTCGCCTTCTGGTTTACTAATTTCACACTTCTGCCTTATGTCGTGACAGTGGGCTCAAAGAGGAGGTCTAACTTTTCTTTGTCTGTTCAGCTGGATAGGCTTAACCAAAGGGCCCTTTCGCCTACTACTGCTAAGGTAATGGTATGACCACAGCTTTGGATAGCAGTGCGGGAGACACGGAGGGTGAGGTCTGATATTACAGATCTCTTCCCAATCTGAATGCAGCCATCTCCCCACCTCCTCCAATAGTTCAGTCAGGTAAGCCATCAAAAAAAAGGTCTCGTTGAGCTCTTCTGACAGACTGGGCTGAGGCTTTGTATGGTTTCTGGAAAATGGAGGCAGTAAAGCGATCCATCTTATCAGGAAGTGAGGTGTCGGTAGTGATACCTATAAGGCGTGAGGGGTAGCGGTGGTTAGCCAGAGATGGTGCCACTTTAAAGCTGATTCAAGGAGATTCCGGCAATCGCAGTGGCCATACAGCATTTATGGTGATGCATCCTCCGCAGAAATCAGGGCATTCGTACTTCTTGCGCTTCACAGAGGAGTGTCATTTGGTCTGCACAACTTAAAGCGCACCACTCATAGTGATTTAGGGCTAATCGATATAGCCAGTCAGCTATTAGAGCAGCTGGTTAAACAAAAAGACAATACCTCTTCTGAGATGTTGGAGTCGGTTTCTCGGTGCTTGACATAGGAGTTCAGCCAAGATAGCATGAAATAAAAGGCAACACTGTTTTCCCACCTGCATCTCCACTTCGACCGTAAATATATATATATTTTGCTTTACGGGCTTGCTCGCGACTGCCTCCACTTCTTGTGGAAAGATTCCCCTTCCATTCCCATTACCTCCCTGATCTCTTTCAATGAGATGTTTATATTTACAAACTTGCTCTGATAGCCTTTTGTCAAAGTTCTCCATGTTTGTTGTCAAGGAAGTGAGTTTGTGTTTATACAGGACGTACCTCCAGCATCTACCGTCAACTGATCATGTCAATGCAGAGCTATACGGTGCCCTCCGCATTGTGAGAAAATTTGGGATGCACATGGCATCGACATACAGAGCTTGATTTGGCATCAGGAGGCTCAGCAACTGCGTCACATTGCGCCAGTCGGCTTTTAAGATGGCCTGGATTCCTCCATGTTGTGCATGTCTAAGCTTATGCGCTTAGCCAGCACTTTTTCAGTAAGGGGCTTATCCCACAAGTGCTTAGCTTACCATAGGCAAGCTGCAACTGCAGGTAGCAGTTGCTTTACTGGGTCTGCACTAGTGGAAAGTCTCCTCCCATCGTAAAGATTCCATTCTCGGTTTCTGTTCCCCAGGGGATCCGGCTACTCGATCTGTTCGCGGCTCGCCTACAGACATCAAAGAACCCAAACTCCAGTGGAGGAATGGCGTCTTCTCTGTCTTCGAGGCTGTCCCATCTAAAGGACTGAGAGGGTGGGACCTGGTCGACCTCCATGTCAGGTGCCGCCTCAAGGAGACTGGCAAGGTTAATCTTGCCATCATCCTTATTGACCCCTAGTTTGCCTTCCCCGAGAGGGGATCGTCGGACTGATAGAGGGAGGAATTGAGGCTATCCATGATCTCGTCCCAGCTGGTCATGGGGGGGAGGCAGGGCTACAGCTCCCGCTAGTGGCTCAGAGGCGAACCAGGCTACCGAGAGAGAGGCCCGTTTTACCTCAGTTAGTGACATGCAGCACTTGTAGGACTCAGTCCTTGAGTGCAACCTTGGCATGTTTCCCTCCCAAGCACATGATGCACAGAAGGGGATAATCCTTCCTAGCAATTGTAGAACCGAAAGCACAATAACGTGGTAATTCATGTCCTGAGCTAATCTCGTTTTGGGTAGGGGTAGCGGTAGCCAGTGTGAAGAAAAAAGCCTTGCGGCTGAGGGCTAGCAGTGATTAGCACAGTAGAGAATGCTATAGAAATGAGGCTGAAACGTGTTAGCTAGCTAGCAATGAATGACGTGGTGCACATATTTGACTCGTTTCAGGAAACTAGGCATGTTTTGCAGGTCACCACTTCACAAGAGAGCCCCCATTTGAACGTAAACGTTTTTTTAAAATGCGTTTTTTTCATATTTTGTAAAGAAATGCCATCTGGAACATGTGAACCTGCATGTGCCTTAACAGATGTGTATGCCATCTGCAAATACAAATAAGATGTGTTAAATTACGAGCCTGGTTGGTTTAGCTACAGAAAGATAGCAACCTTCCCGCTAGCCATGATTGGCTGAGATAATGAGTGGGCTTGACATGCTGAGAGACGACAATGAGTTCAGATTGGTCTGCATAATATACCACGCTTCTGTCTATATGAGCTGGTCAGTATGTGTAGGTAATCTTGTCTATCATAGCTAAGGTAAGATAGTCTAGCTAGCTACATTTTCAGATATTACACATTTCTAATTTTGACAGTCGTTTTCATTTCAAAGTGTAGTGTTAGCTAGCTAGCTAACGTTAGCTAACTGGCTCGCTCACGTTACGTGTATGATCTTATTATTCGTATCTGAGCCATTTGCTTTGCTAGTTATAGCTTAATTTTAGCTAGCTAACATTGAACCTGGTTGCAGATTCATGCAGGGTAATAACATCATGAGTTAGGATTATGGTTCCTTGTTTAGCTAGCTAGCTATGTCTTAACAAAAAGACTCCACTATGCAAGTAATTATTTCAATAGATTGTCACTGTGACAACTCTTGATAGGCGTAGTTGGTAAATTTGTTCTAGCTATCTACTCCAATTTATAGCACTCTCGTCAGAGTGTGCCAGAGCGCAGAATAACTGACGAATTTACGAACACTCAACACCTGTTGAATATGGCCGGTGTTAGTAAACGTTGGCAAAAAAGCGCAAATTGTTGCCAGCAGCACAGTTGCAGTCACCAACACTCTGGATAACATAAAAACAGCCTAACCAGCTCTGCTAGTGTGAGTAAAATGATCAGTGAACAGTTCTCTCATGTTAGCCAGTCAGCTTGAGTGCTTGACTGTTGTTGTTAGGACAGAACTCGGATCAACCCTTAAAGAGATGGGTGGTGCTAAAGCTTAAGAGGGTATGAACGATACTGAATGGGTGTAGACAAAGAGGTCTCCAGTAGGTAACCAAAACATTCAAAGTCCATTTTCTCAAAAGTGAAGTAAGTTTATCAAGTTTCAAAGCAGAATTACTCAAATGCAGTGTATGTATGATATCCCATTTTTTAGCTCTGTGTGTCTGCTTTTATCCAATGTAAAAAACACAATTTCAAAAGTATCTACATTTGACCGAATCAAGGCGGTCGGTCACATATACACATGTGTGACGTAGTACACAATTTCTGGGGACCACTTTTGCTCGTATGCACTACTTTCAGAATTTCTGGCAAAAAAAATATACAAAACTACCAGATAATCTCTTTAACATTGACAATATGGTCAGAGTAGCTACATTATCCATATTGATAAGGTTGTCATTGTCAAAAACTGTTTTTTTGTCATCTTTTGGTTGAAAAGGTAAATGGTCAGTGGAGAAACGTCACAACTCGGGTAACATTTTCTCTGAGTTTCCCACTTGGATGGTCATTCATTTCCCACTGAGAACTAGGAGTTTCCGCTAACTCCGATAGCATGTGAACGCGGCATAACTCTGAGGTGTGAAGACATGCACCATCAAGACATTTTTTATTTATTTAATTAAGAACATCTTCTATAATTTTATTTCACTTTGAAAATGTGAAGTAGGTTGTGTATCTGTAGGGAAAAAAATCTAATTGTATCCTTTTTTAATGCAGCAAAATGTGAAGACTACAAGGCACATTGATAGGGTAATTATGTTCTCCAGGTACATCACCCAATTTAATTATATTACTCTGTCTGCAAACCAGAATTTGTAAGATCCTGGTCGAATGAAACAGACGGAGGCCCAGCTAAATGGTCAAAAAGGTTTATTCACGGAACGTTCTGAAGTCAAGAATACAAATCAATTCATTTTATACTGACTTCTCACACCCACACATACACACAAACATATGCACACACATACACAAACATACGCACACACATGTCCTGCTACGCACACACTGTCTATCTCACTTCCCAGCCGACAGAGATCGTGACTTTGTCCTTGAGACGTACTCCCCGTTCTCTCCCAAATCTCTAGTCAGGTCCGCATCAAGCTCAGACAGTCTGTGTTTAAAATACCATAAAGGCATATTGTTTTACCCTAATTCTGACTAGGACTACACATTTATCGATTATGATTTTATACAACCTAATCAATTCCATACAATTATATGTTTCAGGGCAGAATATTCTAATCATTCAATTAACAGACAATCCTCACCTATCACACATGTAACAGAAACACTGCCTTTCTCTGTGTGTTTATATCACAGGGGTCTTTTTTCTCACCTGGATTCTCAACCAATACCGACTGGTTCCCTTGGAGTTTATTGATCAGGTAGTGATGGGCTATGGTGGCCTACGAGGGGCAGTAGCCTATGGCCTGGTGGTCTCGCTGGATGAGAAAAAGTACAAGGAGAAGAACATGATGATCAGCACCACCCTCCTAGTGGTGTACTTCACTGTCATGCTGCAGGTAAAATAGCTCATTTAAATGTCAAACTTCAGTCCATAAATATTTCACTATTTGTTGTTTTCTTTCCATGTAATATGTCTTCACTTGAACAGACTGGTATATTCTAATTTGTCGCCGGTTTACTATATTTTCTTATTTGTTGCAGGGAATAACCATGAAACCACTGGTCAACTGGCTAAAAGTGAAGAGAGCTGCAGTGACAGAACGCACACTAGCTGAAAAAATACAGAATAGGGTAACTATTTAGTCGGAAGTCTTTGTTGTTCATCAACCCAAAAGAATCAGACAACAAACCTTACATCTCTCTAATAAATACCCAAAGTAAAGTGTTTACTTTTTGTAAACTGTACTACACCACCTTTTTATACACAAGGGGATGTCCTCGGGACAAGTCAATCACAGGTCTGTCAAATGAACGACAAGGTATATTAAGAGGAGAACACACAAATAAATTAGTAGCAGAGCAAGATTCATGCAGACTATTAAAGCACATTCGTGATGAAAAACTCTTTGTGAGAGAGAGCACACATGGTATAATATTCTTCTAGTATAATAACACACTGGTGGTAATTGGCATGTGAATGCACACTGCTTCTGAATTAAATAGCTCCCTCTTAAGAACAGCCAGCCCAGAAGGTCTCTAGGGAAGTGGTGACACAACATACAAACAAACATTTATATGACAAAGAAAATTGTACTAATCTGCCCACTAAGGCAACCCCAAATCATTTGCATGGATACCAGATCATTTGCCAGGGCAGACTACACAGAAAAACCTCAAATCTACCGGGACACAAACTAACTCAACAGTAAGAATAGCACGCGCTCCAAAAACTCTGAAAAATAAAAACATAATTATAACCCTGGCTCATTTACACAATAGCAGTATCAAACATTTTATATTTTAGTAGCCCTTTCCTGCAGTCAAATGACCTAGTCGCCTCATGGGTGGAATGTGATTTAATATTTTTCATAATTTCATTAATAAACATTTTTGTAATATTGCAGTCTTTTGTGATGTATATTATCAAGTTTAATATTGGGATGTAAACTCAAAATTGAAAACATTTAAACTTTTTTTAAGCCCATAACCATGTGTATGAAGTGTATACTTTGGTTTCAAAGTAATTTGTTTTAGAAACACTCTGTGACCCTGATTTAGCCCACTGCAGTAAAAGGTGAAATAAACAACATCATTAAATAGACTTGATTCACATTAATGTTAAAAGTGAATACCATTCAAATGAATGAGCTATACCTGTCTCCCAGCTCATACACTCACTACCGTCTTCCAAGCCACTTCTCCAAATTAGGAAAAATTAGGGAATGTGAAATGTGAGTGGGTTGTCTCACTTTCTCTACCGTCTCTGCTGGCACAACCCACAGCCCACGGGTATGTTTTTCCCTAGATAAAACAGTCACAAAGTCAAAATTGTATATATTGTGACGATAGCGGACCCACTCCTTAGCTAGCTGACAAACTAGAAGAACGAGGAGACTGTAGCTGAAGTTGAACCGGTGAACCAGATATTTAATGTCCTCAAAATACAGACTAAAAGAGGGTTAAAAGGGTTGCCCAAAACAAATGCATCTGGCTGTCAAATAACTCAAAGGAGATGTTATTGTGTCCCATTCAGCTTCTCAGACACCCTCATCCCCCAAAACTAGTGGCCTATCAGCTTTCTGAACTAGGAGCAACTCCTCCCCCATACTTTCCCCATGAGCCCCCCCCCCCACATGACCTTTGGTATTTTCGGCATTTGGTATTTTATGATGGCGCTAGAGCAGTGTTACTCACAATTTTTTGTAAGGGGGCCACTTTGGGTTGAGACAATCATTCAGAGGGCCGCACAGATCTTTAATTTGTTGTACTTTTTCTACCAATATGATCAATTATCAATTGAGAACAAATTCAGAGCAATAGAGCACATGCAATTGATTTGATGTACAGCACGTCACAAATACAGTGGTTCTTCCTTTAAAAGTCTTGAGCTTATGTCATTACTGTTAGTGGTAGATGGTGGCATTCTGTTATTGCACAACACTATCACAAGGGGAAGTTAGAAGGCTGATCTATCGGTAGTCTAAACTGTGGCACAAATTGATAATCTTTTTTGTAAATTAATGGACGTGTTTTCAGTCTGAGAGTCTCTCTTCTCTGGCACTAGAGTCCTGCATCAGGTAACAACAACAAACTGTCGTTGGCCCTGGAGTTAAGAGAGATCTTGGGAAAATAAATGGGGGATTTACACTTAACATATGTGACCTGACAATTTTCGATAAAATAGACATGGTGAGCTTTTGGTTTCTCTCCCACTAAAAACAGAAATAAATCATTATAAATATCAAACTGGCTTTATTTACTAATAAGTAAGAATGTCTCACCCCATGTTCAAGAATGACCTTTTTCCCTTTATTCAGATTACAACAGCTCACTTTCGGTTATTTGAAAACAAAATCATCTCCAAAATATCAAGCCATAGAAAGTTGATTGCAATTTCAGTTTAAACCACCAGAAAAGACAGAACAAATAATACAACAAATATTGTGGTTAAACTCAAATATACTAATTGATCAAAAAAAATTATCAATCGGAACCTTTATCAAGTGGAAGGGGGAAAAAGTAAGTCATTTTTCTGTCGACCCTGCATTAAAGACCAAAATTGTTTAAAGAAAATTGTGATAAATATATAATACCAGTTTAATTTAAGGACCAAAATATTGACAACTGTGCCATATAGATTGCAAAATAGTTAAAGGAATGTTCAATGTACTGATTCCATGGCACATGGTTAATGAATTGACACGCAATGTTCCGTTTATTATAACCTACTGCAGGCCTAAAACCTATGGGTTTAACCTTCTGAATTAATGATCATATTGAAGATAGAAGCCGCCTCTTAATGAGTTCCGAGAGTTATCGGTTATCCAACAATTATTGTTATTATTATTAACCGTAATTATATAAAGCCCCTTAGATATTCTGTTTTTTTTTTATTTACAGTAGTGATGGACACCTGGAGTCATTTTGTTTTTCACAAGCGTAGCAGGCTGTGAATTCTGCAAACAACGTTTCCAGGATGGGCTATTAGCAGAACAATAGACTCTTCAACCTTTATGAAAGGATAGTCTAATAGCTCGTCTACTGTAGGCGTGAGAAAAAAAATCCCCCCAATTTACAATGTATTAAGTACTCTGTTTAACATCCCTAACCCCAAACCTCATGCAACCGCAAAATGTCGGATCAAGCATATATACTGTACAGTATTTATGCTTTTGTAATAAAATAATGATAAAAATACTCTTTCAAAATGTAGATGTTTATTTCAACTATCAGCAGGACAATAGGGAATAAATATCACTGAATGACAGAGCATGGGAACTGGTCTTGATAAATCAATCAGATTTTTATTTGGAACTGTTAGGATTATTTTGCTCTTCACTTGCAGTCACTTAGTAGCTTAGGCCTACTCCCGACCGGTCACGTTGTACAGCATCATATTTTCCAAACTGAAACCCTTAATTAAATCGCTTTAGCCGTGATGGTAAAATGAATCAAGGCTCACTTTATTATTTAGTTTTATAACTAAAATGCTTGACTGTATTTAATGACATGGATGACGTGTATGCTGTGTGATGACATGCACAAATTCATGAGCGATTGATTGATGTACTGTATATTTAAGTAGGCCTTTATGCCAATAAGTAAGTTACGCTAAAACAGCTACACTAACAAATTGCATTGTAATTCCCTTGGAATAGAAACATGTTGTACAGTGCCATATGTTCCTAACAGAAACCTTTATCAGTTACAGTAAGAAATGCATTTTTTTTCTTGGAATAGAAATATGTTGTACAGGGCCATATTTTCCTGAAGGAAACCCTTAGCCTATTCTTGGAATAGAAAAACTATAATATTCATCAAATGAATTAAGCTTAATTTCTAAAAATCTATCCCGTATAGTCTGTTCTATTCAAGGCTCCTTTTTATTTATATATTTTTAAAACTTTTTACCCCATTTTTCTCCCCAATTGGTAGTTAGTCTTATCTCATCGCTGCAACTGCTGTATCGACTCGGGAGAGGTGAAGGTCGAGAGCAATGTGTCCTCCGAAACAAGACCCAACCCGCACTGCTTCTTGACACAATGCCCGCTTAACCCGGAAGCCAGCCACACCAATGTGTAGGAAGAAACACATTGGAGAAGAAACAACCGGTGACCATGTTAACGTGCATGCTCCCGGCCCACCACAGGAGTCGCTAGAGCACGATGGGACAAGCACATCCCTGCCGGCCAAGCCCTCCCCTAACCCAGACGACGCTGGGCCAATTGTCTCCCGGTTGTGGCCGGCTGCGACAGAGCCTGGACTCGAACCAGGATCTCTAGTGGCACAGCTAGCAACTGCTATGCAGTGCCTGCGCCACTCGGGAGGCAAAGCTCCCTTTGACTCATAGGCCTACAGCTCCATGTCACTTCAATAATTAGCTTCTCAAAGATTCCCTCTTGTGGGCAAACTAGCACTAAATACTATTAATGGCAACAATAGCTGACACTTACACCTGAAGTCGGAAGTTTACATACATTTAGGTTGGAGTCATTAAAATTAGTTTTTCAACCACTCCACAAATTATTGTAAACAAACTATAGTTTTGGCAAGTCGGTTAGGACATTTACTTTGTGCATGACACAAGTCATTTTTTCAACAATTGTTTACAGACAGATTATTTCTCTTATAATTCACTGTATCACAGTTCCAGTGGGTCAGAAGTTTACATACACTTATGTTGACTGTGCCTTTAAACAGCTTGGAAAATTCCAGAAAATTATGTCATGGCTTTAGAAGATTCTGATAGGCTAATGGACATAATTTGAGTCAGTTGGAGGAGTACATGTGGATGTATTTCAAGGCCTACCTTCAAACTCAGTGCCTCTTTGCTTGACATCATGGGAAAATCAAGAGTAGGCAACAACACGTCTGCCACACTGACTGTCAACACAGGGACCCCTCAGGTGTGTGTGCTTAGTCCCTCAGAAATTTTGTTTAGACCTCCCAAAGTCTGGTTCATCCTTGGGAGCAATTTCCAAATGCCTGATGGTACCACATTCATCTGTACAAACAATAGTACGCAAGTATAAACACCATGGAACCACGCAGCCGTCATACCACTCAGGAAGGAGATGAGTTTTGTCTCCTAGGGATGAACATACTTTTGTGCAAAAAGTGCAAATAAATCCCAGAACAACAGCAAAGGACCTTGTGAAGATGCTGGAGGAAACAGGTGCAAAAGTATCTATATCCACAGTAAAACAAGTCCTATATCGATATAACCTGAAAGGCCGCTCAGCAAGGAAGAAGCCACTGCTCCAAAACCACCATAAAAAAGCTAGACTACAGTTTGCAACTGCACATGGGGACAAATATCCTACTTTTTGGAGAAATGTCCTCTGGTCTGATGAAACAAAAATAGAACTGTTTGGCCATAATTGTGTTTGGAGGAAAATGGGGGAGGCTTACAAGCCGAAGAACACCATCCCAACTGTGAAGTACGGGGGTGGCAGCATCATGTTTTGGGGGTGCTTTGCTGTAGGAGGGACTGGTGCACTTCACAAAATAGATGGCATCATGAGGTGGGAAAATTATGTGGATATATTGAAGCAACATCTCAAGACATCAGTCAGGAAGTTAAAGCTTGGTCACAAATGGGTCTTCCAAATGGATAATGACCCCAAGCATACTTCCAAAGTTGTGGCAAAATGGCTTAAGGACAACAAAGTCAAGGTATTGAAGTGGCCATCACAAAGTTCTGACCTCAATCCCACAGAAAATGTGTGGGCAGAACTGAAAAAGCATGTGCGAGCAAGGAGGCCTATAATCCTGACTCAGTTACACCAGCTCTGTCAGGAGGAATGGGCCAAAATTCACCAAACTTATTGTGGGAATCTTGTGGAAGGCTACCCGAAACGTTTGACCCAAGTTAAATAATTTAATGGCAATGCTACCAAATACTAATTGAGTGTGTGTAAACTTCTGACCCACTGGGAATGTGATGAAAGGAATAAAAGCTGAAATAAATCACTCAACTATTATTCTGACATTTCACATTCTTAAAATAAAGTGGTGATCCTAAATGACCTAAGACAGGTTACTTGGATTAAATGTCAAGAATTGTGAAAAACTGAGTTTAAATGTAGTGTATGTAAACATCTGACTTCAACTGTAAATAAGAATTTTGCGGCAGCACGCAAGTATGGCACAACTTTTAAAGGAAGAACCACTGTTTATACATACACACACCAAATAGGCTACATCACATGTATAAGACCCATATTAAGGGTTTACTCAGTAGTTGGACGAGCGAAAATGTCCCTTTTTGACTAAATTTATTCAAAATGTATAGTCTGTTGCTATCCTTGTGAGGAAATCTAGGTGTGCATTGGTCAGTCTGTTTCTTTGTTTTTGATTCACAATGTTCATTGTTGAAAATGTTTTATATGAAAAAGTGCTGACAAAAAAAATATTTTTTTGCACACACTGCTCCAGAAGTGGATACCATGGGTCTGTCACAAGGCTCCAAAAATGGGTAACACCTGATCTTAGATCATTTACCAACACAGTAGTTGTGTTTTGTGAGTCCACCAGATCAGAGGCAGTAGGGATGACAATGTGTTATATTGATAGGTGCCATAATTCTGTCCTGCTTGAGCATTCTAAATGCAACGAGTACTTTTGTGTGTCAGGGAAAATGTAAAAAGAGTAAAAAGTACATTATTTTCTTTAGGAATGTAGCGGAGTAAAAGTAAAAGTTGTCAAAAACATAAATAGTAAAGTAAAGTAAAGATACCCAACAAAAACTACTTAAGTACGGTGGGGGTATGGAAGATTAAGGGTGTTTATCAAGGGCTGAGTGTTGCTAAACCCCTCTTTTGTAAAACATCAACCAGCTCATCTAACAGTGTTGAAAATGGTCAACCTAAATATAACCTTGACAAAATAAATCCTTTTTATTTTTTCAGACCTTTGACCACATTCTTGTCGCCATAGAGGATATTTCTGGACAAATAGGACATAATTACATGAGGGACAAGTATGTGGACACTAACATCATATTATCAATTTCAATACGTTATTATCATATTATGACTATTATTTAAATGTATTTATTACATACCATACATTCAAAGATTAAATTTAACACTAAATTGTTTTGTTTTTACTCTCTTCTCGTATCCTTCTAAGGTGGAATAACTTTGAGGAGAGGTGGTTGTACTGGCTCTTGATGACGCCCTCTGCCAAGAAGTCTTGTGACCACATATTCAACATCTTCCACAGACTCAACCTCAAGGATGCCATGAGCTATGTGAAAGAGGTAAGAGTGACTTACAAGGTTGGAGAAAGCCCTGACAACTTAATACTACTGTAATTACGACATTACACAATAGATTAACCAGCAGGATCACTGATTTACATTAACATGACAAAAAATATACTATTTTTGTTTATTTTTTATGGCAGATGTTACAGCAGGTGCAGAAAAATGCTTGAGTTACTAAAACTGTTAAGAGCTAGTAACACAAGCATTTCACTGCTACCATCTGCTAATCTGTGTACGTGACCAATAAACTTTGATTTGATGAAGTATTTTTATCCCATCATCATAGGGTGAACGCAGAGGCTCATTGGCGTTCATTCGGAAAGAAACCAAGATTGATGTGGATTTCTATAAGAAGTTTGGTGCCAACTTCTCAGAGATGATGCCTTACATCATGACAGAAAATATGGGATCGGATCATGTTCCAGTCTCCTCCATCTTGTAAGCAACATTGCCTGACAGTCCGCATCTCAATGGCAAACTATTCCATAGGGCTCAGATCAAAAGTAATGCACTATAGGGAATAGGGTGCCATTTGGGACGCAGACTTCTGCATGCATCACTAACATGGGAAGGCGGAAATGTTTTTGGTATCTCAGATTGTTCTGGCAGTTATCACTTAGAAACTTCGTTGAACGGAAGGACATCTGACATGGCCAACAAAAACAGGTTTAGGTTGAAGTAACCTTGGACAGCCCTGGGGCAAAGTACAGGCACAAATGGTGAAACTGACATTGCATGCAGCTTACTTACCCATTTTGCACGTTTAAGTCAATCCCTCCTCAGAGCAACCTGCTAGAGCGTGGTTTCCCTTGTCGTATTGTTTCAATACGGAAGGTAGATATCTGTATTAGTCTAGCAAGAGTGATACAGAACTGAGCATATGATCTGTCACAGCGGCATCACCTTAGGAAAACACAAGCATGGTGTGTTCCAATGGTCCCATAGTCAACATCCCATATTTGGCACCAATGTAGCGAACGGCGGGACAGGGAGGCCAAGCCGGATAGCTGGGGTGGGAAACAAACACCCTACGCAAGGCGCCCAATGGTGTCTATAGTTATAGCTAGCCGAACAGGTGAAAAGTGCCTGATGTGTCTAACAGTCTGGGAGACAGTCTGCTTGGTGAAGAGAGCAAACACACCCTTGCAGTTGCGAGTCGTCAGTGTAATAAAATCCCTATATTATGATGGAAATGATGTTGCAGGACAGTTTTATGGAAAACTAGTTACCAACCCGAGGAGATTCTATATGAGCCTAGTGGATCCTTGATTGAACCTTTTAGGATGTGCTCCACACCCACATGAAAAAGACTATAGTATACCATAGTATTCACTGTAGTGTTTTTGCTGACTTTACTGTAGTTTTTCCTGTAGTGTTGCGTACATGACTGTAGTATTTAAAGTTTACTATAGTATAAATACTCTAGTAAAAAAAAATATATACTATAGCAATGAATAATGTTTTTGCAGACTGTAGTATACTACATAATTTACTGTTGTGTTTTTGCGGACATTACTGTAGTATTTACTATAGTGTTTTTTTTAAAATTATATTTTACATAGCAGTGGGGGCTTTCTCCTTGAGGAAAACTACTGGATTGAACTGCTCTTTTCATAACCTGTAGGGAACACAATATATGGTCTATACTTGGCATGTTGGTTTCTCACTTAGGAGTGGCACAAATTGGGATATGGAGAGGGAAATTGGCAAGGTAAATGCAAATAAATACTGTAGCATATACTATAGTAATTACTGCAGTGTTGTGCAGATTATAGTATTTTTGCAAACATTACTGTAGAATTTACAGTGCATGAGGAAAGTATTAAGACCCCTCAACTTTTTCCACATTTTGTTGCATTACAGCCTTACACAAAACTTGATCAAATAATCCCCCCCCCCCCTCATCAATCTACACACAATACCCAATTATGACAAAGCAAAAACAGGTTTTTAGAAACCAATCAGAATCCATGCTTCAAGATTGTTTTGATCACGCGAACTAGGATATGTTCCGGGTAGCCTCGGAGATTGACATTGATGTATACACGGACACGGTGGCTGAGCTCATCAGGAAGAGTATAGGCGATGTTGTTCCCAATGTGACTATTAAAATCTACCTAAACCAGAAACCGTGGATAGATGGCCGAATTCCCGCTAAACTAAAAGCGCAAACCACCTCCACTTCACTGATCCTCAACACAGGGGCCCCACAAGGGTGCGTGCTCATCCCCCTCCTGTACTCCCTGTTCACCCATGACTGCGTGGCCACACACGTCTCCAACTCAATCATCAAGTTTGCAGATGACACAACCATAGTAGGCTGGATTACCAACAATGGCGAGATAGCCTATAGGGAGGAGGTGAGGGCCCTGGCGGAGTGGTGCCACAAAAATTACATCACCCTTAACGTCAACAAAACAAAGGAGCTGATAGTGGACTTCAGGAAAAAGCAGAGGGAGCACGCCCCTATCCACATTGACGGGACCACAGTGAAGGTCGAAAGCTTCAAGTTCCTCGGTGTACGCATCACTGATTATCTGAAATGGTCCACCCACACAGACAGTGTGGTGAAGATAGCTTAAATAGTGAAAATTTATGAATTTATTTATTTAACCTTTATTTAACCAGGAAGGGCTCATTGAGATTTAAAATCTCTTTTTCAAGAGCGTCCTGGCCAAGATAGGCAGCACCAAGTCATTACAAAAATTACAGACAAACAACGTGAAAAATGACAAGTAATCTAGTAAAAACCATAGAATTCACAAAAGTGTAACAAAATCAAAAACAGCAAATTAAAAACATTGACCGGTCAGGGAATCAGTCTCAAGATCATTCATCAGTGATTTAAAAATACCAATCGGGACAAGTTCTTCCAGTTTAAAAGTATTTTGTAAGGCGTTCCAAGACGATGGCGCAGAGTACATAAAAGCCCTTTCACCAAATTCAGTTCGGACGTTTGGAACAGTTAGCAGGATAAAGTCCAGCGAACGAAGAGAGTACCCACCACATTTCTGAACAATAAAAATGCACAAATAAAAAGATAGTAAACTCAAAATGGCTTTGTAAACTAGAGAACTAGTGACTAGAGAAGGCCAGCCAACCCTGGTATACAAAGTGCAGTGGTGCATAAGGGTTTTGGAGTTTAAAATAAATCTCAAAGTGCCATGGTAAAGGTTGTCAATTGATCTCAAACACTGAGCGGAAGCATTCATATATAAAATATCCCCATAGTCTCGTCTATGAATGCACTGTATAACAGACACTTGAGAACAAACTTCCTTTACATTTTTGAGGGGGGGGGGGGGGGACGGGACTATTTGTTGTTCCTTGTAGTGTATCAAAGTTATTCAGTGCGCTTGTAAGGGCTAATAGCATTAAGGCCAAATAAAATGTTTAATTAAATAATTGTTTTATATATTTCTTTGATACTTCAAGGGGTCTTACAATTCCAAATCAAGTAGCAAAATGATCCTAGGTACAGTGCCTTGCGAAAGATTAAGATCATTTTGCACGCCCAATTTTTTAGTTTTTGATTTGTTAAAAGAGTTTGAAATATCCAATAAATTTCGTTCCACTTCAAGATTGTGTCCCACTTGTTGTTGATTCTTCACAAAAAATACAGTTTTATATCTTTATGTTTGAAGCCTGAAATGTGGCAAAAGGTCGCAAAGTTCAAGGGTGCCGAATACTTTCGCAAGGCACTGTATATACTGTATTTTAGTCAATGCAACTCCGATATTGCTCATCCAATAAATAAATACAAAAATATATACAGTGCCTTGCGAAAGTATTCGGCCCCCTTGAACTTTGCGACCTTTTGCCACATATCAGGCTTCAAACATAAAGATATAAAACTGTATTTTTTTGTGAAGAATCAACAACAAGTGGGACACAATCATGAAGTGGAATGACATTTATTGGATATTTCAAACTTTTTTAACATTTCAAAAACTGAAAAATTGGGCGTGCAAAATTATTCAGCCCCTTTACTTTCAGTGCAGCAAACTCTCTCCAGAAGTTCAGTGAGGATCTCTGAATGATCCAATGTTGACCTAAATGACTAATGATGATAAATACAATCCACCTGTGTGTAATCAAGTCTCCGTATAAATGCACCTGCACTGTGATAGTCTCAGAGGTCCGTTAAAAGCGCAGAGAGCATCATGAAGAACAAGGAACACACCAGGCAGGTCCGAGATTCTGTTGTGAAGAAGTTTAAAGCTGGATTTGGATACAAAAAGATTTCCCAAGCTTTAAACATCCCAAGGAGCACTGTGCAAGCTATAATATTGAAATGGAAGGAGTATCAGACCACTGCAAATCTACCAAGACCTGGCCGTCCCTCTAAACTTTCAGCTCATACAAGGAGAAGACTGATCAGAGATGCAGCCAAGAGGCCCATGATCACTCTGGATGAACTGCAGAGATCTACAGCTGAGGTGGGAGACTCTGTCCATAGGACAACAATCAGTCGTATATTGCACAAATCTGGCCTTTATGGAAGAGTGGCAAGAAGAAAGCCATTTCTTAAAGATATCCATAAAAAGTGTTGTTTAAAGTTTGCCACAAGCCACCTGGGAGACACACCAAACATGTGGAAGAAGGTGCTCTGGTCAGATGAAACCAAAATTGAACTTTTTGGCAACAATGCAAAATGTTATGTTTGGCGTAAAAGCAACACAGCTGAACACACCATCCCCACTGTAAAACATGGTGGTGGCAGCATCATGGTTTGGGCCTGCTTTTCTTCAGCAGGGACAGGGAAGATGGTTAGAATTGATGGGAAGATGGATGGAGCCAAATACAGGACCATTCTGGAAGAAAACCTGTTGGAGTCTGCAAAAGACCTGAGACTGGGACGGAGATTTGTCTTCCAACAAGACAATGATCCAAAACATAAAGCAAAATCTACAATGGAATGGTTCAAAAATAAACATATCCAGGTGTTAGAATGGCCAAGTCAAAGTCCAGACCTGAATCCAATCGAGAATCTGTGGAAAGAACTGAAAACTGCTGTTCACAAATGCTCTCCATCCAACCTCACTGAGCTCGAGCTGTTTTGCAAGGAGGAATGGGAAGAAATGTCAGTCTCTCGATGTGCAAAACTGATAGAGACATACCCCAAGCGACTTACAGCTGTAATCGCAGCAAAAGGTGGCGCTACAAAGTATTAACTTAAGGAGGCTGAATAATTTTGCACGCCCAATTTTTCAGTTTTTGATTTGTTAAAAAAGTTTGAAATATCCAATAAATGTCGTTCCACTTCATGATTGTGTCCCACTTGTTGTTGATTCTTCACAAAAAAATACAGTTTTATATCTTTATGTTTGAAGCCTGAAATGTGGCAAAAGGTCGCAAAGTTCAAGGGGGCCGAATACTTTCGCAAGGCACTGTAGATCTATACACTGCTCAAAAAAATAAAGGGAACACTTAAACAACACATTGTAACTCCAAGTCAATCACACTTCTGTGAAATCAAACTGTCCACTTAGGAAGCAACACAACAGCAACAGCAAATGGAATAGACAACAGGTGGAATTTATAGGCAATTAGGCAAGACACCCCCAATAAAGGAGTGGTTCTGCAGGTGATAACCACAGACCACTTCTCAGTTCCTATGCTTCCTGGCTGATGTTTTGGTAACTTTTGAATGATGGTGGTGCTTTCACTCTAGTGGTAGCATGAGACGGAGTCTACAACCCACACAAGAGGCTCGGGTAGTGCAGCTCATCCAAGATGGCCCATCAATGCGAGCTGTGGCAAGAAGGTTTGCTGTGTCTGTCAGCGTAGTGTCCAGAGCATGGAGGCGCTACCTAGGCCAGTACATCAGGAGACGTGCAGGAGGCCGTAGGAGAGCAACAACCCAGCAGCAGGACCGCTACCTCTGTCTTTGTGCAAGGAGGAGCAGGAGGAGCACTGCCAGAGCCCTGCAAAATGACCTCCAGCAGGCCACAAATGTGCATGTGTCTGCTCAAACGGTCAGAAACAGACTCCATGAGGGTGGTATGAGTGCCCGACGTCCACAGGTTGGGGTTGTGCTTACAGCCCAACACCGTGCAGGACGTTTGGCATTTGCCAGAGAACACCAAGATTGGCAAATTCGCCACTGGCGCCCTGTGCTCTTCACAGATGAAAACAGGTTCACACTGAGCACGTGACAGACGTGACAGAGTCTGGAGACGCCGTGGAGAACATTCTGCTGCCTGCAACATCCTCCAGATGACCGGTTTGGCGGTGGCATTTCTTTGGGGGCCGCACAGCCCTCCATGTGCTCGCCAGAGGTAGCCTGACTGCCATTAGGTACCGAGATGAGATCCTCAGACCCCTTGTGAGACCATATGCTGGTGCGGTTGGCCCTGGGTTCCTCCTAATGCAAGACAAGTGTGTCAGCAGTTCCTGCAAGAGGAAGGCATTGATGCTATGGACTGGCCCGCCCGTTCCCCAGACCTGAATCCAATTGAGCACATCTGGGACATCATGTCTCGCTCCATCCACTAATGCCACGTTGCACCACAGACTGTCCAGGAGTTGGCAGATGCTTTAGTCCAGGTCTGGGAGGAGATCCCTCAGGAGACCCTCCACCACCTCATCAGGAGCATGCCCAGGTCATACAGGCACGTGGAGGCCACACACACTACTGTGTGGAGGCCACACACACAAGTCATTTTGACTTGTTTTAAGGACATTACATCAAAGTTGGATCAGCCTGTAGTGTGGTTTTCCACTTTAATTTTGAGTGTGACTCCAAATCCAGACCTCCATGGGTTGATAAATTTGATTTTCATTGATAATTTGTGTGATTTTGTTGTCAGCACATTCAACTATGTAAAGAAAAAAGTATTTAATAAGAATATTTCATTCATTCAGATCTAGGATGTGTTAATTTATTGTTCCCTTTATTTTTTTGAGCAGTGTATATACACACACATACACACTTATTTTCTTCAGGGCATCAGCTTTAATATTTATATTTCTTAATTCCATTATTTTACTTTTATATGTGTGTATTGTTGTGAATTGTTAGATATTACTGCACTGTTGGAGCTAGGAACACAAGCATTTCGCTACATCTGCTAAATATGTGTATGTGACCAATAAAATTTGAGCTCAGGTGCATCCTGTTGCCATGGATCATCCTTGAGATGTTTTTAGAACTTGGAGTCCACCTGTGGTATGTTCATTTGATTGGACATGATTTGGAAAGGCAGACACCTGTCTATATAAGGTCCCAAACCAAGCTCGAAAGCATTTTCCGTAGAGCTCCGAGACAGGATTGTGTCGAGGCACAGATCTGGGGAACGGTACCAAAAAATGTTTGCAGCATTGAAGGTCCCCAAGAACACATTGGCCTCCATCATTCTTAAATGAAAAGACGTTTAGAACCACAAACACTCTTCCTAGAGCAGGCCACCCGGCCAAACTGGACAATCGGGGGAGAAGGCCTTTGGTCAGGGAGGTGACCAAGAACCCGACCGAGCTCCAGAGTTCCCCTGTGGAGATGGGAGAACCTTGCGAAAGGACAACGATCTCTGAAGCACTCCACCAATCAGGCCTTTATGGTAGTGGCCAGATAGAAGCCACTCCTCAGTAAAAGGCACATGACAGCCCATTTGGAGTTTGCCAAAAGGAACCCAAAGGACTCAAATGAGAAACAAGATTCTCTGGTCTGATGAAGCCAAGATTGAACTCTTTGGCTTGAATGCCAAGCGTCACATCTGGAAGAAACCTGGCACCATCCCTACAGTGAAGCATGGTGGTGGCAGCATCATTGGTAGCAGCATCATTGTCATTCTGAGGTATTTTGTTTAGATTGATGAGGGGAAAAAAATAATTTAAGAATAAAGCTGTAACGTAACAAAATGTGGAAAAAGTCAAGTGTTCTGAATACGTTCTGAATGCACTGTATGTATATCTGTCTCTCAGCTCATACAGTAATGTAAGGGAGTGTGTACACTTATTACCATGAAATTATTAAATGGTATTATTCAGCAAGAAACTATAAAATAGTTACAATTACATCTACAGTTAACTTATAATTTGAAGGTGATTCAGTTCTCAAAATGACAAGGCAATGCATTCTTGGAGACAGTAAATATCATACAAAAACAAAGAAGACTTATTTAGTAATAACCAAGGTGAAGTAATGGATATACAGGAGGAATGAATCATGGAGATTGTAAGGGCAAAATGATGTACTAATACAGGCTACAGAATCAGTCACAAACAGGTAATGGGGATTAGAGGGACTAAATTCAAACCGTTATTCTTGATATTTCAGAACGAATCAAGGCAGGGCTTATTGGACAGAGGCCTGTGTCCCACCTAGCTATTTTAAGATGAATGTGTATATACTGTCTGGAACGAATGGTCTTCAGAGAACTCTCCAAACAAAGTATTTCAGAAGTCCAGTACTTATCCACAGTCATTTTTAATCTTCATCGTGTCCCAGCTGATTCGCTCTCTGGCACTTTGGATCAAACCTGCCACGCTTGTTGCTGATAGGAGAAGCTTTGATGTAGACTACAGGTGTGAGATGAGCAAAAGAGGGGAAGGACGACTCTTGCTGGGAGATTTCTGTGGGTGGTCCCCCTCTTCCTTTGTTCTCTGGCCACTGAATAGAGGTCCTTGTGTATTCTCATTTTGGTTTATGTCTGGAGTGGATGTGTTAATTCGAATCTCCTCTACACTAACAACCCAGCTTCCAAACGGCTTCTCCCATAAACAGCATAGAAGACAGCACTGCAACACAAACCATTGTTTTACATGGCTGTGTTTTACTTTAGCAAGCAGTAAAACATTTACAGAACAAGAAACAAAAAGTTAGCTTACCAAACGTAAGATGAACTGCCACAACAAAAGCCCACGGGTAGTGATGGGATGATTGAGCTCTGGCACTCCAATGCAATTTTCAAATCACTACTGATTTGACACAACTTGCCAATGCTTGTATCAAAGTAACAATACCACGTGAAGACGTTTGACACCTCAGATGTCACATTACCATCTGACAGGTGTTGAACGAGTAACCGAGCGCACCGACCTCTGCTGGAACCTCTTTGTTTTAATCTAGAGGGTGTAGAACCACATGGCAGAGGAATCTATCTTGAAATCGTAGCACACTAGTATCGAATCTTAAGTTTTTTTATTTCTCAAACATTGATTGTAAATTAAACAGCTCTAGTAGTTGTTATTGGTAATTATCAAATGATTGATCCAACGTTTTTTTTTTTATATTTAAAAGTGACTTAAAAGTTTAATTCAAACCCAAAGCAAAGTTGATAAGGTCATGTGACCTTTTCAACGTACAAAGCTTTACTTGATCCCGCTGTGACTTCCCAAAAATGTACCTCTGCTGGACACAACATGGGTTGTTATAGACAGTCTAGATATTCTCTCCTACATCTTACCTGACAGGTGGGTCAGCCTGTAGAGCTGTGGTGAGTTTCACATCTTGTGGAGACACAGGATAAATTCCCTGTATTTATATATATTTTTTATACATATTCTTTGAAACACTGGCTACATTGAATTTCTAACTTTTAATTGACGAGTTTAATAACATCCTAAATCATGCAATGGAGCCACTTTTGTAAATGTATTTTTTTTTTTACTATGTTGCTCATCGATGGTACAGTCGCAGATAGTTTCAAAGTAACGTTACCAGGTGATCAATGACGTCTGAAGTTTTGTTTGATCACATGCTTTTTTAAACCGGATTTTGCAAAAATGCGAGATCCCACAGATTTTGCCAGTGCTTTCTTCGATGCCAAGTTGCTTTCAAACCCCGACCTCTACTGGACACATTTACCAATTTAGTTAGATTGTTTATCATCACTGCCCACGGGTATGGACAAGGAGTGTGCACCCTCCCTTGTCAGCCGCGGCAGAACCACAAGTTCGCTAGTCAAGAGTTCTGTCTCGCTAACTTATTCTCAGATCTCACCTCGTCTTACACCAGCCGCTAGGTGCCTGCCACTGTCTACAACTTACACCTAGCCTAACAGAGGGCAAGGTGGAGGAATTACAACATTGCTTACCTACCTGAATATTGCTTACCTACCTGTGCTTACACCTGTCGAATCAATTCAGATTTCCACAAATGCTTAGGGTTTAGGTGTTGATTTGGAATTGGGCCTGACTCTACAAAGTTTTTGACTTTGTACAATATGTAGGTCAGGGCCCGGTTTCCCATTAGCAATGGAACTTAGGCTTATGAGTGTTTTAAAGTGTTTTAAAGAAGCGTCTTTCCTACAACGGCCGATGATATAACATACATGAACCAAAACACCACGCAGAGAAAACCTTCGTTAAATTGTGTCGTTGAGGCATGTGTCAATACTGAAAGGATCGAAAGAAAGGCAGTGCTGCGCTCGGATCAGCTTTATCCAGTCAAATCATACCGTAACATTATAATTATTCCACAATATTGATGACGGGATCAGCTCCTAGAAAGATATCATCTATGGCTGCAATTATTGAGGTGGCTTATTCTAATGCTTACACTAATATAATGCACTAAATTAAGACTTGGCACATAATTGTGCATGGAATATATTGAGGCTAAAATTATAAACCTATTTTAGCAAAATAAATAGAACTCAGTTGAATGAACAATTTATTTCAATATTGAATTACATAGGCCTATGTAGCCTATATTGTAGGCTATTTATCTTTTAATGCATTCATCTCGGTTTCCATTTGAAGAGTCTTTTCATCCTTCACTTGTTTGTAACAATTGCAACAACATTGGCAACTTTGCATTTGTATTCAACTTCGTTGTGAAGTTATTGCCGTCACAGAGAGACAGATAAACGTCTTGATTCAATAGCGGAGATCATCTGTGTATAAAGTGGCGTGGTATGGAAACAGCACATTTAACAGCGCACTAAATTGTTCCACGAGTGGTCTGAGGCAGTCAGTAAATAACAAGCATTTACATTTTTTGGTCATTTAGCAGATGCTCTTATCCAGAGCGACGTACAGGAGCAATTAGGGTTAAGTGCCTTGCTCAAGGGCACATCGACCGATTTTTCACCCAGTTGGCTTGGGGTTTCGAAACAGTGACCTTTTGGTTACTGGCCCAATACTCTTAACCACTAGGCTACCTGCCAAGTGCAACATTAATAACGATGGTTTTGGAAAACAGCTCAGAGATTTAATGGTGCTCCTACGAGGGTTCTAACGATGAACTTAGCCTTAAGATGCTTTTGGGAAACCGTGCTCAAATAGGTTTTCAGAGACTGCCGTCCAGTGGCCAGCAAATTACTAACAGTGAACGTTTATGTTTCTTCCCTTCTAGATGGAACAGTGTGCCCTCTGTCTGCCTGGACATGCATGAGCAGGACCTGACGATGAGGGAGTCAGAGGACTTTAATGCACACCATCTACTGCAGCAGCACTTGTACAGAGGCAAGAAACAGGTATTGCTTAGTCGAAGACAATTAGACACCCCAAAAAAAAAAAATTCTCAGGTGCTCTAAAAAGCAATCTGTTTTTTACCCTCTTCCTCTCATTCCTTTACCCAACAGCACAGACACAGGTGCAGTCGGAAGCACCTCGAAGTCAACAAGGACAAGAATGAGGTGCAAGAGATCTTCCAGAGAACCATGAGGAGCCGTCTAGAGTCCTTCAAGTCAGCCAAAACAGGTGTCACTCCACCCAAGAAGATAACCAATCATCTAAAGAAAGACCAGCCACAAAAGGTCAGGGATGACCACACTTATTCTCTTTCCCCCTTGTCTTCATAACCTCTTGGAGGCAATGTGATAATATGTACAGTATGTTGTGTATTTCATTTTTAGATGCCACATGGAAAATCCACGGATAACAGTAAAAGCCATGCTTATGGGGATGAAGGTACTTCTCTGCTTTTTTCTTTTCACTTCTCTTTTGTATTATATAAGAGGCTTGGGGGAAGGGGTGTTCTTGAATTATGGTGGTGTGTTTTCCTAGATTTTCTTGGGGTACCTATTCAAAATCACCTACAGTGCCCTCAGAAAGTATTCATAGCCCTTAACTTGTTCCACATTTTGTTTTATTACTGCCAAGTGTCTTCACTGACATTTTCAACCTCTCCCTGACCGAGTCTGTAATATCTACATGTTGGCTGGTCATGGCTCACAACACCATCATCCCGGAAACACTAGACCCGCTCCAATTCACATACCGCCCCAACAGATCCACAGATGATGCAATTTCAATCACACTCCACACTGCCCTTTCCCACCTGGACAAAAGGATCACCTATGTTCATTGCCGATAGCTCAGCATTCAACACCATAGTACTCACTAAGCTAAGGACCCTGGGACAAAACACCCGCCTCTGTAACTGGATCCTGGACTTCCTGACAACAACACATCTGACTCACTGATCCTCAACACTGTGGCCTGTCAGGGGTGCATGCTTAGTCCCCTCCTGTACTCCCTGTTCACCCACAACTGGGTGGCCAAGCAGTGCCGGGACAACAATTTCTCCATCAACGTGAGCAAGACAAAGAAGCTGATCGTGGACTAGAGGAAAAGGAGGGCTGAACACGCTCCCATTCACATCAACAGGGCTGTAGTGGATCAGGTTGAGAGCTTCAAGTTCCTTGGTGTCCAAATCACCAACAAACTATCATGGTCCAAACACACCAAGACAGTCGTGAAGAGGGCACAACAACACCTTTTCCCCCTCAGGAGACTGAAAAGAGTTGGCATGGGTCCTCAGATCCTCAACAAGTTATACAGCTGCACCGGTTGAGAGAAACCTGAACGGTTGCATCACTGCCTGGAATGGCAACTGCTTGGTATCCGACCGTAAGGCGCTAGAGAGGGTAGTGCATGAGGCCCAGTACATCACTGGGGCCAAGCTTCCTGCCATACAGGACCTACAGTTGAAGTTGGATGTTTACATACACCTTAGTCAAGTACATTTAAACTCAGTTTTAAACTATTCCTGACATTTAATCCTAGTAAACATTCCCTGTCTTAGGTCAGTTAGGATCACCACTTTATTTTAAGAATGTGAAATGTCAGAATAATAGTAGAGAGAATTATTTATTTCAGGTTTTATATCATTCCCAGTGGGTCAGAAGTTTACATACACTCAATTAGTATTTGGTAGAATTGCCTTTAAATTGTTTAACTTGGGTCAAACGTTTCGGGTAGCCTTCCACAAGCTTCCCACAATAAGTTGGGTGAATTTTCGGCCCATTCTTCTTGACAGAGATGGTGTAACTGAGTCAGGTTTGTAGGCCTCCTTATTTGCACACGCCTTTTCAGTTCTGGCCACAAATTTTCTAGAATGGAGGTCAGCGCTTTGTGATGGCCACATCAATACCTTGACTTTAACTTCCTGACTGATGTCTTGAGATGTTGCTTCAATATATCTACATAATTGTCCTACCTCATGATGTCATCTATTTTGTGAAGTGCAGCAAAGCACCCCCACAACATGGTGCTGCCAGACTCCAAACATAACGATGGTCATTATGGCCAAACAGTTCTATTTTTGTTTCATCAGACCAGAGGACATTTCTCCAAAAGTATGATTTTTGTGCAGTTGTAAACCGTTTTTATGGCGGTTTTGGAGCAGTGGCTTCTTCCTTGCTGAGCGGCCTTTCAGGTTATGTCGATATTTTACTGTGGATATAGATACTTTTGTACCCGTTTCCTCCAGTATCTTCACAAGGTCCTTTGCTGTTGTTCTGGGATTGATTTGCAGTTGTCGCACCAAAGTGCGTTCATTTCTAGGAGACTGAAAGTGTCTCCATCCTGAGTGGAATGACGGCTGTGTGGTCTCTTGGTGTTTATACTTGCATACTTTTGTTTGTACAGATGAACATGGTACCTTCAGGCATTTGGAAATTGCTCCCAAGGATGAATCAGACTTGTGGAGGTCTCCAATTCCTTTTCTGAGGTCTTGGCTGATTTCTTTAGATTTTCCCATGATGTCAAGCAAAGAGGCACTGAGTTTGAAGGTAGGCCTTGAAAAATATCCACAGGTACACCTCCAATTGACTCAAATTATGTCAATTAGCCTATCAGAAGCTTCTACAGCCATGACATAATTTTCTGGAATCTTCCAAGCTGCTTAAAGGCACAGTTAACTTAGTGTATGTAATATTGACCCACTGGAATTGTGACACAGTAAAGTATAAATTAAATAATCTGTCTGCAAACAATTGTTGGAAAAATTCCTTGTGTCATGCACAAAGTAAATGTCCTAACCGACTTGCCAAAACGATAGTTTGTTAACAAGAAATTTGTTAAGTGGTTGAAAAACTAGTTTTAAATGACATCCAAACTAGTGTATGTAAACTTTCGACTTCAACTGTAGGTATTAGGCGGTGTCAGAGGAACGCCCCAAAAATTGTCAAAGACTCCAGTCACCCAAGTCATAGACTGTTCTCTCTACTACCACACGGCAAGTGGTAACCAAGCGCCAAGTCTACAGTCATGGCCAAAAGTTTTGAGAATGACACAAATATATTAATTTTCACAAAGTCTGCTGCTTCAGTATCTTTAGATATTTTTGTCAGATGTTACTATGGAATACTGAAGTATAATTACAAGCATTTCAAAAGTGCCAAAGGCTTTTATTGACAGTTACGTGAAGTTGATGCAGAGTCAATATTTGTAGTGTTGACCCGTCTTTTTCAAGACCTCTGCAATCTGCCCTGGCATGCTGTCAATTAACTTCTGGGCCACATCCTGACTGATGGCAGCCCATTCTTCCATAATCAATGCTTGGAGTTTGTCAGAATTTGTGGGGTTTTATTTGTCCACCCGCCTCTTGAGGATTGACCACAAGTTCTCAATGGGATTAAGGTCTGGGGAGTTTCCTGGCCAAAATATTGATGTTTTGTTCCCCAAGCCACGGTTGACAGAGGAAGAACAATGATTCCGACCACCACCCTCCCTTTGAAGCTTCCAGTCTGTTATTCGAACTCAATCAGCATGCCAGAGTGATCTCCAGCCTTGTCCTCGTCAACACTCACACCTGTGTTAACGAGAGAATCACTGACATGTCAGCTGGTCCTTTTGTGGCAGGGCTGAAATGCAGTGGAAATGTTTTTGGGAATTCAGTTCATTTTCATGGCAAAGAGGGACTTTGCAATTAATTGCAATTCATCTGATCACTCTTCATAACATTCTGGAGTATATGCAAATTGTCATCATACAAACTGAGGCAGCTTCTATCCCCAAGCCATAAGACTACTGAACAATTAATCAAATGGCCACCCAGACTATTTACATTGACACCCCCCCACCCAATCTTATTTTTACACTACTGTTACTCACTGTTTATTATCTATGCATGGTCACTTTACCCCTACCTACATGTAGAGATTACCTCGACTAACCTGTACCCCCGCACGTTGACTCAGTACCATACCCCATGTATATAACCTTGTTTTTTTTACTTTAGTTTATTTAGTTAAAAAAATATTTCTTGAAGCTTTTGGTGAGAAGTGTAATGCTTTAATATTTAATAATTTCTTCCCCTCCAAATTCATATTCATTATATAAATAGGCCTCTTTAATTTTGTCTGGCTTGCCTTTTCAAATAAAATTGAATATTTTTTGCTAATATAAGTTTAAAAAACAAACACTTTGTATTCAGGACAATAAGTTCATTGCTTTGCCATATTTTTTTGCAGTATTACTTTAGTGCCTTGTTGCAAACATTATGCATGTTTTGGATTCATTTTATTCCGTACAGTCTTCCTCCTCCATCACAGCCATTAGACTCTAACTGTTTTAAAGTCACAATTGGCCTCATGGTGAAATCCCTGAGTGGTTTCCTTCCTCTATACCAACTGAGTTAGGAAGGACGCCTGTATCTTTGTAGTGACTGGGTGTATTGATGCACAATCCAAAGTGTAATTAATAACTTCACATGCTCAAAGTGACATTCAGACTTTATTTTTACCCATCTACCAATAGGTGTCCTTCTTCGCGAGGCATTGGAAAACCTCCCTGCTCTTTGTGGTTGTACCTATTTGAAATTCAGTGTTCAACTGAGGGACCTTAAAGATAATTGTATGTGTAGGGTACAGAGATGAGGTAGTTATTCAAAAATCAGGTTAAACACTATTATTGCTCACAGAGTGAGTACATGCAACATGTGTGACTTGTTAAGCAAATGTTTTACTCCTGAACTTATTTAGGCTTGCCGTAACAACGGGGATGAATACTTATTGACTCAAGACATTTAAGCTTGAATTGAAAATTGAAAAACATAATTCCACTTTGACATGAGTTATTGTGTGTAACAAAATGTGGAAAAAGTCAAGGTGTGTGAATACTTTCTGAAGGCACTGTAATATGGCAGCTTAATGACTTTATTTACTACCATTGTGCCACCAGAGAGTTGTAACACCAACAACACATTTTTGTTAATTGAGGGTTTTCTTTAATGGAGGCCATGATTTACTAAAGCGCAATGATTAATAATTTTGCTCATAATGTAATTTCCCTTATTTTAAATTGAGTAACACCAATGACACTTTATATTTATGTAGAAGTATTGCTTCCTTCCCTCTCCCTGCCTCGAACCAGGGACTCTTTGCACACATCGACAACAGTCACATATTTAAATGCTACTAGCACACACCAGTTAAACTCACCCGGGTCACGGCACCAATATAATAGTATTGCTACCGTCCCTCTTATTTGCCCCAACCTGGGCTTGAACCAGGGATCATCTGCAAACATAGACAGCAGTCCCCCACAAATCATCGTTACCTATCGCTCCACAAAAGCCACGGCCCTTGCAGAAAAAAGGGAAACAGCTATTTGAAGGTCTCAAAGCGAGTGGTCAACAATTGAAATGCCTCTAGCGTGCACTGTTATCTAGCTAACCATTTCACACCGGTTAAATTTAGACACCAAATTATCAATGCAATTCTCAATTTTCTAACATACTAAATGGGTATGATTAGCTAGTACTTTTCTTTTCAATATAAACCGCTCCTAAGTTTAACTGGAGGGAATGCTCATGGTCCTTCTATGTCTTTGGAGTCATTTCCAAGGCGGTAACACCGACAAAACTTACTGACACATACAGTATCATATTTGTAAAAAAAAATCTATATATTTTAATAGCCTTGGTTTTTATTGACCTATACAATGTATTCAATAATTTTGTTTACTTAGCATTCAAGATAGATCTCTAAATCCCTAAAACATGTCACTACAACTGTACTGGGTCCAGCCAATTTGCTTACCCTAAGTACTTCTAACATACTGTAAAATATTGTGTTTTATTATTGATGAACAGTTCAATATAAACAAGTGTATGATGTAACTATATATTCATAATTTTAAACTTCTATGGTTGCAAGGGCGAGGGATGCAAATGCCACCACAATCCAAGACCTACCAGGGGGGAAAAAACGAGGCTGATTACATTTGCTTTCTGCCATTCAGGTTTAGATACCTCTGCATAAATAAACATAACTTAAGTGTTTTCTGGTTGGCTGTTTCTCTCTGCCTTCAGATTTTGAGTTTTCTGAGGGAGACAGTACCTCTAGTTGCAAGGCTGCTGACGGTTCATTCCCCATGAGAGCCTGTAGAGGTGGTAAGTCTTAACATCAACTCAAAACTACTGAAGTAAACCAAGTTAAACATGTCAGTCAGACCCAAACACTTCAGTCACTAAACAACAATAAGCTCACCTCTTAGAGATCTTTCAATTCATTGAAATCTCTTTCCTGGTCTAGCTGGAATCCTGAACCCAGCCTTCAATGCAGAGATGGACCCCATGCCACCAATGCAGCAGATTCCGCCATTGGCTGAAACCAATGGCAGATTGGCTGAAACCGAGGTGGACAGCAGCGCCGTGGTCCCTTCTCAGAGGGCTCAGCTGAGACTGCCCTGGACACCTAGAGTTAGAAGTTCATCTAGGGGTCATGATTGAGGCTGTACCAAATGATTGATGTATTAGAATAATTGATTATGTTTATGTTGTATTAATATAAGGGGAGGGTTTATAAGACCCCGCCCTCTTTACATTTATAGGGTCCTAGAGTAGATTAACAATATATATATACATGGTTTTAATATTGTTCCACAGTTGTTTTCTAGTTCTCTCTCTTTCTCTCTGCCTCTTATAAAGAGACCCCTCTTTATAATGCAGAGGTGTGACAGACAGAACTCTGCAGGGGAGTGTAGGAGATAAGACTAGTCAGACATTCCACTACAAATCAACATTTACTGCTAAGCTTTTAGATAACACACTAAAAGCCTTGTTTTTATATCTGTGTGGGCATGGTTTTGGTCTCATGAGTAAAAGATAATGACGTAGGCAGTGACATCACGAGGGCTGGACTTCAGGTTTGATAAAATAACTTGGGACCTTTGATGCAGAACTTACTCAGAAACATGCGCGCTATGTTCCTGATTGTCAACTTCTGTCTGCAATTGCATTAAAAGGTTTTTGAATGATTTAATTAAAGATAGTCATAATGCTAATTTCACCAATGAGCCAATGATTGACAAGGAACAGGAACGAACCCTAACACTAGCAACCTCCAACGCCCTGGCATCGCTGCACCTCATCACCCACTTCTTCCTGCTATATACACAAATTCTTACTGTGTTTAGTTGTAGGTTAGGTTTTTCAAAGGAATAGGTACAGTACTGTATGCAACTTCGTCGTAACACAGGGAGATAATCATGAGACCAACACCAAATAAGAATGATTGGACATGTGACCTCGCATTCCAAATCCATGGTCAATACTGACTCGGTTTACCTGACAAAACCAATCCCCTAAACAACCCAGGCTTTGACTCCCATGGCTTAGAACCCATGTTGCCTGACAGTAAAAGTTAAACCACATTCACCAGGACACCAAACAAGCACGTTTATGCATTTTTTCACTGTCCTTTTTGTGACAACCTCACCCCTCAAAGAACCTACATTTATATTTTAGATATTGCAATTTTATCAATAGAAAGTCTTAATTGCTTTGTTTTTTTCCCTATTTTTGAGAGACTTGCATCAGCCTGTTTAACTTTGCATTAACTGACGAGTGTGAAGTAACACAAGCGTTGACAATAATGTACCTTTCTCCTGGGAAACGACCCAGGACTTTTATTCAGGGAAAGAAACAGAATGCGCAAAAGCGCTGAGTAACAATTAAACCAAAATAAAATCTAGCTCATCTTTGAGCTTTTCTACATGGGTCGTCCGGTTCCTCTCTGCAACCGGACAGCTAAGCTGTTTACCTGCGTATCCAACAAAAGTAACGTCCGGTAGGTTCCTGTCCAGTTGGGTTCTATGTTCATTACAGGATTGGAGGGCCCTGCATGTCAGCTCTTGCTGCTCTAGACCAACAAAACAAATCTGGCCAAAGCCAGGTAAAAACAGCCACCGCCCACGATAATTAGATTCAGGTGTGTGTAATTAGGCTCTTACCCTTCCGGGCCATCCTCTTTCCTGGCCAAGAAATGTAGACAACAAGCAGGAATATACAGGCCTTCACACACCATCACATAATCGAAGCAGAATATTTATCAGGAGAGACAAAACTCCTTCACTTACGATGGTGTCATACCACAATGGTGCTTCTTTCTATAGCTGGAGGACTCCTGATTCCTCCAGGAGTGAAAAGTATAATTTTTCTATACATTGTCTAGTACTGTCTTTTTGCTAGCTAGGGCCATCTACTTTAAGTGCTGCCTGCCTCCCAGTAGCCTACTACTTGGTGTGAACTGCTGGCAAGGCAATTTGTGAGGCATTTCAATTGTTGATCACTCACTTTGAGACCTTAACATTGTTTCCCGTGGCTTTTGTGGAGCGATGGGTAATGATGCTTTGTGGGTGAATGCTGTCTGTTTGCAGATGGTCCCTGGTTCAAGCCCAGGTTGGGGCAAGGAGAAGCAATATACAGTGGGGCAAAAATGTATTTAGTCAGCCACCAATTGTGCAAGTTCTCCCATTTAAAAAGATGAGAGGTCTGTAATTTATCATAGGTACACTTCAACTATGACAGACAAAATGAGAAAAAAAGATCCAGAAAATCACATTGTAGGATTTTTTATGAATTTTGTTGCAAATTAATTGTAACCTCACTTTTGAGAAAATTGCCCTTGAATGTTTTGGTACCTACTGGACCTGGTACCTACTCTTCTGTCTACACCCATTCAGCATCATTCACACCCTTTTAAGCTTTAGCCTCACCCATCTCTAAGGATTCACATTTGAGGCTATGTCCTAAACAACCAAAGCTTTCAATACTAAAGGCTGGTTTATACTACGGGTGTGCTCTGGCTATTCGTAAACTCAGAGCTTTGTCAGATTGGCCATTCGTAAATTCAGAGCATTTCGCTCTCAGAAGGCACACTGGACACTCTGGCCGAAAAGGAGGGCTAATCCGAGTGTTCTGACTTAACAACAGCAGTCAAGCACCCTAGCTGGCTAACGTTGGCTAGCTTGCTAGCTACTTCCAGACACAAATGAGAGAACACCTCACTCTGACCATTTTACTCACACTAGCAGAGCTGGTTAGGCCGTTTTTATGTTTACCAGAGCGTTGGTGACTGCAACTGTGCTGCTGGCAACAATTTAATCACGCTTTTTTTGCCAACGTTCACTGACACCGGCCATATTCAACAGCTGTTGAGCGTTCATAAACACTCCAACGAGAGTGCTCTGAAATCGGAGTAGATAGCCAGAGCAAATTTACCAGCTACATCTATCGACAGTTGTCGCAGTGACATCATAAACATTCTATTGAAATAGTTACTTACATAGTGGCATCTTTTGTTTAGACATGTAGCTAGCTATATAAACAATTTACCATAATCCCAACTCATAACGTTACTACCCTACATGAATCTGCAGGTAGCTAACTAATCAGGTTCAATGTTAGCTAGCTAACATTAGGCCATAACTAGCAATGCAAATGGCTCTGAGACGCGAATAAAATAACTACACATATCATACACATAACATTATCTAGCCAGCCAGCTTGAAATGAAAACGACTTTGACAAAATTAGAAATGTGTAATATCTGAAAATGTAGCTAGCTAGACTCTCTTACCCGTATACATAGATGGACGTTTCTCCCGCTCTGTCATGGATGCCATGGTTTGAAGATGTAATTTGGAGAATTCTGTGTGTTCTTTTCGACTCAGTCTGCATATTTGCAATCAAAACGGCAGATTTTTCTCCATCGCCTTAGTATCATACTCTAATTCCACTGATTTCAAAACGCGGTCCTCCAGAAAGTGGAGAGCAACACTTATTCAGTTCTACTACATGATATCTTTCAAAAAAGCTGCATTAAAAAGGATTACCTACACATACTGACCATTTCATGGTTATAGACAGAAGCGTGCAACATGGCAGACCGATCCGAGCTCATCTCTTGTTATGTCCAGCCCACTCATTATCTCAGCCAATCATGGCTAGCGGGAAGGTTGCTGGCTTTTTCCATAGCTAAACCAACTATGTTCATAATTTAACCATTGTATTCGTATTTACAGATGGCATACAAGTTTGTTTAAGGCACATGTACCAGAAGGCATTTCTGCCAAAAAACACATTTTGATTAAATAAAAGAAAAAAGTTTGCATTCAAATGGCGCACCTGTGAAGTGGTGACGTACGACATATACCAGTATTTTTACGGTTGATCTTTTAGAAAAGTACATTTTACTTGAATAACTTGTATTCAAATAAAACATTTGTTTCTTAATCTTTCTAGCTGTGTCTATATGATCTACGAGTTTCTAGTGGATATATGGTTCAAGAGAAAAGTCTAAATAATCGAGTCAACAATGACATCGGCAATTAACTCTACAACTCATCCAACTATTGACTTTGTTTTGCAACTGCCAACAGTTTGGTGCCAAAACGCTTACAACAAAGATATGACATTTTAAAAAGGTGCTACATAGAATTTTTCTGAATTCCTCCCTTATGTGGAAGTTATGTGAATTGTAACAGCACAAGGTTGCATTCATAGTCTCCCCCTCCTGGCATCCCATTTCCCCATAACATGCTGGAGACTTGCTCTCGAACCTTTTACTTTTGGTTATGGTCCACCAGCTTAGAACAGCTGTAATTGAAAATGTATTTCAGAGCGATTTAGATGGTACAATGATTCCCTACACTATTCAGTGCTTTCTCACATAAACTGAAATTGAGTGTAGAATGTTATAGCAACCAGGAAATTACAAAGCGTTTTCTACATTGGCCGATTGACCCGATTTCCACAGCCACGAAATCAAAACAGCTTTCCCAACAGATACCGGCGTGATCAGTGTACTTACCCGCCAGTGTTGCGATTGGCGGTGTTAGATTCTGGGTTGAACTTAGAACATGGTTACTCAGAAGGATAGTGTCTAACAGTGAACAAGACTGGTTTTTACATCAGAAGTTATTGGTTATCTGTAGGAGTCAGATGGCTTTAGAATGTGTAGGGGAGACGGGTGGAAATCTTATAACCTAACAATGTCACTGAATGAGAGAGGGTAACGTATAACATTTACATTATGTCAGGATATGTTACTGTTAACCCTCAGGGATCTTATGGGAGGGATCCTCTGGGAGGAGAAGACACACAGTCTGGTATCAATAACCATGACAGCCTTTTATTTATTTATTTCACCTTTATTTAACCAGGTAGGCTAGTTGAGAACAAGTTCTCATTTACAACTGCGACCTGGCCAAGATAAAGCGTAGCAATTCGACACATACAACAACACAGAGTTACACATGGAATAAACAAAACATACAGTCAATAATACAGTAGAACAAAAGAAAACAAAAAGTCTATATACAGTGAGTGCAAATGAGGTAATTTATGGAAATAAATAGGCCAATTACAATATAGCAATTAAACACTGGAATGGTAGATCGGCAGAAGATGAATGTGCAGGTAGAGATACTGGGGTGCAAAGAAGCAAAATAAAAATAAATAAATAAATAAATACCAGTATGGGGATGAGGTAGGTAGATAGATGGGCTATGTACAGGTGCAGTGATCTGTAAGCGGACTACTGGAGCACGTGCTACGAGTGGGTGCTGCTATGGTGACCAGTGAGCTGAGATAAGGTGGGGCTTTACCTAGCAGAGACTTGTAGATAACCTGTAGCCAGCGGGTTTGGCGACGAGTATGAAGAGAGGGCCAACCAACGAGAGCGTACAGGTCGCAATGGTGGGTAGTGTATGGAGCTTTGGTGACAAAACGGATGGCACTGTGATAGACTGCATCCAGTTTGTTGAGTAGAGTGTTGGAGGCTATTTTATAGATGACATCACCGAAGTCGAGGATCGGTAGGATGGTCAGTTTTACGAGGGTATGTTTGGCAGCATGAGTGAAGGATGCTTTGTTGCGATATAGGAAGCCGATTCTAGATTTAATTTTGGATTGGAGATGCTTAATGTGAGTCTGGAAGGAGAGTTTACAGTCTAACCAGACACCCAGGTATTTGTAGTTGTCCACGTATTCTAAGTTTACTTGCGTTTAAGAGCAGTTGGAAGCCACGGAAGGATGTATGGCATTGAGGCTCGTCTGGAGGTTAGTTAACAGTGTCCAAGTGTCTGCATAGAGGTGGATCAAAAATCACCAGCAGCACGAGCAACATCGTTGATGTATACAGAAAAGAGAGTCGGCCCGAGAATTGAACCCTGTGGCCACCCATAGAGACTGTCAGAGGTCCGGACAACAGGCCCTCCAATTTGACAAACTGAACTCTATCAGAGAAGTAGTTGGTAAACCAGGCGAGGCAATCATTTGAGAAACCAAGGCTGTCAAGTCTGCCAATAAGAATGTTGTGATTGACAGAGTCGAAAGCCTTGGCCAGGTCGATGAATACGGCTGCACAGTAATGTCTCTTATCGATGGCGGTTATGATGTCGTTTAGAACCTTGAGTGGCTGAGGGGCACCCATGAGCAGCTCTGAAACCAGATTGCATAGCGGAGAAGGTATGGTGGGATTCGAAATGGTCAGTAATCTGTTTGTTAACTTGGCTTTTGAAGACCTTAGAAAGACAGGGTAGGATAGATATAGGTCTGTAGCAGTTTGGGTCTAGAGTGTCACCCCCTTTGAAGAGGGGGATGACCGCGGCAGCTTTCCAATCTTTGAGAATCTCAGACGATACAAAAGAGAGGTTGAACAGGCTAGTAATAGGGGTTGCAACAATTTCGGCAGATCATTTTAGAAAGAGGGTCCAGATTGTCTAGCCCGGCTGATTTGTAGGGGTCCAGATTTTGCAGCTCTTTCAGAACATCAGCTATCTGGATTTGGGTAAAGGAGAAATGGTGGGGGCTTTGGTGGGTTGCTGTGGAGGGTGCCAGGCAGTTGACCGGGGTAGGGGTAGCCATATGGAAAGCATGGCCAGCCGTAGAGAAATGCTTATTGAAATTTATCGGTGGTGAAAGTGTTTCCTAGCCTCAGAGCAATGGGTAGCTGGGAGGAGGTGCTCTTATTCTCCATGGACTTTACAGTGTTCCAGAACTTTTTTGAGTTAGTACTACAGGATGCAAATTTCTGCCTGTGTATATTTGTTCCTAACTTCCCTGAAAAGTTGCATATCATTGGGGCTATTCGATGCGAATGCAGAATGCCACAGGATGTTTTTGTGCTGGTCAAGGGCAGACAAGTCTGAAGTGAACCAAGGACTATATCTATTCCTAGTTCTACATTTTTGGAGAGGGGCACAGCCTTGAGTTGGGGAGGAGTGTCACGTTCTGACCATCGTTCGTGTGTGTTTTCCTTGTTTTAGTGTTGGTCAGGACGTGAGCTGGGTGGGCATTCTATGTTGTGTGTCTGGTTTGTCTATTTCTATGTTTGGCCTGATATGGTTCTCAATCAGAGGCAGGTGTTAGTTGTTGTCTCTGATTGGGAACCATATTTAGGTAGCCTGTTTGGTGTTGGGTTGTGTGGGTGATTGTTCCTGTGTTTGCACCAGATAGATTAGATAGATAGGAAGAGAGATAGGAAGAGAGATAGGACTGTTTAGGTTTTCACATTTCATTATTTTGTAGTTTATTCATGTATAGTTTTTTCCTTCATTAGACAAACATGAATCATCACAACGCTGCATTTTGGTCCAACTCTCCTTCACCTACAGAAAAACGTTACAAGGAGTAAGCACTATGGGGTAGAGGTCAGGTCAGATGAAGTGAGGAAGAACAGATATCACTAAGGATCTGTCTAGCAACAGGGATGCATTGGCTGTTCATTTGTGGAGGTGGAGACTCAACCTAGGAGAAAGGGTTAAATATCAGTGCTTGTGTGAAATGTCATTTGTCTGAATTACAGCTGTATCGACCATTTGGGAAGAATTAAACTTGGTTAAGCTTCTCTAGTGTCCATGAGTTATTTACTCCCAAAATTAGAACCTAACAGTGGGTAATACTGTGAAACACTATCATTCCACTATCACTGCAAAATGTTTGTTTTTTCAATCCTGTGTAGCACCTTTAAAATAAATAAAAGCGTGAAAAAAATATACAGGAACTTTCATGCTGAAACATTCATATTAAACAAAAGGTATTCGGTTAGTTGATGTTGGTATTATTTAGGATAATGTTTCATTGAGTTGTCATTCTATTTTAACATTCAATTTATCTTATTTTATATCTTTAACATACATTTTTAAAGTTATTCAATTATAAAATTACCTTATTTTCTATAGACGAACTGTTAAATAAAATTACAGAAACTTTTAAAACACCGGTAGATTGCTACTCTAATCACGACAATAATCTAAATGTATGTGTAGTGCGATTGTTTTCAATCTCAGTCAGCAGAATGAGTTTTAGCTCATAGAACCTTGATAAGATGAGTAACCGTTGATATCCACAATTAGCGGCTGGTACATCTATTGTGACCCCATCCCTGAAAGCTCATATCGCCAGGAACACAAACATTATTTCCCTTACAGCACAGAGTTTTACAATCACGTGTCTGGATGTTGTCTGTGCGGCAGGTAGCCTAGTGGTTAGATCGTTGGACAAGCAGCCGAAAGGTTGCAAAATCGAATCCCGAGCTGACAAGGTAAAAATCCATTGTTCTGCCCCTGAACAAGGCATTTAACTCACTGTTCCTAAGCTGTCATTGAAAATCAGAATTTGTTAACTGACTTGCCTAGTTAAATAAAGGTAAAATACATTTTTTTTAATCCACCTGGCAGGTGTGGCATATCAAGAATCTGGTTAAACAGCGTGATCATTACACAGGTGCACCTTGTGCCAGGGACAATGAAAGGCCACTCTAAAATGTGCATTTTTGTCACACAATTCCAGTCTCAAGATTTTAAGGAGTGTGCAATTGGCATGACGACAGCAGGAATGTCCACCAGATCTGTTGCCAGAGAATTTAAATGTTAATTTCTTTACCATAAGCTGCCTTCAACAATGTTTTAAAGAATTTGGCAGTACGTCCAACCAGCCTCCGCAGACCACGTGTAACTACACCAGCCCAGGACCTCCACATCTGGCTTCTTCATCTGCGGGATCGTCTAAGACTAGCCACCCGGATAGCTGATGAAACTGTGGAGTATTTCTGTCTGTAATAAAGCCCTTTCGTCAGGAAAAACTTATTCTGATTGGCTGGGCTTGGCTCCCCAGTGGGTGGGACTACGCCCTCCCTGGCCCACCTATGGCTGTGCCCCTGCCCAGTCATGTGAAATCCAGATTAGGACCTAATGAATTTACTTCAATTGACTGATTCCTTATATGTAACTCAGTAAAATGTTTGAAATTGCTGCATTTATATTTTTGTTCAGTATATTTGTATTATAACATCTGAAAAACATGTAAACTCAACTGTTATTAGGTCTCAATATTCACTAAACATTGTAAACTCTTTACATACAGTATATGCAGTTGAAGTCGGAAGTTTACATACACCTTAGCCAAATACATTTAAACTCACATTTTTTCACAATTCCTGACATTTATTCCTAGTAAAAATTCCGTCTTAGGTCAGTTAGGATCACCACTTTATTTTAAGAATGTGAAACATCAGAATAATAGTTGAGAATTATTTATTTCAGCTTTTATTTCTTTCATCACATTCCCAGTGGGTCAGAAGTTTACATACACTCAATTAGTATTTGGTAGCATTGCCTTTAAATTAACATGGGTCAAACGTTTCAAGCTTCCCACAATAAGTTGGGTGAATTTTGGCCCATTCCTCCTGACAGAGCTTGTGTAACTGAGTCAGGTTTGTAGGCCTCCTTCCCAAGGATGAACCAGACTTGTGGAGGTCTACAATTTTCTTTCCTGAGGTCTGGGATGATTTATTTTGATTTACTCATGATGTCAAGCAAAGAGGCACTGAGTTTGAAGGGAGGCCTTGAAATACATCCACAGGTACACCTCCAATTGACTTAAAATAGCAAAAGCTTCTAAAGCCATGACATAATTTCCTGGAATTTTCCATGCCGTTTAAAGGCACAGTCAACTTAGTGCATGTACATTAATCCACACACAAAACAGTTGACCGACATCAGTTCAGTTTATCTTTCAATCACCCACGTGGGTATCTGCTTATATAAACCAATGAGGAGATGGGATGCCTCTTCTGTCTAATGGTAAGTTCACCACTGCATCATTTATTGTGTTGAGATTCCCATTCACTACCCTAACCATCCGTTTTTTGCAAGTTCGTCATGATGTTTGACCCCCGGTCGAGGTTAGAATCCCAGTCGAGGCTACCTCCGAATGAGCTACAATACACTTCCATAGTTGGTTTGTATTTATTATGGATCCCCATTAGCTGCTGCCTTCCTAAGGTCTGGCAAAGACTTAGATTAAGGCAGTTTTTACAGTTTAAAACAATACATACACAATACACAGTGTGCCCTCAGACCCATACCACATATCTACAGTACTAAATCCATGTGTATGTATCGTGTGTGTATGCATGTGTCTGTGCCTATGTTTGTGTTGCCGTTCCATAAGGCGTTTTTTTTGTTGTCTGTTTTTGAAATCACATTTTACTGCTTGCATCAGTTACTTGATGTGGACTAGAGTTCCATGTAGTCATGGCTCTACTGTGCGCCTAGTACTGTGTGCCTCCCACAGTCTGATGAATTCATGAATGCCATTTTTATGTATCTGCATCCAGTATGATGGAAGTTAGGGGACGTTGTGTGTGAAAATGCTAACTAGCTTAGCACAAAGACTAGAAGTCTACAGGAACAGTTAGCATGCTAACACTTGATCAGAACACAAAGTGACAGATGCACAGATATTCTCCATCCTCATGGACATCAGGCTCAGTAGAATGTCATTGGTACAGTAAAGGTAACAGACTATGTCCCAAATGGCACCCTGTTCTCTACATAGCGCTGGTCAAAAGCAGTACACTATAATAGGGAATAAGGTGCAATTTGGGAGGCAAACATTGGTATACAGAGGACTATATTGACTATAGCTCAGCATTCAACACCATAGTACCCTCCAAGCTTATCACTTATCATTAAGCTTGAGGCCCTGGGTCTCAACCCCACCCTGTGCAATTGGGTCCAGGACTTCATGACGGGCTGCCCCCAGGTGGTGACAGTAGGAAACAATATCTCCACCTCACTGATCCTCAACACTGGGGGTCCACACGGGTGCGTGCTGTCAGGAAAATAACCTCTCACTCAACATCAACAAAACAAAGGAGATGATTGTGGACTTCAGGAAACAGCAGATGGAGCACCCCCCAGCCACATCAAGGAACAGCAGTGGAGAAGGTGGAAAGTTATGTTCCTCGGCGTAAAAATCACTGACAAACTCACACAGACAGTGTGGTGAAGGCGGCGCAACAGCGCTTCTTCAATCTCAGGAGGCTGAAGAAATTTGGCTTGTCACCCAAAACCCTCACAAATTTGAATCACCGCCTGCACTGCTCACAACCGCAGGACTCTCCAGAGGGTGGTGTGGTCTGCAAAACGCGTCCGGGGGCAAACTACCTGCCCTCCAGGACACCTACAACACCCGTTGTCACAGGAAGGCCAAAAAGATCATCAAGGACAACAACCACCTGAGCCACTGCCTGTTCACCTTGCTACCGTCCAGAAGGCAAGGTCAGTACAGGTGCATTAAAGCTGGGACCAAGAGACTGATAAACAACTTCTAGCTCAAGGCCATCAGACTTAAAACAGCCATCACTAGTACATTAGAGGCTGCTGCCTACATAGACTTGAAATCATTGGCCACTTTAATAATGGAACACTAGTCACTTTAATAATGTTTACATATCTTGCATTACTCATCTCATACACTGTATTTTATACTATCTATTGCATCTTAGGCTATGCCACTATCATTGCTCATCCATATATTTATATATTGTTATTCCATTCCTTGAATTTGTGTGTTTTAGGTATTTGTTGTGGAATTGTTAGATATTGCTGCATTGTCGGAACTAGAAGCACAAGCATTTTGCTACACTCGCAATAACATCTGCTAATCATGTGCATGTGACCAATAAAATTTGATTTATTTGATTTGAGGACTAGTCAGGCAATCTCTCTGGATTCCATTTTAGGCTGTAATACATCTTACATCACTCGTAAAATCTTAGACGCATTGGCTAGATTCACATGGTCAACAAACCCTACTTCCCTACTTAATTTGCATTATTGCTCCAAGGCATAGATACTACTGTTGAAATGCTTATTGGACTAAGTAAAACTAGTTGTGTTACTACAATGAAAACATAACATGATACATTTCCTTTACTGCCACTGTGCCCGTCATAGCTACAAGTAGTCCATTTCCGCCATCTCCAGATACTTTGTGATGTAGTCCAATATGATCTTCTCATTGGCTGCATCTTTTAAATAAAAGTGAGCTCCAGGTAGCATTTGCACTGTAAAATCTCCAGATGATATGTCTTTCCATGCTGTTAAATGAGAAAAGGGAAAGGCACATACCACATTTACAGTTGTGATGGAAACAGATCACAATTCGGTTTCAGCAACTAAAGTTCTAAAGCAACTTCAGAGTTCTCTGAAGACCTTACACAAACAGCCAGGAACCTACAGCTGAACTGTGCTCATCACTTAGGACTATTAATGGCCATTTTTTGTGTGTTAATCACAGGGTGTTACAGCAGTGTAACTTATGGAGAGAATCGCTAGACATCACATGGAAAGCAGACATGCACGAGACATCAGAGCGCTGACCTTGTAAGTCATGAGGCATGTCCTGCTTTCCATCGAAGCATGTGACTGGGCATGAGAGGAGAGGACTCTCTGGCCTGTCACACCTGGAACACAAGAACAATCTTGATTACATATTTATACAAAAGCAGCTCAAACATAGACCATGTCAGAATTAAAGAGCGACTGCCTTTAAAGAGCAACGAATCCCTTTGAAAACGGGCTGTGTAGCATCGATTAAAGTCAAAAACAGTTATTTTTGTTATAAAGTCAGTCTCATCTAAAATGGAGTTTGGAACATCCGTGTGCCACAATGAGTAAATTGGGGGAAAAACATGAATCAACCGCGGAACCGGTCAGGAAACACACCTCAGACTGAAATCTTCTTTTTCTAATGAGAAACAGAAAAACACCTGCCAATCGGCGTGTTCAGATAGTCTTTAACTCCATAGCCATTGCATTATACAGGGCATTATAGGGAAATAATGCATGCTCTAGAATGCCCTTCTAGACAATCAGAATTGAGTATTCAACAATGCCATGGTATAAGGGGTAATAAATGTGTTGCTAATTAACATTTACAGGCCTGAGGTGCTAATAGAATGTGCATCCCAATAATATCCACCATATTTCTTATACCAGCAATTTCCTTTCAAATTAGTGAAAGTGCACACTTTGGGAGGAAAGAGAGAATTGTGACAAAGCTAGAGACGCCCACCTGTAGTTCTCCACCACGTGGAGGTCGGCTTTCAGCGCAGGTAGGAAGAGCTTTACAACCTCAGGATTGGCCAGTAACTCGGGGGGAGTCCCACCAATCCTGGTCATCCACTGGAGGAACTCCTCGTCTGATAAATCACTTCTCTTTGGGGCTTGGATACGCATCTCAGACTAGAAAGCAAGGAAAAACTAAAGGATGTCTGCTTTAGGTCAGTAAATTAACTGATAGCATTTCAAAAGGTATGAGAAATGCCCATATGGTTACATGTCATACAAATGTTGTAGTAAAGTTATATTGTATAAATGCTGTTCCGTTGTTACATGATTGCTATTATAGTACTCACGTAGGGTGCAGAGGCACCAGACAGGAAGATGTGAATTGGTTCCAACTTGTGGACTCTTTTCAAAGTATCTGCTATAGCAAAGCTGGTCATGGCGCCAAAGCTGTGACAGTGCAGAATAGCGATAAAAGATCATCACAATTCTGACAACTTTGGATCAATAAAATGTAGCTTCAGATAAGGACCATGATGACTATAGATCAAACAGTTCCCTCAGTAATTAAGTGTGCCATCAAACTGTACTCGTGACAACCCGATTTGGTTCTGGGTGACGAGATTCATACCTAAGTGGCACTGATGATATTTTTCTACTTGTACCTGTGGCCAAAGAGGGCAAACGGTTTCTCCTTGAGCACCGGCAGTAGCACATTGATGACCTCATCTACAATCTGCTCCATGCTTTGAAAGAAGGGCTCTTTGGCTCGAGCCTCCCGGCCAGGAAGTTTAACAGCATACACTAGCAAAGAACAAAGTGGGAGATAGAAACATTGGGTCTCCTTTCCCTTCACTAAACCTACAGCTCATGAATCATGATGCAATTTCAATTGACCAATCCTATTTTTATAATATAAATTAGAGCCTGACCGATATGGGTTTCTTGGGTCCGATACTGATTTTAGGGAGGAAAAAGTCACTGATTATCGATATTGTTTTTTTTTTAGAGGTGGTAAAATAATAAATAAAATAAAATAAAATTAACTACAAACTGTGCTCCAAAGGATTAACAGATACTCTAAAGGATCATTTCTTAACTAAATATTAAAATTATGTGGTTTACATCAAAAAGCTACTAAATCCTCTATAAATACAAAACACTTGTTCCGTTTACCTTCTTAGGTTGAACTTAAAAATATTTGTCCATCTATAGCAGGGGATAAAAATGCAGAATTGTTTTGTTGCTGAAGCACCACAAGCAAACTATTAAACAAGGGATGAATGATTCACACTGTCTCCATAAACAGCGAGTAGCAGCAGTGTACAAAAGGGAGGGGGGGGTCAATGTAAATTGTCCGGTGGCGATCTTATAAATTGTTCAGCAGTCTTATGGCTTGGGGGTAGAAGCTGTTGAGGAGAACTTTTGGTCCTAGACTTGGTGCTCCAGTACCGCTTGCCGTGTGGTAGCAGAGAAAACAGTCTATGACTTGGGTGACTGGAGTCTGACAATTTTATGGGCTTTCCTCTGACACAGCCTATTGTATAGGTCCTGGATGGCAGGAAGCTTGGCCCCAGTGATGTACTGGGCCGTTCGCACTACCCTCTGTAGTGCCTTACGGTAAGCTGCTGAGCAGTTGCCATACCAGACAGTGATGCAACCGGTCAAGATGCTCTTGGTGGTGCAGCTGTAGAACCTTTTGAGGATCTGGTGACCCATGCCAAATATTTTCAGTCTCCTGAGGGGGGAAAGGTTTTGTTGTTTTGGTATGTTTGAATGGCACAAACACAACCCATGTCGCTATTGTCTCAAGGTTTAAAAATCCATCTTTAAAAACGGTCTCTCCCCCTTTATCTACACTGATTGAAGAGGATTCAACAAGTGACATCAATAAAGGATCATAGCTTTCACCTGTTCAGCCCATGTCATGGAAAGAGCAGGTGTCAATGTTTTGTACACTCAGTGTATATTTCAACTGCAAATGGCATACGCTGATGACTGAAAACGTTAATGCAAGAAAATCCTTGCCGCAATGGTTTTAGTCATACACCTAATTCAGCTATCTCATCATGAATGCAAGCACATGACCCGAATGATAGATTGGCGCCAACTATCTTGCTTTTTGCAGTTTGTGGAAAACTAACTAAATAAGCCCACACAGTAAGTGCTATTTTTGTATCAAGGAGTGTTCACTTTGGCGTCAGTCCGGTGTCCGCACATAAGTAGCACAGAGATTGCTAGCTAGGTTAACACACATACATACACACACATATACACACACACACACATGCCATGCCAACACAGCCATCTCCATAAACAAACATTGGCAGTAGAATGAGCACAGTGACATTCAACGTGGCACCATCATAGGATGCAACCTTTCCAACACAAGTCATTCGTCACATTTCTGCCCTGCTAGAGTTGCCCCGATCAACTGTGCTGTTGTGAAGTGGAAACGTCTAGGAGCAACAACGGCTCAGCCGCAAAGTGGTAGGCCACCCAATCTCACAGAACGGGACGCCAAGTGCTGAAGCGAGTAAAAATAGTCTGTCCTCAGGTACAACACTCACTACCGAGTTCCAAACTCCTTCTGGAAGCAACGCCAGCACAATAACTGTTTGTCGGCAGCTTCATTAAATGGGTTTCCACAGCCGAGCAGCCACACAAGCCTAAGATCACCATGCGCAATGCCAAGCGTTGGCTGGGGTAGTTTAAAGTTCGCTGCCATTGGACTCTGGAGCAGTGGAAACGCATTCTCTGGAGTGATAAATCACACTTCACCATCTGGCAGTCCGACGGACAAATCTGGGTTTGGCAGATGCCAGGAGGACGCCATCTGCCCCAATGCATAGTGCCAATTGTAAAGTTTGGTGGAGGAGGAATAATGGTCATGGGATGTGTTTTTATGGTTCAGGCTTGGGCCCTTAGTTCCAGTGAACTAAAATCTTAACACTACAGCATACAATGACATTCTAGACGATTCTGTGCTTCCAACTTTGTGGCAACAGTTTAGGGAAGGCCCTTTCCTTTTTCAGCATGAAAATGCCCCTGTGCACAAAGCAAGTCCATACAGAAATGGTTTGTCAAGATCAGTGTGGAAGAACTTGACTGACTTGCACAGAGCACTGACCTGAACCCAATCGAACACCTTTGGAATGAATTGGACCGCCGACTGCGAGCCAGGCCTAATTGCCCAACATCAGTCCTTGACCTCACTAATGCTTGTGGCTGAATGGAAGCAAGTCTCCGCAGCAATGTTCCAACATCTAGTCTAAAGTCTTCCCAGAAGAGTGGAGGCTGTTATAAGCAGCAATGTTCCAACATCTAGTCTAAAGCCTTCCCAGAAGAGTGGAGTCTGTTATACAGCAAAGGTGGGCCCAACTCCATATTAATGCCCATGATTTTGGAATGAGATGTTCGACAAGCAGGTGTCCACACAGACTACATGCCCAAAAGTATCTTGCCGGCTAGATAGAGCCTAACTACATAGCTGTCTAGCTAGCCAGCTAACGTTAACTAAGTGAGAATGGGATGAGGACAGGGCTGTTTGCTTGGTGAAGTGTACTTTGATTATTTACTTATTCAAATATGCCATCACTAGATGTGGCAAGCTACTCACCGTCAAACCACCATGCCTACGCTCTCTTGACTTAGGGGTGAATGTTGTTCAATGAGCATCTCGTAGAATGCCATCTTTAGGCAACCATTGAAAAATTCTAAAAATGACAGCAAATAAGACATACTGTATTTGTTAATTCTATGTATATAATATTGCAGGTTTATAAGCGGAATAAAGACTGACACATATTTCTGTGAAAGATGAAAGAGAAGAAAGATAAGATAATTGGCCGATAATATTGGTCAACCGATTTATCGGTCGGGCTCTAAAAATAATAGTACCTTATGTAAAGCGCCTTTGGGTCTTTGAAAATGGCTATGTAAATCCAATGTATTATTATCATCATCATTACCTTCAATGGAGGTGAGGATTTTCCCCCAGCGTGCATAGTGTATGGAGCCTCCACCTGCCCATGGGAAGCATATCAGCCTGGCCACGGCATCAGGTCTCTTACTGAAGCAGTTGATCACCTTGTCCATTCTACTGTACTTGACAAGAGAAATTAAAATAAGGATTAGGCCTATGTATAATGCGGTAAAATTGATGATATTTGCTAAGGCCAGCATCCTGGAGTCACCTCCTCACTGTTGACCTTGAGACTGGTGTTTTGCTGGTACTATTTAATGTCACGGGTGCACCTCAGCCACGCTCAAGGTACTGAACGATTTCATAACCGCCATCGATAAAAGACAGTATTGTGCAGTCGTCTTCATCGACCTGGCCAAGGCTTTCGACTCTGTCAATCACCATATTCTTATCGGGAGACTCAGTAGCCTCGGTTTTTCTAATGACTGCCTTGCCTGGTTCACCAACTACTTTGCAGACAGAGTTCAGCGTGTCAAATCGGAGGGCATGTTGTCCGGTCCTCTGGCAGTCTCTATGGGGGTACCACAGGGTTAAATTCTCAGGCCGACTTTTTTCTCTGTATAAATCAATAATGTTGCTCTTGCTGCGGCCGATTCCCTGATCCACCTCTACGCAGACGACACCATTCTATATACTTCTGGCCCTTCCTTGGAAACTGTGCTATCTAACCTCCAAACGAGCTTCAACGCCATACAACACTCCTTCCGTGGCCTCCAACTGCTCTTAAACGCTAGTAAAACCAAATGCATGCTTTTCAACTGCCTGCACCCGCACGCCCGACTAGCATCACCACCCTGGATGGTTCCGACCTAGAATATGTGGACATCTATAAGTACCTAGTTGTCTGGCTAGACTGTAAACTCTCCTTCCAGACTCAAATCAAACATCTCCAATCTAAAATCAAATCTATTCGGCTTTATATTCCACAACAAAGCCTCCTTCACTTACGCCGCCAAACTTACCCTAGTAAAACTGACTATCCTACCGATCCTCGACTTCGGCGATGTCATCTACAAAATAGCTTCCAATACTCTACTCAGCAAACTGGATGCAATTTATCACAGTGCCATCCGTTTTGTTACTAAAGCACCTTATACCACCCACCACTGCGACCTGTATGCTCTAGTCGGCTGGCCCTCTCTACATATTAGTCGCCAGACCCACTGGCTCCAGGTCATCTACAAGTCCATGCTAGGTAAAGCTCCGCCTTATCTCACTTCACTGGTCACGATGGCAACACCCACCCGTAGCACGCGCTCCAGCAGGTGTATCTCCCTGATCATCCCTAAAGCCAAAACCTAATTTGGCCGCCTTTCCTTCCAGTTCTCTGCTGCCTGTGACTGGAACGAATTGCAAAAATCGCTGAAGTTGGAGACTTATCTTCCTCACCAACTTTAAACATCTGCTATCTGAGCAGCTAACCGATCGCTGAAGCTGTACATAGTCCATCAGTAAATAGCCCACCCAATTTACCTACCTCATCCCCATACTGTTCTTATTTATTTACTTTTCTGCTCTTTTGTACACCAGTATCTCTAACTGCACATGACCATCTGATAATTTATCACTCCAGTGTTAATCTGCTGAATTGTAATTATTCACCTACCTCCTCATGCCTTTTGCACACAATGTATATAGACTATTTTTTCTACTGTGTTATTGACTTGTTTATTGTTTACTCCATGTGTAACTCTGTGTTGTTGTCTGTTCACACTGCTATGCTTTATCTTGGCCAGGTCGCAGTTATAAATGAGAACTTGTTCTCAACTAGTCTACCTGGTTAAATAAAGGTGAAATAAATAAAAAAAGCTGCCAGTTGAGGACTTGTGAGGCGTCTGGTTGGTTTCTGATTGCCCAATGTCAAACAAACTAAAACGCCTAAACAAAACCATGTGTTCATGCAAGTAATTTGTTTATTGGAGAAAAATGCTCATATTTAATCCATTATTGATTATCAAGAAGCATAACTTCTCTCAAACTTCATATCACTTTCGTCTTCCAACAACATGCAGGAGAAAACAACGCAATAGCCTCTCGCTCTAACCGCGCCGTGAATAGGGTAATCAGCATGCTCTCATAAATGCGCTAACTACTCACATAATGTTTCAGACATATCAAGTTATGGTAAACTACTGAGTGAGTATCATCGACTGTTCGCAGTCAAACAACCAATAATACTGCGTGCCTCGGGTTATTTTCCTGTTTTTGGTCCAGACTGGCACCACGTCACGAATGGAATCGGACCGAGCACCCTTTTTTGAGCGAACCACGGTGCGTTGTTAGTGCGCTCCCGTGTGCTGATAGTGTTCACACCCGTTCAAACGAACCGAAATAAGGGCGAATATGTGCCAGAGATCGTAAAAGACGCTCGAAACCAATTTGGTGCGAAAGCACTCTTACTTTCCTGTGTATCATAATGGAACAAACTGACGACTACCAAAAAGCTAACTTTTTTTATACCAGGTGCAATATATAGGTTTATAAGCTACCGCAAACGAACCATGTTTGTTTGGATTTTGGTCACATTACTGCCAGATCCAGTTCTTATACTTAATGTAGCTTACTAAATCTCACGTCACTGAAGAATTTCTAAGCGTTAACTAGTATGTCATACTGTAAATACCTGTTAAATAGTCGTGGCACCTCACATTTTTTTCAAAGCTTCCTGGTTCTTCTCCTCCTTTCCTTCTTTTTCTTCTTCTTCTTAGCGAATTGGCTGGCAGATCGCATCCAACTTTTAGATGCATACACTGCCACCTACTGTGCTGGTGTGTGAGGCCATTCACGGCCTACCGACATTAAATTCTTAATAAGGTAATACAAAATTGGAAAAATGAAAATTGCCCTGCCAACTATTAGCCCTATCTCTCTATAAAAAAACACCAACCCATTCCACTATTTAACCCTATCTAGTCCTATTCCAGAACCAATGGAGGCTGCTGAAGGGAGGGCAACTCATAATAATGGCTGGAACGGTGCAAATGTAATGGCATCAATCACATGGAAACTATGTGTTTTATGTATTTGATACCATTCCACCTATTGCACTCCAGTCATTAACACAAGCCTGTCTTCCCCAATTAAGGTGGCAGAACACTACCACTCAACACCCCCTGCAGCTGTTCTGCAGCAAATCCTTACAATCCCAAGTATTTCTCTGCCTCTGCCTCTTATAAATAAAGGATCACTGACAACTTTTTTCTTTCGCGAAGTGTAATTCTCTTTCAGGCCATTCGGTTCGACATCTCACCTCTTTTGCGGGTCATTGGTTGAGGCCTTATTCAATCATGCCTAACAGGCCAATCAGCGCTTTGTGGGTGTAGGAGAGAACGGGTATGTTTATCCCATTTTTCCCATATCCCATTTATCCCATTTTTACAATCAGCATCACTCCATCAAGGGAAATATACTATTCTTTCTAACAAAGATATGTAAGGGATAAATGCCAACGTTCTGTACATTAGACGTTCTGTACATTAGACGTTCTGATATACATTAATGTACAGAACGGAAGCGTTTATCCCGCTTATACCACAGTTGCCCCCAAAAAATATTAAAGCACACATTTACCGGTATTAAAACTTATTTTTTGGGCCTCCTTAGTGGCGTAGCGGTCAGTACAGACCCGGGTTTCATTGTCCCATTGCACTTTCTGAACGATTCCTCCAAAACATTGGTGCGGCTGGCTTCCTGTTAAGCTGGCGGGTGTTAAGGAGTGCGTTTAAGCGGGTCATGTTTCGGAGGACACATGAATCCACCTTCACCTCTCCCAAGCCCGTTGGGGAGTTGCAGCGATGAGACAAGATCAAATCTTATTTTTTGTTGATATTTTCATACTTTTTATAAGCAAATTAATACTTACTCATCTATTGATTGCTAGAGACGCGACCCAGTCGTTCATTAGATTAGTTTGATATTTACAAACATGACCCAGTCGTTAGTTCTTTATGTTCCGTTGCCATGCTCAGTGGCAAAGTTCTTATCCCTTGCTTGCAGCTAGCTAGCCAACTAGCTACAGCTACCAGAGTATGGGAGTGGAGCATGCCCAATTTGACTGGAGTCTGGAGAGAGTTTCGCAAAGGCTGAAGCATCGGCCTTCTAGCCCGCTCCAATTTCACTTAATTAGCTCTGGGCATGCCCGGCCCAGCATGCATTTGTAGGCTACTTGTGTGCTGCTATAGCACCTTGCTTTAGGTACTGTCATGGAGTTCGCTAAATATTTTCATAAAGAAACTGATAAAACACTCAGGTGCAAAATCAAGGTGACTTACAATGATGAGGACCAAGAGCAAGATAGGGAGTGTGGTGAGGGAGTGTTGTGATGTAACTTTAGGCGCTGCTGCGCCTTCTTCACCACGCTGTCTGTGTGGGTGGACCATTTCAGTTTGTCCGTGATGTGTACGCTGAGAAACTTAGAACTTTCCACCTTCTTCACTACTGTCCCGTCGATGTGGATAGGGGGCTGCTCCCTCTGCTGTTTCCTGAAGTCCACAATCAGCTCCTTTGTTTTGTTGACATTGAGTGTGAGGTTATTTTCCTGACACCACTCTCCATGGGCCCTTATCTCCTCCCTGTAGGCTGTCTCGTCGTTGTTGGTAATCAAGCCTACCACTGTAGAGTCGTCTGCAAACTTGATGATTGAGTTGGAGGCGTGCATGGCCACGCAGCCGTGGGTGAACAGGGAGTACAGGAGAGGGCTGAGAAAGCACCCTTGTGGGGCCCCAGTGTTGAGGATCAACGGGTTTCCTACTTTCACCACCTAGGGGTGGCCCGTCAGGAAGGCCAGGACCCAGTTGCACAGGGCGGGGTCGAGACCCAGGGTCTTGAGCTTAATGACGAGTTTGGAGGGTACTATGGTGTTAAATGCTGAGCTGTAGTCGATGAACAGCATTATTACATAGGTATTCCTCTTGGCCAGATGGGTTAGGGCAGTGTGCAGAGTGATTGTGATTGCATCGTCTGTGGACATATTGGGGCGGTAAGCAAATTGAAGTGGGTCTAGGGTGTCAGGTAGAGTGGGAGTGATATGATCCTTGACTAGTCTCTCAAAGCACTTCATGATGACGGAAGTGAGTGCCACGGGGCAATAGTCGTTTAGCTCAGTTAACTTAGCTTTCTTGGGAACAGACCATGTACCACGAATATACATTTATTTTTACTCTAATATCCAGGCACGGCAGGCCTTATTGCTTTAATATTTCAGGATGTTGTGCATCCCTGGAGATTATCAGAATTCATGTAAACATTACAGTTTTGAAAACAGGGCTTTTCCTCAAAAAAAGGTGGTCTCTTGGCACAACTTATGGGGTAAATTGAGCCGCAGGACAGAGTTAGTTAAGCCTCAGACACATTTCTCTGCTGAATTAAATATTACCCCTACCGTTTTAAAACCTTGTCTATCTTTTTTCCCCAAGCACAATCAACACAATTACAATCGCTTTTTGTCTTTTAGTAATATTAAGCATCTTTTAACTCAGGCTTAACACCTAACAAACACTTTGTACATTTTTTTTATAACATAGGCCCTGTTACCTCATATCCCAGCGATAATGCCCTGCATTACGCCTGGGAAGAAAACACTTTTGCTCAACTTACCATTGGCTCAACAATTTGCTCAACTCACCCCAAGGCAAACATTTTGACTATATTAGCCCACACAGCTACAAGGATGCCCTTTCATGCTAGGTTTGGGACCTCATATTGAAGCTTATAGACCCTAACTGATTTATAGAACAATACTTAAAATTATCTAATTTTGCTTAGATACAAACCTCATGAAACCTCTAACACAATAAATTAATTTGACTTGGTAAAATCGTTTTTTTTGGACTCAACTTGCTTACTACTTTTTCCATGTGGTTTCTTCCTTCACAGACTCCATTAAATGATGACCTCTTCCTAAATATTTGGTAAAATTATTCATTTTGTGTATGGTTTCTTAGAAACAAGGGTGGCTCAACTTATCCCTTTGGCTCAACCTACCCCACTCTCCCCTTCGCCCTGCAATATCTCTCTCATCATCACTCAATACCTAGGTTTACCTCCACTGTATTCACATCCTACCATACCTTTGTCTGTACATTATACCTTGAAGATATTTTATCGCCCCCAGAAACCTCCTTTTACTCTCTGTTCCAGACATTCTAGACGACCAATTCTTATTGCTTTTAGCCGTATCGTTATCCTACTCCTCTTCTGTTCCTCTGGTGATGTGGAGGTCAATCCAGGCCCTGCAGTGCCAAGCTCCACTCCTATTCCCCAGGCGCTCTCTTTTGATGACTTCTGTAACCGAAATAGCCTTGGTTTCATGCATGTTAACATTAGAAGCCTCCTCCCTAAGTTTGTTTTATTCACTGCTTTAGCACACTCTGCCAACCCGGATGTTCTAGCTGTGTCTGAATCCTGGCTTAGGAAGACCACCAAAAATTCTGAAATTTTCATCCCAAACTACAACATTTTCAGACAAGATTGAACTGCCAAAGGGGGCGGTGTTGCAATATACTGCAAAGATAGCCTGCAGAGTTCTGTCCTACTATCCAGGTCTGTACCCAATCAATTTGAACTTCTACTTTTAAAAATCCACCTCTCTAAAAACAAGTCTCTCACCGTTGCCACCTGCTATAGACCACCCTCTGCCCCCAGCTGTGCTCTGGACACCATATGTGAACTGGGTCAGCGGTCAAACGACCTCCACTCATCACTGTCAAAACAGGCCAGCAAAGCTTGCCCTGGCAATTGCGGGCATTACATGTCCCAGTCTGGTAATTGTGCGGCTCTGTGCTACTTGTCTCGGCGTAGACCACGCTTTGGAGGCTCTCTTTGACCCCGCTAGCTGTGCGCATAGCGCTAAGCTGGGCCTTGGTGTCATTAAACATTACTTGGAAAGCACTGCTCAGGCCTAGCTCTTGATCGAGGATGATTCCGTTGAGAACAAGATCCCAGATGAGGGAGAGGCTATACAGTCTTCCCCTCAGTTTGAGCTCTTGACAAATTCAGAGGTCATCCATCTTTCCCAGGGGGCAAACCTTTCTGAAGAATCCAGAAGTGAGGACGATGGCATTTCTCTTGCAGCATCAGGCAGTGCCCCTTTTGACCGGGAAGGGAATAACGCCTAGGGTTGCAAAATTCTGTGAACTTTCAATACATTTCGGTAAACCTCCAACCGGGATTTTGGGAAAAACAGGGAATTTATTTACAACCCTAATTACGCCCCTGAAAAATAATGTCTGCTAAGCTTGTGCTGCCCAGGCAAACTGAAGAGTTGAGTTGAGTCAATAATTAATCTCTCCTTCTTCGAGGCACTGCCGAAGTCAGGTATCATACGCCTACAAGACTAGGATGGGTGCAATCACCTCTCAGTGTAATTCCACATCCGTCCAACAATGTGTATCAGACTGTTTGTCGTTGGATGAGTTTTCCTGGGCAGAGCCATTTAAGTCACTTTCTCTGGTGACTGGCTACCCACACTTGAATAGTGTATTCCTCCTCCCGTAGAGTCTTCCCTGGCTAAACATCTCGACCCATCTCGACCCAAGGCAGGGACTTTGGGAGCCAGCTGAGCTCCTCTGACCTTGATGACCAGTCTCCTCAGGAGTCCTGTGTCAGGTCACACAAGAGCCCCCCGCCTCAAGACTCATAAGTCCCCATTGGGACGGGTAAACACCACTGTTCCCCCAGTTCAGGCCTCGAATAAACAGTCCCATCACATTCAGGCCCTTGGGCTGAGGGTGATGGTTCAGAATGTTACCATTCAAAACAATCAACCTCTCAAGGGCTACCTTGTCCAGCCACCAGGCCTGGCAAGTTCATTGTCCCTTTCACAGGGATACTCTGGGAGGAGAAGAGACACAGTCTGGTCCCAGGCACCATGACAGCCGTGAGTTGGGGAGGAGTGAGCACTGTGGGGTAGAGGTCAGGTCAGATAAAGTGAGGAAGAACAGATATCACTAAGGTTCTGTCTAACAACAGAGATGCATTGGCTGTTCAGATGTGCAGGAGGAGACTCAGGAGGAAGGGTTAAATATCAGGGCATGTGTGAAATGTCATTGTCTAATGCAGCTGTATTGATCCTCTGGGAATAATTAAACTTGGTTAAGCTTTTATAATGTCCGTTGAGTTTTTTACTCTGAGAATTAGAACCTAACAGCCTCTTAATAATTGCTTAATGGTAAACCTAGACACATGCATCTTATAGTATTTTGTGTGGTGACGCAAGGCTTGCAACCTTGGCTATACCTACAGAATATTATTATTCTTTTTTTATGTCTCTGCCATCATTTCCTATGACCGAAAACAGCTTCTGGACATCAGAACAGTGATCACTGACCTCAATTTGGATGAACATTTCTACTCCAATGAGTCAGCAGCTCTGGACATTCTGCTTACTCCGGACCAGGCCCTAATCCCTGGAAATGGTGGGGAAAGAGAGACCACCATTGCCCAATGTTCTGTTGGTGAATGTGTAGCCACTGGAGAACAAACTGGATGAGCTCCATTCAAGACTATCCTATCAATAGGACCGGAAAAACTGTTATATCCTATGTTTCATAGTCGTGGCTGAATAAGAACATGAATAAACATCTCGCTGGTTTTTCTATGCATTGTCAAGACTGAACAGCAGGGTCTCTTTTTTAACAGCTGCTGCGTGATCTCTAATGTTAAGGAAGCCTCAAGTTTTTGGTCGCTTGAGTTAGAATACCTCATGATAAGCTGCAGACCATACTATTTACCCAGTGCCTTCAGAAAGTATTCATAGCCTTTGACTTATTCCACATTGTGTTGTGTTCCAGCCTGAATTCAAAATGGATAAAAAAATCTATAATGATTCTCACCCACACACAATACCCCATAGTGACGACGTGATAACATGTTTTTGCACATTTATTGAAAATGAAATACAGAAATATCTCATTTAAATAAGTATTCCCACCCCTGAGGCAATACATGTTAGATTCACCTTTGACAGTGATTACAAATGTGAGACGTTCTGGGTAAGTCTCTAAGAGCTTTGCACACCTGGATTGTACAGCATTTGCACATTATTCTTTTAAAAATTCTTCAAGCTCTGTCATTGCTATACAGCAATGTTCAAGTCTTGCCATAGATTTTCAAGCCGATTTAAGCCAAAACTGTAATTAGGCCACTCAGGAACATTCAATGTCATCTTGGTAAGCAATTCCAGTGTAGATTTGGCCTTGTGTTTTTGTTTTTTGTCCTGCTGAAAGTTGAATTTGTCTCCCAGTATCTGTTGGAAAGAAGACTGAATCAGGTTTTCCTCTTGGATTTTGCCTGTGCTTATCTCTATTCTGTTTATTTGTATCCTAAAAAAAGTCACTAGTCCTTGCCGATGACAAGCATAGCCATAACATCAAGCAGCCACCACCATGCTTGAAAATATGAAGAGGGATGGGTTTTGTTGGATTTGCCACAAACATAATGCCTTGTATTCAGTACATAAATGTAATTCTTGCCACCTTTTTTGTAGTTTTACTTTAGTTCCTTATTGCGAACAGGATGCATGTTTTGGAATATTTTTAGTCTGTACAAGCTTCCTTCTTTTCACTCTGTCATTTAGGTTAGTATTGTGGAGTAACTACAATGTTGATGATCCATGCTCAATTTTATCATGTCACAACCATTACACTCTGTAACTGTTTTAAAGTCACCATTGGCCTCATGGTGAAATTCCCGAGGGGTTTCCTTCCTCTCCGGCAAGGACGCCGGTATCTTTGTAGTGACTGGGTGTATTGATACACCATCCAAAGTGTAATTAATAACTTCACCATGCTCAAAGGGATATTCAATGTTTGCTTTTAGCATTTTTACCCATCTACCAATAAGTGCCATATTACAACCTGTGTTGTGATACTTTCGTTGTTTGTTCTGTAACCTGTTAATTCATATGCCTTGCGACCGTGATAGGCCTAAAGGCAGAGACAATAATAAGACACAGTGGCAGAATAGATTCAACCACACCTTTGTTTTATTACAAAACCAGATAGCAACCTCTGTCCAGTAAAGTCCACAAAGCATATTGCATGCACAGTTACAGACAATTACATGACCTACAGCATGGTGTCACGACTCCTACCGAAGGTGGCACCCCTTCCGGTTCGGGTGGCACGCTGAGGTCGTCATCACAGGCCTACTAGCTGCCACTGATCTTTTCTCCCCTTTCTGTTTATTGGTTTCACCTGTTATAGGCTGGTTAGTCGGGCTTTATTTACCGGTAGGCCCACCTGCTCTTTGTGCGGGATTGTTTTTGTTGTAACTTGTGTGCACGTCTGTGGGTTACGTGTTTCCCATTTTCGTGAGGTTTTGCTGGACAGTTTAAGTCCCCATGTTTGGGGCATTTGTTTTGTTGTGCGCCCTGTGTTTTCGTGGGGTTGGTTTAAGTCCACCCTTGTGTGCATTAAAAAGTCGCAAAGAAAACAGGAGTTGCTTACACTATTCCAGCACCATTTATTTAAACTTCCACATCATCAAATCACCTCCGCTTAGTCTAATACAGTTAGACAACTAAAAGATACCAAAAACGAATTTAGTCCAATCAATGTCAGCTAAATATGATGTGGCTGTCCATGGTTCTGATTTCTGTGTGCGTGTGTGTGTGCATGCGTGTCCGTGCAAGTAGCAAAACATGTTGACTCACACTACTTGTAGAGAACCACCAATGCCATCCTCCTCTATTTCATGTTGACGAAATGGTCTATGATTCTGTCATACTGTACACCTTTTATTTTTTGTTGTCCTAGGCTACCTGGTTAAAATGCTTGCTCGCTAGCCTAATTTCCATTCATGGGCAACATTAGCTAGTTAACATTAGCCTTCTACATCTAGCTACATATTGAACTTATATCCTCTCAGGCCAGGGACACAACAATCTATTAATTAATGGTTGGATCATAATCGCTGTTACAATCATTGGCCAGTACGGAGAATTAAGTAAAACCACAAGTCCATCACTATCTCCATCCATGGCCAATTTAGGAAAGGGACAGTTTTAGCTAGCTGGCTAGCTAATCACTGGAGGACAACAACACAACGAGATGCAACAATTCAAGTTTTTATGTCAATGACGCATGCTCTCAATGGGATTTGATAGGAGTGACGCCAAAATCTAAGCTGCATCCCTTGACACTTTTTTTTGGTGCACTAGGACCATCCACAGTTGAGCTCTCTCAGTTCAACGTTGATTGGATAATTTCTTATACATTTTTTGTCAAGGGAGGCCAGATGCTTGCTGGCTTCCCTTGCCTTCAATGCTAAGGGCAGCAACAATGTCATACTCATTTGGACCAGAAAGCATCAGATAGATGGCCTACACGTAGAGACAGAGGGGCACTGTTTCGCTCGCTCAGATGCTTTCTCCTGGGAGGTACATTCAGCCTCTTGCAAATTGAAGGGAAATTATGAAACGGAGAGACAAAATACATTTTATTTGATTTAAAAAAAAAATATTGGTAATTTTTTGGGGGAAGCCTGGCTCCCCTTGGCATCCATGAATACACACCACTGCTCCTTTGCGAGGCATTGGAAAACATCTCTGGTCTTTGTGGTTGAATCTGTGATTGAAATTCGCAACTGAGGCACCTTACAGATAATTGTATGCGTGGGGTAGAGATGAGGCAGTCATTCAAAAATCATGTTAAACACTGTTATTGCACACAGAGTGAGTCCATGCAACATTATGTGCCTTGTTAAAAATTTCTTAGAGATCAAATCCCTTTAGCGGGATCGATTTGACAACATCCGGTGAAATTGCAGAGCGCCAAATTCAAATTCAATTACTATAAATATTAAACTTTCATGAAATCACAAGGGTAATACATCAAAATAAAGCTTAACTTCTTGTTAATCCAGCCGCTGTGTGAGATTTCAAAAAGGCTTTACATCGAAAGCAAACCATGCGATTATCTGAGGACAGATTTCAACCAGGCAGGTATGCGACAAAAGTCAGAAATAGCGATATAATATATGCCTTACCTTTGAAGATCTTCTTCTGTTGGCATTCCAAAATGTCCCAGAAACATCACAAATGGTCCTTTTGTTTGATAATGTCCTTTTTTATTTGGTGCGTTTGATTTCAGAAATACACCGGTTTAACTCGCCCAACATGCCAAATCAGTTCTGCTATACACACAGACATTATTCAAACAGTTTTAGAAACTTCAGAGTGTTTTCTATCCAATATTACCAATATGCATATATGCATAAGCTAGCTTCTGGGCCTGAGTAGCATGTAGTTTACTTTGGGCACGCTTTTCATTCAGACGTGAAAATAGTGCCCCCTATTTTTTTTTCTTTCTCACCTTTATTTAACCAGGTAGGCTAGTTGAGAACAAGTTCTCATTTGGAACTGCGACCTGGCCAAGATAAAGCGTAGCAATTCGACACATACAAAAGCTGAGTTACACATGGAATAAACAAAACATACAGTCAATAATACAGTAGAACAAAAGAAAACAAAAAGTCTATATAGGGGGCGCTCTTTTAATTTTTGGATGAAAAACGTTCCCGTTTTAAACAAGATATTTTGTCACGAAAAGATGCTCGACTATGCATATAATTGACAGCTTTGGAAAGAAAACACTCTGACGTTTCCAAAACTGCAAAGATATTGTCTGTGAGTGCCACAGAACTGATGTTACAGAAAAAACCCAGATAAAAATACAATCAGGAAGTACCGCATTTTTTGAAACCGCCTCATGGCAATGACTCCTTATATGGCTGTGGAGGAGCTAGGAGTCAGCTTACCTTTTCCACGTTTTCCCCAAGGTGGCTGCAGCATTGTGACGTATTTGTAGGCATATCATTGGAAGATTGACCCTAAGAGACTACATTTACCAGGTGGTCGCTTGGTGTCCTCCGTTGCAATTATTGCGTAATCTCCAGCTGCAGTACTTTCCGTTTGCTACTGAGGAGAAACCCAACTGCCACGGAGGATTTATCATCGAATAGATATGTGAAAAACACCTTGAGGATGATTCTAAACAACGTTTGACATTAATTTGGAAAAAACTTTGGCGTTGTAGTGAATGAATTTTCGTTTTTTTTTCTTAGCCAAAAGTGATGAACAAAACGGAGCGATTTCTCCTACACAAATAATATTTTGGGAAAAACTGAACATTTGCTATCTAACTGAGAGTCTCCTCATTGAAAACATCCGAAGTTCTTCAAAGGTCAATTATTTTATTTGAATGCTTTTCTTGTTTTTGTGAAAATGTTGCCTGCTGAATGCTAGGCTTAATGCTATGCTAGGCTATCAATACTCTTACACAAATGCTTGTGTAGCTTTGGTTGAAAAGCATATTTTGAAAATCTGAGATGACAGTGTTGTTAACAAAAGGCTAAGCTTTTTTTACAATATATTTATTTCATTTAATTTGCGATTTTCATGAATATAAAAAGTTGCGTTATGCTAATGCATTATAGTTGAAGTATTTTTCTGTCGATTTCTCAGCCAAGCAGGATGAACAAACGTGACGTTTTTCGCCTACAAAAATATGATTTTTGGAAAAAAGGAACATTTGCTATCTAACTGGGAGTCTCCTGAGTGAAAGCATCTGAAGTTCTTCAAAGGTAAATGATTTAATTTGGTTGCTTTTCTTATTTTTGTGAAAATGTTGCCTGCTGCCAGCACAGCCTAGCATAGCATTATGCCATGCTAAACTTACACAAATGCTTGTCTAGTGTTGGCTGTAACGCATATTTTGAAAATCTGAGATGACAGTGTTGTTAACAAAAGGCTAAGCTTGTGTTTGAATATATTTATTTCATTTAATTTGCGATTTTCATGAATAGGAAACGTTGCGTTATGGTAATGTGCTTGAGGCTATGATTACGCTCCCGGATACGGGATTGCTCGTCGCTAGAGGTTAATGTGAGTACACCCAGGTATTTGTAGTTGTCCACGTATTCTAAGTCAGAGCCGCCCAGAGAAGTGATGCTGGACGGGCGAGCAGGTGCGGGCAGTGATCGATTGAATAGCATGCATTTAGTTTTACTTGCGTTTAAGAGCAGTTGGAGGCCACGGAAGGAGAGTTGTATGGCATTGAAGCTCGTCTGAAGGTTAGTTAACACAGTGTCCGAGGGGCCAGAAGTATACAGAATGGTGTCGTCTGCGTAGAGGTGGATCAGAGAATCACCAGTGGCAAGAGCAACATATTGATGTATACAGAAAAGAGAGTCGGCCCGAGAATTGAACTCTGTGGCACACCCATAGAGACTGTCAGAGGTCCGGACAACAGGCCCTCTGATTTGACACACTGAACTCTATCAGAGAAGTAGTTGGTAAACCAGTCGAGGCAATCATTTGAGAAACCAAGGCTGTCGAGTCTGCCAAAAAGAATGTTGTGATTGACAGAGTCGAAAGCCTTGGCCAAGTCGATGAATATGGCTGAACAGTAATGTCTCTTATCGATGGCGGTTATGATGCCGTTTAGATAAATATAGGTCTGTAGCAGTTTGGGTCTAGAGTGTCACCCCCTTTGAAGAGGGGGATGACCGCGGCAGCTTTCCAATCTTTGGGAATCTCAGACGATACGAAAGAAAGGCTGAACAGGCTAGTAATAGCTCTTTCAGAACATCAGCTATCTGGATTTGGGTAAAGGAGAAATGGTAGGGGCTTTGGCGGGGTGCTGTGGAGGATGCCGGGCAGTTGACCGGAGTAGGGGTAGCCAAGTGGAAAGCATGGCCAGCCGTAGAGAAATGCTTATTGAAATTCTCAATTATAGAGGATAGGGGCAGAGGGAGGTCTATAGCAAGCGGCAACAGTGAGAGACTTGTTTCTGGAAAGGCGGATTTTTTGAAGTAGAAGCTCAAATTGTTTGGGTACAGACTTAGATAGCCTGCAGAGTTCTGTATTACTATCTTTGCAGTATATTGCAACACCGCCCCCTTTGGCAGTTCTATCTTGGCAGAAAACGTTATAGGTAGCGATGGAGATTTCAGGATTTTTGGTGGATTTCCTAAGCCAGGATTCAGACACGGCTAAGACATCTGTGTTGGCAGAGTGTGCTAAAGCAGTGAGTAAAACAAACTTAGGGAGTAGGCTTCTAATGTTAACATGCATGAAACCAAGGCTTTTACGTTTACAGAAGTCAACAAATGAGAGCACCTGGGGGGTGGGAGTGGAGCTAGGCACTGCAGGACCTGGATTAACCTCCACATCACCAGAGGAACAGAGGATAAGTAGGATAAGGGTACGGCTAAAGGCTATACGAACTGGCCGTCTAGCACGTTCGGAACAGAGAGTAAAAGGAGCAGGTTTCTGGGCACGATAGCATAGAGTCAAGGCATAGTGTACAGACAAAGGTAAGGTAGGATGTGAGTACATTGGAGGTAAACCTAGGCATTGAGTAATGATGAGAGAGATATAGTCTCTAGAGATGTTCAAACCAGGTGATGTCATCGCACATGTAGGAGGTGGAACAACATGGTTGGTTAAGGCATATTGAGCAGGGCTAGAGGCTCTACAGTGAAATAAGACAGTAATCACTAACCAGGACAGTAATGGACGAGGCACATTAATATTAGAGAGAGGCATGCGTAGCCAAGTGAACATATGGGTCCAGTGAGTGGTTGGGCTGGCTGGGGACACGGCGATTCAGACAGTTAGCAGGCCGATGCTAACGAGCTAACAGTTAGTAGGCCGGGGCTAAACAAGCTAGCAGCTAGTAGACCGGGGGCAAACTAGCAGTTAGCAGGACGGGTTAGCGAGGAAGCAGTTTGCAGGGGCTAGCAGTTAGCAGACCGGGCAGGCAAGCTAGCAGTTAGCAGACCTGGCCCAGAGAGCTAGCAGTTAGCAGACCGGGTTAGCAAGCAAGCAGATAGCAGGGGCTAGAAAGTTAGCCTTTGGGGAAAGTCTTCGACGGGGGTAAGTCTGTTTTTGCCTCTTCGTGCAATGACGTCAATAGACCAGTCGTGGAATTAGTAGGGTTCCAAGTAGGTCTAGGTAGCTAGCAGGCCTTGCTGGTTAGCATAATGGACCTTCAACGGGCGTCGTGCCTGAGGGGCCTGTTGGAGTCCTCGGGCAGATTATGTCGGTATTCCAGTCGTAGGGGGTCTGTGGTGTTCCATGCCCCGTACCGGCTGTAGAAGGGGTCCGGATATTGTAGCCCAGGAGTATGCTTCGGTGGTAGCACAGGAGCCCTGGCCGGGCTAGCTTCAAGCTAATTGGTGCTTGCTCTGGGATGGAAATGCTAGGAGTAGTCATCCGGGATTGCGGTTAGCTAGTTGTGAAAATCCAGATGAAAATGTTCAGTTTGCGGTAGGAATCCGGTGCTAAAAATAATAGGTCCATTATGCTCTGGTTAGAGTCACGTTGTTCGAACTGGTGAGAGCTTTCCGAGCTGAAGGTTAGCTGGCAATTGTTTGCTGACTGATAGCTGGTAGTTAGCTGGCTAGCTTCAGTTGAGGGAGTCCAGATCGGAAGTAAATAGAAATACTTTAGAAAAAAAAGGCAGATCTATGCCACATTGGGTGAGGCGGGTTGCAGGAGAGTATTTAGATGTTGGGATTTAGCAAAATATTTTAAAAGATATGCGAAGAAAAAGATGTAAAACGATATATACAAGGGACACGACAGAACAAAGACGTCTGACTGCTACGCCATCTTGGATGTTTCACCCTATCCCTAAGACGTTTTAAGCAAATGTTTTACTCCTGAACTTATTTAGGCCTGCCATCACAAAAGGGATTGAATCAGTGGCGACCCGTCATTCAGGGCAGGTGGGGCAGAGCTGTTTTGAGCCCCACATTTTTAGCAACAAAGAAATGTCTATATTTTTGGGGGATTTGCCTATTTTGCATTTTATTTGGCAGTAATATGTGTCACTTGTCAATTTGCAAACAATGTAAAAAATATATATATATAATTGAGTACATGTTTGTTGTTTGCCCCACCAAGATTTACATGCTAAAATCGCCACTGGGTTGAAACCGTATTGACTCAAGACATTTCAGCTTTTCATTTGAATAAGTTTGTAAACTTTCTAAAAACATAATTCCACTTTGACATTATGGGATATTGTGTGCAGGCCAGTGACACAAACTCCCAATTCAATCAATTTTAAATTACAGCTGTAACACAAGAAAATGTGGAAAAGGTCAAGGGGTGTGAATACTTCCTGAAAACACTGCATATTTTTCATAGCTGTCTATTTACCACCACAAACCTAAGCTGTCACTAAGACTGCACTCAATGAGCTGTAAAGGGTCATAAGCAAACAAGAAAGTGCAGATTCACTGGTGGCATTTATTGTGGCTGGTGATTTTAATGCAGGGAAAATTAAATCCATTTTACTTCATTTTTACCAGCATGTCACCTGCACAACCAAATGTCGACAAAACTCAAAATCACCTTTACACCACACACAGTAAAAAATATTATTAAAGTGACTAGTGTTCCATTATTAAAGAGGCTAGTGATTTAAAGTCTATGTGTATAGGGCAGAAGCATCTAAAGTGCAGGGTTCAATAACCAGGTGGAAGCCAGCCTAGTGATGGCTATTTAACAGTTTTGAAATAGAAGCAGTTTTTTAGACTCTCAGTCCCAGCTTTGATACACCTGTACTGACCTCGCCTCCTGGATGATAGCAGGGTGAACAGGCAGTGGCTCAGGTGGTTGATGTCCTTGATCATCTTTTTGGTCTTCCTGTGACATCGGGTGGTGTAGGTATCCTGGAGGGAAGGTAGTTTGCCCCCGGTGATGAGTTGGGCAGACCTCATCACCCTCTGGAGAGCCCTGCAGTTGCGGGTTGTGCAGATGCTGTACCAGGCGGTGATACAGCCTCACAGAATGCTCTCAATTTTCCTTTTGTAAAAGTTTGTGAGGGTTTTAGGTGCCAAATTCAATTTCTTCAGCCTCCTGAGGTTGAAGAGGCGCTGTTGCGCCTTCTTCACTGCACTGTCTGTGTGGGTGGATCATTAAAGATCGTCAGTGCTCCCTTTGCTGTTTCTTGAAGTCCACAATCAGCTGATTTGTTTTGTTGACGTTGAGTGAGAGGTTATTTTCCTGGTACCACTCCGCCAGGACACTTACCTCCTCCCTGTAGGCTGTCTCGTCATTATTGGTAATTAGGCCTACTACTGTTGTGTCGTCTGCAATTTTGATGATTGAGTTGGATGTGTGCGTGGTCTCGCAGTCATGGGTGAACAGGGAGTTCAGGGGGGGCTGAGCACGCACCCTTGTTGGGCCCCTGTGTTGAGGATCAGTGAAGTGGAGGATATGTATGTATGATAAATATGTCTGTGAACACTCCAGCCACCTGGTCTGCAAATGCTCTGAGGACGCGATTAGGGATGTCGTCTGGGCTGGCAGCCTAGCAAGTTTTAAAAAAATCTTTTTTTTTTTTTTTTTTATTTATTTCACCTTTATTTAACCAAGTAGGCAAGTTGAGAACAAGTTCTTATTTACAACTGCGACCTGGCCAAGATAAAGCAAAGCAGTGCGACAAAAACAACAATACAGAGTTACACATGGGATAAACAAACGTACAGTCAATAACACAATAGAAAAAATTGGTACAGTGTGTGCAATTGTAGTAAGATAAGGGAGGCAAGGCAATAAGTAGGCCATAGGGGAGAAATAATTACAATTTAGTATTAACACTGGAGTGATAGATGTGCAGATGATGATGTGTAAGTGGAGATACTGGGGTGCAAAAGAGCAAAAAAAATGTAATAACAATATGGAGATGAGGTAGTTGGGTGTGCTATTTAAAGATGGGCTGTGTACAGGTACAGTGATCGGTAAGCTGCTCTGACAGCTGATGCTTAAAGTTAGACAGGGAGATATAAGTCTCCAGCGTCAGTGATTTTTGCAATTCGTTTCAGTCATTGGCAGCAGAGAAGTGAAAGGAAAGGTGGTCAAAGCAGGTGTTGACTTTGGGGATGACCAGTTAAATATACCTGCTGGAGCACGTGCTATGGGTGGGTGTTGCTATGGTGACCAGTAAGCTGAGATAAGGTGGGGTTTACCTAGCAAAGACTTATAGATTACCTGGATCCAGTGGGTTTGGCAATGTATATGTAGGGAGGGCCAGCCAACGAAAGCATACAGGTCACAGTGGTGGGTAGTATATGGGGCTTTGGTGACAAAACAGATGGCACTGTGATATACTACATCCAATTTGCTGAGTAGAGTATTGGAGGCTATTTTGTAAATGAAATCGCCGAAGTCAAGGATCGGTAGGATAGTCAGTTTTACGAGGGTATGTTTGGCAGCATGAGTGAAGGAGGCTTTGTTGCAAAATAGGAAGCCGATTCTAGATAACATTTTGGATTGGAGATGCTTAAGGCAGTAGTTCCCAAATTAGAGGTCGCGGGAAACGGTGTCATGGGAGAATTTCCCAAATCCTTGAGAAAAAAATATACATACACAAAAAAACTATTATATCGTGTTTGTATCTCAAAATCATTGTAATGTGGTTAACCTAAAAATCTAAATGAAAATGATTGAAATCTAAAAGATAATATTTTCAGATATCATAATGGGGTCGGGGACCCAAAAAGTTTGGGATCCCCTGACTTAAGGGGTGGCTCTACCATAGACACCAATGTAATAGCAGCTGTCTCTGGTCTACTTGTATATGAACCAGAAAAAAATGGTGGTCATTTTAAAATATAAAGCAATTCCTGTAGCTAACAATGTCGCACCAAGTCATGGAAGGAGGAGAATGGCGCCTGAGGAGATGGCTGCCATTTTATGGGCTCCTAACCAATTTAGCTATTTTGTGTTGGCGAGTGGGTAACTCGCCTCTACCATCTGTCCTATTGGCCAATGTGCAATTATTGGAGAAAAAACGATGAGCTCCGTTTGAGAATATCCTACCAACAGGACATTAAAATCTAAAATATCTTATTTTCACAGAGTCATTGGCTGAACGACGACATGGATAATATACTGAGTTGGCTGGGTTTTGCATGCATCAGCAAGACAGAACAGCCACCCTCCATTTGGCAAATCTGACCATAAGTCTATCCTCCTGATTCCTACATACGAGGAAAAATGAAAACAGTAAGTACCAGTGACTCGCTCAATACGGAAGTGATCAGATGACGCAGATGCTAAGCTACAGGACTGTTGTGCTAGCACAAACTGGAATATGTTCCGGGATTCTTCCGATGGCATTTAGGATTATTCAGCCTGTCTGCGCCAACGCCTGAGTGACTGCACCTCAACTTATACCCATTTGTGGTAACGAGGAACAGGTAAAATCAATTCCAGGTGACAATTGGTTGCAGCACCTGGACTGAGTAGTATTGGTGCTGACTCACCTTGGCCTCTTTAGCACTCTGGAGCTGACCAAGGTCCTGGTCCTTCCTTTGTAGCTCCTTGCTGGCCCCCGGGTTATCACAGTACGTACATACCCCAACCAGAAGTGATGGATTACAGGAAACATTCACAATGAGCTAAATGATAGAGCTGCCACTTTCAAGGAGCGGGACTCTAATGCGGATGCTAATAAGAAATCCCACTATGCCTTCTGATGAACAATCAAACAGGCAAAGCGTCAATACAGGACTAAGATTGAATCCTACTCCAATGCTCGTCTGACGTGGCAGGGATTGCAAACTATTACGGACTACTAAGAGAAGCCCAGCCGCGAGCTGTCCAGTGATACGAGCCTACCAGATGAGCTAAATTACTTCCATTTGTGCTTTGAAGCAAGCAACACTGAAGCATGCATGAGAGCACCAGCTGTTCTGGACGACTGAGTGATCACTCAGTAGCCGAGGTCAACATTCACAGGGCTGTAGGGCCAGACGGATTACCGAGATTACCGGATTGACCGAGTCTGTATAATTTACATGTTTCGAGTAGAACACCATAGTCCTTGTGACCAAGAACACCAAGGTAACCCGCCTAAATGACTACCTCGGGCTGTATCACTGCCTGGTACGGCAACTGCACTGCCCACAACCGCAGGGCTCTCCTAAGGGGGGGTGCGCTGCACAAACTATCTGCTCTCCAGGACACCTACAGCACCCATTGTCACAGGAAGGCCAAAAAGATCATAAAGGACAACAACCACCTGAGCCACTGCCTGTTCACCCCGCTACCATCCAGAAGGTGAGGTCAGTACAGGTGCATCAAAGCTGGAACCAAGAGACTGAAAAATAGCTTCTATCTCAAGGCCATCAGAATGTTAATCCGCCATCACTAACACAGAGAGGCTGCTGCCTACATACAGACAAAAATCACTGGCCAGTTTAATAAATAGATCACTAGTCACTTTAATAATGCCACTTTAATCCATATATTTATATGTATATATTCTTATTCCATCCCTTTACTTAGATTTGTGTGTATTAGGTAGTTGTTGTGAAATTGTTAGATTACTTGTTACATATTACTGCACTGTCGGAACTAGAAGCACAAGCAAGCTACACTCGCAATAACATCTGCTAACCATGTGTATGTGAACAATAAAATTTGATTTGATTTGACCTATCTGTAGCACTCATGTCTATAGCCATGAAGTGCTTTGAAAGGCTGGTCATGGCTCACAACACCATTATCCCAGACACACAGAGCCTGCAATAGATACCGGTGTTCGCACCATCAAAGAACCGTCAGACCTAGAGCTCTGAAACGTTATATACATGTTCTAGAGCTTAAGTCAATAGTGCATGGTGAGTTACGTGGCCCTAGAAGGTTCTCAGGCCGAGAAACAGCCTCGTCCATTTGCAATGACTTCAATTCATTTTGAACATCGACCCTAAAGTTTCTGTCTGATAGCTAATTCAGGAACCCGAAGCAACGCCCGGAAAAAGTGAATTTTCAGCACTAATTAAGGTCGCTGTTCGGGCTCCGAATGACATATCGAACCGAAACTTGGGACTTGGGGTCGCCTCAGCTAGGCCTACACATAATGTCAGAACTGGACCCGCAACTAGAATGTAACTACGTGTTTTATGTTTTTATTATGTTTTAAACAGAAGGCCTGCTCTGAAATATGTGATAGTTGCCTTCTAAACGTGTTGGACCAAGTGGGTTTGGTGTCAGTATGTATCAGTTTGCTGTCAGAATGATATCTTATTGACTGATGGACGCTGACTTGATGGCTGACTTTTGTCCGTTTGCAATAAGTTTAAACAGTGATGAACCATCACCAAATGGACAGGCTTAAATCAACACCAACAAGCGATGGAGAGGAACCACTATCAATGCATGGCTATCCTGAGTTCAACGGGCCAGTCAATTGGGCATTTCTGCAGTATATTAGAGCATGTCAAATTCGTGATGGTAAATGCCCATTGTAAGACATTGCAAGTGGACAGCCTGATTATCTGAACGGGTTACCAGGAGCACATTTTTTTAATGATTTTTAATGCCTTTAAGGGGGAGCAAAGGGTCCATGGCCGGGTAGAGAGCACACCCACGCCCATCCAATAGGGGTAGGGTCATTTCGGGTTTTTGAAAAGCGACAGTCCCACTTCTCTCTCATTGCACCAATGAGCAATGGAGAGGAACAACTAAACTGCTTGACCATCCAGAGTTCAACGGGACAGTCAATTGGGCATTTCTGCAGTGTATTAGAGCATGTCCAATTCGTGATGGTAAATGAGTCCCAATTCTCATTGCACCAAATAATTACTTCCTATGATCAAACATGACAAATAGACCTTCTAGGTTGACTCAGGGCTTAACATAGTGATATACATAATTTGGTCAGTATAAATGCCATTTGGACATTTCTTATGCCATTTGGACATGGTTCCCTGACTTTTGGGTTCGGAAGCCGACTTCCTATGATCATAATTGCAAATGGACAAAACATAGGCCTTATCAACAAACTCAATAAAATAAGACAAATGTATGTTCATACGGTTATTACATATGTATAATTGACCAAACATTTTTTTTTAAAAGAAGGTCCAAAAAGCCCTTTTTTAGAGGTTTTCAAAATTTCACCCTTGGGTCTTGACTTTGTGACCATTTCCCATATGAAAATCTACGGTGGAGCGCGTTCTCAATCTTTGTGTAAGGGATTTTCTCCTCTTCTTCCGAAGAGGAGAGGCGAAAAGGATCGGAGGACCAATATGCGGCGTGGTAAGTGTCCATGGTTCTTTTAATAAGAAATAGTACACATGAACAACTGAATACAAAAACAATAAACGTGGAATGAACGAAAACCAAAACAGTACCGTGTGGTGAAAAACACAGACACGGAAACAAACACCCACAAACACACAGTGAAACCCAGGCTACCTAAGTATGATTCTCAATCAGAGACAACTAACGACACCTGCCTCTGATTGAGAACCATACTAGGCCGAAACATAGAAATCCCCAAATCATAGAGAAACAAACATAGACTGCCCACCCCAACTCACGCCCTGACCATACTAAATAATGACAAAACAAAGGAAATCAAATCAAATCAAATCACATTTATTTATATAGCCCTTCGTACATCAGCTGATATCTCAAAGTGCTGTACAGAAACCCAGCCTAAAAGCCCAAACAGCAAGCAATGCAGGTGTAGAAGCACGGTGGCTAGGAAAAACTCCCTAGAAAGACCAAAACCTAGGAAGAAACCTAGAGAGGAACCAGGCTATGTGGGGTGGCCAGTCCTCTTCTGGCTGTGCCGGGTGGAGATTATAACAGAACATGACCAAGATGTTCAAATGTTCATAAATGACCAGCATGGTCCAATAATAATAAGGCAGAACAGTTGAAACTGGAGCAGCAGCACGGTCAGGTGGACTGGTGACAGCAAGGAGTCATCATGTCAGGTAGTCCTGGGGCATGGTCCTAGGGCTCAGGTCAGTTGAAACTGGAGCAGCAGCACAGCCAGGTGGACTGGGGACAGCAAGGAGTCATCATGTCAGGTAGTCCTGGGGCATGGTCCTCTGAGAGAGAGAAAGAAAGAGAGAAGGAGAGAATTAGAGAATGCACACTTAGATTCACACAGGACACCGAATAGGACAGGAGAAGTACTCCAGATATAACAAACTGACCCTAGCCCCCCGACACATAAACTACTGCAGCATAAATACTGGAGGCTGAGACAGGAGGGGTGTGACACTGTGGCCCCATCCGAGGACACCCCCGGACAGGGCCAAACAGGAAGGATATAACCCCACCCACTTTGCCAAAGCACTGTTCTAGAGGGATATCTTCAACCACCAACTTACCATCCTGAGACAAGGCTGAGTATAGCCCACAAAGACCTCCGCCACGGCACAACCCAAGCGGGGGGGCGCCAACCCAGACAGGATGACCACATCAGTGAATCAACCCACTCAGGTGACGCACCCCCTCCAGGGACGGCATGAGAGAGCCCCAGTAAGCCAGTGACTCAGCCCCTGTAATAGGGTTAGAGGCAGAGATTCCCATTGGAAAGAGGGGAACCGGCCAGGCAGAGACAGCAAGGGCAGTTCGTTGCTCCAGAGCCTTTCCGTTCACCTTCCCACTCCTGGGCCAGACTACACTCAATCATATGACCCACTGAAGAGATGAGTCTTCAGTAAAGACTTAAAGGTTGAGACCGAGTTTGCGTCTCTGACATGGGTAGGCAGACCGTTCCATAAAAATGGAGCTCTATAGGAGAAAGCCCTGCCTCCAGCTGTTTGCTTAGAAATTCTAGGGACAATTAGGAGGCCTGCGTCTTGTGACCGTAGCGTACGTGTAGGTATGTACGGCAGGACCAAATCAGAGAGATAGGTAGGAGCAAGCCCATGTAATGCTTTGTAGGTTAGCAGTAAAACCTTGAAATCAGCCCTTGCTTTGACAGGAAGCCAGTGTAGAGAGGCTAGCACTGGAGTAATATGATCAATTTTTTTGGTTCTAGTCAAGATTCTAGCAGCCGTATTTAGCACTAACTGAAGTTTATTTAGTGCTTTATCCGGGTAGCCGGAAAGTAGAGCATTGCAGTAGTCTAACCTAGAAGTGACAAAAGCATGGATTAATTTTTCTGCATCATTTTTGGACAGAAAGTTTCTGATTTTTGCAATGTTACGTAGATGGAAAAAAGCTGTCCTTGAAATGGTCTTGATATGTTCTTCAAAAGAGAGATCAGGGTCCAGAGTAACGCCGAGGTCCTTCACAGTTTTGTTTGAGAGAAATAAAGGTCAGAACGTGGCACTTTGAGATTTTGGGGGTATGACGCTTGGCATTTGCCATGCTCCACTTGCCATATGGTTTGGATGAACTGCCGTCCATTTCCAATAAGTTGGCATTAATTTTTGTCCATTTCATGGGGGACTTCCCGTACGTTTTCCGATTACACAACAGTGGTGGGCCTGATCACACACAACGATGAGACAGCCTATAGGGAGGAGGTCAGAGACCTAGCCATCTGGTGCCAGGACAACAACCTATTCCTCAACATGATCAAGACAAAGGAGCTGATTGTGGACTACAGGAAAAGGAGGGCCAAGCACGCCCCCATTCTCATCGACGGGGCTGAAGTGGAGCAGGTTGAGAGCTTCAAAGTCCTTGGTGTCTGCATCACCAACAAACTATCATGGTCCAAACACACCAAGACAGTCATGAAGAGGGCATGACTATGCCTATACCCCCTCAGGAGACTGAGTTTGCATGGGTCCTCAGCTCCTCAAAGTTCTACAGCTGCACCATCGAGAATGGTATAGGTTGCATCATCGCCTGGTATGGCAACTGCTCTGTCTCCGACCACAAGGCACTACAGAGGGTAGTATGTATGGCCCAGTACATCACTGGGGCCAAGCTTCCTGCCATCCAGGACCTCTATACCAGGCAATGTCAGAGGAAGGCCCAAGACTCCAGCCACACTAGTCATAAACTGTTCTCTCTTTAAGCAGTACCGGAGCGCCAAGTCTAGGTCCAAAAGGCTTCTTAACAGCTTCTTACCCCCAAGCCGTAAGACTGCTGAACAGCTAATCAAATGGATACCTAGACTATTTGCATTGACCCGCCATTTTCTTTACGCTGCTGCTACTCTAGAGCTTAAGTCAATAGTGCATGGTGAGTTACGTGGCCCTAGAAGGTTCTCAGGCCGAGAAACAGCCTCGTCCATTTGCAATGACTTCAATTCATTTTGAACATCGACCCTAAAGTTTCTGTCTGATAGCTAATTCAGGAACCCGAAGCAACGCCCGGAAAAAGTGAATTTTCAGCACTAATTAAGGTCGCTGTTCGGGCTCCGAATGACATATCGAACCGAAACTTGGGACTTGGGGTCGCCTCAGCTAGGCCTACACATAATGTCAGAACTGGACCCGCAACTAGAATGTAACTACGTGTTTTATGTTTTTATTATGTTTTAAACAGAAGGCCTGCTCTGAAATATGTGATAGTTGCCTTCTAAACGTGTTGGACCAAGTGGGTTTGGTGTCAGTATGTATCAGTTTGCTGTCAGAATGATATCTTATTGACTGATGGACGCTGACTTGATGGCTGACTTTTGTCCGTTTGCAATAAGTTTAAACAGTGATGAACCATCACCAAATGGACAGGCTTAAATCAACACCAACAAGCGATGGAGAGGAACCACTATCAATGCATGGCTATCCTGAGTTCAACGGGCCAGTCAATTGGGCATTTCTGCAGTATATTAGAGCATGTCAAATTCGTGATGGTAAATGCCCATTGTAAGACATTGCAAGTGGACAGCCTGATTATCTGAACGGGTTACCAGGAGCACATTTTTTTAATGATTTTTAATGCCTTTAAGGGGGAGCAAAGGGTCCATGGCCGGGTAGAGAGCACACCCACGCCCATCCAATAGGGGTAGGGTCATTTCGGGTTTTTGAAAAGCGACAGTCCCACTTCTCTCTCATTGCACCAATGAGCAATGGAGAGGAACAACTAAACTGCTTGACCATCCAGAGTTCAACGGGACAGTCAATTGGGCATTTCTGCAGTGTTATAGAGCATGTCCAATTCGTGATGGTAAATGAGTCCCAATTCTCATTGCACCAAATAATTACTTCCTATGATCAAACATGACAAATAGACCTTCTAGGTTGACTCAGGGCTTAACATAGTGATATACATAATTTGGTCAGTATAAATGCCATTTGGACATTTCTTATGCCATTTGGACATGGTTCCCTGACTTTTGGGTTCGGAAGCCGACTTCCTATGATCATAATTGCAAATGGACAAAACATAGGCCTTATCAACAAACTCAATAAAATAAGACAAATGTATGTTCATACGGTTATTACATATGTATAATTGACCAAAATTTTTTTTTTAAAAGAAGGTCCAAAAAGCCCTTTTTTAGAGGTTTTCAAAATTTCACCCTTGGGTCTTGACTTTGTGACCATTTCCCATATGAAAATCTACGGTGGAGCGCGTTCTCAATCTTTGTGTAAGGGATTTTCTCCTCTTCTTCCGAAGAGGAGAGGCGAAAAGGATCGGAGGACCAATATGCGGCGTGGTAAGTGTCCATGGTTCTTTTAATAAGAAATAGTACACATGAACAACTGAATACAAAAACAATAAACGTGGAATGAACGAAAACCAAAACAGTACCGTGTGGTGAAAAACACAGACACGGAAACAAACACCCACAAACACACAGTGAAACCCAGGCTACCTAAGTATGATTCTCAATCAGAGACAACTAACGACACCTGCCTCTGATTGAGAACCATACTAGGCCGAAACATAGAAATCCCCAAATCATAGAGAAACAAACATAGACTGCCCACCCCAACTCACGCCCTGACCATACTAAATAATGACAAAACAAAGGAAATCAAATCAAATCAAATCACATTTATTTATATAGCCCTTCGTACATCAGCTGATATCTCAAAGTGCTGTACAGAAACCCAGCCTAAAAGCCCAAACAGCAAGCAATGCAGGTGTAGAAGCACGGTGGCTAGGAAAAACTCCCTAGAAAGACCAAAACCTAGGAAGAAACCTAGAGAGGAACCAGGCTATGTGGGGTGGCCAGTCCTCTTCTGGCTGTGCCGGGTGGAGATTATAACAGAACATGACCAAGATGTTCAAATGTTCATAAATGACCAGCATGGTCCAATAATAATAAGGCAGAACAGTTGAAACTGGAGCAGCAGCACGGTCAGGTGGACTGGTGACAGCAAGGAGTCATCATGTCAGGTAGTCCTGGGGCATGGTCCTAGGGCTCAGGTCAGTTGAAACTGGAGCAGCAGCACAGCCAGGTGGACTGGGGACAGCAAGGAGTCATCATGTCAGGTAGTCCTGGGGCATGGTCCTCTGAGAGAGAGAAAGAAAGAGAGAAGGAGAGAATTAGAGAATGCACACTTAGATTCACACAGGACACCGAATAGGACAGGAGAAGTACTCCAGATATAACAAACTGACCCTAGCCCCCCGACACATAAACTACTGCAGCATAAATACTGGAGGCTGAGACAGGAGGGGTGTGACACTGTGGCCCCATCCGAGGACACCCCCGGACAGGGCCAAACAGGAAGGATATAACCCCACCCACTTTGCCAAAGCACTGTTCTAGAGGGATATCTTCAACCACCAACTTACCATCCTGAGACAAGGCTGAGTATAGCCCACAAAGACCTCCGCCACGGCACAACCCAAGCGGGGGGGCGCCAACCCAGACAGGATGACCACATCAGTGAATCAACCCACTCAGGTGACGCACCCCCTCCAGGGACGGCATGAGAGAGCCCCAGTAAGCCAGTGACTCAGCCCCTGTAATAGGGTTAGAGGCAGAGATTCCCATTGGAAAGAGGGGAACCGGCCAGGCAGAGACAGCAAGGGCAGTTCGTTGCTCCAGAGCCTTTCCGTTCACCTTCCCACTCCTGGGCCAGACTACACTCAATCATATGACCCACTGAAGAGATGAGTCTTCAGTAAAGACTTAAAGGTTGAGACCGAGTTTGCGTCTCTGACATGGGTAGGCAGACCGTTCCATAAAAATGGAGCTCTATAGGAGAAAGCCCTGCCTCCAGCTGTTTGCTTAGAAATTCTAGGGACAATTAGGAGGCCTGCGTCTTGTGACCGTAGCGTACGTGTAGGTATGTACGGCAGGACCAAATCAGAGAGATAGGTAGGAGCAAGCCCATGTAATGCTTTGTAGGTTAGCAGTAAAACCTTGAAATCAGCCCTTGCTTTGACAGGAAGCCAGTGTAGAGAGGCTAGCACTGGAGTAATATGATCAATTTTTTTGGTTCTAGTCAAGATTCTAGCAGCCGTATTTAGCACTAACTGAAGTTTATTTAGTGCTTTATCCGGGTAGCCGGAAAGTAGAGCATTGCAGTAGTCTAACCTAGAAGTGACAAAAGCATGGATTAATTTTTCTGCATCATTTTTGGACAGAAAGTTTCTGATTTTTGCAATGTTACGTAGATGGAAAAAAGCTGTCCTTGAAATGGTCTTGATATGTTCTTCAAAAGAGAGATCAGGGTCCAGAGTAACGCCGAGGTCCTTCACAGTTTTGTTTGAGAGAAATAAAGGTCAGAACGTGGCACTTTGAGATTTTGGGGGTATGACGCTTGGCATTTGCCATGCTCCACTTGCCATATGGTTTGGATGAACTGCCGTCCATTTCCAATAAGTTGGCATTAATTTTTGTCCATTTCATGGGGGACTTCCCGTACGTTTTCCGATTACACAACAGTGGTGGGCCTGATCACACACAACGATGAGACAGCCTATAGGGAGGAGGTCAGAGACCTAGCCATCTGGTGCCAGGACAACAACCTATTCCTCAACATGATCAAGACAAAGGAGCTGATTGTGGACTACAGGAAAAGGAGGGCCAAGCACGCCCCCATTCTCATCGACGGGGCTGAAGTGGAGCAGGTTGAGAGCTTCAAAGTCCTTGGTGTCTGCATCACCAACAAACTATCATGGTCCAAACACACCAAGACAGTCATGAAGAGGGCATGACTATGCCTATACCCCCTCAGGAGACTGAGTTTGCATGGGTCCTCAGCTCCTCAAAGTTCTACAGCTGCACCATCGAGAATGGTATAGGTTGCATCATCGCCTGGTATGGCAACTGCTCTGTCTCCGACCACAAGGCACTACAGAGGGTAGTATGTATGGCCCAGTACATCACTGGGGCCAAGCTTCCTGCCATCCAGGACCTCTATACCAGGCAATGTCAGAGGAAGGCCCAAGACTCCAGCCACACTAGTCATAAACTGTTCTCTCTTTAAGCAGTACCGGAGCGCCAAGTCTAGGTCCAAAAGGCTTCTTAACAGCTTCTTACCCCCAAGCCGTAAGACTGCTGAACAGCTAATCAAATGGATACCTAGACTATTTGCATTGACCCACCATTTTCTTTACGCTGCTGCTACTCTAGAGCTTAAGTCAATAGTGCATGGTGAGTTACGTGGCCCTAGAAGGTTCTCAGGCCGAGAAACAGCCTCGTCCATTTGCAATGACTTCAATTCATTTTGAACATCGACCCTAAAGTTTCTGTCTGATAGCTAATTCAGGAACCCGAAGCAACGCCCGGAAAAAGTGAATTTTCAGCACTAATTAAGGTCGCTGTTCGGGCTCCGAATGACATATCGAACCGAAACTTGGGACTTGGGGTCGCCTCAGCTAGGCCTACACATAATGTCAGAACTGGACCCGCAACTAGAATGTAACTACGTGTTTTATGTTTTTATTATGTTTTAAACAGAAGGCCTGCTCTGAAATATGTGATAGTTGCCTTCTAAACGTGTTGGACCAAGTGGGTTTGGTGTCAGTATGTATCAGTTTGCTGTCAGAATGATATCTTATTGACTGATGGACGCTGACTTGATGGCTGACTTTTGTCCGTTTGCAATAAGTTTAAACAGTGATGAACCATCACCAAATGGACAGGCTTAAATCAACACCAACAAGCGATGGAGAGGAACCACTATCAATGCATGGCTATCCTGAGTTCAACGGGCCAGTCAATTGGGCATTTCTGCAGTATATTAGAGCATGTCAAATTCGTGATGGTAAATGCCCATTGTAAGACATTGCAAGTGGACAGCCTGATTATCTGAACGGGTTACCAGGAGCACATTTTTTTAATGATTTTTAATGCCTTTAAGGGGGAGCAAAGGGTCCATGGCCGGGTAGAGAGCACACCCACGCCCATCCAATAGGGGTAGGGTCATTTCGGGTTTTTGAAAAGCGACAGTCCCACTTCTCTCTCATTGCACCAATGAGCAATGGAGAGGAACAACTAAACTGCTTGACCATCCAGAGTTCAACGGGACAGTCAATTGGGCATTTCTGCAGTGTTATAGAGCATGTCCAATTCGTGATGGTAAATGAGTCCCAATTCTCATTGCACCAAATAATTACTTCCTATGATCAAACATGACAAATAGACCTTCTAGGTTGACTCAGGGCTTAACATAGTGATATACATAATTTGGTCAGTATAAATGCCATTTGGACATTTCTTATGCCATTTGGACATGGTTCCCTGACTTTTGGGTTCGGAAGCCGACTTCCTATGATCATAATTGCAAATGGACAAAACATAGGCCTTATCAACAAACTCAATAAAATAAGACAAATGTATGTTCATACGGTTATTACATATGTATAATTGACCAAAAATTTTTTTTTAAAAGAAGGTCCAAAAAGCCCTTTTTTAGAGGTTTTCAAAATTTCACCCTTGGGTCTTGACTTTGTGACCATTTCCCATATGAAAATCTACGGTGGAGCGCGTTCTCAATCTTTGTGTAAGGGATTTTCTCCTCTTCTTCCGAAGAGGAGAGGCGAAAAGGATCGGAGGACCAATATGCGGCGTGGTAAGTGTCCATGGTTCTTTTAATAAGAAATAGTACACATGAACAACTGAATACAAAAACAATAAACGTGGAATGAACGAAAACCAAAACAGTACCGTGTGGTGAAAAACACAGACACGGAAACAAACACCCACAAACACACAGTGAAACCCAGGCTACCTAAGTATGATTCTCAATCAGAGACAACTAACGACACCTGCCTCTGATTGAGAACCATACTAGGCCGAAACATAGAAATCCCCAAATCATAGAGAAACAAACATAGACTGCCCACCCCAACTCACGCCCTGACCATACTAAATAATGACAAAACAAAGGAAATCAAATCAAATCAAATCACATTTATTTATATAGCCCTTCGTACATCAGCTGATATCTCAAAGTGCTGTACAGAAACCCAGCCTAAAAGCCCAAACAGCAAGCAATGCAGGTGTAGAAGCACGGTGGCTAGGAAAAACTCCCTAGAAAGACCAAAACCTAGGAAGAAACCTAGAGAGGAACCAGGCTATGTGGGGTGGCCAGTCCTCTTCTGGCTGTGCCGGGTGGAGATTATAACAGAACATGACCAAGATGTTCAAATGTTCATAAATGACCAGCATGGTCCAATAATAATAAGGCAGAACAGTTGAAACTGGAGCAGCAGCACGGTCAGGTGGACTGGTGACAGCAAGGAGTCATCATGTCAGGTAGTCCTGGGGCATGGTCCTAGGGCTCAGGTCAGTTGAAACTGGAGCAGCAGCACAGCCAGGTGGACTGGGGACAGCAAGGAGTCATCATGTCAGGTAGTCCTGGGGCATGGTCCTCTGAGAGAGAGAAAGAAAGAGAGAAGGAGAGAATTAGAGAATGCACACTTAGATTCACACAGGACACCGAATAGGACAGGAGAAGTACTCCAGATATAACAAACTGACCCTAGCCCCCCGACACATAAACTACTGCAGCATAAATACTGGAGGCTGAGACAGGAGGGGTGTGACACTGTGGCCCCATCCGAGGACACCCCCGGACAGGGCCAAACAGGAAGGATATAACCCCACCCACTTTGCCAAAGCACTGTTCTAGAGGGATATCTTCAACCACCAACTTACCATCCTGAGACAAGGCTGAGTATAGCCCACAAAGACCTCCGCCACGGCACAACCCAAGCGGGGGGGCGCCAACCCAGACAGGATGACCACATCAGTGAATCAACCCACTCAGGTGACGCACCCCCTCCAGGGACGGCATGAGAGAGCCCCAGTAAGCCAGTGACTCAGCCCCTGTAATAGGGTTAGAGGCAGAGATTCCCATTGGAAAGAGGGGAACCGGCCAGGCAGAGACAGCAAGGGCAGTTCGTTGCTCCAGAGCCTTTCCGTTCACCTTCCCACTCCTGGGCCAGACTACACTCAATCATATGACCCACTGAAGAGATGAGTCTTCAGTAAAGACTTAAAGGTTGAGACCGAGTTTGCGTCTCTGACATGGGTAGGCAGACCGTTCCATAAAAATGGAGCTCTATAGGAGAAAGCCCTGCCTCCAGCTGTTTGCTTAGAAATTCTAGGGACAATTAGGAGGCCTGCGTCTTGTGACCGTAGCGTACGTGTAGGTATGTACGGCAGGACCAAATCAGAGAGATAGGTAGGAGCAAGCCCATGTAATGCTTTGTAGGTTAGCAGTAAAACCTTGAAATCAGCCCTTGCTTTGACAGGAAGCCAGTGTAGAGAGGCTAGCACTGGAGTAATATGATCAATTTTTTTGGTTCTAGTCAAGATTCTAGCAGCCGTATTTAGCACTAACTGAAGTTTATTTAGTGCTTTATCCGGGTAGCCGGAAAGTAGAGCATTGCAGTAGTCTAACCTAGAAGTGACAAAAGCATGGATTAATTTTTCTGCATCATTTTTGGACAGAAAGTTTCTGATTTTTGCAATGTTACGTAGATGGAAAAAAGCTGTCCTTGAAATGGTCTTGATATGTTCTTCAAAAGAGAGATCAGGGTCCAGAGTAACGCCGAGGTCCTTCACAGTTTTGTTTGAGAGAAATAAAGGTCAGAACGTGGCACTTTGAGATTTTGGGGGTATGACGCTTGGCATTTGCCATGCTCCACTTGCCATATGGTTTGGATGAACTGCCGTCCATTTCCAATAAGTTGGCATTAATTTTTGTCCATTTCATGGGGGACTTCCCGTACGTTTTCCGATTACACAACAGTGGTGGGCCTGATCACACACAACGATGAGACAGCCTATAGGGAGGAGGTCAGAGACCTAGCCATCTGGTGCCAGGACAACAACCTATTCCTCAACATGATCAAGACAAAGGAGCTGATTGTGGACTACAGGAAAAGGAGGGCCAAGCACGCCCCCATTCTCATCGACGGGGCTGAAGTGGAGCAGGTTGAGAGCTTCAAAGTCCTTGGTGTCTGCATCACCAACAAACTATCATGGTCCAAACACACCAAGACAGTCATGAAGAGGGCATGACTATGCCTATACCCCCTCAGGAGACTGAGTTTGCATGGGTCCTCAGCTCCTCAAAGTTCTACAGCTGCACCATCGAGAATGGTATAGGTTGCATCATCGCCTGGTATGGCAACTGCTCTGTCTCCGACCACAAGGCACTACAGAGGGTAGTATGTATGGCCCAGTACATCACTGGGGCCAAGCTTCCTGCCATCCAGGACCTCTATACCAGGCAATGTCAGAGGAAGGCCCAAGACTCCAGCCACACTAGTCATAAACTGTTCTCTCTTTAAGCAGTACCGGAGCGCCAAGTCTAGGTCCAAAAGGCTTCTTAACAGCTTCTTACCCCCAAGCCGTAAGACTGCTGAACAGCTAATCAAATGGATACCTAGACTATTTGCATTGACCCGCCATTTTCTTTACGCTGCTGCTACTCGCTGTTTATTATCTATGCATAGTCACTTTACCTCTACCTACATGTACATATTACCTGTGCCCCCGCACATTGACTCTGTACCGGTACCCCCTGTACAGTATATAGCCTTGCTACTGTTATTTTATTGTTGCTCTTTAATTTTTTTTAATTTAATTTTTATTTTTTTACTTCAGTTTATTTCAGTAAATATTTTCTTAACACATATTTTTCTTAAAACTGCATTGTTGGTTATGGGCTTGTAAGTAAGTATTTCACTGTAACACCTATTATATTCGGCGCAAGTGACAAATAAAAATGTATTTGAAATTCGATTTGATTATTTGTCAACAAAGCAATCTAGCTACCTAGCATCTCTGCTAGCTAGCACTGTAGCAGCTGTAACATTAGCAGAAGTAGCTAGTTAGCGAGGTTAAATTACTACAGCCAATATAACCTTAGTCAATAACTTTGGGTTACCGTATGTAACACCGGGTTCTCTGAAGGAGACATCTCACTATGAGACACGTCGTGTTTTGCAGATCATTTGTTGAAGCCTTAATCAATCACACCTAATTGGCCAATCAGAGCTTTGTGGGTGTACACCCCGCTTGTCTATATAACACCCTGCACTGCTTTAGTTCTCATTCTAAGAACTACCTCTTAAACGAGTTGTGCAAGAGAGCAATGTGGGGAGATTTCTCCCTCATCTCCCTCAGAAAACTGCAGTTACATACGGTAACCAAAAGTTATCTTTCAGACTCGGTTTGACATCTCACTATGGGACACTTGCAAATGCCCCGATTGCCAATAGCCAGTTTCCTGAGAAGCCTGTTGTGGTACATGATAATGTACCTGATCCATCCTACTCAGCTCCAACGCCAAGGACTGTGTGGACCAGGGAGGGCGCAGTAACGTCCAGGCGATAGAACCTCACAAAGGTGTGAGGAGAAGCCCAACTAGCCACCGCATAAATCTCCAAGACAGAGATGCCTCTGAACAGTGCCCATGGCATGGCAATTCCTCTAGTGGAATATGCCAGGACACCCAGCGGAGACTGTAATCCCTGACAACAGTACGCCTTGGTGATAGCCTCCACTACCCAATGGGAGAGGTGTTGTTAGGACAAAGCCCTACTCCGAGCACAACTATGGAATGGCCTAGTCCTGTCCATGTAGATGTGCAGTACACAAACTTGAACACAACATGTTATGGCGCCGCTGCTTTGGAGAAGAGAACATTGAAGGGTGGAAGGGAAAGAGGTCAGTAGTTTGACTACTATAAGTCATGGGAATGACCTTAGGAATGAATGCAGTGTTAGGACATAACATAACCTTGGAGTAGTCGGGGGAAAACTGAGTGCATGAAGGATGAACCGAGAGCGCATGATGATTGGTAATGCACTTGGGTGTGGCCAAGGCAAGCAACAGGGCCGTCTTATAAGATAGATTCTTAAGATCCACTGTCTCCATGGGCTCAAAGTGATCATCTGTAAGCGCATCCTGAACCAGTACCAAGTTCCATTATGGGGCAAGTGGCTTGGAGACCGGACTGAGACGGCAAGCCCACCGAGTCTAAGTTGGACCTCTCACGGGCCAGGCCCAGAGATCCATCAGCTCAGAATAAGGGTGGAATATTTCACCCTGCGCTTGGGATAGCAGATCCCTGCACTATTTGAGAACAGGTTGCGCATACAAGAGAGGTACAGTCTTCGCTGCCCATGGCTTCCCGGGCCAATGCAGGGCTATCAGGATGAGGGATATACCGTTTTCTCTCACTCTGTCCAGTGTAGGGGGGAGGGGGGTCAGGCCCACTGGAGGGAAGGTGTACAGAAGTAAATCCGTCCAGAGCGTCCATGCCTAGAGGAGAGTTGTGATCTCTCATCGCGAAAAGAACAAGCGACAGTGTGAGTTGTACTGCGATGCCCTGCCGTAACAGCAGCCCTGTTGAGACCCAAGAGGGATGGGTCTCTCCAGCATTGAAGTGCCGATGGAGACTTTCTGAGAGAAGCAAACGCCTGTGTCGGTGGAGAGACGGGTCCAAGCAGAGTGAGGTTACACAACATTGGAAGTCTCTCATGAGGAGGAGACAAAGCGGAACAATCACAATCATGGCGGCCATGAAACCAAGAAGCCTCGGACGTATCCAGTACGTGACTGATGTTGCCGGGCAAAACAACGAAAGCCAGTGGCGAAAAATTGTCACTATATCCACGATCAGGGCTACTTTACAGACTACAGAGTCCAGAGATAATCCCAAAAATACTTTCTGCTGGGTTGGTAAGAGGGTGTTTTTGGCCAGATTTATCCTGAAGCCTTAAGCGAGCAGGTGCGATAACAGCTGGGCTGTGCTCTCCTCTGCCTGAGCTTGAGTGTCAGCTCAGATCCACCAGTCGTCGATGTACGTCAATATTCTTAAGCCTCTCTCCCACATGGCGGCTAGGGCGACTTCAGCACACTTCTTGAATATCTGTGGGGCAAGGGACAGACCAAGGGGTAATCTGTAATTTTACAGACTCTGGCAAATCGGTCAAAATAACACTCTGCTGAAGAGAAGCAGCGATTTGTGGGTGCAACTGAAGACATGATGTCTGATGTGGAGACATACCTAGAGGACCCAGATACATTTTTAATAACCTCCAAACCTTGGCGCTTCCCTGAGTTTGAGGACCTGATTGCGTTAGCAGACCAGAGAAAGCCTTACCCAGAACATCTGATTTTGCAATAGAACACTGACAATTACCTGCACCTTAATTTATTCCAACCCTAACATTATTCTGTAAAATGCGTGCACGTGATTATAGTCATTTTTGGGGGGCAGTGGACTCTTTTCCAGGTAAGATACGTTAAATACATGACTATACAGTGCCTTCGGAAAGTATTCAGACCCCTTGATTTTTTCCCACATTTTGTTACGTTACAGCCTTTTTCTAAAATTGATTAAACTGTTTTTTCCCCTCAATCTACACACAATACCCCATAATGACAAAGCAAAAACAGGTTTTTCGATTTTTATGCAAATTTATATTGAAAAAAACCCCTAAAAGATCGGGTTCAAGTCCGGGCTCTGGCTGGACCACTCAAGGACATTGACACTTGTCCCGAAGCCACTCCTGCATTGTCTTGGCTGTGTGCTTAGGGTCGTTGTCCTGTTGGAAGGTGAACCTTTTCCCCAGTCTGAAGTTCTGAGCGCTCTGGAGCAGGTTTTCATCAAGGATCTCTCTGTACTTTGCTCCGTTTATTTGCTCCAGACATGATGCTTGGCATTCAGGCTAAAGAATTCAATATTGGTTTCATTAGACCAGAGAATCTTGTTTCTCATGATCCGTGTCCTTTGGGTGAAAAAGAACAAGAAATGCACACCTATTTAGGCGAGGTGCTGGCTAGCGGAGTAGAAAACTTCAAAATAAAAGAGAGCTGCACACTCTAGGAGCTCAGATGCAAAAATGTTATTACCTTGTGTCCTTTAGGTGCCTTTAGGCGCCTTTTGGCAAACTCCAAGCGGGCTGTCATGTGCCTTTTACTGAGGAGTGGCTTCCATCTGGCGTGCTGGAGTGCTGCATAGATGGTTGTCCTTATTTTGTCACATGCAGTTTAAAATGAATATATTAAAATTATAATAGAAGTATAATAAATATTTAAGGAGCAACCATAAAATAGCAAGGCTTTTATACAGGGGGTTCCGGTTCAGAACCAATGTGCAGGGGCGCCGGTTAGTCGAGGTAATTGAGGTAATATGTACATGTAGGTAGAGGTAAAGTGACTATGCATGGATTATAAACAGAGAGTAGCAGCAGCATAAAAATGGGGGGTGGGGTGAGGACAATGCAAATAGTCCAGGTAGCCATTTCATTAACAGTTCAAGAGTCTTATGGCTTGGGGTTGGAAGCTGTTAAGAAGCCTTTTTTTATCTAGACTTGGCGCTCTGGTACCGCTTGCCGTGCGGTAGCAGAGAGAAAAGTCTATGACTAGGGTGGCTGGAGTCCTTGGCAATTTTTTGGGCCTTCCTCTGACACCGCCTGGTCTAGACGTCGTGGATGGCAGGAAGCTTGGCCCCAGTGATATACTGGACCTCACGCACTACCCTTTGTAGTCGGAGGCCGAGCAGTTGCCATACTAGGCGGTGATGCTCTTGATGGTGCAGCTGTAGAACTTTTTGAGGATCTGAAGACCCATGCCATATCTTTTCAGTCTCCTGAGGGGAATATGCGTTATCATGCCCTCTTCACGACTGTCTTGGTGTGTTTGGATCATGATAGTTTGTTGGTGATGTGGACACCAAGGAACTTGAAGCTCTCAACCTGCTCCATATCAGACCCATCGATGAGAATGGGGGTGTGCTGGTTCCTACTTTTTCTGTAGTCCACAATCATCTCTTTTGTCTTGATCAAGTTGAGGGAGAGGTTGTTACAACCCATGACACGTAAGCATGTGCCAGCAGTCTCTTGGGACATTCACTGGGACCTCTTCATCTGCAGACCATATCTGAGGACAGACAACATGACAAAGAAACAGGCTTCATTCTATTACAATTAGACAGCCCTGACCTATCTAACTAATACACCTACTCCCTTTCCTGACAACTGGAGCAGCACATCCTTTCACCCTCTTCCATTACTGTCATCTACAAATGCATTTGGAGCATGTATTTTTTATTTACCATTTTTTTCTCAACTTTATTTAACCAGGTAGGCTAGTTGAGAACAAGTTCTCATTTACACCTGCGACCTGGCAATGATAAATAGGCCTACACACACAACATTTTTCCTTGAGCCAAGTCAAAGTTTAGTCATTGAAGTCTATGCCATTTGGTTGGTGATTGGTCAACAGTATAACTCCTAGTGTGAGTGGGAACTATGGACGGGATTCTTCAATTAAGTGTTTGTTGTCATTCAACGAGAGACGACTAGTTTTCATGCACATTTTTTCACTTGAGAAATACTGCATCAAACATCTTAGATGTAAAATTGTGTGGCTAAGATCTCCTCGGCAAAAACATCGAAATTAATTATAGATTTCTTGATTTATCTTGGATTAATTCAGACTATTTTGAGGAAGTGTATACCGGCTATGTTGTTGCTATGGCATCTCAAGAGGGACAAACAGCAATATTTCCGCTTTTTTTTCTCATTTTTCAAGCAAAGGTCTTTAAGGGAGTTCTGCTAGGAGCAAATCGAACCTAGTAGGGCGTGCCTTAACTTTGTAGAATGTAAGTGTCATACTAGTCTTGACATCCAGACCCTATGCAACACTTGGGTCTGGCTTTTGAGACTAGTGTCATACTAGGTTGTTTAATGATAGCCTACAATGTAACCTCGTTCAAAATGTAACAGCTGCAAAATACATTTCAATCTCACATAACATTTAACATTGTATTTTGATATTGTTTGACTTTTCGGTATCTTTTATTCCTCAGCATACTGTATATGAAGCAAGCCATATATTGTTTCTATCGGCCCACAATGTAATATATTATAGTTTGATACAATATACACTAAGCATACCAAACATTAGGAACACCTTCCTAATGTTGAGTTGCACCCCCCTTGGCCCTCAGAACAGCCTCAATTTGTCAGGACTGGGATGCTGGCCCATGTAGACTCCAATGCTTCCCACAGTTGTGTCAAGTTGGCTGGATGTCCTTTGGGTGCTGGACCATTCTTGATACACACGGGAAATTGCTGAGCGTGAAAACCCAGCAGTGTTGCAGGTCTTGACACAAACCAGTGCGCCTGGCACCTACTACCATACCCCGTTCAAAATATTTTGTCTTGCCCATTCACCCTCTGAATGGCATACATACACAATCCATGTCTCAAGGCTTAAAAATCCTTCTTTACCAGTGTCCTCCCATTCATCCTCACTGATTGAAGTGGATTTAACAAGTGACATCAATAAGGGAGTATAGCTTTCACCTGGATCCACCTGGTCAATCTATGTCATGGAAAGAGCAGGTGTGCTTTTTTACTCCGAAACATGACAAGCCAAATATCCGTTTTTTTTTAAACAGCAAAGTTGTTTGATTTAGTTTATTTTTTGTAGTTTGGTCATTTTTTTGTTGTTGGTAGTTTGGCCGTTTAGGGGGAATCCTGTTTCCATCCCTCACAGTAGGTGGCGGGATGTACATTAAATTGTGCAATCGCCAATATACCATAGAAGAAGACGATATCCGTGACCCGGAATGTACTTAGTTAATCTTGCCCGCTTCACAGCGGTAGTACAGAGAACGCACCGGGGAGTGAAACACCAATTTGCCGGCAGAAGAACACCAAAAGGGTCACTTTTATGGTCGGAAAAAACAAACATGATGTTGATATTATCCTGGCAACTAATGACAAGGTGAAACCCTAAACGATTGAGATATAGCCTTAAAACCGTTCAGGAATAGGAGCAGTGGAGTATCCGAGGCTCTGAAATATTTTCTGGGACTTAAGTCTTTGAAAAACAAATATATATATTATCACCTGAGAACAATTAGTGCTTTAACGAAAGGAAGGAGACACGTCGTTTAACTTGTGCCGGTTGACAACGGGGGCAATTTGGGAGGATCTCGGGTTAAGCGGACACCCCAGCGGCCCGTGTCCAAATCAGAAACAGAAGCCGGGGTGTCGGCTTGAGAGAGTGGTCGGGTGGAACGTCTCCAACGCTGAGGTAATAGCGTCAGACGAACAGGAGCTGCGTTGAGATTTGGCCATTGGGAGCCGGGGACAGAGACCTCATGAATGGAAATCGGAACTTCAGGTATATTCATACACCTGTCTGTCAAACCCCTTATTCTTATTAAATTGTTGAAGTTTGGTGTTGGAAGTTTTGTAGGCTGACTATCAGTTGCTATCCTTAAAGGATAGCATACAGTCAAACCAAAAGCCTAGTAAGCCTACCAATCAGATAATGCATGAAAATAAACACATTCAGGCCTTTCACTCTACTGTCTGGGTTAGAAAACGAATTTGGGTGACCAGACATACCATTGGTAAGATGGTTTGCCGGTTCAGCGTCTCGTCGGCAGCAACAAAAAAGTACTTCCGGGTCACAGAATTTGGGAACATTTCTAAATAAAAGTCCCCCACGTAATAGCGGGGAAAAGTGTAAATAACCTGTATTTATTTATGAGATGACATATAATTCTCTAAACATTAACAATGATTCATATGTTTAAGAAATCATTTGCATTCAATTTGGGTTTAAAAAAAAACAAGTTTGAAGGTCAAACAAATCCCCCTCAATGCGAATCACTGTATATGGAATACATACTGGCTTAATAGAGCAAAACCTATTTTGGGTGTGGTAGTAAAAGTGTTATAGGCAATACTCAGTAGGGTCTGTAGATTGTGTAAACGGTGTCATTTCAAGGGATCTGAATAATACGGAGTGTTGCTGGCCCTTTCCTCGACCCGTTATATTGGCGGACACAATGCAAATCACTATATAGAGCAAAAAATATTCAGGGTGCCGCCGTAAAAGTATTGTAGGGAATACTTAGTAGAATTGTATATGTTGGTGTCATTTCATCGGGCTCTGAGTGTTGCTGGCCTTTTACTGTGGTCAAATTGCTTAAAAATGGGCTGCCTGGACACCTTACGGTACAAATATAGCACTGTACAGGAAACATAGGGTAATACATACTTAGAAGGATCTGTAGAATGTATATGTGGTGTTGTTTCATGGGGGACTGAGGTCTATATGCCCAGCAACTCTTTCTACTCCACCCACTCAAATGGTCCCAATGCAATACACTGTAGGCCTATACATTTACATATTGGAAAAACTATTCAATGTTCATAGGAAAAACCTGTTGCCTAAGCCTGTTGCGGTGACTGTATTACCGCCATACCGGTGGTCACAAGTCATTTTTTATTTCACCTCTAGTTAACCAGGTAGGCTAGTTGAGAACAAGTTCTCATTTGCAACTGCGACCTGGCCAAGATAAAGCATAGCAGTGTGAACAGACAACAACACAGAGTTACACATGGAGTAAACAATAAACAAGTCAATAACAGTAGAAAAAAAAAGAATCTATATACATTGTGTGCAAAATGCATGAGGATAGGCAATAAATAGGCCATAGGAGTGAATAATTACAATTTAGCAGATTAACACTGGAGTGATAAATGATCAGATGAACATGTGCAGATAGAGATACTGGTATGCAAAAGAGCAGAAAAGTAAATAAAATAAAAACAGTATGGGGATGAGGTAGGTAAATTGGGTGGGCTATATACCGATGGACTATGTACAGCTGCAGCGATCGTTTAGCTGCTCAGATAGCAGATGTTTAAAGTTGGTGAGGGAGATAAGTCTCCAACTTCAGAGATTTTTGCAATTCGTTCCAGTCGCAGGCAGCAGAGAACTGGAAGGAAAGGTGGACAAATTAGATTTTGGCTTTAGGGATGATCAGTGAGATACACCTGCTGGAGCGTGTGCTACGGGTGGGTGTTGCCACCGTGACCAGTGAACTGAGATAAGGCAGAGCTTTACCTAGCATAGACTTGTAGATGACCTGGAGCCAGTGGGTCTGGCGGGGAACATGTAGCGAGGGCCAGCCGACTAGAGCATACAGGTCACAGTGGTTGGTGGTATAAGGTGCTTTAGTAACAAAACGGATGGCACTGTGATAAACTGCATCCAGTGTGCCTTATTCAAAATGATGTAGTTCTGTCCTTAAGCTGTTCTTGTCTATTAATGTTCTGTATTATGTCATGTTTCATGTTGTGTGTGGAACCCAGGAAGAGAAGCTGCTGCTTTCGCAACAGCTAATGGGGATCCTAATAAAATACCATCTGGTCAGAATTTGTCACCTCCATTATAGGGCAAGCCAAGAGTGCAAGTCTGGTACAGAATGGCATTTTATTTCACACTGGAAGCAAACATTTCTCATTTATTGTTTTGTAATTAAGATATTGTCCTGACTTAGTCAGTCAGCAAAGAGTTAAAGCGACATTACCAAAGGGCAGACTGGACCCTGGTTTTATGGACACAAACAATTCATATTTTTCCTGTACAGTGATATATTTGTACCATATAGTGTCCAGGGGCCCCACCCAAACCAATTTGACCACCGTGAAAGTCTAGTAACACTTCCTATGACCTAGCTTTTTGTTCAAACTCATCCTTTTTGTACAGAGAATTATGTACGGTGCAATATGTAGTCCAATATGAAAAATGGATTTAGGCTGATTGGCCGCTCTTAAGGGCTGCAGAAGTGACACTCCTCTGGGTGTAAACTTCAACAATAGATGTGTTCATGCGTAAAATGGACCCTGCTTTTACTGCAACACAACGTACAGGGAATTATGTACGGTGCGATATGGATGTCCAATATGAAAAACATTCTGAACGTAGGGCAATACAAATGGGCTAATTAACAGTGGGATTTTCTAAGGTTGATTTAATGTAATACAAATAATTGTATTATTGTTATTATTAATAGCATTATAAATAATGTTTTGTGATTTGTATTACTGTTGTTACATGATAACTATCTATCAATATGCACACTTCACAGCCAGAAGAGGACTGGCCACCCCTCATAGCCTGGTTCCTCTCTAGGTTTCTTCCTAGGTTCCGGCCTTTCTAGGTAGTTTTTCCTAGCCACCGTGCTTCTACATCTGCATTGCTTGCTGTTTGGGGTTTTAGGCTGGGTTTCTGTACAGCACTTTGTGACATCAGCTGATGTACGAAGGGCTTTATAAATACATTTGATTGATAGTAATCATATTTTTTCATGCTGTTAACAATGTCAATATTATTTGTGCTATAAAATATTTTCTCATTTTTCATATTCTTAAAATTCTGCCTGCTAGCATTTCCTCGTAAAATGTTACGACCATTTGATTATTTTTTCCCCCCATACTGCATGCTGGTGGAACGGAGTTGTTTGCTGGTTGGTTGCCTCTGCCGAGTCCCCAACAACCGGATGTTGTGGTTTTCAGGGGAAATGGAAAGAGAGTCTGTGACGTGACTTCCGCTTTAGGACGTTAACAAGGCGACACTCCATCGTAACTCCTCCACATGTACTGGATTGGTTGAACAGAAGAGAATCTCCCCCCGACAGTATCTAGTTTCAAGCTTTTCTTTTACGCCTAAATTAGGTTTGCCGCCGGCTGTCATAAGCAGGTGGCAAGCCCGTCAGGTGTGTCTAATTATCTCAAGCCCATGAGAGGCTGGCTGGCTGTTTGGGAGTTGCCTGCCTGCCTTCCACACCAGCTGGTGTCAAAGTTATTGAATAGTGCTTTTTTCTTACCTTTATTTAACTAGGCAAGTCAGTTAAGAACAAATGTTATTTGTTTTACAACCCTCCCCTAACCCGGATGTTGTTGCATGGAACTCTGTATTCCCAGCATGGGACTCCCGATCATGGCCGGTTGTGATACAGCCCAGGATCGAACCAGGGTCTGTAGTAACATCTCTAGCACTGAAATGCAGTGCCTTAGACCGCTGCGCCATTCGGGATCCAACTCACTGTGGGCTCGCTTAATTATCAATCAATTCTGCATGAAAGCCACAAAGTCAATTAACTATCAGCTAGGGGCAGCTGCTTTGTGAGACAAATATTTGTTGGCATAGTTTTGAGCTGTCAAAACATTGAAACCATGATTGGAGATGGATGATATGATTTGTGATGTCTGCTTTCTTAGCACTCATTCGACACAGTCTGTTGGATTGTCATGTTTTCTGATTTCATGCCAGTTTGATTTGATATCAAATCTTAATCTGTATTTGGTGTCTTAAATGAGGCCTGGGAGATAAATGCCAAGTAAAGTTCCCTACATCCACTTTTTTTTTTTTGTACTGTATTTTAGGGGAATTACAATATTTGGATACATTTTGCACCCACCAAATGACCCATGTGTGTTAACGTGCCTCGAGAGAGGAGCCATAGATGTACAGCTGCTGAGTGCCTGTACCTGGCTGAACACTGGCAGACTCACTTTGATGATCCATGTTGTATAGGCCTAGAGCTTTCACATGGTGTTTATCGTATAGGTTCTGTGTGTGTAAGCCAAGAAAGCCCATGATCCAGAGCTCTGTGTGGGTAGACTTGCAGCCTAACTGTAAATGGAAGAGGATGAGAAAGAAGAAGAGGCAGTTAGTTAGCCATCCACACCACCATTGCCACCCACTCTTGTACACTCAGTTGTTTCTTGTTAGGTTTAGGTTCAGTATCTAGCTAGTTGTTTAGTAGTGCAGTCAGTGTATGAGTTGATGTTTGAGTGGGTAGGCTAATTGTGTTCCTGGCTGGCAAAACCATGCATTGTCCAACTCATGATTACACCATCTTCTTTTGAGCTGGACCCTTGATTAGGTCGGTATGTGTGTCTGTTTTTCCTCTTGTCAGGATGGTCTGTGTTGCCATGGAGAAGTGGCAGCCACATGGGTGCTGTTGGCATGGCAATGACACACATGGGAGCGAGTGATAGACACTGGGGACACGGCATCACAGATAGTACAATCTGACTCTACAAAACCACGTTACAGTGTACATTTGTTGATTGCTAGACATACAAATACGATGATTTATTGTTACATTTGAAGCTAGGTCTAGTTGTGGCCACAACCGGACTAGATTGTGAACGACTGTTGGCAGAATGCATTGCTTGACTGCCATGAGGGTGATGAGCACAATATAAATTGAATAGCCGAACCCCAAACAATTTGTTGTCTAGTTAGTTGAGCAGAAACTATGTATGTTTTGGTTCTACAAAGCTGTGTCCATCATAAAATTCCATAATTAAATATTGCACAATGCGATCAATTATCATGCAACATGCAACAATTTCACTGAGTTACAGTTCATATAAATAAATCAGTCTACTGAAAAAAATTCATTAGGCCCTCGTCTATGGATTTCACATGACTTGGAATACGGATATGCATCTGTTGGTCAGAGATACCTTAAAATAAAAAGGTAGGGGCGTGGATCAGAAAACAAGTTAATATCTGGTGTGACCACCATTTGCCTCATGCAGCGTGCGAAGTTGCTGGATATTGGCGGGAACTGTAACACGCTGTCGTCCATGTCGATCCAGAGCATCCCAAACATGCTCAATGGGTGACGTCTGGTGAGTATGCAGGCCATGGAAGAACTAGGATATTTTCAGCTTCCAGGGATTGTGTACAGATCCTTGTGACATGGGGCCGTGCATTATTATGCTGAAACATGAGGTGATGGCGGCGGATGAATGGCACGCCAATGGGCCTCAGGATCTCGTCATGGTATCTCTGTACATTCAAATTGCCATTGATAAAATGCAATTGTATTCGTTGTCCGTAGCTTATGCCTGCCCATACCATAACCCCACCGCCACCGTGGGGCTCTCTGTTCACAATGTTGACATCGGCAAACTGCACTCTCACACGACGCCACACACGCTGTCTGCCATCTGCCCGGTACAGTTGAAACCGGGATTGATCTGTGAAGAGCACACTTCTTCAGCCTGCCAGTGGCCATCGAAGGTGAGCATTTGCCCACTAAAGTCGGGTATGCTGCCAAATTGCAGTCTGGTCAAGACCCTGGTGCGAACGACGAGCATTTAGATGAGCTTCCCTGAGTTTAGGACAGTTTGTGTAGAAATTCTTCAGTTGGGAAAACCCACAGTTTAATCAGCTGTCAGGTTGCTGGATATTGGTTGGTCTCAGACGAGCCCGCAGGTGAAGAAGCCAGATGTGGAGGTCTTAGGCTGGTGTGGTTACATGTGGTCTGCAGTTGAGAGGCTGGGGATGTAAACAAATGAGAGAAATAAGCTTTTTGTGCATATGGAACATTTCTGGGGTCTTATTATTTCAGCTTATGAAACATGGGACCAACACTTTACATGTTGCGTTTATATTTTTGTTTTGTGTACATTCTACAGACCCTACTGAGTATTCCCTACAATACTTTTACTCTGGCACCCAGAATAGGTTTTGCTCTATAAGTCAGAATAGGTTTTGCTCTATAAGCCAACATGTATTCCACCGATCCTAGTAGATTGCCAAACATTTCTGTAAAGAAGATAACCTTGCATGTTGCGTTTTTATATTTTTGTTCAGTATATTTTGCCTGTGCACATATGACAAGCATTTCTTGGTCGGATCACCTCTCCTGAGTCACCGGAGGAGCGCGTGCTAATCCTGTTGTAGAATTCATTGTGGCCAGCAGGTCAAACGAATGACTACAATTAACAAGTTACTCAGAAATACAAACCATGACTCTCTCGAGTCAGTAGAAAGAGTAGTTCAAAAAGAACGAATCATTCGCCAACTGCGCTAGTGTCATGTTTTTTGTGTGTGTGTGTCAGAGTAGTTAGTGTGCGGCTCATCTGAGTTGTAAGTGTGGGTAGTGTGTGTGGTTTTGTGACGTCATGATTACCGGAGTAGTTTTCGACGAGGCTGTGGTAGAGTATGGGTGTAGTGTGGCTGGCACACCCATACTAATCTCTCCAACAAAGTTTGTGTTAGTCAGGAGAATTCTCACTCGCTCTTACGTTCACCCTCCTCTCTCTAGGAGATGTTGGGGCCCAGGCCCTGTTCTCAGTGCCACGGCGGCCTGGCTTTGGCACCATGGGGAAGCCCATCAAGCTGCTGGCCAACTGCTTCCAGGTGGATATCCCCAAGATGGACGTCTACCTCTATGAAGTAGACATCAATCCCGAGAAGTGCCCGCGTCGCGTCAACAGGTAAGCAAGCTGCGCTGGATCAGACACACAAACTCGTATGTGTCTGCATGAACATTCTCAAAACAACACAAACTGGCTGCAGAGCTTTCATTTGATCACATAAACTGTACTCGGCATCACTTTACATTATGGATCAGTGCTGGAGTGTCGATATATTTGTCTCTCTGGTGCCCCTATAGGGAGGTGGTGGACTCCATGGTGAAGCACTTCAAGGTGACCATCTTTGGGGACCGAAGGCCAGTCTACGATGGGAAGAGGAGTCTCTACACAGCCAACCCCCTACCAGTCGCCACAGCAGGGGTGAGATGCGCGCGCACACATACACACACAATAACATTTGTAGTGTCATTTACCATATTGAATGTCAGATGGGTGTTCTGGTGATTCATTGAGTTGCCATAGAAGTTCAAGCTATCTATATTCTTCTCAGGTGGATCTGGACGTCACCCTGCCAGGGGAGGGGGGTAAGGATCGCCCCTTCAAAGTGTCCATCAGGTTTGTGTCGCTAGTCAGCTGGCACATGCTGCATGAGGTCCTGACAGGGCGCACCATGCCTGAGCCCTTGGAGCTGGACAAGCCCATCAGCACCAACCCTGTACACGCTGTGGACGTGGTGCTGCGACACCTGCCCTCCATGAAGTGAGTCATTACAGTTTTCACTTTATTTATTTTAGGTAGGCAAGTTGAGAACAAGTTCTCATTTATAACTGCGAAGACCTAGCGAAGATAAAGCAAAGCAGTTTGACACAAACAACAACACAGAGTTACACATGGAATAAACAAACATATAGTCAATAATACAGTCTATATACAATGTGAGCAAATGAGGCAAAAAAAGGCCATGGTGGCGAAGTAAATACAATATAGCAATTGAAACACTGGAATGGTAGATTTGACAGTAGATGAGTGTGCAAAGTAGAAATACTGACGTGCAAAGGAGCAAAATAAATAAATACAGTAGGGGAAAAGGTAGTTGTTTGGGCTATTTATAGATGGGCTAGATGCAGTGATCTGTGAGCTGCTCTGACAGCTGGTGCTTAAAGCTAGTGAGGGAGATGTGTTTCCAGTTTCAGAGATTTTTGTAGTTCGTTCCAGTCATTGGCAGCAGAGAACTGGAAGGAGAGGCGGCCAAAGGAGGAATTGGCTTTGGGGGTGACCAGTGAGATATACCTGCTGGAACGCGTGCTATGGGTGCAGCTATGGTGACCAGCGAGCAGAGATAAGGTGGGACTTTACCTAGCAGGGTCTTGCAGATGACCTGGAGCCAGTGGGTTTGGCGATGAGTATGAAGCGAGGGCCAGCCAACGAGAACGTACAGGTCGCAGTGGTGGGTAGTACAGTGCCTTGCGAAAGTATTCGGCCCCCTTGAACTTTGCGACCTTTTGCCACATTTCAGGCTTCAAACATAAAGATATAAAACTGTATTTTTTTGTGAAGAATAAACAACAAGTGGGACACAATCATGAAGTGGAACGACATTTATTGGATATTTCAAACTTTTTTAACAAATCAAAAACTGAAAAATTGGGCGTGCAAAATTATTCAGCCCCTTTACTTTCAGTGCAGCAAACTCTCTCCAGAAGTTCAGTGAGGATCTCTGAATGATCCAATGTTGACCTAAATGACTAATGATGATAAATACAATCCACCTGTGTGTAATCAAGTCTCCGTATAAATGCACCTGCACTGTGATCGTCTCAGAGGTCCGTTAAAAGCGCAGAGAGCATCATGAAGAACAAGGAACACACCAGGCAGGTCCGAGATACTGTTGTGAAGAAGTTTAAAGCCGGATTTGGATACAAAAATATTTCCCAAGCTTTAAACATCCCAAGGAGCACTGAGCAAGCGATAATATTGAAATGGAAGGAGTATCAGACCACTGCAAATCTACCAAGACCTGGCCGTCCCTCTAAACTTTCAGCTCATACAAGGAGAAGACTGATCAGAGATGCAGCCAAGAGGCCCATGATCACTCTGGATGAACTGCAGAGATCTACAGCTGAGGTGGGAGACTCTGTCCATAGGACAACAATCAGTCGTATATTGCACAAATCTGGCCTTTATGGAAGAGTGGCAAGAAGAAAGCCATTTCTTAAAGATATCCATAAAAAGTGTCGTTTAAAGTTTGCCACAAGCCACCTGGGAGACACACCAAACATGTGGAAGAAGGTGCTCTGGTCAGATGAAACCAAAATTGAACTTTTTGGCAACAATGCAAAACGTTATGTTTGGCGTAAAAGCAACACAGCTGAACACACCATCCCCACTGTCAAACATGGTGGTGGCAGCATCATGGTTTGGGCCTGCTTTTCTTCAGCAGGGACAGGGAAGATGGTTAAAATTGATGGGAAGATGGATGGAGCCAAATACAGGACCATTCTGGAAGAAAACCTGATGGAGTCTGCAAAAGACCTGAGACTGGGACGGAGATTTGTCTTCCAACAAGACAATGATCCAAAACATAAAGCAAAATCCACAATGGAATGGTTCAAAAATAAACATATCCAGGTGTTAGAATGGCCAAGTCAAAGTCCAGACCTGAATCCAATCGAGAATCTGTGGAAAGAACTGAAAACTGCTGTTCACAAATGCTCTCCATCCAACCTCACTGAGCTCGAGCTGTTTTGCAAGGCGGAATGGGAAAAAAATTCAGTCTCTCGATGTGCAAAACTGATAGAGACATACCCCAAGCGACTTACAGCTGTAATCGCAGCAAAAGGTGGCGCTACAAAGTATTAACTTAAGGGGGCTGAATAATTTTGCACGCCCAATTTTTCAGTTTTTTATTTGTTAGAAAAGTTTGAAATATCCAATAAATGTCGTTCCACTTCATGATTGTGTCCCACTTATTGTTGATTCTTCACAAAAAAATACAGTTTTATATCTTTATGTTTGAAGCCTGAAATGTGGCAAAAGGTCACAAAGTTCAAGGGGGCCGAATACTTTCGCAAGGCACTGTATATGGGGCTTTGGTTACAAAACGGATGGCACTGTGATTGACTGCATCCAATTTGTTGAGTAGGCTGTTGGAGGCTATTTTGTAAATGACATCACCGAAGTCGAGGATCGGTAAGATGGTCAGTTTTACGAGGGCATGTTTGGCAGCATGAGTGAAGGATGCTTTTTTGTGAAATAGGAAGCCAATTCTAGATTTAACTTTGGATTCTGGAAGGAGAGTTTACAGTCTAACCAGAAACCTAGGTATTTGTAGTTGTCCACATATTCTAAGTCAGAACCGTCCAGAGTAGTGATGCTGGACGAGCGGGCAGGCGCAGGCAGCGATCGGTTGAAGAGCATGCATTTAGTTTTACTTGCATTTAAGAGCAGTTGAAGGCCACGGAAGGAGAGTTGTATGGCATTGAAGCTCATCTGGAGGGTTGTTAACAGTGTTCAACGAAGGGCCAGAGGTATACAGAATAGTGTTTTCTGCATAGCGGTGGACCAGAGACTCACCAGCAGCAAGAAAGACATCATTGATGTATACAGAGAAGAGAGTCGGCCCAATAATTGAACCCTGTGGCACCCCCATAGAGACTGCCAGAGGCCTGGACAACAGGCCCTCCGATTTGACCCACTGAACTCTATCAGAGAAGTAGTTGGTGAACCAGGCGAGGCAATCATTTGAGAAACCAAGGCTATCGAGTCTGCCGATGTGGTGATTCACAGAGTCTAAAGCCTTGGCCAGGTCAATGAATACGGCTGCACAGTATTGTTTCTTATTGATGGTTAAGATATCGTTTAGGACCTTGGCTTTCGAAGACCTTAGAAAGGCAGGGTAGGATTGATATAGGTCTGTAGCAGTTTGGGTCTAGAGTGTCTCCCCCTGTGAAGAGGGGGATGACCACAGCTGCTTTCCAATCTTTGGGAATCTAAGGCGACACGAAAGAGAGGTTGAACAGGCTAGTAATAGGGGTTGCAACAATTTCGGCAGATAATTTTAGAAAGAAGGGGTCCCGATTGTCTAGCACGGCTGATTTGTGAGGGTCCAGATTTTGCAGCTCTTTCAGAACATCAGCTGACTGGATTTGGGAGAAGGAGAAATGGGGAAGGCTTGGGTGAGTTGCTTATTGAAATTCTCAATTATAGTGGATTTATCGGTGGTGACAAAGTTTCCTATCCTCAGTGCAGTAGGCAGCTGGGAGGAGGTGTTCTTATTTTCCATGGACTTCACAATGTCCCAGGACTTTTTTGAGTTTGTGTTGCAGGAAGCAAATTTCTGCTTGAAAAAGCTAGCCTTGGCTTTTCTAACTGCCTGTGTATGTTGGTTTCTAACTTCCCTGAAAAGTTGCATTTCACAGTGTTTCAGGGAGCGCTTGACAGTGATGAGTGGAGGTCGTTTGACCGCTGACCCATTACGGATGCAGGCAATGAGGCAGTGATTGCTGAGATCTTGGTTGAAAACAGCAGAGGTGTATTTAGAGGGCAAGTTGGTTAGGATGATATATATGAGGGTGCCCGTGTTTACGGCTTTGGGGTTGTACCTGGTAGGTTCATTGATAATTTGTGTGAGATTGAGGGCATCAAGCTGAGATTGTAGGACGGCCGGGGTGTTAAGCATGTCACAGTTTAGGTCGCCTAGCAGCACGAGCTCTGAAGATAGATGGGGGGCCATCTTTTCACATATGGTATCCAGAGCACAGCTGGGGGCTAAGGGTGGTCTATAGCAAGCGGCAATGGTGAGAGGCTTGTTTTTAGAGAGGTGGATTTTTAAAATTAGAAGTTCAAATTGTTTGGGTACAGACCTGGATAGTAGGACAGAACTCTGCAGGCTATCTCTGCAGTAGATTGCAACACCGTCCCCTTTGGCAGTTCTATCTTGTCGGCAAATGTTATAGTTCGGGATGGAAATTTCAGAGTTATTGGTGGTCTTCCTAAGCCAGGATTCAGACATGGCTAAGACATCAGGGTTGGCGGAGGGTGCTAAAGCTGTGAATAAAACAAACTTGGGGAGGAGGCTTCTAATGTTAACATGCATGAAGCCAAGGCTTTTACGGTTACAGAAGTCAACAAATGAGAGCACCTGGGGAATAGGAGTGGTGCTAGGCACTGTAGGGCCTGGATTAACCTCTACATCACCAGAGGAACAGAGTAGGAAAAGTGTACGGCTAAAAGCTATGAGAATTGGTCGTCTAGATTGTCCGGAACAGAGAGTAAAAGGAGGTTTCTGGGGGCGATAAAATAGCTTCAAGGTATAATGTACAGACAAAGGTATGGTAGGATGTGAACACAGTGGAGGTAAACCTAGGCATTGAGTGATGATGAGAGAGATATTGTCTCTAGAAACATCATTAAAACCAGGTGATGTCATCGCATGTGTGGGTGCTGGAACTGAATGGTTGGATAAGGTATAATGAGCAGGGCTAGAGGCTCTACAGGGAAATAAGCCAATAAACACTAACCAGAACAGCAATGGACAAGGCATATTGACATTAAGGAGAGGCATGCTTAACCGAGTTATCATAAGGGTCCAGTGAGTAGTGAGGTTGGTTGGGGTCACGGCGATTCAGACAGCTAGCCGAGCCATGGGTAGCAAGCTAACAGAAGATGGAGGTCGGTTTTTAGCCACCCTGTGCGTTTCCGTCGGTAGATTAGTGGGGTTCCGTCTGTATGGGCCTAGGAGTGTTCATGTACTATAGAACTGCTGTCAGAAGCTCTTTGCTGTGTTTTTCCAGATGTTCTGTTGGTTGTGTGTATTTATCAACACTCATAGTTCAGAATAGTAGTAGTTTATAGTATTGATTCTTTTAGAAAAGATATACAACCTAATGAAGCTATGTCTTGAATAAAACATGAGTTGAGTAATTCAATACATTTTCTGGCTGTGAAAGGTGACCCCCTCTTCTCCCCAGGTACACCCCAGTGGGGCGCTCCTTCTTCTCCGCACCAGAGGGTTACGATCATCCCCTGGGCGGGGGTAGGGAGGTGTGGTTCGGCTTCCACCAGTCGGTGCGGCCCGCCATGTGGAAGATGATGCTCAACATTGACGGTGAGGGCCTTTTCCCTTGACTGTCAGGAACATCGACAATAATAACGTATTCTTCACTGGTGGCAGGGACTTGTTTCTTTCCACGTTGTCTGGATGACAATGTTGTAGCATCTCAGTCAGTCTCTGATGTCTGTGTTTAGTTGCATTTTGTTTAGTCAGTCATGTCTTTGATTGGTCCAAATTATATAGAATACAGCCTATCCCTCACACTTATACTCAGAATTTGATCCTTAGCTACATTCGAAGTTCCTGATTTTTTTTAATTTTTAATTTACATATTCCAACTCTTGCTCTTTGAATTTGGTTGTTGACTATCATAACATGGATCCTAAGCCGCATTCAAGTACCTTATTTTAATTTGACCACTTCTCCTCTGTAGTATCGGCCACGGCTTTCTACAAGGCCCAGCCGGTGATCCAGTTCATGTGCGAGGTCCTGGACATCCACAACATAGACGAGCAGCCCCGGCCCCTCACCGACTCCCACAGGGTCAAGTTCACCAAAGAGATCAAAGGTATGCAGAGTGACGTCACCACCACCACGCCAGGAACAAGAATGCTAACTAACACTTTAATGGAACACACTGCTAGACTCCTTGCATCACTATTGAATTCCAGGACTAATGTTTTTGTCATTTGTTTTGGTTGTAGGGATATTGGTATTGTGATAGTTCATTCACTCCTTTCTGTGTTGTTGAATCGTTTTATACTGAACAAAAATATAAGCTCAACAATTGAAATAAATTCATTAGACCCTGATCTATGGATTTCACATAACCGGGCAGGGGCGCAGCCATGGGTGGGCTTGGGAGGGCATAGGCACACCCACTTGGGAGCGGGACTGCACCCCTGCCCAGTTATGTAAAATACATAGATTAGGGCCATAATTAATTTTCAATTAATAGTTCTTCTCAAACATATGCACCTCCTCCTTCCTTTGCTGTGTCCAGGTCTGAAGGTGGAAGTGACCCACTGCGGGACGATGCGGAGGAAGTACAGAGTGTGTAACGTGACCCGCCGCCCTGCCAGCCACCAGACGTGAGTACCTATACACAGAGAGACAGGGATATGTGTAGTTTGGCGGCAGGCAGACCAGAAGTTAAGAACGTTGGCCCAGTAACCAAATCCCCAAGCTGACTAGGTGAAAAATCTGTCAATATGCTCTTAAGCAAGGCACTTAACCCTGATTGCTCCTGTAAGTTGCTCTGGATAACATTTCAAATATTACAATGTAGGTTAACTCTGACACAGCCTGAACCGAAGCCTTGAATTGCCTCTAAATTTGACTAATGGGCAGCTTCCTGGATACAGAATGTTTCTGTTTATTTGTTTGTTTCACCTTTATTTATTTAACCAGGTAGGCCAGTTGAGAACAAGTTCTCATTTACAACTGTGACCTGGCCAAGATAAAGCAAAGCAGTGTGACAAAAACAACAACACAGAGTTACATGTGGGATAAACAAACGTACAGTCAATAACACAATATAAAAATCAATGTGCAGTGTGTGCAAATGTAGTAAGATTAGGGAGGTAAGGCAATAAATAGGCCATAGTAGCGTAGTAATTACAATTTAGCAATTAAACACTGGAGTGATAGATGTGCAGATGATGATTATGATGATGATGATGATGATGTGCAAGTAGAAATACTGGGGTGCAAAAGAGCAAAAATAAATAACGATATGGGGATGAGGTAGTTAGATTGACTGTGTACAGCTGCAGTGATCAGTCAGCTGCTCTGACAGCTGAAGCTTAAAGTTAGTGAGGGAGATAAGTCTACAGCTTCAGTGACTTTTGCAATTCGTTCCAGTCATTGGCGGAGGCCACAGAAGGAGTGTTGTATAGCATTGAAGCTTGCTCGGAGGTTAGTTAACACAATGTCCAAAGAAGGGCCAGATGTATACAGAATGGTGTTGTCTGCATAGAAGTGGATCAGAGAATCACCAGCAGCAAGAGCGACATCATTGATATATATACAGAGAAGAAAGTCTGCCTGAGATTTGAACCCTGTGGCACCCCAATAGATACTGCCAGAGGTCCGGAAACAGGCCCTCCGATTTGGCACACTGAACTCTATCTGAGAAGTAGTTGGTGAACCAGGCGAGGAAGTCATTTGAGAAACCAAGGCTATTGAGTCTGCCGATAAGAATGTGGTGACTGACAGAGTCGAATGCCTTGGCCAGGTCGATGAAGACGGCTGCACAGTACTCTTTTATTGATGGCGTTTATGATATCGTTTAGGACCTTGAGCGTGGCTGAGGTGCACCCATGACCAGCTCAGAAACCAGATTACATAGTGGAGAAGGTACGATGGGATTCGAAATGGTCGGTGATCTGTTTAACTTGGATTTCGAAGATTTTAGAAAGGCAGGGCAGGATCGATATAGGTCAATAACAGTTTGGGTCTAGTGTCTCCCCCTTTGAAGAGGGGGATGACCGAGGCAGCTTTCCAATCTTTAGGGATCTCAGATGATATGAAAGAGGGGTTGAACAGGCTAGTAATAGGGGTTGCAACAATTATGGCGGATAATAAAAAAAAAAAAAGAGAGCCCAGCTGATTTGTAGGGGTCCAGATTTTGCAGCTCTTTCAGAACATCAGCTATCTGGATTTAGGTGAAGGAGAAGCGGGGGGGCTTGGGCAAGTTGCCGCGGGTGTTGCAAAGCTGTTGGCCGGGTTAGCGGCAGCCAGGTGGAAAGCAATGCCACCCGTAGAAAAATGCTTATTGAAATGTTTGATTATCGTAGATTTTATCGGTGGTGACAGTGTTTCCTAGCCTCGGTGCAGTGGGCAGCTGGGAGGAGGTGTTCTTATTCTCCATGGACTTTAGTTTCCCAAAACCTTTTGGAATTTGTGCTACAGGATGCAAATTTCTGTTAGGAAAGCAAAGGCTAGCTTTTTCAAACTGACTGTGTATATTGGTTCCTAACTTCCCTGAAAAGTTGCATATCGCGGGGGCTTTTTCGATGCTAATGCAGTACGCCACAAGATGTTTTTGTGCTGGTCAAGGACAGTGGAGTAAACCAAGGGCTATATCTGTTCTTAGTTCTACATTTTTTGAATGGGGCATGCTTATTTAAGATGGGGAGGAAAGCACTTTTAAAGAATAAACACTGATGGGATGAGGTCAGTATCCTTCCAGGATACCTGTACCAGGTCGATTAGATAGGCCTGTGTTTTAGGGGGCGTTTGACAGTGATGAGGGGTGTTCGTTTGACCGTGGGCCCATTACGGACGCAGGCAATGAGGCAGTGATCGCTGAGGTCCTGGTTGAAGATGGCAGAGATGTATTTAGAAGGCAAGTTGGTCAGGATAATATCTCTGAGGGTGCCCGTGTTTACGGATTTAGGGTTGTACCTGGTAGGTTCCTTGATAATTTGTGTGAGATTGAGGGCATCTAGCTTAGATTGTAGGACGGCCGGGGTGTTAAGCATATCCCAGTTTAGGTCACCTAACAGCACGAACTCTGAAGATAAATGGGGGGCAATTAATTCACATATGGTGTCCAGTCCACAGCTGGGTGTCTTTAACAAGCGGCAACAGTGAGAGACTTATTTGTAGAGAGATGGATTTTTAAAAGTAGAAGCTCGAATTGTTTGGGTACAGACCTGGGTAGAACAACAGAACTCTGCAGGCTATCTCTGCAGTAGATTGCAACTCCGCCCCCTTTGGCAGTTCTATCTTGACGGATGTTGTCGTTGGTGAGGGAAATTTCAGAATTGTTGGTGGTCTTCCTAAGCCAGGATTCAGACACGGATAGGACATCAGGGTTGGCGGAGTGTGCTAAAGCAGTGAATAAAACAAACTTAGGGAGGAGGCTTCTGATGTTAACATGCATGAAACCAAGGCTTTTACGGTTTCAGAAGTCAACAAATGAGAGCACCTGGGAAATAGGTGTGGTACTGAGGGCTACAGGGCCTGGATTCACCTCTACATCACCAGAGGAGGAGTAAAATATGGGTATGGCTAAAGGCTATAAGAACTGGTCGTCTAGTGCGCTGGATCAGATTTCTGAGCATGGTAGAATAGATTCAGGGCATAATGTACAGACAATGGTATGGTAGGATGTGTGTACAGTGGAGGTAAATCTAGGCATTGAGTGACGATGAGAGAGATTGCATCTCTGGAGGCGCCAGGTGAGGTCTCAACATGTGTGGGGGGTGGGACAAAAGAGCTATCTAAGGCATGTTGAGCGGGACTTTGGGCTCTACAGTTAAATAAAACAATAAGTACTAACCGAGACAGCAGTAGACAAGGCATATTGACATTAGAGAGAGGCATAAAGCAGTCATGGGTGTTGATCAGGATCGCGAAGACAACGGGTAAATGGCGATGAATGAGCAGAGAGGGTCAGTTAGGTACGCACAGGACCTGAGTTCGAGGCTGGGGCCGACAGATAAACAGAGGCCTGCTGGACTATTCACTAACGCAGTACATCAGCTGTGTCGCCGAGTGATCATAGGGTCCAATGAGCAGCAATGGGTGCGTCTGGGAGCCGTTCGGTAGTTGCTATTACGCTAGGCGAACGGCAAACAACGGCATTCAGAAAGCTAGCGGGCCGGGGCTAGTGGATGGGTCTTGCCTTGACATCGCAACGGAAAAGCCTGTTGAAGCCACATCGGACGATTACGTCGACAGACCAGTCGTGATGGATTAAGTCTAGTCCTGGTCTAAAAAGCAAGGTTAATGGAGAATCTCCATTCAATATGCTTTTTGGTCAAGGACTTCGCTTAACCTGTGTCCAGAGAAACCACCCCTAAGAGTTGAACATGGAAACTAGACAAAACTCCATGTTTCTCCTCTCTGAACCCCCAGGTTCCCCCTGCAGCTGGAGAATGGTCAGACAGTGGAGCGCACGGTGGCCCAGTACTTCAGAGAGAAGTACAGCCTGCAGCTGAAGTACACCCACCTCCCCTGCCTCCAGGTGGGGCAGGAGCAGAAACACACCTATCTGCCCCTGGAGGTGAGTACCAATAATAGTATTGGCTCTTTGTAGAGCCCTGAATGATTGTCTTTCCTGGTCAGATCATCTGCTCAGGATAACTCCGGGCCCTAAGCATAAAGCTGTACCAATACGGCTCTCTACTGTATTAAATTACTTTAACTCACATTCTATGTCTCCTTGCAGGTGTGCAACATAGTAGCTGGCCAGCGTTGTATTAAAAAACTCACTGATAACCAGACGTCCACCATGATCAAAGCCACGGCCCGCTCTGCCCCAGACAGACAGGAGGAGATCAGCAGGCTGGTGAGTATGGTGTACTGTCTCATCCACCACCAAACTAATGATTTCCTGTTTTGCTACTACCCCTCCCTATATCCTCCTCCTCTATCATTCCCCTCTCTGTGTCCAGGTGCGGAGTGCGAACTATGAGGTGGACCCGTTCGTCCAGGAGTTCCAGTTCCGCGTGCGTGACGAGATGGCGCAGGTGACGGGCCGTGTGCTGCCAGCCCCCGGGCTGCAGTACGGCGGCAGGGCGAGCTCGGAACACTTCATGGTATCTACCCTTTAAATCATCCTTCATCTGGATGTCTCTGTGCATGTCTGTGATTTAGCTTCACCATCTCTCTTTCTTGCCCCAGGCTCTTTCACTTTTGTCGCTTTTGACGAACTGTCAACCTCTACCACCATTTCACCCACCTCTGTTTTTCTCTGTGAAAATAATAATTTATACTTTTCTTGTGTGAAGGCTATGACAAATGGCATGACAGTTTTTTTTTTAGATAGATTAAATGATACTCTCCCCCTTCTGTGTGTGTGTGGCAGCCCCAGCAGGTGAACCCTGTGGTGTCTTTGCAGAACCGCACGGTGGCCACACCCAGCCACGGCGTGTGGGACATGAGGGGCAAACAGTTCCACACTGGGGTGGAGATCAAGATGTGGGCAATCGCCTGCTTCGCCACGCAGAGGCAGTGTCGCGAGGAGATCCTCAAGTGAGTGCTGTCTGTCTCATACATGCATACATATACTTGTACATCATAAACACACACCGACAGAGAGGTCTCTGTTTCAACAGTTTCAACTCAGCACAATGCAATAACATAATATTCATAAAAATATTTATACTGAACAAAAGTGTATATACGCAACATGTAACGATTTTACTGAGTTACATATAGTTCATATAAGGAAATCAGTCAATTGAAATAAATAAATTGGGCCCTAATCTATGGATTTCACATGACTGGGAACACAGATATGCATTTGTTGGTAACAAATACCTTGTAAAAAGATAGGGGTGTGGATCAGAATACCAGTCAGTATCTGGTGTGACCACCATTTGCCTCATGCTGCGCGACACATATTTCGCATAGAGTTGATCAGGCTGTTGATTGTGGCCTGTGGAAGGTTGTCCCACTCTTCAATGGCTGTGAGGAGTTGCTGGATATTGGCGGGAACTGGAACACGCTGTCGTACACGTCACCTCATGCTGAGGTGACGTGATGGTGGCGGATGAATGGCACGACAATGGGCCTCAGGATTACATCACGGTATCTCTGCATTCAAATTGCTAACAATAGAATGCCATTGTGTTCGTTGTCCGTAGCCTATGGCTGCCCATACCAGCACTCAGATAAGCTTCGCAGAGAATTTTGGTTGCGCAAACCCACAGTTTCATCAGCTGTCTGGGTGGCTGGTCTCAGACGATCCAGCAGGGGAAGAAGCTGGATGTGGAGGTCCTGGACTTGCGTGTTTACAGGTGGTCTGCGGTTGTGAGGCTGGTTAGACGTACTGCCAAATTCTCTAAAACATCATTGGAGGCAGCTTATGGTAGATAAATGAACATTCAATTTTCTGGCAACAACTTTGGTGTACATTCCTGCAGTCCAGCATGCCAATTACACACTCCCTCAGGACTTGAGACATCTGTGACGTTGTGTTTGACAAAATTGCACATTTTAGAGTGGCCTGTTTTAATCAGCTTCTTGATGTGCCACACCTGTCAAGTGAATGGATTATCTTGGCGAGGAAGAAATACATTTGTGCACAACATTTAAGAGAAATAAGCTTTTTTGTGCTTATGGAAAATGTCAGGGATCATCTATTTCATGTACATGAAACATGGGACCAACACTTTACATGTTGCATTTTATATATTTTTACATTATGATTTATTTGGGTTGGTTTCTGCCACGCTTCGTCTGTGTGTCCGTCCATATCGTCTCTTTGGGTCTCCTCGTCCTCTCTATCTCTCTCGCTCCTTCTCATCCTCTCTCTTCTTCCCTCTGTCTCTCCAGGGGTTTCACAGACCAGCTGCGTAAGATCTCTAAGGATGCTGGGATGCCCATCCAGGGCCAGCCATGTTTCTGTAAATACGCCCAGGGATCAGACAGTGTGGAGCCCATGTTCAGGCACCTGAAGAACACCTACGCTGGCCTGCAGCTCATCATCGTCATCCTACCTGGGAAGACCCCTGTCTATGGTACGGTCCCAGACACTGTTTCAAGTAGCCACCCTTTGATTTGATGACAGCTTGGCATTCTCTCAACAAGCTTCACCTGAAATGGTTTTCCAACAGTCTTGAGGGAGTTCCCACATATGCTGAGCACTTGTTGGCTGCTTTTCCATCACTGTGGTCCAACTCATCCCAAACTATCTCAATTGGGTTGAGGTCGGGTGATTGTGGAGGCCAGGTCATCTGATGCAGCACTCCATCACTCTCCTTGATCAAATAGCCCTTACACAGCCTGGAGGTGTGTTGGGTCATTGTCCTGTTGAAAAACAAATTATAGTCCCACTAAGTGCAAACAAGATGGGATGGCGTATCGCTGCAGAATGCTTTGGTAGCCATGCTGGTTAAGTGTACCTTGAATTCCAAATAAATCAGACTGTCACCAGCAAAGCACCCCCACACCATCACACTCCTCCATGCTTCACGGTGGGAACCACACATGCGGAGATCATCCGTTCACCTGCACTGCGTCTCACAAAGACACGGCGGTTAGAACCAAAAAGCTTATATTTGGACAAATTTCCACTGGTCTAATGTCCATTGCTTTCTTGGCCCAAGCAAGTCTATTCTTCTTATTGGTGTCTTTTAGTAGGGGTTTCGTTGCAGCAATTCAACCATGAAGGCCTGATTCACACAGCCGCCTCTGAACAGTTGATGTTGAGACGTGTCATCAAACAGTTGATTTTGAGATTCTTCAAAGTGGCCATCCTTTGCCTTGATATCAGCTTTACACACTCTTGTCATTCTCTCAAGCAGCTTCATGAGGTAGTCACCTGGAATGCATTTCAATTAACAGATGTGCCTTGTTAGTTTAAATTTCTTTCCTTCTTAATGCGTTTGAGACAATCCGTTGTGTTGTGACAAGATAGGGGTGGTATACAGAAGATAGCCCTATATGGTAAAAGACCAAGTTCATATTATGGCAAGAACAGCTCAAATAAGCAGAAATGACAGTCCATAATTACTTTAAGACATGAAGGTCAGTCAATCAGGAAAGTTTCAAGAACTTTGAAGGTTTCTTCAAGTGCAGTCACAAAAACCATCAAGGGCTATGATGAAACTGGCTCTCATGAGGACCGCCACAGGAAAAGAAGACCCAGAGTTACCTCTGCTGCAGAGAGTTACCAGCCTCAGAAATTGCAGCCCAAATAAATGCTTCAGAGTTCAAGTAATATACGCATCTCAACATCAACTGTTCAGAGGAGACTGAGTGAATCAGGCCTTCATGGTGGAATTTCTGCAAAGAAACAAAGGACACCAATAAGAAGAAGAGAATCATTTGGGCCAGAAACACAAACATTTGGCATTAGACTGGTGGAAATCTGTAATTTGGTCAAGTCAAAATTTGACATTTTTGGTTCTAACCTCCGTGTCAATGTCTGACGCAAAGCAGGTGAACAGATGATCTCCTTATGTGTGGTTCCCACTGTTAAGCATGGAGGAGTGTGATGGTGTGGGGGTGCTTTGCTGTGATTTATTTGGAATTCAAGGTACACTTATCCAGCATGGCTACCACAGTATTCTGCTAAGATACACCATCCATCTTGTTTGTGCTTAGTCCCACTGTCATTTGTTTTTCAACAGGACAATGACCCAAAACACACCTCCGGGCTGTGTAAGGGCTATTTGACCAAGGATAGTGATGGATTGCTGCATCAGATGACCTGGCCTCCACAATCACCCGACCTCAACCCAATTGAAATGGTTTGGGATGAGTTGGACCGCAGAGTGAAGGAAAAGCAGCCAACAAGTGCTCTACATATGTGGCAACTCATTCAAGACTGTTGGAAAAGCATTCCAGGTGAAGCTGGTTAAGAGAATGCCAAGAGTGTGCAAAGCTGTCAAGACAAAGGGTGGCTACTTTGAAGATTCCAAAATACATGGGCTGGAAAGTATTTGAACCCTTTGGAATTGCCTGGATTTCTGTATACATTGGTCATCAAATTTGATCTGATCTTCATCTAAGTCACACAAACAGACAAACAGTGTGTTTTAAATGTAATAACACACACATTACTGTATTTTATTTTATTTAGTCTATATTGAACCCCTAGGCTAATGACTTCTCCAAAAGCTAATTGGAATCAGGAGTCCGCTAACCTGGAGTCCAATCAATGAGATGAGATTGGAGATGTTGGTTAGAACTGCCTTGCCCTACAAAAAACACTCACAAAATTTGGGTTTGCTATTCACAAGAAGCATTGCCTGATGTGATCCATGCCTCGAACAAAAGAGATCTCAGAAGACCTAAGATTAAGAATTGATTACTTACATAAAGTTGGAAAAGGCCTTTATGTTCATCAGCGCACAGTAAGACAAATTGTCTATAAAATGGAAAACGTTCAGCACTGTTGCTACTCTCCCTAGGAGTGGCTATCCTGCAAAGATAACTGCAGGAGCACAGTGCAGAATGCTCACTGAGGTCAAGAAGAATCCTAGAGTGTCAGCTGAAGAAATCAAAATCTCTGGAACACGCTAACATCTCTGACAAGTCTGTGATACGTAAAACACTAAACAAGAATGCTGATCAAATTAAATTTATATAGCCCTTTGTACATCAGCTGATATCTCAAAGTGCTGTACAGAAACCCAGCCTAAAACCCCAAACAGCAAGCAATGCCGGTGTAGAAGCACAGTGGCTAGGAAAAACTCCCTAGAAAGGCCAAAACCTAGGAAGAAACCTAGAGAGGAACCAAGCTATGTGGAGGGGCCAGTCCTCTTCTGGCTGTGCCGGGTGGAGATTATAACAGAACATGGCCAAGATGTTCAAATGTTCATAAATGACCAGCATGGTCAAATAATAATAATCACAGGCAGAACAGTTGAAACTGGAGCAGCAGCACGGCCAGGTGGACTGGGGACAGCAAGGAGTCATCATGTCAGGTAGTCCTGAGGCATGGTCCTAGGGCTCAGGTCCTCAGAGAGAAAGAAAGAAAGAAAGAAAGAAAGAGAGAATTAGAGGGAGCATACTTAAATTCACACAGGACACCGGATAGGACAGGAGAAGTACTCCAGATATAACAAACTGACCCTAGCCCCCCGACACATAAACTACTGCAGCATAAATACTGGAGGCTGAGACAGGAGGGGTCAGGAGACACTGTGGCCTCATCCGATGACACCCAGGGCCAAACAGGAAGGATATAACCCCACCCACTTTGCCAAAGCACAGCCCCCTACACCACTAGAGGATATCTTCAACCACCAACTTACCATCCTGAGACAAGGCCGAGTATAGCCCACAAAGATCTCCGCCACGGCACAACCCAAGGGGGGGGGGCGGGCGCGCGCGCCAAACCAGACGGGAAGATCACATCAGTGACTCAACCCACTCAAGTGTTCACAGGAGGACAGCAGTGGCTTCTTCCATCGGAAGTTTGCAAACGTACACCTGGATGTTCCACAGTGCCACTGGCAAAATATTCTGTGTACAGATGAAACTACAGTTGAGTTGTTTGAAAGGAACACACAACACTGTGTTGAGGGAAAAAAAGCAAAGCACACCAATGTCAAAACCTCATCCCAACTGTAAACTATGGTGGAGGGAGGATCATGGTTTGGGCTGGTTTGCTGCCTCAGGGCTGGACAGCTTGCTGTCATCGACAGGAAAAACTTGGGAATTAATTTATCAAGACATTTTGCAGGAGAATGATAGGCTATCTGTCCGCCAATTGAAGCTTTGAGTCCTGACCTCAAACCGATTAGATGCTGGGGCATGACCTCAAGAGAGCTGTTCACACCAGACATCCCAAGAATATTGCTGAATTGAAACAGTTTTGTAAAGAGGAATGGTCCAAAATTCCTCCTGACCGTTGTGCAGATCTGATCCGCCACTACAGAAAATGTTTGGTTGAGGTTATTGCTGCCAAAGGAGGGTCAACCAGTTATTAAATCCAAGGTTTCACATACTTTTCCAACCCTGCACTGTGAGTAAAGTAACGCTCCCACGGTGTGTTCAATGAAGACATGAAAGCATATAATAATTTGTGTGTTATTAGTTTAAGCAGACTATGTTTGTCTATTGTTGTGACTTAGATGAAGATCAGATCAATTTTATGATCAGTTTATACAGAAATCCTGTTAATTGCAATGGGTTCACATACTTTATCTTGCCATTGTAAACATCTCACCAAATTCATAATAGATCCACTGATGTTGATAACCTCTCAAAGCCAAGTGTACTTACCCAGCCCTTTCTAAACAGTTGGCACCAGTGGTTTAGTGGAGGGTAAAAGCGTAAATGGGAGTGTTACTTTAATCACATTTCACGATGAGTAGTGTTTTTTTCCACTACTGTATATCACTCGGCACCACTGCAGCTGGTACACACAGTCAGTATTGTGGTACTGAGGTAGGTTGAGCTGGTACTTCTTATCCGTGGCAAGAGGCACAAAACGTCCCCGCAGATAGTGTTAGCGTCCACGGAAGTATGTTGCTGACTTCTTAGGGGCAGTCAGGGAGACCATCTGTGCTGCTCTGCTCCTCATCCCAACCTGAAGAGGACATATAGTATGTGCGGATATCACTATCCCAAATGGAAACATTTTGGTCCAGCTAATAGCCATAAGGAACACTGGATTGAACCTCTGTATTCAAAAAATAATGTTCCTTATGTTTTCTCAACAAAATACTGCCCAACATTTTGTTTTTATCAAGCCAAGAACAGTACCTTTTGCAATTGAGATATAAACTCAGAAAAAAAAGAAACGTCCCCTTTTCAGGACCCTGTCTTTCAAAGATAATTCGTAAAAATCTAAATAACTTCACAGATCTTCATTGTAAAGGGTTTAAACACTGTTTCCCATGCTTGTTCCATAAACAATTAATGAACATGCACCTGTGGAACGGTTGTTAAGACACTAACAGCTTACAGATGGTAGGCAATTAAGGTCAGTTATGAAAACTTAGGACACTAAAAAGGGCTTTCTACTGACTGCAAGCTTGGCACACCTGTATTACGGAATTTCTCCCATTGTTCTCTGCATATCCTCTCTCTCTGTCAGGTTGGTTGGGGAGCGTCGCTGCACATTTATTTTCAGGTCTCTCCAGAGATGTTTGATGGGGTTCAAGTTCGGGCTCTTGCTGGGTCATTCAAGGGCATTCAGAGACTTGTCCCGAAGCCACTCCTGCGTTGTCTTGGCTGTGTGCTTAGGGTCGTTTTCCTGTTGGAAGGTGAACCTTTGCCCCAGTCTGAGTTCCTGAGCACTCTGGATCAGGTTTTCAACAAGGATCTCTCTGTACTTTGCTCTGTTCATCTTACCTTCGATCCTGACTAGTCTCCCAGTCCCTGCTATTGAAAAACATCCCCGCCACATGGATGCTGCCACCACCCTCCTTCTCTGGTGGGATGGTGCCAGGTTTCCTCCAGACTTGAAGCTTGGCATTCAGGCCATAGAGTTCAATCTTGGTTTCATCAGACCAGAGAATCTTATTTCAAGGTCAGAGACTTGACCAATGCCCTTCTACCCCGATTGCTCAGTTTTGCCGGGCGACCATTTCTAGGAAGAGTCTTGGTGCTTCCAAACTTTTCCAGTTAAGAATGATGGAGGCCACTGTGTTCTTGGGGACCTTCAATGCTGCAGAAATGTTTTGGTACCCTTCCCCAGATCTGTGCCTAGAAACAATCCTGTCTCGGAGCTCTACGGAAAATTCCTTTGACCTCCTGACTTGGTTTTTGTTCTGACATGCACTATCAACTTTGGGACCTTTTTATATAGACAGGTGTGTGCCTTTTCAAATCATGTCCAATCAATTGAATTTACCACAGGTGTTTACCACAAGTTGTAGAAACATCTCAACAATGATCAATGGAAACAGGATGCACCAGAGTTCAATTTTGAGTCTCACAACAAAGGGTTCAAATACTTATGTACACTACTGTTCAAAAGTTTGGGGTCACTTAGAAATGTCCTTGTTTTAAAGAAAAACATTTTTTGTCCATTGAAAATAACATCAGTGTAAACATTAATGTTATAAATGACTATTGTATGACTATTGTAGCTGGAAACGGCAGATTTTTATGGAATGTCTACATAGGCATACGGAGGCCCATTATCAGCAACATCACTCCTGTGTTCCAATGGCACGTCATGTTAGCTAATCCAATTTGATCATTTTAAAAGGCTAATTGATCATTAGAAAAAACCCTTTTGCAATTATGTTAGCACAGCTGAAAACTGCTGTTCTGATTTAAAGAAGCAATACAATGGGTCTGAATAGTTGAGTATCTGGAGCATCAGCATTTGTGGGTTTGATTACTGGCTCAAAATGGCCAGAAACAAATAACATTATTCTGAAACTCATCATTATGTTCTTGTTCTGAGAAAATGAAGGTTATTCCATGTGAGAAATTGGCAAGAAACTGAAGATATCGTAAAACGCTGTGTACAACTCCCTTCACAGAACAGCGCGAACTGTCTCGAACCAGAATAGAAAAAGGAGTGGGAGGCCTCGGTGCAAAACTGACCAAGAGGACAATGACATTAGTGTCTAGTTTGAGAAACCGACGCCTCACAATTCCTCAACTGGAAGCTTCATTAACCTGTTGATCCTACTTGAGACGCAGACGTCTCAAGTAGGCACCTGGAAATGCAAATGCGCTACGCTAAATGCTAAATGTACTCGTTAAAACTCAAACGTTCATTAAAACACACATACAGGGTATTGAATTAAAGCTACACTCGTTGTGAATCTAGCCAACAAGTCAGATTTTTAAAATGCTTTTTGGCGAAAGCATGAGAAGCTATTATCTGATAGCATGCAACACCCCAATATACCTGAAGGGGACGTAAACAAAAGAATTAGCGTAGCTGGCGCTACACAAAAACGCAGAAATAAAATATAAAACATTCATTACCTTTGATGATATTCTTTGTTGGCACTCCTATATGTTCCATAAACATCACAATTGGGTATTTTTCCCGATTAAATCCGTCCATGTATGCCCAAAATATCCATTTGTATAGCCTGTCTGGTTCAGGAAAAAAGCTCTCTTCCAAAACGCAACGTCATTTTTTAAAATTATATAAGTTGCCTATATTCTTTGACAAAACACTTCAACCTACTTTTGTAACCCAACTTTAGGTATTTGTAAACGTTAATAAGCGATCAAATTGATCACTGGGCGATCTGTATTCAATAGCAGCTACTCAAGAAAACAATGTCCATTTTTCTCTCTTCCAAAATCGATTGCTGTAGGCTGGATGGAATGAAGGATCTATTTGTCATGACACAAAGGATTTTTGTCAATGAAAATGACGTGTTTGGCTACATCGTGTGGAAGCTGTAGGAATTGCATCCTTGGCCCTATTAATTTTGGTGCCCCTTAAACAATACATGCAAGTGGCGCATGGATATATTTTTCAGTTTTCAGTTACCAGTTTTTCTTGCACTTTTCGATGAAACACACACTGTTATAGTCACAGTCGTGATTTAACCAGTTTTAGAAACTTCAGAGTGTTTTCTATCCACACATACTAATCATATCATATGCATATACTATATTCCTGGCATGAGTAGCAGGACGCTGAAATGTTGCGCGATTTTTAACAGAATGTTCGAAAAAGGAGAGGGTAGACTTAACAGGTTTTAATCAATTTAATTTTCAGTGTTTGGTTGGCTCTCTCTATGAGATCACCACTGGATGGATGATAACCACAATGTATTTACAGGTCAATCTGCAAACTTTCAGATATGTTCGAAATAACACTATTTACAAAATGAGAGCTGTTCATTTGGACGGCAGACCTCACTTAGGGATGATTTCCCTTAGTAGGTTATTTGCTACAGCCATTGCTGTGGCATGCTTACAAAGAAATGCTTCTACCCATTTGGAGAAGGCATCAACCAGGCAGTACCTATACCCCTGGCATGGAGTAAGCTCAATGAAGTCCATCATTATGTGCTCAAAAGGGTCTTCGGGCCTTGGGTGAGTTGACATAGGCAGCCTTTGCCTGCGTTTTTAGTCATACAAATCAAACACTTAGCACAAAATCCAGGAGGAAACCAAAAAAGGATGTACAATTTCTACTACTCCCCCTTTGACACATGATCTTGGCCATGTGTCAACTTAGCCACATAGGGGAAGCAAGATCTGGGTAAAATGGGAAGGCTGTCAAAGGAACACTTCTTCCTCCACTGTCTCACCTCCCCAGGCTCTGCACCTGATTGCAGATCAGAAACATCATGTAAACATATTTGCTGCAGAAACAGGAAGTGAAACCATTTGGAGAGTGGGGGAAACAATTAACACGGCAGCTGCCTTTGCAGCCATGGCAGCCATAGCATTCCCTTTAGAGACAGTTGTTTTATATAGTTTCGCAATCAGTCTTACCAGATGATGATGCACAATCGTGCACCACCCCGAACGCGTATCTGCTATCAGTATAAATGGTAACAGTTTTATCCTTAGCTAGAACGCACACCCTAGTCAGTGAAAATAATTCTGCAGCCTGAGCTGACAGATGTGATGGCAGTTTTGCACTCTTAAGTATCTATAGCAGTCGTACTTGCGTAGGCAGTGGTGGAAAAAGTACAACATTGTCATACTGAGTCATTTTCTATTAAGGTATCTTTACTTTTACTCAAGTAAAAGTGAAAGTCACCCTGTAAAATACTACTTGAGTAAAAGTCTGAAAGTATTTGGTTTATAAAAAATTTGCCAACTAATGATAATGGTAAACCCCACGATTGTGCTGGCATTGTGGAGCAGGTCTGTCAACCCCACCCTGACCATCTGCAATTTTCAGCAAGAAACACTAACAGAGCTCTGGTGTCGACTTCACATGCTTTTTCAGAACACAGTAACAGGTCGACATACTGTATTTATTTTGTGCCAAAGCAGCAGAAAATACCACCGGAGATTCCGAGTAACCTTGGTGGCAGACGAGTCAAACGCTTGTTTAAAATCTTAAACACGAACCAGAACTGTGATTCTGGTGCGACGGGAATGCTATAAAAAAGCATTAGCCAAATCAACAACTGAAAACCGTTTTGCCGCACAGAAGATAGAATCGTAATGGGGTTTGGCACAGCAGGAGCCATTGCATAAACTGCATCGTTAACAGGTCTGAGATCTTGAACAAAACGCCAATCTCCTGAGGCTTTTCATACAGAAAGAATGGCGGTATTACAGGGAGAGCCTGGACAAGGCACAACAGCTCCTCTTTCTACCAATGAAGCATGAACAGGGGTAATCCCCTTGATAGCTTCCTCACTTAGGGGATACTGAGTTCAGCTTGGTCTGTGTGGGTCCTTAGGTGTGACAGTAAGCCGGTTCAACGCCCCCCCCTCTTTCGCCCAATGTCATACTTCTCTTTAGCCCATAGAGAGACCAATCAACAAGGGCGACTCATTCTCCATGGAAATCATCTGTTTAGTGCTATGAAGGCCATGCACATCTCATTGAACATGTACAGCCATGGAACACACAAAGTATGAATGCTGGGGGAGAATTTAGACCCATCCCTGCAAGACCGACTTCAACCAAATACCAATATCCTCCCAAGCAGCAACATCTGTTTTTAGCTACCGATACATAAATACATACAACAAAGCCTGTTCTGTATTCAATTTAACACTGAAAAGCACAAAATTGGGGCCCACTATACATATCACTGCAAAGTAAGCTCTCTTGGATATGGTCCCGGTCAGCCAACTTTGTTCATAATCTAAATCTCTTGTCAATAGTGAGAAATGTGCGGTGCAATGTAAGCCAGTCTGTGACATAAAACTACCTTCTGTTTCCAACAACTGCGAGCAGTTGATAAAATGTAATCAGTAGGGTCATAGTGTGACCCATGAATATCCTGTACATCCCATGCATAGTACCACTCATGTTCAGACCATGTCGGACAACATCATGAGGTGACGTCTCCTGAGGCTGTACAACAGGGAGGCCTTTTCCTTCACAAAGAATATGAATTCCCAATTTACAGAGAAGATCGCTTCCTGCCAAATTTACAGGACAACATTCCCCCAAAAATGTATTGATGGTAAATGCATGTGTTATTAACTCTTTCAGAGTCACTCCCGAGGCTCCTATAGTGGTGGGAGGTTTGGACATCAATTCCAAATCTATGGCAGACATTGCAGAGCGAGTATCTTCTAGAAATGTGATTGGCTCACCGCTGACGAAGAGACAAACCATTGGCTCCTCACGGGGGTTTGAAAAAAATCTTTAAATGCTGTCTAAGGGTGTCAGCTGGCTCGATCTTGCGTCAGTCCATATGTGGGTTGTAAAGCGTTGTTTTCGGTGGAGGTCCGGTTTTCCTACGCCCCCTGTTCGTTCGGTAGGTTCATTTCGACATGTTCTGGCGAAATGTCCCTCCTTTCCACAGTTGTAACAAGCTAATTTCCTGTTGTTGCTCTTGTCTGGCCCACCCGTTAGCACTGACTCCCCCTCTTCATCTACCTGTTCCTCTTCCCCTCTGTCCATCATTTTGAGGTCTTCGCTGAGCCTGCCGCTGCTGGCCTTGTCCTTGATTTAAAAAGCCTGTGCAGCTTGTAACTTCACTCCTTCTTTTTCTATTCTCTGTTTTGTCTTGTCTTCTTGAGACAGTTGCTGCCTCTCAGCATGTTTGCAGTGTTCAATAAGTGCTTGTAGACTGTTACTTTCCCAGCCAATGCAGGTCATTTTAACCTGTTTACTAAGGGCTGGCAAAATTCCATTCATTAGGGCAGATTTAAAGAGGCTGTCATAGTCATTGGTTTGAGCCCGCTATGCTTTCAGTAGCAGGTTTTCAGCCCATGTCTGTAGTGTTCCAACCACTCTTTAGCTTTCTGCGTGCAACTATGGATAGCTGCCCAATCAGTCATGGGTGGGTAATGTTTATTTTATTTGATCACACAGTGTAACCAGTTGGGTATGATACGCTCCATCATCTTCCCATTGGTAGTTTTCATCAAAGCCTCCCTCAACGTCTGCCCATTGCAACCTCATCTTGACACAGCAAATGTGCGTGATCTCAGCTGCAGATGGCTTGTACGGCCAACTTAAGTAGCTGTGTGGTAAAATCACCAGTGTCCTTTGTAAGATTTGTAAGTTCTTTAGCAATGTCCTTCTTAATTTCATCCAAGTCTTTTGGATGTCGACGAGCGGGTGCCATTCGACATGGCCCTCCTCACCGTCCACAGATCGCAGTTGTGAATTAGAGAACGTTACCAGAGGTGCCTGGAGAAATGTTGTGTTCGGGTCCCCCTTTTTCTTTTTTTTTCTTTTTTTACCTGTTCTGGTCGTGACCGTTTTGGGTAAGGAATTTACATGTAGGGGTCGGCATCGAGTTCCCAGAGTCCATCTACACCAGAGACCGGACTCAATGTGGGCGGTGCACGGAATAGATTTCTGCTCCTGCAAGTGGTCTGCTGGTAGAGCTACGGTGGGGGAGAGACGGCTGAGAGAGCTGCTGTCGGACAACCAGGGCTGGTGCTGGTGAAGTGGATACAGGGTTATAATAGGGGGTGGAAAGTCATCATCCGTGTTTCTCCTTCTTTTCTTATCTTCCTCCGTGTGTTTCTTGTTACTTTCTTTCAGCATTATTCCTTTAACTTTCCTGTCTGTCTTTTGGCTTCCCTCTCCCACTTTCTAAACATACACATTTCTTGGATTTCTTGGTTTCCTCAAACTTCAAAAAGTTATTTCTACATTCTGCTAATAAGATTTCACTCAATGTACCTTTTTAAGGGAAAATCTGCTACTTTGTGCCAGAGCGGTACCTGTTCCAGAATGTCCCTGCCCCATTTGTCTGCCATGACCTTCACTGGTCCCGTGAGATGATCGGTCAGGCAAGGTCTACAACCCACACAAGTGGCTCAGGTAGTGCAGCTCATCCAGGATGGCACATCAATGTGAGCTGTGGCAAGAAGGTTTGCTGGGTCTGTCAGCGTGTGGAGTGGCATTTCATTGGGGGGCCGCACAGCCCTCCATGTGCTCGCCAGAGGTAGCCTGACTGCCATTAGGTACCGAGATGAGATCCTCAGACCCCTTGTGAGACCATATGCTGGTGCGTTTGGCCCTGGGTTCCTCATAATGCAAGACAATGCTAGACCTCATGTGGCTGGAGTGTGTCAGCAGTTCCTGTAAGAGGAAGGCATTGATGCTATGGACTGGCCCACCCGTTCCCCAGACCTGAATCCAATTGAGCACATCTGGGACATCATGTCTCGCTCCATCCACCAACGCCACGTTGCACCACAGACTGTACAGGAGTTGGCGGATGCTTTAGTCCAGGTCTGGGAGGAGATCCCTCAGGAGACCATCCGCCACCTCATCAGGATCATGCCCAAGCGTTGTAGGGAGGTCATACAGGCACGTGGAGGCCACACACACTACTGAGCCTCATTTTGACTTGTTTTAAGGACATTACATCAAAGTTGGATCAGCCTGTAGTGTGGTTTTCCACTTTAATTTTGAGTGCGACTCCAAATCCAGACCTCCATGGGTTGATAAATTTGATTTCCATTGATCATTTTTGTGTGATTTTTGTCAGCACATTCAACTATGTAAAGAAAAAAGTATTTAATAATAATATTTCATTCATTCAGATCTAGGATGTGTTATTTTAGTGTTCCCTTTATTTTTTTGAGCAGTGGGGTGGAATCCACTTTGGGGTGGAATCTCTTCCTTCTCGCAACACTCCATCGCTGCTGCTAGGCAGGAAACAAAGTGATACGGGCAATAAACTGTTCCTTCTCCCTTAATGTGACCTGACCCCCTTCATCACTAATCCATGGCTCTCTCCCCTTATCAGTGCCTGCCACGTGATCGTTTTCCCTACACTCAGCACATTCCAAGCTTAATTGCACCCACCATATACCTTCCTCCTACAGATAACCATTAACTTCTGGTGTAGACCCTAGACTATGGCACCCCTCATGTCTCTATTATAACTAATGATTAATCATATTTAAAGTTTAGAAATCCGAACCCATCCATCTTCCTTTCTTATAATTCTAAAATATATTTTTATATAATTTATATAATATAAAAAATAATTAATATAATTTCTTCATTATTTTATTTTAAATGTTATACCCAAATGGCAGTTCCTCCTATGCAAATTCTCCCGTATGTTTTAAATTTATAGCTGGTTTCCCAATCATAACTAACTTTCACCAGTACACTGATTCATTAATTTTCTTTTATAATGTTTGTCTAAGCTGCAGGAATATTTTTGACTTGAACCTGTCCTGGAATCACATAGCTCATACATTTACACCCGACGATGGTAACCCATGGCATATTTCTTCAGGACTTTGTCCTGGAATCACATAGCTCATACATTTACACCTGACGATGGTAACCCATGGCATATTTCTTCAGGACTTTGTCCTGGAATCACATAGCTCATACATTTACACCTGATGATGGTAACCCATGGCATATTTCTTCAGGACTTTGTCCTGGAATCACATAGCCCATACATTTACACCTGACGATGGTAACCCATGGCATATTTCTTCAGGACTTTGTCCTGGAATCACATAGCTCATACATTGACACCTGATGATGGTAACCCATGGCATATTTCTTCAGGACTTTGTCCTGGAATCACATAGCTCATACATTTACACCTGACGATGGTAACCCATGGCATATTTCTTCAGGATCCTGTCCTGGAATCACATAGCTCATATATTTACACCTGACGATGCTCTCGTGCATGTTTCAGTGTTACTTGCCTCGAAGCAAGAATATAATTTATTTAGCTCGTCTGGTAGGCTCGTCTCACTGGGCAGCTCTCGGCTGTGCTTCACTTTGTAGTCTATAATAGTTTGCAAGCCCTGCCACAGCCGTTGAGCATCGGAGCCGGTGTAGTACGATTCGATCTTAGTCCTGTATTGACGCTTTGCCTGTTTGATGGTTCATCGGAGGGAATAGCGGGATTTCTTATAAGCTTCTGGGTTAGAGTTCCGCCTCTTGAAAGCAGCAGCTCTACCCTTTTAGCTCAGTGTGAATGTTGTCTGTTATCCACGGCTTCTGGTTGGGGTATGTACGTACAGTCACTGTGGGGACGACGTACATACGTCATCCCTCGGTCTCCTCGGGAGCAATCAGCAAGCGGAGTTGCCATCCCTCCTCGTCGCCAAATTGTGTTAGTCTCTCTCTTCCTATAGAATTGCTGACTCTTTCAAACAACAATTTTATAAGATTTACAAAAACGAAGCCATCAACCATCACCAATAATGGCTCAGAGTTGAAAGCTTAACAAACATAGTCGGGTCCTTGCTTTATTGAGAAAATACAACCCCTTTCTGTATACGTGGCAGTCAGCAGATCGTGTGTAAAAGGTAATTAGTTGTCCGTGCAGACTTAAGATGGACGGTTGAGCCCTCGGGCTATCAAGCTTGTGCTAACTGCATTCAAAAGAACAAACACTATGTACTCCTTTCTGCAAGTTTCCATATATGTGACTTTCTGTAGATGGTAAACCCACGGGATGTCTGTCACAGTTCTGCAGTTGCATCGAAATGCTTGTGCTTCTAGTTCCGACCATGCAATAATATCTAACAAGTAATATAACCTAACACTTTCACAACAACTACCTCTTATACACAAAGGAATGGATCCGAATATGTACATAAAAATATATGAATGAGTGATGCCCGAACGGCATAGGCAAGATGCAGTAGATGGTATAGAGTACAGTATATACATATGAGATGAGTAATGTAGGGTATGAAAACATTAAATAGAGTGGCATTGTTTAAAGTGGCTAGTGATACATTTAATTACATCAAGGTGGCAAGATGCTTTGTGCATAACACAAGTCATTTTTCAAAAAATTGTTTACAGAGATTATTTCACTTATAATTCACTGTGTTACAATTCCAGTTGACTAAGTTGACTATGCCTTTAAATTCCAGAACAATGATGTCATGGCTTTAGAAGCTTCTGATTGACAACAGGCTAATTGACAACATTTTAGTCATTTGGAGGTGTACCTGTGGATGTAGTTCAAGGCCTACCTTCAAACTCAATGCCTCTTTGTTTCACATCATGGGAAAATCAAAAGAAATCAGCCAAAACCTCAGAAAAAAATTGTTGACCTCCACAAGTCTGGTTCATTCTTGGGAGCAATTTCCAAACGCCTGAAGGTACCACGTTCATCTGTACAAACAATAGTACGCAATTGTAAACGCCATGGGACCACACAGCCGTCATACCCCTCAGGAAGGAGACGCGTTCTGTCTCCTAGAGATGAACGTACTTTGGTGTGAAAAGTGCAAATCAATCCCGGAACAACAGCAAAGGACCTTGTGAAGATGCTGGAGGAAACGGGTACAAAAGTATTTACAATTGAAGTCGGAAGTTTACATACACCTTAGCCAAATACATTTAAACTCAGTTTCACAATTCTTGACATTTAATCCTAGTAAAAATTCCCTGTTTTAGGTCAGTTAGGATCACCACTTTATTTTAAGAATGTGAAATGTCAGAATAATTGTAGAGTGATTTATTTTAGCTTTTATTTCTTTCATCACATTCCCAGTGGGTCAGAAGTTTACATACACTCAATTAGTATTTGGTAGCATTGCCTTTAAATTGTTTGACTTGGGTCAAACGTTTCGGGTAGCCTTCCACAAGCTTCCCACAATAAGTTGGGTGAATTTTCGGCCCATTCCTCTTGACAGAGATGGTGTAACTGAGTCAGGTTTGAAGGCCTCCTTGCTCGCACATGCTTTTTCAGTTCTGCCCACAAATTTTCTATAGTATGGAGGTCAGGGCTTTGTGATGGCCACTCCAATACCTTGACTGTGGTCCTTTTTGCCATTTTGCCACAACTTTGGAAATATGCTTGGGGGTCATTGTCCATTTGGAAGACCCATTTGCAACCAAGCTTTAATTTCCTGACTGATGTCTTGAGATATTGCTTCAATATATCCACATAATTTTCCTTCCGGCATGATGCCATCTATTTTGTGAAATGCACTAGTCCCTCTTGCAGCAAAGTACTCCCACAACATGATGCTGCCACCCCCGTGCTTTACGGTTGGGATGGTGTTCTTCGGCTTGCAAGCCCCCCCCTTTTTGCTCCAAACATTACGATAGTCATTATGGCCAAGCAGTTCTATTTTTGTTTTATTAGACCAGAGGCGATTTCTCCAAATAGTACTATCTTTGTCCCCATGTACAGTTGCAAACCGTAGTCTTGCTTTTTGATGGCGGTTTTGGATCAGTGGCTTCTTCCTTGCTGAGCAGCCTTTCAGGTTATGTCGATATAGGACTCATTTTACTGTGGATATACAGTTGAAGTCGTAAGTTTACATACAGTTGTCGGGAGTTTTAAAAAGCACTGTCGTTGCACCAATGTACCTAACCATGAATATCAATGCCTTTCTTAAAATCAATACACAAGTATATATTTTTAAACTTTCATATATATATATATATATATATATATATATATATATATATATATATATATATATATTAAGAAGTTCATGTTAGCAGGCAATATTAACTAGGGAAATTGTGTCACTCTTGCGTTCTGTGCAAGCAGAGTCGAGGTATATGCAGCAGTTTGGGCCGACTGGCTCGTTGCGAACTGTGTGAAGACCATTTCTTCCTAACAAAGACCGTAATTAATTTGCCAGAATTGTACATAATTTTGACATAACATTGAAGGTTGTGCAATGTAACAGCAATATTTCGACTTAGGGATGCCACCCGTTCGATAAAATACGGAACGGTTCCGTATTTCACTGAAAGAATGAATGTTTTGTTTTCGAAATTATCGTTTCCAGATTTGACCATATTAATGACCTATGGCTCGTATTTCTGTGTATTTATTATATTATTTTATTATATTGTCTATGATTTGATATTTGATAGAGCAGTCTGACTGAGCGGTGGTAGGCAGCAGCAGGCATGTAAGCATTCATTCAAACAGCACTTTCCTGCATTTGCCAGCAGCTCTTCGCAATGCTTGAAGCACAGTACTGTTTGACTTCAAGCCTATCAACTCCCGAGATTTGTCTGGCAATACTATAGTACCTATAAGAACATCCAATAGTCAAAGGCATATGAAATACAAATGGTATAGAGAGAAATAGTCCAAAAATTCCTATAATAACTGCAACCAGCTTTCATATGTTCTCATGTTCTGAGCAAGGAACTTAAATGCTAGCTTTTTTTACATGGCACATATGGCACTTTTACTTTTCTTCTCCAACACTGTGTTTTTGCATTATTTAAACCAAAATTGAACATATTTCATTATTTATTTGACTAAATAGATTTTATTTATGTATTATATTAAGTTGAAATAAGTGTTCATTGTTCGTTCAGTATTGTTGTAATTGTCATTATTACAAATATATATATTTTGGTCCTCCAATATTCAGTATCGGAGTTGAAAAATCATAATCAGTCGACCTCTACTAATTGTGTATTTTCCACGACTGTGTATTTATTTTGGTTATTTCCATAGCCAGAGTATACCATGTACAAGATGGCATTAAGTGTAAGATGTTTACCGGTGTCTACAATATGGCATTGGATGTAAATGGTTACCTGTGTCCTACAATATGGCACCAGGTGTAAAATGGTTCCCTTTGTCTCTCTAACAGCTGAGGTAAAGCGGGTTGGAGACACCCTTCTCGGCATGGCCACTCAGTGTGTCCAGGTGAAGAACGTGGTGAAGACGTCCCCCCAGACCCTTTCCAACCTCTGCCTCAAGATCAACGTCAAACTGGGGGGCATCAACAACATCCTGGTCCCACACCAACGGTAAAGCAAAGTGAAAGAGCGGGTGTGGCCACAGGCAGAAAACCCCTATTTAGCAGAAACGCATATATACTTTATGATGGAAAACACCTATGTAGTGTATGACAAAAACCTATTTGGACATACACCACTGTTCAAAAGTTTGGGGTAACTTAGAAATGTCCTTATTATTGGAAAAAAAAATGTGTCCATTAGAATAACATCAAATTGATCAGAAATACAGTGTAGACATTGTTAATGTTGTGAATGACTATTGTAGCTGGAAACGGCTGATTTTAAAAAATATATCTACGTATCTACATAGGTGTACAGAGGCCCATTATCAGCAACCATCACTCCTCCTGTGTTCCAATGGCACGTTGTGTTAGCTAATCCAAGTTAAAAGGCTAATTGATCATTAGAAAACCCTTTTGCAATTATGTTAGCACAGCCGAAAACTGTTGTCCTGATTTAAATAAGAATTAAAACTGGCCTTCTTCGGACTGAGAATCTGGAGCATCAGCATTTGTGGGTATGATTACAGGCTCAAAATGGCCAGAAACAAATACCTTTCTTCTGAAACTCGTCAGTCTATTCTTGTTCTGAGAAATGAAGGCTATTCCATTCGAGAAATTGGCATTGGACAAGCAAATTGCTTTCCTTTCAAAAGTGACCCCAAAGTTTTGGACTGTAGTATATGTCTGATGTTTGTCTCTCTCTTCACCCAGTCCCTCAGTGTTCCAGCAGCCTGTTATCTTCCTGGGGGCCGACGTCACTCACCCTCCAGCCGGAGACGGAAAGAAGCCTTCCATCGCAGCGGTCAGTCTCTTCCTGTCACTCTAGTTTCCATTTCCACTTTCCTCACAAACACTGCCTTGTCTGTTATCAGACAGAGTTGTCATGGAGTCTGATGGATCTAGTACATTGGTAATCTACTAGTTTGCTACAATAGCGTTCTGAAACATAGTGTCAGAAGTCATGTTTCTGTCCCAGGTGGTGGGCAGTATGGACGCCCACCCCAGCAGGTACTGTGCCACAGTGAGGGTCCAGAGACCCAGACAGGAGGTGATCCAGGACCTGGCCTCCATGGTGCGGGAGCTCCTCATCCAGTTCTACAAGTCTACCCGCTACAAACCCACCAGAATCATATTTTACAGGGATGGCGTGTCAGAGGGACAGTTCAGACAGGTTAGTTAAAATACTTATGTCCCCCTTCAATCTCTCATTTAAAGTTGACAGCCAAGCCAAATGATGTCCCTATATTGAGAAATACATGTATTATAAAAATGTTCTTCATAGACTATTAGCCTTAAACTTGAATTCTTCACCGCGTGCCACTCTTTGCTGGTGAGTTGACTTCTCTCTGTGTGGCAGGTGCTGTACTATGAGCTGCTGGCGATCAGGGAAGCCTGTATCATGTTGGAGAAGGAGTACCAGCCGGGCATCACCTACATCGTAGTGCAGAAACGCCACCACACACGCCTCTTCTGTGCAGACCGCAATGAGCGGGTAAGCAGTGCTATGGATCTCTCCTTGTACATTAATGATTGACTTTATCTGCTAGGCTTAGATTGGTGGTTGAACTGTTTTTAAATGGGGTGTTGTTTCTTTGGCAGGTTGGACGGAGTGGTAACATTCCTGCAGGCACCACTGTGGACACAGATATCACTCACCCCTATGAGTTTGACTTTTACCTCTGCAGCCACGCAGGAATACAGGTGTGTGTCAAGACTCACACCAGGGTTATGTTCAATAGGCATACAATGGGAAAACATTGTAATACTAAAGTCAGCATTCTTATTGGACAAGTTCAGGTAGTATATCCTGCTTATTTCTCCCTAATGTCGACTCTTGCCGTCATTGATACTTTCTCAGAGGTTCGTCGGCCTCTATTGCTTTCCACTACACTTCGTTGTCAGTGTTGAATCAATGCTGGTATCCTCTCCATGGAACCCTCATTGTTCCTGTGGTATTACAGACTTTGCCTTCTCCCTACAGGGTACGAGCCGACCATCCCATTACCACGTCCTGTGGGACGACAACTGCTTCACGGCTGATGAGTTTCAGCTGCTCACCTACCAGCTGTGCCACACCTACGTCCGCTGCACCCGCTCGGTCTCCATCCCCGCGCCAGCCTACTACGCCCACCTGGTGGCCTTCCGTGCCCGCTACCACCTGGTGGACAAAGAACATGACAGGTGGGGGGTGGGGAGGGATTCATTTAATTGTGAACAAGTATACTTTTCTGTAGGGCTAAAATCACTGTCTCATGCTGTTTATCAGGTAAAAAGAAACTGGAGGCCGATGTCATGTATTGACTATAAAATAATAGTCAAGTTCATTCAAGATAAATGTTCTCTTCTCTTTCTGTCCTTTTCCCTTTCTCGTTTCCTCACTTCCTTCTCTTGAACACACGCAGTGCGGAGGGCAGCCATGTCTCGGGGCAGAGTAACGGCCGAGACCCCACGGCCCTCGCCAAGGCTGTTCAGATTCATCACGACACACTGAGGACTATGTATTTCGCCTGAGAGGTAGAATAACCCTCCCAACACCCCACCCTATCAGCCTCTGTGTCCTAGTGGGGGTCAGCCATCGCATATCGGACTTTGGGCTGGCGCAGCTCTGGTCCCGATGAGGGGATGCCAAGCCACGAAGGATAACAACAACCAGGGGGGAGTACAGCAACGTTATGCAATATGAAACCAGCCAATCCTCTCCCAGCCTGTTCTCCTTTGCTGTGTTTTTAATTAATGATACTGCTCCTTGAGCTGTGCTCAACTTTTGCTTTGTCTTACTTTCAAAATGCCAGAGTGTAGAAGACAAGACAGGGGAATTGATAAGGATGGTTTCAGGGGTTGGGTGGGGACATAGCAGGTCCAGTGAGGATCATTCTTGTTCCTCAACCCAGTGCTGATATGATGACTTGCCTATCTATGTTCAATCGTATAAATTGTCCTCTTTTAAATGTCTTCGTTAGCTTATTGTCGTTATATGTGCGTCTTTGTATGTTCTGTAGAAGTCTGATTGCCATGGCGATGCCTGTTAGTCGAGAACGCTTGTGAATCACAGCTATGCCCTTTTTCATAGGGCAAGCTGCTCGCCCAGTTACTCTGCTCTCTTTAAGCCAATGGGGATTTACTTAACACGGCAATCTCTATCTCTATCAAAAGGCATTTACAGAAACAAAATGTTTTACAGCTATTGTTTGTTGTACTTTTAGAATATCAACCCTGGCCACACCATGGACCTACTCAGAACCTTTACGGTTCACTGTGGTAGCTACAGATTTCACTGTGGTAGCTACAGATTTCACTGTGGTAGCTACAGATTTCACTGTGGTAGCTACAGATTTCACTGTGGTAGCTACAGATTTCACTCTCTTTGTTTTTATTATTATTTATCCTTCTGTGATTTGAGATTCATCTTATTTATCATTCATTTTCAGCAATAGAGCACTGTTCGTTTGGTCAAATTTGAACTAAGGAACTGATGTCACACCTTTTAGTGCAATAAGTCGTTAATGCATAAAAAGGGTTCTATGGTTAACATACCGATTTGTATATTTTTGGGCCATTATGACCGGATATGGGCAGGTGATAACGGATAAAGAATGTAAACTGGGGCAAGGATTGATGCCACAAAATGGTTATGTGGGGGTGACATGACACAATACGTGTTTTTTAGTAAATGGAGTGAATTATGTGCCCGTTTTAGGTGGAAAGAAGAATTTGAAAGACCAAGGATGTATCTATTTTAGTTGGAGCTCCTCTGAGATCAGTCAATTCGTTTAGTTATACAGTCAAATAATCTCATCCAGGCATTACTGTCAGCATGATATGTTGTCTAGAAATGTCTGGGGTTAGAGAGCACAGCGTGTATGGCTGCATGGGTTCAGTTTCATGATTTCATTTTTAATGTGATTTTTTTTTTTTTATATGTAGACTGATCAATTGAAGGTGGGGACAGTTAGCTAACAGATCTGTATGGTTCATTTTAACCCGCTAGTGGAGGACTCATTTTGCACTGTTCAAAGTAAGCCTTCAAATTTCAGAGTTTTATCAAGCTGTTTTGTCACATTTTGAAGGGCTTTGCCTTGCTGTGCAGTATCCTCCAGGCGAGGCCTTTGGTTTGGTCAAGCTGGAACGAGACGAAACTCAATGTGCCTCGTGGGATTGTGAGGGGGAGGACTGGGGTCATCTGCATGGGGCTTGAAGCATGGGTGGTATGAGCCTTGTCCGACTGGGACACAGGTGATCCCTGCTCTCACTGCAAAAGAAGAGGCAGTGTTGTAGCATGGCCAGCACTCTGCCACACTCATTGTCCTATAGTTACCAGAAACCAAACTAGCTGCTATACCATATGTTATTTTGTTCATATATATTCCTACAAAGAGAGACTATAAAAATATATGACAATTTACTGCACTTAAAGATGCATGTGTTTCAGGTGAGACACATACCCTGGTGCTGAGAGGTGCAGTATGGGGGGGGGGGGGGGGGGTAGTAGAACCCCCCCCTCTGTTGTATTCAGACATTATGAGCTTTGTGTTTTAAAGGATCAGGTGTAACAGTAGAGAGGACTTTCCACTTATAATACAGGGGACATGCTTTCATTCCCAGAGGGTATGGTCTTTTAGTCATCAGTACCCCGGGGGCCAAACTGTATGTGTGAATTAAGTCCCAGCAAAATGTCAGACATTACCAGCATCTGATTTTACCTAAAGAACAGTGTCGGTATGATCTCATCAACTGTAACTGTGTGCTAATGTGTAGGGGGGGGGGGGGGGGGGGGGGGGGCATTGTAAACTTATGCTGCCGTTCGTGGGAGGTGGGAATTTACCAGTTGTGAAGTCGGAAATACTAGTGGGATGCATTCACGTGCTTTGAACTCATTGAGAAATGCCGATTGGCTAATGGCTAACAAGCTGCGTAAACCATAAATTAAAAGTACAGCTCTCATGCTTGCAAACAAATTAAAGGGTTCAAAAACCATATTAATAGATTGCTATTTAGAAATGTTTTGTTGCATTTAACTTCCGAAAATGCTGTTATCGAGGTCATTTCCTTAGTAGGTGACAGAGGTCATCATGTGGGAGCACAGGATGATGGACAAATTTACCACTAGTAATTGGCAGTTGGAGGGCCATTCAAGTGGATTTTCCCAGTTGTATGTGGTGAATTCCCACTTGGTTTACGAATGCAGCATTATTCTGAGGCTGGGGGATAATACAGGGGAGACGCGTGGCAGCCTACAGTGCATTCGGAAAGTATTCAGACTCTTTTTCTAAATGTTGTTACGTTACAGCCTTATTCTAAAATAGATTTTCTCCTCATGAATCTACAAACACTACCCAATAATGACAAAGCAAAAACAGGTTTTTGCACAAACATTATACTTTATTTACATACGTATTCAAACCCTTAGCTATGAGACTTGAAATTGAGCTGTGGTAAATTCAATTGATTGGACATGATTTGGAAAGGCACAGACCTGTCTATATAAGGTCCCACAGTTGACAGTGCATGTCAGAGCAAAATCTGTGAGTGATGAAAGTTGAAGGAAATGTCTAAGCTCCATGACAGGATTGTGTTGATGCACAGATATGGGGGAAGATACCAAAAAATGTCTGCAGCATTGAAGATCTGCAAGAGCATAGTGGCCTCCGTCATTCTTAAATAGAAGAAGTTTGGAACCACCAAGACTCTTCCTAGATCTGGCCACCTGTCCAAACTGAGCAATCGGGGGAGAAGGGCCCTGGTCAGGGAGGTAACCAAGAACCCGATGGTCACTCTGACAGAGTTCCTCTGTGTAGATGGTTGTCCTTCTGGAAGGTTCTCCCATCTCTGCAGCACTCCACTAATCAGGCCTTTTATGGTAGAGTGGACAGACGGATGTATTCCTCAGTTGAAGGCACATGACAGCCCGCTTGGAGTTTGCCAAAAGGCAACTGAAGATTCTCAGACCATGAGAAACAAGATTCTCAGGTCTGATGAGACCCAGATGGAACTCCTTGGCCTGAATGCCAAGCGCCACGTCTGGAGGAAACCTGGCACCATCTTTACCGTGAAGCATGCTGGTGGCAGCATCATGCTGTGGCAATGTTTTTCAGCGGTATGAACTGGGAGACTAGTCAGGATCGAAGAAAATATTAACAGAGAAAAGTACAAAGAGATCCTTGATGAAAACTTGCTCCAGAGCGCTCAGGACCTCAGACTGGGGCGAAGGTTCACCTTCCAACAGGACAACGACCCTAAGCACACAGCCAAGACAACGCAGGAGTGGCTTCAGGACAAGTCTCTGAATGCCCTTGAGTGACCCAGCCAGAGCCCAGACTTGAACCAGATTAAACATCTCTGGATAGACCTGAAAATAGATGTGCAGCAATGCTCCCCAACCAACCTGACAGAGATAGAGAGGATATGCAAAGAACAACAGGAGAAACTCCCCAAATACAGGTGTGCCAAGATTGTAGCGTCAAGACTTGATGCTGTAATTGCTGCCAAAGGTGCTTCAACAAAGTACTGAGTAAAGAGTCTGAATACTTATGTAAATGTGATATTTCAGTTCTTTTTTTTATTTTTTTAATAAAAATGTTTTTGCTTTGTCATTATGGGGTATTGTGTTTAGATTAAGGGGGGGATTTTTTTTAAAAAAATCCATTTTAGAATAAGGCTGTAACGTAGCAAAATGTGGAAAAAAATCTGAATACCTTCCAAAGTACTGTATTTCCTATATAATGGCAGCCCATTGCCTATGTAATGCACTGCTCTTGACCATGGCTCTGGGAAAATGTAGTGCACTATGTAGGGAATGGGGTGGCCCATAGCGCACTACTTTTGTCAAGAGCCCTATGTAGGTAATCAGATGCGTTTGGGACTCAACCAGGCTCCTCCATGTGATGCCCTCCCCTCTAAACGCTGGACATCAGATGCCTTCTTTCGTGTTGTTCTAAACCATTTAAAAATTCTGAAATTGAGATATATTTGTATATTATAATGAACACTTATTTTTGCTAACAAATTCTATAAAAATAGAACAATAATAATAATAAAATATAGAAGACGATGGTAATATGGTCACTAATAATAATCCAAATGCAATAGACTGATGTGGTGTTTATTTGTCCCATGTCAAAGCAAAGCGTGTCGTACCGAAGCTACATCTGTAGCATTTAAATGACCTACTGTGAGGGGGATTGCTGATTTCTTTTTTTTTTGGGGGGGGGGGGGGGGGCAGGTGTTGTTCTGTAGTGACTGATTGGATGAACCTCCCCCTATTTCCCATCACCCTCTCTGTTCATTGAACTAATCATCTCTGGAGAGTAGCCTAGCTTCCATTCAGTAGATTCCATTCGTCTCACAGAGCCTGGTCTACTAGAACAGGTAGTGAATGTGACCTTCATTTTTGAGTGTTGATTTCATCTGAGACGTTTTGTCTGATTTTGTGTGTGTGTGTGTATCTCTCAAAGTTTTTTTGTGGGAAAGGGTTGAAGGTTCATCCTTGGACAAAACTCCATAGACCCGTGCCTTTTTCTGATGGTGCTGAAAACAAGTAAATCAAAGAAGATATCTTACTTTCAAAACAGTGAGGGCAATATGCCCCTCTCTACATTGATACGTATATATTGATACATGACAATACTGTCCAACATGTGCATGTATGTGTGTGCCTGGGTGTCTGTTTGTGTGTACCACTGACATACTGTATGCCAAGAACACAACAATATGCAGAACCAATCAGTTTTGAGGTGTCAGGACCAAAAAAGCTTGTGGGGATGATAAGGTGGGCAGGCACTCACAATGCACAACCAAAAATGTTGCTTTTAATAACTAGACACTACAGTGGATATTTTAGACTGCCTCCCTAGTGGCAAACTGTTTACTGTAATGCATGGGGTTTTCAGCCCTGGTTCCCTTTAATCATTTAGTAGATGTTCAGGGATGGTATGTTCTAAAGTGAATAGCAATAAACAATGTGATCTTTAGGCTCTGAGCAACTGGCTGTTGGCTTACACGAGGATTGCTTCCCAAATGCCACCCTATTCTCTTTATAGTTCTCTAATGTTGGCTCTGGTCAAAGTAGTGCACTATATAGGAAATAGGGTGCCATTTGGGAAGCAACCCTGGTGTAACCCAACCATTATTCTAGGCTAGACAGAAATACATTTTATATTTGTTTAGAACCACTGCTCTGGCGTTCTGCATTTCTTCTGAAGGTCTTTATTGAAGAGCTTTGACGTGTTACAGCTAGAGGTTTATAGACTGAGAACAACATGCAGTGGTCCAGTTGTGCCACATGAGTGCCCGCTTGCCTAAGAAAGGAATCCTCTGTAAATCTCCAAACCCTACATCTCTATTGTGGTTGGCTGCATATCGTACTTAATAAGATACAACTGACAAATTGCTTCGGTAACAGTATGCTCTAGATTTTTTGCCTGATTATGAAATTGTGACACTTTTAGAAGTATAATTATATGTCAAATACATTTTTTTTTGTCTGATCCTGGTCCTAAGTTGAGCCTTTTTATTTGGTTGTCATATTTAATTGTTTTAATTAAATACTGTATGTATGAAATCTGTGTTTGTGTATTCATTGAGAATGGATGAGTAATGTATGTTGATCCTTGCAGTCTTTTTCTGCATCATTCCTAGAAAGACTGAGATATGGTTTTCAACTGTGATGGTTCCTGAGTCAGGTGTGTAACTTGCGGGGAGATCAAGGCCCCCAATATTTGAGACGAGCCAATTTGACCCCCTCAATAATACACCATGATGGATTGGAAATGATTTTCCCATCGTAGCTAGTTATTTCTCATGATCACGACATAAGTTGTTTTGTCAAGATCCTGAAATAAACTCTAGAAATAGAAGTGGACATATTGATGATAGTGACAGTACGGCTGAGGCAGTGAGCCCACGGTGGATCAGCACATATGTTTTTATTGATTGCTACACTAAGGGATGGTCAATTTCATGTGAACATCATGCTTTCATTTGTGTAAGTGAGGATTTGGTGAACTGTATATTCTTTAGGTTAGGTTTTACTTTGTGTTCGCTCCCGTGTGCTGGTAAGGGCACAGATGACAGACGGGTAGGATTCCAGTTGAGGTGGTTTAATAACGCTGACTGCACAGGCACGGAACCGCAGTGTATGAAGTATGGATGGGCTGGCACGGAACCGCACAGTGTATGTAGTATGGATGGGCAAAGGCTCTTAGTGGTCTGGCAACTTGCGTCAACCAAAGTGTCTGCAAGTAAAGAGAGAAATAAAGATACCACAGAATACAATCTCCAATTCACATCTCTTATAAACAATTTGCATGGCTATAACATGACTATGATAACTTAATGCTATACAGGACCACACAACGCAATTCAACATGACGGTGACTGCACTAATTAAGATCAAAGTGGTGGTGCTGCACACGTGCTACAAAGCATAGCACCATCTTCAGTACAGGGCTACAACTGCACAATTAACTTGAATACCTCTAAACAGTCAAATACAATGAAATACCCATATAATGATGTGCCATACACCTATACAATTACAGGGCATATAAACAATGCACTGGGGGACATTTTCCTTTACAAATACAGGGTTAAATGTGTGAAATGATCTGACAGCCAAAACAGAGAGAGCCCGCTCGCAATAGCTAGCTCTCAGTAGAAACGACTAATTAGCATAACCATAAATATGACATTATCGTCGCAGAGTGCATCTTCAGACATAAACACCTGAAAGGTATGAAATATGTACTTGCATATCAACAAGGACGCACACTGGACTTGGCTAATGAGTCGGAAGCACAGTAGTATTTGGATGCATTTTAATAATGTTCAGTGTTAGAGCACAGTGTAGAATTTGCCAAAACAAAATCCCATATTAAGCCACAACCTACACCAGGATATACGAACTGTGCGCCCAACTGTGAAGCTAGCTGTAGCGGAGTTTCGAGAAACTAGCGGGCCTGCTAGTGATAGTGGTGGAGCCAGCATCTGGGGCGGCAGGGTAGCCTAGTGGTTAGAGCACTAGTAACCGAAAGGTTGCAAGTTCAAACCCCCGAGCTGACAAGGTACAAATCTGTCGTTCTGCCCCTGAACAGGCAGTTAACCCACTGTTCCTAGGCCATCATTGAAAATAAGAATTTGTTCTTACTTGCCTAGTTAAATAAAGGTAAATAATCTCCATACGTGGAGATGTATCCACTCAGTCAAGTAGGACTACTCCGCGACCCGCAGCAATGCAGTCTTCTATGGGCCAGTTTATGCCAAAGTCTATGTCTGTAGCAAAACAAGGCCAAATTGATATTGCATTGGCCAAAATGATTGCCACCGATTTCCAGCCATTTTCGATCGTGGAGGACAGAGGTTTTAGAAATTATAGCAATAGTCTAAATCCAATGTACACAATTCCCTTTCAAAAGGGAAAGTCCAAAAAGCTACTGCAGTTTGCCTTACCACTGACTGCTGGACATCAAGGGTAACCACTTCTTTCATGTCGGTTACATGTCACTTCATTGAAGATTTTTCGATGTCTTCAGCTGTCTTCTGTACTGCTTTGAGTTCAGCGACAGACACACCTCAGAGAACTTGGCAGAGGAACTGTTGAGAGTGGCCAAAGAATGGTAAGTAGATGGAAAAGTGGTCTGTTGTATTAGCGACAATGCAGCTAACATAACCAAAGCCATGAAAATGTTTAAATGAACCCATCAGCCATGTCTTGCCCACACAATCAACCTGATTGTAAGAGATGCTCTGAAGGTGATGAAGCCCACTGTGGACAAAGTGAAAGCAGTTGTGGAATACTTCCACAGGAGCACAGTCGGTGCTGAAAAACTAAAGTCTACACAACGCCAGATGGGGATGCCTGAGCTGAGGCCTAAACAAGACTGCACTACAAGGTGGAATAAAATGTTATATGTTGAAGCGGTTTCTTGAGTCAAAGAACGCCATCATCTCTCCCCTGGCCATGGTCAATGCACCTGTTGATGCTCTGACCCAAGAGGAATGGGAGGTAACCACAGGACATGTGACAGAGTTGATGGACACCCTATGTTCATCAATGGACAGAAAGTTCCACAGAATGGAATATAATCAGAGACCGCTGCACTTGACCCCAGGTTTAAGAAGTTAGCCTTCAGTGATGCCAGAGTGATTGATGAGGCTCTTGAAAGAATAACCTCAGCAGCAGGGAGGGACAGCCCCAGCAGTCAGCTGGCTCAGGCACCAGGGCAACAGGAAGAAGATGGAGCAGAAGCACGAGCAGTAGTGCCACAAAAGTCTGCTGTTTGGATGCTGTTTGACGAGAGAGCAACTGGGGATGCAGCACGAAGGAATCCCTCAGCAGATGCCATAATGGAGGTCCGATCCTATTTGGAGGAGCCCCTCCTCCAAAGTTCTGCAGATCCTCTGAGCTGGTGGAAGAACAAGGCCTCGGTCTAAAGTCATTACAGGGAGACTGCATAATGGCCACACCTGTTCCCTCAGAGAGGGTCTTCGAAAGTGAGGCAGCTTGCATTTCTGAATGCAAATCTCTCAAAAAAGCTAAATATGGTCAGCATTGCTGTGTGCTGCAGGTTTTAACATGGCAATAAAGAAAAGATGGACCAGTGTAATGTTTTAAGTGGGATACTACAGTTTTGCACATTGTTCATTATTTTTCTTTGATATGGTTTAATAATCTACTATGTTGTTCAGATTGTACTCATTTTGAATTGTTACATTTAAACTCAGCAAAAAAAGAAACGTCCTCAACTGCAATTATTTTCAGCAAACTTAACGTGTAAATACAGTGCCTTGCGAAAGTATTCAGCCCCCTTGAACTTTGCAACCTTTTGCCACATTTCAGGCTTCAAACATAAAGATATAAAACTATTTTTTGTGAAGTCAACAACAAGTGGGACACAATCATGAAGTGGAACGACATTTATTGGATATTTCAAACTTTTTTAACAAATCAAAAACTGAAAAATTGGGCGTGCAAAATTATTCAGCCCCTTTACTTTCAGTGCAGCAAACTCTCTCCAGAAGTTCAGTGAGGATCTCTGAATGATCCAATGTTGACCTAAATGACTAATGATGATAAATACAATCCATCTGTGTGTAATCAAGTCTCCGGTATAAATGCACCTGCACTGTGATAGTCTCAGAGGTCCGTCAAAAGCACAGAGAGCATCATGAAGAACAAGGAACACATCAGGCAGGTCCGAGATACTGTTGTGAAGAAGTTTAAAGCCGGATTTGGATACAAAAAGATTTCCCAAGCTTTAAACATCCCATGGAGCACTGTGCAAGCGATAATATTGAAATGGAAGGAGTATCAGACCACTGCAAATCTACCAAGCCCTGGCCGTCCCTCTAAACTTTCAGCTCATACAAGGAGAAGACTGATCAGAGATGCAGCCAAGAGGCCCATGATCACTCTGGATGAACTGCAGAGATCTACAGCTGAGGTGGGAGACTCTGTCCATAGGACAACAATCAGTCGTATATTGCACAAATCTGGCCTTTATGGAAGAGTGGCAAGAAGAAAGCCATTTCTTAAAGATATCCATAAAAAGTGTTGTTTAAAGTTTGCCACAAGCCACCTGGGAGACACACCAAACATGTGGAAGAAGGTGCTCTGGTCAGATGAAACCAAAACTGAACTTTTTGGCAACAATGCAAAACGTTATGTTTGGCGTAAAAGCAACACAGCTCATCACCCTGAACACACCATCCCCACTGTCAAACATGGTGGTGGCAGCATCATGGTTTGGGCCTGCTTTTCTTCAGCAGGGACAGGGAAGATGGTTAAAATTGATGGGAAGATGGATGGAGCCAAATACAGGACCATTCTGGAAAAAAAAACCTGATGTAGTCTGCAAAAGACCTGAGACTGGGACGGAGATTTGTCTTCCAACAAGACAATGATCCAAAACATAAAGCAAAATCTACAATGGAATGGTTCAAAAATAAACATATCCAGGTGTTAGAATGGCCAAGTCAAAGTCCAGACCTGAATCCAATCGAGAATCTGTGGAAAGAACTGAAAACTGCTGTTCACAAATGCTCTCCATCCATCCTCACTGAGCTCGAGCTGTTTTGCAAGGAGGAATGGGAGAAAAAAAAAATTCAGTCTCTCGATGTGCAAAACTGATAGAGACATACCCCAAGCGACTTACAGCTGTAATCGCAGCAAAAGGTGGCGCTACAAAGTATTAACTTAAGGGGGCTGAATAATTTTGCACGCCCAATTTTTCAGTTTTTGATTTGTTAAAAAGTTTGAAATATCCAATAAATGTCGTTCCACTTCATGATTGTGTCCCACTTGTTGTTGATTCTTCACAAAAAAATACAGTTTTATATCTTTATGTTTGAAGCCTGAAATGTGGCAAAAGGTCGCAAAGTTCAAGGGGGCCGAATACTTTCGCAAGGCACTGTATTTGTATGAACAACAAGATCCAACAACTGAGACACAAACTGAACAATTTCCAAATACATGTGACTAACAGAAATGGGATAATGTGTCCCTGAACAAAGGGGGGGTCAAAATCAAAAGTAAAAGTCAGTATCTGATGTGGTCAGAAGCTGCATTAAAAACTGCAGTGCATCTACTCCTCATGGACTGCACCAGATTTGTCAGTTCTTGCAGTGAGATGTTACCCCACTCTTCCACCAAGACACCTGCAAGTTACTGGACATTTCTGGATGAGCCTGCAGGAATGGTACCACATGAGTGAGGAGGATGTCTTCCCTGTAACGCACAGCGTTGAGATTGCCTGCAATGACAACAAGCTCAGTCTGATGATGCTGTGACACAATGCCCCAGACCATGACGGACCCTCCACCTCCAAATCGATCCCGCTCCAGAGAATAGGCCTCAGTGTAACGCTCGTTCCTTCGACAATAAACGCGAATCCGACCATCACCCCTGGTGAGACAAAACTGCAACTCGTCAGTGAAGAGCACTTTTTGCCAGTCCTGTCTGGTCCAGCGACACTGGGTTTGTGCCCATAGGCAACGTTGTTGCCGGTGATGCATGGTGAGGACCTGCCTGTCCGCAATAGGCTGAGAGAGGTTGGACTTACGGCTTGTAGGCCTGTTGTAAAGGCAGGTCCTCACCAGACATCCCCGGCAACAACGTTGCCTTTGGGCACAAACCCACCGTTGCTGTTTTGAGACACCGTGCTTTCATTTGTGTTTGAGCTCATCAGTTTACAAGTTAGAACCTTAGCAACCTAAATGTCCTTTACCTTGAGCTAGGAGCTCATGTGTTATTATGCCCTCATGGGGCATACACATCAGTTATGGAAGCTAACAACCAGCATACATAACAATCTAACAAGACTACCTAGCTAGTACACAAGACTAGCCAATTTAGCTGCGTTGTTTCTTGCATTAGATTGGCTGCATGAGATAGGCTGTGGGCTTGGGGGCGCCACCCAGCCTGGGAGACCAGGCTGCCTGTCCAGTATCGTTCTGGGCTTCAATGCCCCACGAGCGCATTGCGATCTATGCAGCGGCAGCATGGTACTTTTGATTATCTTGACATTTGTTATGTCGGGATCACAAGAAAAGTATCTTGATTTGACAAAACTTTTGTGTTGTAGTGATGATGAGATAAGTCAGGATCTCGACTTAACAAGGGAATTTTATTTATTTAATTATTTCTGAACTTCTGTAGTGAACTGAGTAATAGCTCCTCTTTCTTCTTAACAAACCCTTATGTGAGTTAACTTGTAACACATAAATAAGTACAGTCACATTTAACATACAATTCTTATTTGTGCTCATGAATTTTGCATGGAAAAGGATACATTTCGATTGGAGAAAGTTTCTATTGAGACAAGACGCGTATCTCACACGTGTGAGCGGTATTTCTCAAAATGAGTGATAATTGGTCACGCTTATATTGGGCTACATTTTGTGAGTTCAAAGACAACTTTGGTAGTATTATAAACATTTAAACAGCTAGTTTCTAGTAGGCTATATAATTTGAGAACGGCTGTTACTCAGTAGGCTCAAGCAAGCCTGTTTCTCTCCCCAGTCAGAGGCTGCATGTCTGTCTCACAGACAGGTTGCTGCTGCAGGTCAATCTTCCATACAGTGCATTCGGAAAGTATTCGGACCACTTGACTTTTTACACATTTTGTTAAGTTACAGCCATTTAAATGGATTAAATCGTTTTCCCCCTCATCGATCTACACACAATACCCAACAATGACAAAGCAGAAACATGTTTTTAGAATTTTTTGCAAATGTATATTACAAATAAACGTCTGAAATATCACATTCACATGAGTATTCAGACCCTTTACTCAGTGCTTTGTTGAAGCACCTTTGCCAGCGATTACAGACTTGTCTCTTCTTGGGTATGACGCTACAAGCTTGGCACACCTGTATTTGGGCAGTTTCTCCCACTCGTATCTGCAGACCCTCTCAAGCTCTGTCAGGATGGATGGGGAGCATCGCTGCACAGCTATTTTCGGGTCTCTCCAGAGATGTTCGATCCGGTTCAAGTCCGGGCTCTGGCTGGGCCACTCAAGGACATTGAGACTTGTCTCGAAGCCACTCCTGAACCTTCGCCCTAGTCTGAGGTCCTGAGCGCTCTGGAGCAGGTTTTCATCAAGGACTCTCTGTACTTTGCTCCTTTCATCATTCCCTCGATCCTGACTAGTTTCCCAGTACCTGCCTCTGAAAAACATCCCATCAGCATGATGCTGCAACCACCATGCTTCACCGTTGGGATAGTGGCAGGTTTCCTCCAGACGTGACGCTTGGCATTCAGGCCAAAGACTTCAATCTTGGTTTCATTAGATCAGATAATCTTGTTTGTCATGGTCAGAGTCACTCTACCATAAAAGGCTTGATTGGTGGAGTGCTGCAGAGATGGTTGTCCTTCTGGAAGGTTCTCCCATCTCCACAGAGGAACTCTGGAGCTCTATCTGAGTGACCATCAGGTTCTTGGTCACCTCCTTGACCAAGGCCCTTCTCTCCCAATTGCTCGGTTTGGCCGGGCGGTCAGCTCCAGGAAGAGTCTTGGTGCTTTGAAAATGATTCAATTTAAGAATGATGGAGGCCGTTGTGTTCTTGGGGACCTTTCAATGTTGCAGACATTTTTTGCTACCATTCCCCAGATCTGTTCCTCTACACAATCCTGTCTCGGAACTCTACGGACAATTCCTTTGACCTCATTGCTTGGTGTGCCTTTCCAAATAATTTCCAATCAATTGAATTTACTACAGGTGGACTCACCTCAAGTTGTAGAAACATCTCAAGGATGATCAATGGAAACAGGATCCACCTGAGCTCAATTTCAGGTCTCATAGCAAAAGGTCTGAATATGTAAATAAGGTATTTCAGTTTTGTATATTTGTGACTCACAACCTGGAGTGACACATGCACTTATCACATAGTGAGTGACACATGCACTTATCACATAGTATTCCATACATATGTTAAGGCCATACAACCTGAGTTGAAACCTGAGTGAGGTGCACATTTACAGTACATAAACAGATGCATGAGCCATATATTTATGTGGTGGGCACTTGATACGGTCACATGACATTGTTGTGGTATGTCACAAAATGTGGGGTGGCAGGTAGCCTAGTGGGTAGAGTGTTACATTTAAACTCAGTTTTTCACAACTCCTGACATTTAATCCTGGTAAAAATTCCCTGTCTTAGGTCAGTTAGGATCACTACTTTATTTTAAGAATGTGAAATGTCAGAATAATAGTAGAGAGAATTATTTATTTCAGCTTATTTATTTTATCACATTCCCAATGGGTCAGAAGTTTAAATACACTCAATTGGCATTTGGTAGCATTGCCTTTAAATTGTTTAACTTGGGTCAAACATTTTGGGTGAATTTTGAGGATTGAACCCTGTGGCACCCCCATAGAGACTGCCAGAGTTCCGGACAGCAGGCCCTCCGATTTGACACACTGAACTCTATCAGAGTAGTTGGTGAACCAAGGGAGGCAATCATTTGAAAAACCAAGGCTGTCGAGTCTGCCAATAAGAATGTTGTGATTGACAGAGTCGAAAGCCTTGGCCAGGTCGATGAATACGGCTGCACAGTCATTTCTCTTATCGATGGCGGTTATGATGTCGTTTTGGACCTTGAACGTGGCTGAGGTGCACCCATGACCAGCTCTGAAACCAGATTGCATAGCAGAGAAGGTACGGTAGGATTCGAAATGGTCGGTAATGTGTTTGTTAACTTGGTTTTCGAAGACCTTAGAAAGACAGGGTAGGATAGATATAGGTCTGTAGCAGTTTGGATCTAGAGTGTCACCCCCTTTGAAGAGGGGGATGACCGCGGCAGCTTTCCAATCTATGGGAATCTCAGACGAAAGAAAGGTTGAACAGGCTAGTAATAGGGGTTGCAACAATTTGGGTAAATCATTTTAGAAAGAGAGGGTCCAGATTGTCTAGCCCGGCTGATTTTGGAGTCCAGATTTTGCAGCTCTTTCAGAACATCAGCTATCTGGATTTGGGTAAAGGAGAAATGGTGGGGGCTTTGGCGAGTTGCTGTGGAGGGTGCCGGGCAGTTGACCAGGGTCGGGGTAGCCAGGTGGAAAGCATGGCCAGAAATGCTTATTGAAATTCTCAATTATAGTGGTGATTTATCGGTGGTGACAGTGTTTCCTAGCCTCAGAGCAGTGGCCAGCTGGGAGGAGGTGCTCTTATTCTCCATGGACTTTACAGTGTCCCAGAACTTTTTTGAATTAGTACTACAGGATGCAAATTTCTGTTAGGAAAGCTAAGGCTAGCTTTTTCAATCTGCCTGTGTATATTTCTTTCCTAACTTCCCTGAAAAGTTGCATATCACGGGGGCTATTCCATGCTAATGCAGAATGACACAGGATGTGTTTGTGCTGGTCAAGGGCAGACAGGTCTGGGGTGAACCAAGGACTATATCTATTCCTGGTTCTAAATACTTTGAATGGGGCATGCTTATTTAAGATGGTGAGGAAGGCACTTTTAAAGAATAGCCAGGCATCATCTACTGACGGGATGAGGTCAATGTCATTCCAGGATACCCCGGCCAGGTAGATTAGAAAGACCTGCTCGCAGAAATGTTTTAGGGAGCGCTTGACAGCGATGAGGGGTGGTCGTTTGGTCGCTGACCCATTACGGATGCAGGCAATGAGGCAGTGATCGCTGAGATCTTGATTGAAAACAGCAGAGGTGTATTTGGAGGGCGAGTTAGTTAGAATGACATCTATGAGGGTGCCCATACGGATTTGGAGTTGTACCTGGTAGGTTCATTGATAATTTGTGTGAGATTGACGGCATCAAGCTTGGATTGTAGGATGGCCGGTGTTTTAAGCATGTCCCAGTTTAGGTCACCTAGTAGCACAGGCTCAGAAGATAGATGGGGGCAATCAGTTCACATATGGTGTCGGGGGCATAGCTGAGGGATGTCTTTTGCAAGCTGCAACAGCGAGAGACTTGTTTCTGGAAAGGTGACTTTTGAAGTAGAAGCTCGAATTGTTTGGGTACAGACTTGGATAGTAATACAGAAATCTGCAGGCTATCTTTGCAGTAGATTGCAAGATTTCAGGATTTTTGGTGGTTTTCCTAAGCCAGGATTCAGACACGGCTAGAACATCCGGGATGGCAGAGTGTGCTAAAGCAGTGAGGAAAACAAACTTAGGGATGAGGCTTCTAATGTTAACATGCATGAAACCACGGCTTTTACGGTTACAGAAGTCAACAAATGAGAGCACCTGGGGAGTGGGAGGGGAGCTAGGCACTGCAGGACCTGGATTAACCTCTACATCACCAGAAGAACAGAGGAGAAGTAGGATAAGGGTACGGCTAAATGCTATATGAACTGGCCGTCTAGTGTAACGGATGTGAAACGGCTAGCTTAGTTAGCGTGGGCGCTAAATAGCGTTTCAATCAGTGACGTCACTTGCTCTGAGACCTTGAAGTAGTAGTTCCCCTTGCTCTGCAAGGGCCGCGGCTTTTGTGGAGCGATGGGTAACGATGCTTCGAGGGTGACTGTTGATGTGTGCAGAAGGTCCCTAGTTCGCGCCCGGGTATGGGCGAGGAGACGGTCTAAAACTTGTACTGTTACATTGATGCTGTTGACCCGGATTACTGGTTGCTGCGGAAAAAGGAGGAAGGTCAAAAGGGGGGTGAGTGTAACGGATGTGAAACGGCTAGCTTAGCGTGGGCGCTAAATAGCGTTTCAATCAGTGACGTCACTTGCTCTGAGACCTTGAAGTAGTAGTTCCCCTTGCTCTGCAAGGGCCGCGGCTTTTGTGGAGCGATGGGTAACGACGCTTCGTAGGTGTCAGTTGTTTGATGTGTGCAGAAGGTCCCTGGTTCGCGCCCGGGTATGGGCGAGGGGACGGTTTAAAATTATACTGTTACACTAGCACGTTCGGGAACAGATTAAAAAGAGCAGGATTCTGGGCACGATAGCATAAATTCAAGGCATAGTGTACAGACAAAGGTAAGGTAGGATGTGAGTACATTGGAGGTAACCCTAGGCAGTGAGTATTTATGAGAGAGATAGAGTCTCTAGAAACGTTTAAACCAGGTGATGTCATCGCATATGTAGGAGGTGGGACAACATGGTTGGTTCAGGCATATTGAGCAGGGCTAGAGGCTCTACAGTGAAATAAGACAATAATCACTAACCGGGACAGAAATGGACGAGGCATTTTGATATTAGAGAGAGGCATGCGTAGCCAAGTGAACATATGGGTCCAGTGAGTGGTTGGAATGACTGGGGACACGGCGATTCAGACAGTTAGCAGGCCGATGCTAACAGTTAGTAGACCCAGAGATCTACTAACAAGGGAATCTATATTCGGAGAGCCTGTTTCAGTCCTGCCCTTGACTTTGGTGCAGGGCATGTGATGTCCATAGCCTCTTCATCGCATAACTCCCTGATCGTGTCAAAAAGATAGCTAGACAAACTGTGTCCAGTCCAGGTAGTGCTTTTTACAGGCAGTCCATCTATGGGAGGAAGGATGACAGCATTGCGACTGAGTCCGAACGCTCCTTGGAGACAACAGACTCCAGAGCATCGAAACTGTTTAACAGGGAATAACAAAAAATCAGAAGACATTACAACCCTGCACAACATCAATTCACCTCCCAAGTTTAGATAAGAATAACCTCATACAAAGAAAATTATTTTTTACCTGAAGTGCTGGTACTGCTTGATCTGTGGCAGCGGTCTAAAGCACGGAGTCAGGTGTTGTTGCCAGCCATAGCTTTCCACCAGCACCGTACCATCATCCAGTCCAGCCAGCTGTGGGATGTGGACCCCTATCACAGTGCTGTCCTTCACAACATCAGCATTCTGAGACAAAGTTTTCACTCTGATCTTTCTGAAGCGCTGCTTGATAAGACAGAAGCACAAGTCACGGGCAAACTTGGTGTAGCCTGTGATCAGGAAGTTGAAGGTCCAGATTGTGGTGGAGCTTGTGCATGGTCCGCCAGGCACAATACCAGAGCACAAACTTGTTCCTCTTTTGGCCACATCACAATTCAGGTCCACACTTGTTTTCCCAACTCCATAGTTGAAGAAATGGTGCATGTAGTTGCTTGTGCCAGCTCTCATTAGAGTCAGGCGTGTTCTGCTGAATGATGCTGAAAGACAAATTCCAGATACAAATATTTTAGCATTATTATACAATAGATGTGAAATTGCATTATGAGAACATTACTACACACAGTTCATATAGGGAATGTTAGCTATTGTAACTAGCCAGCCATCTAACGTCAGCTGGCTACCTAACAGCAAGCTTTAACTAGCAATACAAACTGATTGTCATAGCTAGCTAAAGTTAACCAATAGGTTCAATGTTAGCTAGTTAGCTAGCTAACATTAGGCAATAACTAGCAATGCGAAATGGCATTCTGAGAAAACTACACTAACGGTACACACACTACATACACAAGTTAATGTTAGATAGCAAGCTGGCCACCTAACCTCAGCTGACATTAGCTAGCTAATAGCAAGCTTTAACTTGTGATCTTTTGTTTAGACATAAAATGTTAATGTTAGCCAGCTAACAGAAAGCTTTAACTGGTCTTTTGTTTAGACATGCCACATAAACGTTAGTTAGCTAAACAATGAACTATAATCCCAATTCATGGAGTAACGTTACTAGCAATACAAACCGATTGTCATAGCAAGCAAAACTTAACCAAATAATGTTAGGTTCATTGTTAGTTAGCAAGCCAGAGATTAAACTCCAGCTGGCTAGCTAACAGCTTTAGCTTGCAATGAAAACAACCTTCGGACAAAATTAGAAACATAATACCTGAATCTGTAGCTAGATTCTTACCTGTATACATGGATGAAAGCTTCACGGCAGACTGCAACCCATTTTATAAGACATCCTGTGTTGTTTCCGTTTAGTTTGCACAGCTTGTTTGGCCTGTTGTGTTCCACTGATTGCAAAACGTGTTATGAAATGAGAGTCAGCCTAGCATGGCCCGATCGTCGTCCATAACTACTTTTTCCCACTTACCTTTGTCGCCTAATAGATTCAGGGCAGCAATGTTATTGAGAGCAGTAGCAACATAATTGTAGTTCTCCATGGGTAACATAATATCTTTCGGGGGAAAAAACTGCAGTACGAGCAGCTCATTTTATAGACACAAGATGCAACACCGACCAATCCAAACTCATCTCTCGGCATGTCCAGCCCACTCATTATCTCAGCCAATCATGGCTTGCGGGAAGGTTGCCCCCTTTTTCTGTGGCTAAACCAACTAGGCTCGTAATTTAATAATTGTATTCGTATTTGCAGATGACATACACATTTAATATTAAGGCACATGAACGTTCACATGTTCGAGAAGGCATTTCTGCCAAAAAACACATTTTGTTAAAAAATATTTTTTTATGTTCAAAAGGCTCTCCTGTGAAGTCGTGACTTTCGACATACGCCTAGTTTCCTGAATCAGGTCACATTTAATAAATGTGCAAATATTTCTAAAAACCTCTTTTCGCTTTGTCATTATGGGGTATTGTGTATAAATTGATGAGGATTTGTATTTATTTAATCCATTTTAGAATAAAGCTCTAACGTAACAAAATGTGGAAAAAGTCAAGGGTTCTGAATACTTTCCAATGCACTGTATTTATGTTTGGAAAACACAATTGAAGGCCAAAATTATGGGGAGGAAAGCACTCATGTTTACCCAACATAGTAACCACCCTAGAAAGGTGGTGACCCTGGAACCCATTGACCCGGATCCCCCCCAATATGCAACACAGAGTTAAGCCCTTGGCTGGAGTTACAAATGCTTATGATTCTATTATGAGTTCCTCATTTAAATGACTCTTGTAGATTATGTAGAACTAGAGTAAGACCACAGCTAGCTTCACTGAAAAGAAAAGCATGAATAGGGGAGCAGTAGTAAGTAGTCTAGGCTACTGGATACAGTAGAGACATTTCTTTACCCCCAGACAAATCTGTCGACAACTTCTGTCAGGCTACCTTTTATTTTTTAATATTTGTTGAATGTTGCCATGGCATTTAAATGATTTAGGAGTCGTGTTTGATTGGTCGCGTCTGTTTGTTACCTGGGGACTCTCTACAAGAGTTGGTGAGGTAAGCAGCCCTTCGGCTTTCGACACTAGTTCAGAACCACCGGTGTAGACACTGCAGAATATTCGAGAACGTTGGGTAAGTAAATCTAACATTTTTGTGTGATAATGCCAAAGCTATTTTGAATAATGGAATACATTTGTCTACTTAGGTTCCATATCAAATTAACACCAATTAATTAGGCTAACTATTAAACAGAACCACCATAAATACAAGATGGCAGGCATTTTCCATTATTCAAACACCTCATGTGTATTACCACAAACAATTAGTGTAGTATGTGTGCTGAATTAAGCATAACCTTTCCCCTTAGCCTAGCTTGCCTATAGTTTCAATTTGATTAGGCCTAGTATCTTTTCTGAGAAAAAAAGTTGAGTAATAGGAAAGCTGAATTGCAGACATTGTCTTATTGCCCTCCAATATTGTGCATGAATCTACTGTCATGGCTCAATCATATTAGGCCATTTTATATGAAAGGGAATGAATTGTTCAACATAATGACTGTTTCATACTGAAGTTAATGTAATAAGTAATATTGAGCTTTGCAGTGCACACTAGCCCAAGTTTTCATATAGCCTTAAAGCTAGTCTTAATCAACTAAAGGCTGCTTTTAAACAGATATTATACGAAATTCCTTTCCTCCTTGAGTGAGTAGTCAGTTTTATCATTGGGTAGAGAGGGTGGAAATTCACTTCCATGTAAATTATGATTTCAACCAGATCATTACTCATCACAGACAGCACTGTAGTCCCACAAGTGGAGGCTGGTGGGAGGAGCTATAGGAGGACGGGCTCATTGTAATGGCTGGAATGGAATTATTGGAACGGTGTCAAACATGGTTTCCTTATTTGTTTGATAGCGTTCCATTTATTCCATTCCAGCCATTACAATGAGCCCGTCTTTCTATAGCTCCTCCCACCAGCCTCCTCTGATTCCCACAACCTCCCCGGACATGACGTTATATCAAATGTCAGTTTTGTCAATACTTGTCCCTCATGTAAACATAGTCTGCATCCAAAACGGCATCCTATTCCCTATAGTGCACTACTTTTAGAGTGCACTACTTTTGATCAGGGTCCATCAACTTGTTTCCAGTCTTGTCATATCGGTGTGTGTCACCTGTTTCCTTTAGTCTCGTGACGCTGCGAGTATCATGGCCACGCTAAGTGCCAAGCCTGGGCTCAGGTACAGTGTGTCCGACTGGGACCCCAGTAACAAGCTGATTGATGTCTGACACAGCAGAACAGAGGCCACACATCTCACATGAGACACGCCAGGAAGGGAAGACCTTACGCAATGAGAAAACCAGCAAGGTAAGATGTTGTGACTATGTAATGAAACAACCAATTCAGTAAGGACTTGCTTGACGTTGTGACTGAATTGTAACATTGGCCTATACAAAGTTAGTTTTCATATCATAAACTGTCATGGACTATTATTTATTCTCATCACACGTATTAATCTCTCTCTCGCTATATCTCTCCCCCTATCCCTCTCTGACTAACTGGGATGAGAGTGACCGGCTGAGTAATAGGATCTGGGATATCTCCCACTAGAGAGAGACTTTGGAATCCTGCGCACAGGAATTGGGCAAAGAGATGTATGCCTTAACCCTGATGAGATTTGCAATTCAATTTCAAATTAGTATTAATCTGGAATGCAGTTGTTTCAATGTACCTGGTAAAAAAAACAAGACAGGTTTTAGGGTGACGTATTGACTTTCTAGTACAGCGTAGGTGAATCTGTGTGCTCTGTCGGGTGGAGTGCCTGACCCTGAGGGAGGGTCGCCCCAGAAACGAGCTAGTCAGTGATCTGGTGGATGTGATCCACCAGCAGCGCATCCACAAGGCTTTTGAGGAGCTGTTGTAAGAAACCATTTGACCAAGTTTGAATCCCAAATGGTACTCTATTCCCTTTATAGTGTACTACTTTTGCACAGTCCCATGTGCTCTGGTCAAAAGTAGTACACTAGGAATAAGGTGCTATTTGGGATGGCTCCACTGTTAGAGTGAAACAGAAGCGAAAAAATGAGGATGAAAGATGTCACCTACTTTGCTGTCTCAGTACTTTTTCTGTCTCAGGCTGTTCTATCCAGTCTTCTACAGGAGTCCATGAAATTCAGGACAAGGCCCAAGACATTGACCTGTCCTGCTTGTCACTCACTGTGACATCACCTGAGATTCTCTGAAGCCCAACCCCCTGCGCATACCCATAAGGTGAGCTGGAATGAGGGTGTACAATACAAAGAAATAATAGACCTTCTGAAATTCGGAGCAGGATATCTAGATCAAACCTACTTGTGTGTTGTCAATGAGAACCTCGTGCAATTGTAATCCTTACTTGCCGACAGAGATGGCCGCCTCGCTTCGCGTTCCTAGGAAACTATGATTTTTGTTGTTTTTTTCTGTGTTATTTCTTACAGTGGTACCCGAGGTAATCTTACGTTTCATTACATACAGTCGGGAGGAACTACTGAATATAAGAGCAATGTCAACTCACCATCATTACGACCAGGAATATGACTCTCCCGAAGCGGATTCTGGATTTTGCCTTCCACCCAGGACAATGGATCGGACCCCAGCCAGCGACCCTAAACGACTCCGTAAAAGGGGCAAACGAAGCGGTCTTCTGGTCAGGCTCCGGAGACGGGCACATTGCGCACCACTCCCTAGCATACTACTCGCCAATGTCCAGTCTCTTGACAACAAGGTTGATGAAATCCGAGCAAGGGTACCAGAGAGACATCAGAGACTGTAACGTTCTTTACTTCACGGAAACATGGCTCACTTGAGAGACGCTAACAGAGTCGGTGCAGCCAGCTGGTTTCTTCACGCATCGCGCCGACAGAAACAAGCATCTTTCTGGTAAGAAGAGGGGCGGGGGGGTATGCCTTATGATTAACGAGACGTGGTGTGATCATAACAACATACAGGAACTCAAGTCCTTCTGTTCACCTGACTTAGAATTCCTCACAATCAAATGTCGACCGCATTATCTACCAAGGGGATTCTCTTCGATTATAATCACAGCCGTATATATTCCCCCCCAAGCAGACACATCGATGGCCCTGAACAAACTTAATTTGACTCTATGTAAACTTGAAACCACATATCCTGAGGCTGCATTCATTGTAGCTGTGGATTTTAACAAGGCTAATCTGAAAACAAGACTCCCTAAATTCTATCAGCATATCAATTGTGCTACCAGGGCTGGTAAAACCCTGGATCTTTGTTATCATTGTTATGTTTAACTTCCTCGACGCATAATAAGGCCCTCCCCCACCCTCCTTTCGGAAAAGCTGACCACGACTCAATTTTGTTGCTTCCAGCCTACAGACAGAAACTAAAACAAGAAGCTCCCGCGCTCAGGTCTGTTCAACACTGGTCCAACCAATCTGATTCCACGCTTCAAGACTGCTTCGATCACGTGGATTGAGGTACAGTATGTTCCGCATTGCGTCCAACAACAACATTGACGAATACGCTGATTCGGTGAGCGAGTTCATTAGAAAGTGCATCGGCGACGTTGTACCCACAGCAACGATTAAAACGTTCCCAAACCAGAAACCGTGGATTGATAGCAGCATTCGTGTGAAACTGAAAGCGCAAACCACTGCTTTTAACCAGGGCAAGGTGACCGGAAACATGACCGAGTACAAACAGTGTAGCTATTCCCTCTGCAAGGCAATCAAACAAGCTAAGTGTCAGTATAGAGACAAAGTAGAGTCACAATTCAACGGCTCAGACACAAGAGGTTTGTGGCAGGGTCTACAGTCAATCGGATTACAAAAAACGGATTACAAAAAGAAAAAAGAAAAAAAAAGAAAACCAGCCCTGTCGTGGAACAGGATGTCTTGCTCCCAGACAGACAAAATAACTTTTTTGCTCGCTTTGAGGACAATACAGTGCCACTGACACGGCCCGACGTGAGTAAAACATTTAAACGTGTTAACCCTCGCAAGGCTGCAGGCCCAGACGGCATCCCCAGCCGCGTCCTCAGAGCATGCGCAGACCAGCTGGCTGGTGTGTTTACGGACATATTCAATCAATCCTTATCCCATTCTGCTGTTCCCACATGTTCAAGAGGGCCACCATTGTTCCTGTTCCCAAGAAAGCTAAGGGAAACGACCGCCCCATAGCACTCACTTCCGTCATCATGAAGTGCTTTGAGAGACTAGTCAAGGACCATATCCTAGTCAAGGACCATATCACCTCCACCCTACCTGACACCCTAGACCCACTGCAATTTGCTTACCGCCCCAATAGGTCCACAGACAACGCAATCGCAACCACACTGCACACTGCCCTAACCCATCTGGACAAGAGGAATACCTATGTGAGAATGCTGTTCATCGACTACAGCTCTCGACCCCGCCCTGTGCAACTGGGTCCTGGACTTCCTGACGGCCCGCCACCAGGTGTTGTTACCTACCCTCACCATCTCCACCCCGCTGATCCTCAACACTGGGAAACCCACAAGGGTGCGTTCTGAGCCCTCTCCTGTACTCCCTGTTCACCGACGACTGCGTGGCCATGCACGCCTCCAACTCAATCATCAAGTTTGCGGACGACACTACAGTGGCAGGCTTGATTACCAACAACGATGAGACGGCCTACAGGGAGGAGGTGAGGGCCCTCGGAGTGTGGTGTCAGGAAAATAACCTCACACTCAACGTCAACAAAACACAGGAATAGATTGTGGACTTCAGGAAACAGCAGAGGCAGCACCCCCCTATCCACATCGACGGGACAGTAGTGGAGAGGGTAGTACGTTTTAAGTTCCTCGGCGTACACATCACGAACAAACTGAATTGGTCCATCCACACAGACAGCGTTGTGAAGAAGGCGCAGCCGTGCCTCTTCAACCTCAGGAGGCTGAAGAAATGTGGCTTGTCACCAAAAGCACTCACAAACCTCTACAAATGCACAATCGAGAGCATCCTGTCGGGCTGTATCACCGCATGGTACTGCAAGTGCTCCGCCCACAACCGTAAGGCTCTCCAGATGGTAGTGAGGTCTGCACAACACATCACCGAGGGCAAACTACCTGCCCTCCAGGACACCTACACCACCCGATGTCACAGGAAGGCCATAAAGATCATCAAGGACAACAACCACCCGAGCCACTGCCTGTTCACCCCGCTATCATCCAGAAGGCGAGGTCAGTACAGGTGCATCAAAGCAGGGACCGAGAGACTGAAAAACAGCTTCTATCTCAAGGCCATCAGACTGTTAAACAGCCACCACTAACATTGAGTGGCTGCTGCCAACATACTGACTCAATTCCAGCCACTTTTAATAATGGAAATTGATGTAAAAATGTTTCACTAGCCACTTTAAACAATGCCACTTAAACATATAATGTTTGCATACCCTACATTACTCATCTCATATGTACAGTGCCTTGCGAAAGTATTCGGCCCCCTTGAACTTTGCGACCTTTTGCCACATTTCAGGCTTCAAACATAAAGATATAAAACTGTATTTTTTTGTGAAGAATCAACAACAAGTGGGACACAATCATGAAGTGGAACGACATTTATTGGATATTTCAAACTTTTTTAACAAATCAAAAACTGAAAAATTGGGCGTGCAAAATTATTCAGCCCCCTTAAGTTAATACTTTGTAGCGCCACCTTTTGCTGCGATTACAGCTGTAAGTCGCTTGGGGTATGTCTCTATCAGTTTTGCACATCGAGAGACTGACATTTTTTCCCATTCCTCCTTGCAAAACAGCTCGAGCTCAGTGAGGTTGGATGGAGAGCATTTGTGAACAGCAGTTTTCAGTTCTTTCCACAGATTCTCGATTGGATTCAGGTCTGGACTTTGACTTGGCCATTCTAACACCTGGATATGTTTATTTTTGAACCATTCCATTGTAGATTTTGCTTTATGTTTTGGATCATTGTCTTGTTGGAAGACAAATCTCCGTCCCAGTCTCAGGTCTTTTGCAGACTCCATCAGGTTTTCTTCCAGAATGGTCCTGTATTTGGCTCCATCCATCTTCCCATCAATTTTAACCATCTTCCATGTCCCTGCTGAAGAAAAGCAGGCCCATGATGCTGCCACCACCATGTTTTACAGTGGGGATGGTGTGTTCAGGGTGATGAGCTGTGTTGCTTTTACGCCAAACATAACGTTTTGCATTGTTGCCAAAAAGTTCAATTTTGGTTTCATCTGACCAGAGCACCTTCTTCCACATGTTTGGTGTGTCTCCCAGGTGGCTTGTGGCAAACATTAAACAACACTTTTTATGGATATCTTTAAGAAATGGCTTTCTTCATGCCACTCTTCCATAAAGGCCAGATTTGTGCAATATACGACTGATTGTTGTCCTATGGACAGAGTCTCCCACCTCAGCTGTAGATCTCTGCAGTTCATCCAGAGTGATCATGGGCCTCTTGGCTGCATCTCTGATCAGTCTTCTCCTTGTATGAGCTGAAAGTTTAGAGGGACGGCCAGGTCTTGTTAGATTTGCAGTGGTCTGATACTTCAGTTTTATATCTTTATGTTTGAAGCCTGAAATGTGGCAAAAGGTCGCAAAGTTCAAAGGGGCCGAATACTTTCGCAAGGCACTGTATATGTATATACTGTACTCTATACCATCTACTTAATCTTGCCATCTTTATGTAATACATGTATCACTAGCCACTTTAAACTATGCCACTTTATGTTTATATACCCTACATTACTCATCTCATATATATATATATATATATATACTGTACTCTATACCATCTACTGCATCTTGCCTATGCCGTTCTGTACCATCACTCATTAATATATCTTTATGTACATATTCTTTATCCCGTTACACTTGTGTGTACAAGGTAGTAGTCTTGGAATTGTTAGGTTAGATTACTCTTTGGTTATTACTGCATTGTCGGAACTAGAAGCACAAGCATTTCACTACACCCGCATTAACATCTGCTAACCATGTGTATGTGACAAATAACATTTGTTTTGATTTGTATAAACATGCCTGTAACTATCTACAATATTAATTAACCAGGCACTCAACTCATCAAAATAGTTTCTGCAATGCCACCATTTGCCTTTCAAATCAATTGAAAGGACCTGTAAAATACCTGTATGTGAAAATGTGCTGCTGCAGTTCCACCACCTCCCAGCAGTGGGAGCATTTCAGCCAGTACAACATGGCCCAAGCACAGGAGACGATGCAGGCGTCACAGCAGCTGAGGGAGGACATGAGTCACTAGTTTACAGGTATAAAATAAAGCCTGGGGGAGAGGAGTGTAGCGTTACCATATGGCCAGGCCTGTAAAAATAGCACTGTTCTGTATTGACCCCTATAAAACAGCACTGTCACTGCATCCCAAAAGGCACCCTATTCCCTTTATAGTGCTGCACTACTTTTGACCAGGGCCCATTGGATGCCATTTGGGGGACACACCCTGTCTGCTTTCACAGGGCTCTCTGTTGTTGTTTAGTATTTGATAGGGCCTGTTTCTGCTTCATAGATATTGCTAAAATGTATGTGTACAGTAAGACTATTGAGAGTTAGGTGACAAGTGTGGCAAATGAAGAAGCTGATTAAACAGCATGATAATTACACAGGTGCACCTTGTGTTGGGGACAATAAAAGGCCAATCTAAATGTTGCAGGCGGGTTGCATCTCTGAATGTGATCACGTTTAAGAAACACATCTGATGATTCGCTCACGTGTTAAGAAACCAGCTAGCATGCCTACTGACATTGCTTCACTGGCTAAGTCTAGGAGTCCTAGGCCTAGCTAAATGTTCTGTTACCTGATTTAATGTGTGCATTTACTTGAGAATTCAGAGCATGCGGACCGTGTTGTATGCATGTGCTCAAAGAGACCGCAACCTTACCTGGGTCCAAGGGCAGCTCCATGCGGCTTATTTAAAAAATATATATATTTCACCTTTATTTAACCAGGTAGGCCAGTTGAGAACAAGTTCTCATTTACAACTGCGACCTGGCCAAGATAAAGTAAACTGTGTTCAGTTTAAGGTATATATATACATATACAGTTGAAGTCGGAAGTTTACATACACCTAGGTTGGAGTCATTAAAACTCGTTTTTCAACCACTCCACACATTTCTTGTTAACAAACTATCATTTTGGCAAGTCGGTAAGGACATCTACTTTGTGCATGACACAAGTAATTTTTCCAACAATTGTTTACAGACAGATTATTTCACTTAGAATTCATTGTATCACAATTCCAGTGGGTCAGAAGTTTACATACACTAAGTTGACTGTGCCTTTAAGCAGCTTGGAAAATTCCAGAAAATGATGTCATCGCTTTAGAAGCTTCTAATAGGCTAATTGACATTATTTGAGTCAATTGGAGGTGTACCTGTGGATGTATTTCAAGGCCTACCTTCAAACTCAGTGCCTCTTTGTTTGACATCATGAGAAAATCAAAAGAAATCAGCCAAGACCTCAGAAAAAAATTGTAGGCCCCCACAAGTCTGGTTCATCCTTGGGAGCAATTTCCAAACACCTGAAGGTACCACGTTCATCTATACAAACAATAGTACGCAAGTATAAACACCATGGGACCAAGCAGCCGTCATACCGCTCAGGAAGGAGACGCGTTCTGTCTCCTAAAGATGAATGTACTTTGGTGTGAAAAGTGCAAATCAATCCCAGATGCTGGAGGAAACAGGTACAAACGTATCGATATCCACAGTAAAATGAGTCCTATATTGACATAACCTGAAAGGCCGCTCAGCAAGGAAGAAGCCACTGCTCCAAAACCGCCATAAAAAATCCAGACTACGGTTTGCAACTGCACATGAGGACAAAGATCGTACTTTTTGGAGAAATGTCCTCTGGACTGATGAAAGAACAATAGAACTGTTTGGCCATCATGACCATCGTTATGTTTGGAGCAAAAAGGGGGAGGCTTCCAAGCCAAAGAACAACATCCCAACCGTGAAGCACGGGGTGCTTTGCTGCAGGAGGGACTGGTGCACTTCACAAAATAGATGGCATCATGAGGACGGAAAATCATGTGGATATATTGAAGCAACATCTCAAGACATCAGTCAGGAAGTTAAAGCTTGGTCGCAAATGGGTATTTCAAATGGATCATGACCCCAAGCATACTTCCAATGTTGTGGCAAAATGGCTTAAGGACAACAAAGTCAAGGTATTGGAGTGGCCATCACAAAGCCCTGACCTCAATCCTATAGAAAATTTGTGGGCAGAACTGAAAAAGCGTGCGCGAGCAAGGAGGCCAACAACCTGACTCAGTTACACCAGCTCTGTCAAGAGAAATGGGTCAAAATTCACCCAAAATATTGTGGGAAGCATGTGGAAGGCTACCTGAAATGTTTGACCCAAGTTAAACAATTTAAAGGCAATGCTACCAAATACTAATTGAGTGTATGTAAACTTCTGACCCACTGGGAATGTGATGAAAGAAATTGAAGCTGAAATAAATAATTCTCTACTATTATTCTGACATTTCACATTCTTAAAATAAAGTGGTGATCCTAACTGACCTAAAACAGGGCATTTTTACTTGGACTAAATGTTAGGAATTGTGAAAAAAGTTAGTTTAAATGTATTTGACTAAGGTGTCTGCAAACTTCTTACTTCGACTGTATATGGTATATATACAAAAAAACATGCTCAAATGTTTCAAACCAAAACCTCATGGCCATCAAAATCCAGCAGCCTCACAGCTCTGCAAGCTGCTACATCCTCACTACTTTGCACAATCAACTCTTGACAAGTCTTTCTGTCAGAGCACAGCACCTGACCAGTTGCTGCTGCCACCTGGAGTTTAGAAGTGGTAGTGTAGCATATAATTGTGCTCATCACAAATAAACTACCTATTCCATAAACCACGTTTTAAGGTGATTTATGTATATTGAGCATTCACATTAATGACCCTGTTTATCCTACGTCTATCCAATACGCATTGTTTGGCCAAGACTACGTCCCAGATGGCATCCTATATGGTGCACTACTTTTGATCGCAGCCCTGTGGTCAAAATGTGTGAACTATACAGTATAGGGAATAGGGTGCCATTTGGCATGCAGTCCAAAATAGGTTGTTTTGATCCAGAGTCCTGGGCATAGTGTTTATTAGGCCTTTGTATCATACGGTTTATGTGACCTTTGTATCATACGAGGAGGTAGCTAGATAAAAACAAGGTAAACACGCACAGGAAAGAGAATCATTGATAATAAACCACCCTAACAGCTTGTGGTAATGTCTCCAAATGTGCTTGTTTGTGTCAGACAGTATATTTTAAAGAGGAGGAAGAAGACCGATTTTTATCAATATTTATAGTGCCGCCACAAGTGCTGTGCAGAACGTAGGACATAGAACATGTTTTCTATATACACTATATATACAAAAGTATGTGGAAATGAGTAGATTCAGAAATTTCAGCTACACCCGTTCTTGACGGGTGTATAAAATCGAGCACACAGCCATGCAATCTCCATAGACACACATTAGCAGTAGAATGGCTTTACTGAAGAGCTCAGTGACTTTCAATGTGGAACCGTCATAGGATGCCACCTTTCCAACAAGTCAGTTCATCAAATTTCTGCCCTGCTAGAGCTTCCCCGGTCAACTGTTATTGTGAAGTGGAAATGTCTAGGCCACAGAAGCTCACAGAACAGGACCGCCGAGTGCTGAAGCGAGTGGAAATGGTCTGTCCTCGGGTTGCAACACTCACTACCGAGTTCCAAACTGACTCTGGAAACAAAGTCAGCACAGGAACTATTCGTCAGGAGCTTCACGAAATGGGTTTCCATGGCCGAGCAGCCACACACAAGCCTAGATAGCCATGCGCAATGCCAAGCGTAGGCCGAAGTGGCGTAAAGCTCGCCGCCATTGAACTCTGGAGTAGTGGAAACGCATTCTCTGGAGTGATGAATCACGCTTCCCCATCTGACAGTCCGACGGACAAATCTGGGTTTGGCGGATGCCAGGAGAACTCTACCTGCTCCAATGCATAGTGCCAACTGTAAAGTTTGGTGGAGGGGGAATAATGGTCTGGGGCTGTTTATACGGTGCGGGCTAAACCCCTAGTTCCAGTGCAGGGAAATCATAATGCTACAACATACAATGACATCCTAGACGATTCTATGCTTCCAATTTTGTGGCAACAGTTTGGGGAAGACCCAAACCTGTTTCAGCACGACAATACCCCCGTGCACAAAGCAAGGTCCATACAGAAATGGTTTGTTGAGATTAGTGTGGAAGAACTTGAAAGGCCTGCACAAAGCACTGACCTCAACCCCATCAAACACCTTTGGGATGAATTGGAATGATGACTGCGAGCCAGGCCTAATCGGCCAACAGCAGTGCCCAACCTCACTAATGCTCTTGTTGCTGAATGGAAGCAAGTCCCCGCAGCAATGTTCCAACATTTTAGTGGAAAGCCTTCCCAGAATTGTGGAGGCTGTTATAGCAGCAAGGGGAAACCAACTCCATTTTAATGCCCATAATTTTGGAACAAGATGTTCGACGAGCAGGTGTCCACATACTTTAGACTATAGTTTAGGTGTAGCCTACAGTTTTATTTCAGATACACTTGTATGTCGTAGTGGAGACCAATATCTATCTTGTGTTATTAAGCTATATACTGTAAAACAACTCTTTGTTGATTTGTGTGGCTGAATTTCAGATTCTTTTTTTACATTTGAATGTAGTACCAGGTCCTACAGTGGTAGAACTTTTATTCTGTCTGGTGCTTTAGTGTTTGAGCGAGCAATAGTGAAAGGGAACTGCAGGCTATCAGTGAATTTATGTAAATCACACAGCTAATTAGAGTTTCTCAGTGACAACAGAGTGATCAAATTGTACACACAACACAATTAACAGATCGCATTGTACACATCACACTCCCTTTACTCTGCTCTCTATCGATCATACCCATGTGCGTGTGTTTGTCAGTGCTGTGGAAACCAAACCAACAGCAATGATGCAAATCGTTCTCCTTTTGTGTTTTCAAATTTAAATTAAAATTTGATTTAACATGTATTTAACTTGGCATGTCAGTTAAGAACAGATTCTTAGGGGCTGTGATTCTGAAAATAAAAATATGGGACAAAACACACATCACAACAAGCGAGACAACACTACATAAAGAGAGACGACAACACAACATGGTAGCAACACAACATGGTAGCAGCACAAAATATGGTACAAACATTATTGGGCCAGACAAAGGGCACAAAGGGCAAGAAGGTAGAGGCAACAATATATCACATGAAACAGCCATAACTGTCAGTAAAATTGTCCATGATTGAGTCCAGATTGTCCAGTTTTATTATTATTTTTTTTTAAAAAAGCTCGTTCCAGTCGCTAGCTGAGGATCGACCCAGGGATGTGTGTGCTTTGGGGACCTTTAACAGAATGTGACTGGCAGAACAGGTGTTGTATGTGAAAGATGAGTCCTGCAGTAGATATCTCAGATAGGGGGGATTGAGGCCAAGAGGGTTTTATAAATAAACACCAACCAGTGGGTCTTGTGACGAGTATACAGAGATTACCAGTTTACAGAGGAGTATAGAGTACAGTGATTTGTCCTATAAGGAGCATTGGTGGCAAATCTGATGGCCGAATGGTAAAGAACATCTAGCCGCTGGAGTGCACCCTTACCTGCTGATCTAAAAATTAACTCTCTGTAATCTAGCATGGGTAGGATGGTCATCTGAATCAGGGTTAGTTTGGCAGCTGGGGTGAAAGAGGAGCGGTTACGATAGAGGAAACCAAGTCTAGATTTAACCTTAGCCTGCAGCTTTGATATGTGCTGAGAGAAGGACAGTGTACCGTCTAGCCATACTCCCAAGTACTTGTATGAGGTGACTACCTCAAGCTCTAAACCCTCAGAGGTAGAAATCACACCGGTAGGGAGAGGGACATTCTTCTTACCAAACCACGTGTTTCATTCAATAAAGGAAAAAGGCTCATTTAAAAACCAATTCAGACAAATAAAACGTAAAGGGCGGGTTTCCCTTAAGCTTAGCTTGGACCAAATAAAGGATTTGAATGGAGATTCTACATTGACCCTACTTTTTAGTCCAGAACTAGGCTTTATCTGTGTCCAGGAAACTAGCCCATAGTGCTCTTACACATAAATGTAGATAAGGATAGCTGAACAAAGGATAGCTTTGAACAAAGCTGGGGGAGAATTGTTTTTCTTTATGATAAAACTCTATACTGATGACATTTTTATTTGCACACACAACTATCCAACCTCGCTCTAATCTTCTCTCTTCCGTGAAGAGTAATTTATGTCACTTACACACCCGAGCGCACACATACAAATAAACCAGGTTGTTTTCCTACTGCTATAAAGCATAGAGAATCTCCCTTGTGCCACAAAGTAGGCGCCCAACCCTAAAGCCCTACTACCCTGCTCCCACGCGATGACCATCATCCGTGGCATTTTATGACTTTACTGCCTGACCCTCAAGTTAATTTCGAGTGGCCGCGCCGTGGCTGGATGGGCATGCGCTTCCTGACAAGCCCAATTATTCTGAATCATTTCACTAAAGGGTCCAGATGCTGCCTTGCTGTCGTCTCAGATCCTGGGGGCCATTAAGACACGCTGGTGCCTCCTAAATGCCATACACTTCTGCTTGAATGGGCACCTCCCCATATCTGTCTACCTGTCATGCTGCACCCTGCCCCTTCATGCCCACACACATATACACACACCAGTATCACCCCACTTCCGCTCTCTATACTATTGTCACCAAAGGGTTGTCTCTGCCTCCCTGCTCTCTCACTCAGTGCCAAGCCTGTGTGTGGAGGAGAGAGGGGTTTGCCAAAGAGTGATGTGCTCACATGGTGGGAACTATCCTATTGATGCGCATTGCAACTTCACAAGAGGAATGCTGTCCACAAATTGAAGCTAGCCATCTGTGATTGGGCATTGAGGATTTACTGTATGTGCTTTGGAATTTGTTTCCAACCGAGTCGCTTTAAGAGATCTTACTTTTAACATCCATTACATCTGCCACAGGACTAGTGTGCTTTTTTTCTTCCCATCTCAAATGATTTTACTTGCAGTATCGAGACTTCAGTTGCTTCTGATGCAGTGCCTCCTATGGTCCTGAACTCCTGAGCAGGAGGTGTGAGCCGAAGCGATGCAAGTGCCCGTCAAGGACTGTGTCTCCCTGACGGTCTACTCCTTCACGTTCCTGCTGGGCCTCCCCTCCAATCTGCTGGTGCTCTTCGTGTACGTCCGCAAGGCGCGCAAGCGGGGTGCCACGCCCAACGTGGTATACGCACTCAACCTCTGCCTGGCTAACCTGGCACTGATGGCCTGGCTGCCTGTCAAGGCCTTGGAGACTTTCCTCCAGGACTGGGCTCTTCCATCGCCCCTCTGTCCCGTCTACAGCTTCTTCTTGTTCTCCTCGATGTACGGCAGCTGCCTCTTCCTCACGGCAGTGACGGTGGGCCGCTACCTCAGCATCGCCTTTCCCATCAGCTACAAGCTGTACCGGCGGGGCCGCATCTCCTGCTTCATCAGCGCTGCCCTCTGGGCAGTGGTACTGTTGCACCTGAGTCTGGGCCTGGTGGCAGAAGGCGGGGGTGGTTTCGTGTCCACCTCCAGCCATAATGTGTCAGTCTGCTTTGAGAACTTCACCCAGGACCAGCTGGACCTGCTGCTGCCATTGCGCCTGGAGATGGCGCTCCTCCTCTTCCTAATGCCACTGGCCATTACCGCCTTCTGCACGCTGCGCTGCGTAGCCCTGGTGTGGCGGTCCTGCTTGCCCGTCCTGGGAAAGAGGCGCGTCCTGGCCGTGGCCCTTTCCACACTGGCTGTGTTTGTGGTTTGCTACGTGCCCTACAACGCCTCACACATCGTGGGCTTTGTGCTGCAGGAGAACGTCCACTGGAGGACTGAGGCCATGCTGTCCAGTGCATGTAACGTCTTCCTGGAGCCTGTGGTCATGCTGATGCTCTCCCCGGCAACGCCCCGCGGCCTCATGGGAAGGCTCTGTGGAAGGCCCAGCAGATACAGCCGGACAGAGGGGCGCCATTGTAGCAAAACCATCACACGGGACCCTCTAGCTAATGTGAGGGGAGTGGCGTCGCTGACCGACAGACAGACAGGAGCAAACATTTCCAAGTTATGTCAGGAAAAATCTGCACAAACAAGACATATAAGACCTGTGAGTGGAATTTAAAAAATAAATAGTTTAGGACAAAATGAAGTGAAGAACTCAGGCTGATGTGGAAAACACTTAGAAATAGGACTCGGTAGTGCTCAAAATGGGCAGAGCTGAGGTTGGAACAAGTGACAGTCTAGAAATCTCACAATTATTGATGACAAAATAATATATTGTGTTCTCATGATACTGTAAGCTTTCTATGCTCTGAAATCGTTAGAAAGTTCTACATAACAAACCACAGTGATCATATGAAGAACCTTTGTGGCTTATGAACTGAGAGGCTGAAAGACAAGTGAGATGTGGAAAATTGACCAAAGGTTATCTGAGATGAGCCAGTGATGAGTCCTCTACTGTGATGGTCTGATCTGGATTGTGCCACCGGCAGATGGGGCAGGAGGACAATTTCAACTGAGTGACTAATTACAATGGAGCCATTGTTAAAAAGTTAGATTCATAAAAATAGTTTGAATGTATTCTGGTATATTTTTGTTGGTTTACTGTAAGAAACTGGGTGTCTTTCTCTATCTTAAAAAGGTATGGTGATAGAAATGCCCTGTCAATTCTCTGTCCAAATATTCTGTAGATAATTGATCAATAGGCAAGTGGTATTAAACAGACACATGTAAATAGAACCATCATTTATTGATTGTTATTTACAGCTTACACTGGGAGCTTTAAGGAGTTTACGAAGATGAATGTAAAATGTACTAATTATTTCTGATCTGAAACTCTGCTGAACATGAAGTGAATCAGAAACATGTCCTCATTTTATATCTGACAGTCTGAGAATCAATACATTTGAAATCTCAACCAGAAACAGTTCTGACTATAATGAATGTTTCTCTAATCTCAAAATGTGAATTAACTGAGCATTACTTGTTTATAGAACCTGCTTCTAATTGAGGATTTGACTTTGCAATATTTACATGTAAATCACTACCTTCCTTGTGCAAGAGAAATGCCTGAATAAAATATAAACTGAGCAAGTGTTGTGTATATTTCTTCTGAATCCCATTTAAGAGACATTCTGAACTATGGATAACTTGATCAATTCAACGTGATAGTGTTCAGTGTTACAGTTAAATGATTTACCCTGTTAGTCGGCCTAATTGAGAGTACCTAAAGTTGATCATATTATAAGCATTCAGTGAAAGTCCCTCAGACTGTTTATCATTTCATCATTTTCATGTTAGTCACTTCCTCATCATAGATACATCCTAATGTGTGTATAAAAAAAATTGAGGTCAGTTGAAGTGCATTTATGGTAACGAGTGAGGAGAAGGCCTTCTTTGGTGAGCAAATTCACTTTAATAATTTATTTTATTTGAGAGTACCATCAGCAAATGCAACATGGTTCACAGTCCTTATCCATAGCCGTTATCCATGACCTTTGTACAAGAGATACTGAAAACACGTTGTGTTCTCCAAACACGTTGTTACTCTTGCAGAACTGTGCAATTATAAATCTACCATGTAATATCTTAGTATGGGGTCACATTGTTTGTGTAATTCAAATTACCTGTACCATAATGTGTATGGCTTTTATGCATGCCTTTGCTAAATATGCTGCAAATAAGCCAAATGCTGCATTCATGAAAATAAAGAACTAAAATGATTTTTGACACTTCTCAGGGCATCTGCAAGGTTGGGTTAAGAGAGAACAAGAAGGGGTCCCCTTTTTTGTGTCTAGTGTGGTGTCATTTAGAGTAGTACTTTTCAAATGAATCCCTGAGTGGCTGTATTGTCTAGTGTGATGTCATTTAGAGTAGTACTTTTAAATGGATCCCTGGAGGGGCTGTATTGTCTAGTGTGGTATCATTTAGAGTAGTATTTTTAAATGTATCCCTGAGGGGCTGTATTGTCTAGTGTGGTGTCATTTAGAGTAGTACTTTTAAATGGATCCCTGGAGGGGCTGTATTGTCTAGTGTGGTGTCATTTAGAGTAGTACTTTTAAATGTATCCCTGAGGGGCTGTATTGTCTAGTGTGGTGTCATTTAGAGTAGTATTTTTAAATGGATCCCTGGAGGGGCTGTATTGTCTAGTGTGGTATCATTTAGAGTAGTATTTTTAAATGGATCCCCGAGGGGCTGTATTGTCTAGTGTGGTATCATTTAGAGTAGTACTTTTAAATGGATCCCTGAGGGGCTGTATTGTCTAGACTGGTGTCATTTAGAGTAGTATTTTTCAAATTAATCCCTGAGTGGCTGTATTGTCTAGTGTGGTGTCATTTAGAGTAGTACTTTTCAAATTAATCCCTGAGTGGCTGTATTGTCTAGTGTGGTGTCATTTAGAGTAGTACTTTTAAATTAATCCCTGAGGGGCCGTATTGTCTAGTGTGGTGTCATTTAGAGTAGTACTTTTAAATAAATCCCTGAGGGGCTGTATTGTGTCTAGTGTGGTGTCATTTAGAGTAGTACTTTTAAATGGATCCCTGAGGGGCTGTATTGTCTAGACTGGTGTCATTTAGAGTAGTACTTTTAAATTAATCCCTGAGGGGCCGTATTGTCTAGTGTGGTGTCATTTAGAGTAGTACTTTTAAATAAATCCCTGAGGGGCTGTATTGTGTCTAGTGTGGTGTCATTTAGAGTAGTACTTTTAAATGTATCCCTGAGGGGCTGTATTGTCTAGTCTGGTGTCATTTAGAGTAGTACTGTAAAATGGATCCCTGAGGGTCTGTATTGTCTAGTGTGGTGTCATTTAGAGTAGTACTTTTAAATAAATCCCTGAGGGGCTGTATTGTGTCTAGTGTGGTGTCATTTAGAGTAGTACTTTTAAATGGATCCCTGAGGGGCTGTATTGTCTAGACTGGTGTCATTTAGAGTAGTACTTTTAAATTAATCCCCGAGGGGCTGTATTGTCTAGTGTGGTGTCATTTAGAGTAGTACTTTTAAATGGATCCCTGAGGGGCTGTATTGTGTCTAGTGTGGTGTCATTTAGAGTAGTACTTTTAAATGGATCCCTGAGGGGCTGTATTGTCTAGACTGGTGTCATTTAGAGTAGTACTTTTAAATTAATCCCCGAGGGGCTGTATTGTCTAGTGTGGTGTCATTTAGAGTAGTACTTTTAAATAAATCCCTGAGGGGCTGTATTGTGTCTAGTGTGGTGTCAGAGTAGTACTTTTAAATGGATCCCTGAGGGGCTGTATTGTGTCTAGTGTGGTGTCATTTAGAGTAGTACTTTTAAATAGATCCCTGAGGGGCTGTATTGTGTCTAGTGTGGTGTCATTTAGAGTAGTACTTTTAAATGGATCCCTGAGGGGCTGTATTGTGTTATGTTGACGAAGTTTACCACACTTGCAACTCCAGTATGAGACATTGGTTCCTAAAGTACGCTGATCAGTATTCTCAACATAAAACAAGCATTACTACTACAGAACAAACTATGCTGGGAAGCATACACAAGAATAAAGTGGGTTTGATATTTTGAGGCCTCAATCTAAGAAAAATTATTCATTTTAAAATGTTCATAACATTTTTTTTAAAAGAGTAAAAGTGCAAGGGACAAATGTATCCTCTCTAACAATTGATAACTAAGGTTATTATATTCAGAATATTCCATTATATATATTCATATGTTTAACTATGGACACTAGAGGATTTGCTAATAAAACAGTACACAACAGGGTGTGCACAATGGGGAAATAACCTCGTAGCTTAGTTCATTTTAAAAATTCATTTTTTGTGTAACTAGAAATAATGAACAGTCATTATAGAAATATCATAACTGTTTTGTGGCGTGTCTCCATGGTAATAAAGTAATGACAGGAAGTGAATGAGACAACAATGTCATCTGAGATGTTAGTTGTGCAATTCCGTTCAGATAGCTGTCTCCCAATAGTTTTGGGTTGAAATGTCAGTGTTTCATTATGCTTTTCTCTCTCTTGTAGTGACAACAACGCCAACAGTATCTGCCAATATGAGGCCAGCAAATGACATTTCATGCAGCTTTGCGCTGTTCGTCTACATCACCACCTTCTTGATCGGGGTACCTGCCAACATCCTGGCATTCTGCACTTTTTGCCGAAAGGTGCGTCGCAAACCTGCCCCCATCGACATCCTGCTCCTCAACCTGACCATCTCCGACCTCATCTTCCTTGCTTTCCTGCCCTTCAAGATGAAGGAGGCTGTTGATGATTTTAACTGGACCCTCCCTTACTTCCTGTGTCCAGTCACTGGCTACCTGTTCTTCTCCACCATCTACAACAGCACCCTCCTCCTGACCGCGGTGAGTGTGGAGCGCTTCCTCAGCGTGGCGTATCCCGTAAGGTTTACAGCACCAGGCAGGGTTTTCCACACACAGTTGGCCTGTGCAGTTTTCTGGATCCTGTCCCTTGCCCACTGCAGTGTTGTCTTCGTAATGCAATTAGACAAAGATGCCGACAACACTACCTGCTATGGAAATTTCAATGATGTCCAGCTTATTACCCTTCTCCCGGTACGCTTAGAGATGTCCCTGGTTCTCTTCTGTGTACCCTTCCTGATCAGCACCTTCTGCTATGTCAACTTCATCCGTATCCTGTCTAGGCTTCCCAACATCAGCCAGCACCGGCGCCTGCGTGCCATCGGGCTGGCGTTGGGGACTCTGCTGGTTTTCGCCCTCTGCTTTGGGCCCTACAACGTGTCCCATATGGTGGGGATCATGCAGAATAAAGTCCCTACTTGGCGCAACAATGCCATTCTGCTCACCACCTTAAATGCCTGTCTGGACCCCATCGTCTTCTACTTCTCCTCCTCAGCTGTTAGGAGCACTCTCAGCCTCTGCCTGAAGCGAATCAAGGCTCAGCTCAATCCAAAGGCCACAGCCGCCCATGCTGGTAATACACCAGACCCTATGGACTCCACCCATTCGTCCAGCCAGAAGTTTGTCGCTGCTGCCAAAAGTGGGACAAATTACACCCCACGATGAATCAGTGACTAGTAAATCAGTTTTGTCCATCCATACAAAGTGTACACAAAGCATTGAAATGGTGTGTTTCCACAATGTGATCTAGAATTCTGATACCATGGTCAAGCATTTTGATAGCATTTGTCCATCTGAAACTGCTATAGAATGTCTGAATTCATCTGCACATGTATTCAGTTCTGTGTGCAGAGTGAGACAACAGTATGATGATGTCTGGTGACTGTGACTGGTAACTTAGCTTGTGTCCCACAAGGGTTATTACAGTACAGTACAGTAATTTGTCTTTGTGGCTAATCTTATGCCATGCTTATTGAGACTGTAAATGCCAGAATATCAATATGCAATTGCTGCACAAATTATATAAAACAAAATCAGTATCAGAAAAGTCACATTGTGGTCATTGCACTTGAATTTACAGTATATTGTGTATGCGTTATTACACATGCAATTCGCTTTTTTACTGATCAGTTAGTCAATAAACTCCTTATTAAGACATTATCCTTGCCTAATGTTATTGCTTTTCTTGCCAACTATCTTTTAGATTTATCATCAAGTCATTCAGCTTTTTCAAGAACCTTGAGGGTCATCTTTATCTGGAGAAGAGGAAATTGTAAGAGGAGCTTGTAGGAAGGACTATGCTTATTTGTGTAGAGTGTATATTCTCCTATGTATTTGTATGTCTCGTGTTGTTGAGGAAGAGCTTGCAAGTAGAATTTCACTGTATTGTTCACACCTGCTGTATCCTGTGCACGTGACAAATTAGATTTAGGTAATTTCCGGACCTCTTCATGATAGGGGCCCAAGTTTCAAGTCAGCAAAGAACAACAACACACTTGTATGTATTTTTGGGGGGTATTTTTTGGTGTTTTAGTATCCCCATTAGCTGTTGCAAAAGCAGCAGCTACTCTTCCTGGGGTCCACACAAAACATGAAACATAATACAGAATATTAATAGACAAGAACAGCTTAAGGACAGAATACATTAAAAAAAGGCACATGTAGCCTTACATATCAATGCATAAACACAAACTATCTAGGTCATGGCGTTGTGCCATGAGGCATTGCTTTCTGTTTTTTGAAACCAGGTTGGCTGTTTATTTGAGCAATATGAGATGGAACAGAGTGCCATGCAATAATGGCTCTATATACAGTGCCTTGCGAAAGTATTCGGCCCCCTTGAACTTTGCGACCTTTTGCCACATTTCAGGCTTCAAACATAAAGATATAAAACTGTATTTTTTTGTGAAGAATCAACAACAAGTGGGACACAATCATGAAGTGGAACGACATTTATTGGATATTTCAAACTTTTTTAACAAATCAAAAACTGAAAAATTGGGCGTGCAAAATTATTCAGCCCCTTTACTTTCAGTGCAGCAAACTCTCTCCAGATGTTTAGTGAGGATCTCTGAATGATCCAATGTTGACCTAAATGACTAATGATGATAAATACAATCTACCTGTGTGTAATCAAGTCTCCGTATAAATGCACCTGCACTGTGATAGTCTCAGAGGTCCGTTAAAAGCGCAGAGAGCATCATGAAGAACAAGGAACACACCAGGCAGGTCCGAGATACTGTTGTGAATAAGTTTAAAGCCGGATTTGGATACAAAAAGATTTCCCAAGCTTTAAAACTACCAAGGAGCACTGTGCAGGCGATAATATTGAAATGGAAGGAGTATCAGACCACTGCAAATCTACCAAGACCTGCCGTCCCTCTAAACTTTCAGCTCATACAAGGAGAAGACTGATCAGAGATGCAGCCAAGAGGCCCATGATCACTCTGGATGAACTGCAGAGATCTACAGCTGAGGTGGGAGACTCTGTCCATAGGACAACAATCAGTCGTATATTGCACAAATCTGGCCTTTATGGAAGAGTGGCAAGAAGAAAGCCATTTCTTAAAGATATCCATAAAAAGTGTTGTTTAAAGTTTGCCACAAGCCACCTGGGAGACACACCAAACATGTGGAAGAAGGTGCTCTGGTCAGATGAAACCAAAATTGAACTTTTTGGCAACAATGCAAAACGTTATGTTTGGCGTAAAAGCAACACAGCTCATCACACTGAACACACCATCCCCACTGTCAAACATGGTGGTGGCAGCATCATGGTTTGGGCCTGCTTTTCTTCAGCAGGGACAGGGAAGATGGTTGAAATTGATGGGAAGATGGATGGAGCCAAATACAGGACCATTCTGGAAGAAAACCTGATGGAGTCTGCAAAAGACCTGAGACTGGGATGGAGATTTGTCTTCCAACAAGACAACGATTCAAAACATAAAGCAAAATCTACAATGGAATGGTTCAAAAATAAACATATCCAGGTGTTAGAATGGCCAAGTCAAAGTCCAGACCTGAATCCAATCGAGAATCTGTGGAAAGAACTGAAAACTGCTGTTCACAAATGCTCTCCATCCAACCTCACTGAGCTCGAGCTGTTTTGCAAGGAGGAATGGGAAAAAATGTCAGTCTCTCGATGTGCAAAACTGATAGAGACATACCCCAAGCGACTTACAGCTGTAATCGCAGCAAAAGGTGGCGCTACAAAGTATTAACTTAAGGGGGCTGAATAATTTTGCACGCCCAATTTTTCAGTTTTTGATTTGTTAAAAAAGTTTGAAATATCCAATAACTGTCGTTCCACTTCATGATTGTGTCCCACTTGTTGTTGATTCTTCACAAAAAAATACAGTTTTATATCTTTATGTTTGAAGCCTGAAATGTGGCAAAAGGTCGCAAAGTTCAAGGGGGCCGAATACTTTCGCAAGGCACTGTAATACTGTACACTTTCTTGAATTTGTTCTGGATTTGGGGACTGTGAAAACAACACTGATGGCATGTCTGGTGGGGTACGTGTGTTTTATTTTTTTTATTTCACTTTTATTTAACCAGGTAGGCTTGTTGAGAACAAGTTCTCATTTAAAACTGCGACCTGGCCACGATAAAGTAAAGCAGTTCAACACAAACAACAACACAGAGTTACACATGCAATAAACAAACATACAATCAATAATACAGTACAAAAGTCTATATACAGCATGTGCAAATGAGGCAGGCTAAGGAAGGTAAGCAATAAATAGGCCATGGTGGTGAAGTAATTACTATATAGCAATTAAACACTGGAATGGTAGAATGTGCAGAAGATGAATGTGCAAGTAGAGATACTGGGTTGCAAAGGAGCAAGATAAATAGAGTATGGGGATGAGGTAGATTGGATGGGCTATTTACAGATGGGCAATGTACAGGTGCAGTGATCTGGGGGTGACCAGTGAGATGTAACTGCTGGAACGTGTGCTACGAGTAGATGCTGCTATGGTGACCAGTGAGCTGAGATAAGGCGGGGCTTTACCTAGCAGAGACTTGTAGATGACCTGGAGCCAGTGGGTTTGGCGACGAGTATGAAACAAGGGCCAGCCAACGAGAGCGTACAGGTCGCAGTGGTGGGTAGTATATGGGGCTTTGGTGACAAAACAGATGGCACTGTGACAGACTGCATCCAATTTTCAGGAGAGTGTTGGAGGCTATTTTGTAAATTACATTACCAAAGTCGAGGATTGGTAGGATGGTCAGTTTTACGAGGGCATGTTTGGCAGCGTGAGTGAAGGATGCTTTGTTGTGAAATAGGAAGCCGATTCTAGATTTAATTTTGGATTGGAGATGTTTAATGTGAGTCTGGAAGGAGAGTTTACAGTCTAACCAGACACCTAGGTATTTGTAGTAAGTCAGTACCATCCAGAGTAGTGATGCTGGATTGGCGGGCAGGTGTGGGCAGCGATCGGTTGAAGCATGCATTTAGTTTTACTTGCATTTAAGAGCAGTTGGAGGCCACGGAAGGAGTGTTGTATGGCATTGAAGCTCATCTGGAGGTTAGTTAACACAGTGTCCAAAGAAGGGCCAGAGATATACAGAATGGTGTCGTCTGCGTAGAGGTGGATCAAAGAATCACCAGCAGAAAGAGCGACATCATTGATGTATACAGAGAAGAGATTCGGCCCAAGAATTGAACCCTGTGGCATCCACATAGAGAGTGCCAGAGGTCCGGACAACAGGCCCTCTGATTTGACACACTGAACTCTATCAGAGGAGTAGTTGGTGAACCAGGCGAGGCAATCATTTGAGAAACCAAGGCTGTTGAGTCTGCTAATAAGAATGTTGAATGTGATTGACAGAGTCGAAAGCCTTAGCCAGGTCGATGAATATGGCGGCACAGTAATGTCTCTTATCGATGGCGGTTATGATATCGTTTAGGACCTTGAGCGTGGCTGAGTTGCACCCAAACCAGATTGCATAGCGGAGAAGGTACGGTGGGATTCGAAATGGTCGGTAATCTGTTTGTTAACTTGGCTTTCGAAGACCTTAGAAAGGCATTGTAGAAAATATATAGGTTTGTAGCAGTTTGGGTCAAGAGTGTCTCGCCCTTTGAAGAGGTTTATGACCGCGGCAGCTTTCCAATCTATGGGAATCTCAGACGATACAAAAGAAAGGTTGAACAGGCTAGTAATAGGGGTTGCAACAATTTCGGCAAATCGTTTTAAAAAGAGAGGGTCCAGAATGTCTAGCCCGGCTGATTTGTAGGGGTTCCGATTTTGCATCTCTTTCAGAACATCAGCAATCTGGATTTGGGTTAAGGAGAAGTGGGGGAGGCTTGGGCAAGTTGCTGTGGGGGGTGGAGGGCAGTTGATCGGGGTAGGGGTAGCCAGGTGGAAAGCATGGCCAGACGTAGAAAAATGCTTATTGAAATTCTCAATTATAGTGGATTTATCGGTGGTGACAGTGTTTCCTAGCCTCAGTGCAGAGGCAGCTGGGAGGTGGTGCTCTTATTCTCCGTGGACTTTACAGTGTCCCAGAACTTTTTTGCAATTAGTGCTACAGGATGCAAATTTCTTCTTGAAAAATATATCTTTCGTAACTGCCTGTGTACATTTGTTCCTAACTTCCCTGACAAGTTGCCTATCACGGGGGCAATTCCATGCTAATGCAGAACGCCACAGGATGTTTTTGTGCTGGTCAAGGGCAGTCAGGTCTGGAGAGAGCCAAGGGCTATATCTGTTCCTGGTTCTACATTTTTTGAATGGGGCATGCATTTTTAAGACGGTGAGGAAGGCACATTTAAAGAATAACCAGGCATCCTCTACTGACGGGATGAGGTCGATATCCTTCCAGGATACCCGGGCCAGGTCGATTAGAAAGGCCTGCTCGCTGAAGTGTTTTAGGGAGCATTTGACAGTGATGAGGGGTGGTTGTTTGACCGGAGACTCATTATGGATGCAGGCAATGAGGCAGTGATCGCTGAGATCTTGGTTGAAAACAGCAGAGGTGTATTTGGAGGGCAGGTTGGTTAGGATGATATCTATGAGGGTGCCTTTGTTTACAGATTTGGGGTTGTACCTGGTGGGTTCATTGATAATTTGTGTGAGATTGAGGGCATCAAGCTTAGATTGTAGGATGGCCGGGGTGTTAAGCATGTCATAGTTTAGGTCACCTAGCAGCACGAGCTCTGAAGATAGATGGTGGGCAATCAATTCACTTATGGTGTCCAGGGCACAGCTGGGGGCAGAAGGTGGTCTATAGCAAGTGGGAACAGTGAGAGACTTGTTTCTGGAAAGGTGGATTTTTAGAAGTAGAAGCTCCAATTGTTTGGGTACAGACCTGGGTAGTTTGACAAAACTCTGCAGGTTATCTCTGCAGTAGATTGCAACACCGCTCCCTTTGGCAGTTCTATCTTGTCGGAAAATGTTATAGTTAGGGATGGAAATTTCAGGATTTTTGGTGGTGTTCCTAAACCAGGATTCAGACACGGCTAGGACATCCGGATTGGCGGAGTGTGCTAAAGCAGTGAATAAAACAAACTTAGGGTGGAGGCTTCTAATGTTAACATGCATGAAACCAAGGCTTTTACGGTTACAGAAGTCAACAAATGAGAGCACCTGGGGTGTAGGAGTGGCGCTAGGCGCTGCAAGGATTAACCTCTACATCACCAGAGGAACAGAGGAGGAGTGGGATAAGGATACGGCTAAAGGCTATCAGAACTGGTCGTCTAGTGCGTTCAGAGCAGAGAGTAAAGCAGGGTTCTGGGTACGATAGAATAGATTCAAGGCATAATGTATGTGTGTGTGTCAGAGCTCTGTGTAAATTGACTATGCAAACAATTTGAAATTTTCAACACATTGTTCTTATAAAGAGAAGACGTGATGAAGTCAGTCTTTCCTCAACTATTAGCCAAGAGAGACTGGCATGCATAGAATTTATATCAGCAATCTGATTACAAGGAAGAGCAAAACGTGCTGCTCTGTTCTGGGCCAGCTGCACTTAACTAGGTCTTTCTTTGCAGCCCTGGACCACACGACTGGACAATAATCAAGATTAGACAAAACTAGAGCCTGCAGAACTTGCTTATTGGAGCATAGGCGGAAATCCCAGGGGTGACACGACCCCCCCCCCATCCTGGGAAAATATGATTTGTCCCCCCTAATATATCACTGTAAACATAACTATGTAATTTCAATAATATTAATAACACGCAATGAAAGCACTTGCGACCCCCCGCCCTTTGCCTCACAATGGTTTGATCCACTGCCAGTTCCTTATCTGACAGGTAACAGAGGGTTCGTATCTACTGTCTGTAAGGCACTCAATGCACGTGACTGACGTGAGGTTAATCCAGTCAATCGCGCCATAGCAATGTTTTTTTTTATGTTGGCAGGGTTTACACACACACTAGCTGAATTTGCAGAGCTAGCGGGCAAACATTAGCTATTAAGCTAGCTAGTACCTATTCCATTTATGTGGCATCGTCAAAGATGGAATCTTTGATATCGTCAGTTTATTCCAAGATCAGCATGCAGCTGTAGTGCTTCAAAGTCCCTGTGATAAGGTTAGCGATAAACTGAACTCCCAACTGAACAGAACTACACTCTCTTCTACCATTGTCTTAAATATCTTTAATGGTCTCGTTGCAAAAGCTAAATTGTCGCTATGGGACCTTGAAGCACGTGTGCTGAACTTGGAGTAAACTGACAATAGCAAAGATTATAGCAAACACCACAGAAACGGAATTGGTGCTTGCTAGCTTTGCAAATTCAGCTATTGTTGGAAGCCAGCCAATATGAAACAAACTATATTCAAATTACAAAAGGTTGCAGCATATGTTGTGTAAATGGTGAACTCATACAGCTGTCATCTCTTGTCACTGCAATCCGTTTCACATTTGCTAGCTACCTTTTAGATCGAAGCTCATAGAGAATGATAGAAGATAAGATGATAGAAGCCCATCTCCTACTGTAAATAACCTACACACTGTGTGCGTGTGTGTGTGTGTTTGTGTTTGTGTGTTTGTGTGTTTGTGCAGCTAGCCAGCCTGCCAGGTAGAAAAAAGTCAGAAAAAAGTAAAAAGACAGACATCAGAGTATTTTTCAGTACACCAAAATGCAAAGCAAGAACCCTAGTAGCCTAAGACTAGTTGATAAAATGTTCATCAGAAAGAAGTGAAATGCTAATGGAAACGTTTCACAATGATGTCATTAGGCAGATCAGGCAACAGAGGGCACACAGACAGCAGAGCTGGGGACAGGTGGGCAGGGACTGACTGGCAGGTACAGGCTGGCAGAGACAGGGAGTCTCAGGTAAGTTTGTTGAGTCTTTGTTTGGCAACATGAAAGGTTCTACATTTTTTTGACTTAAAATAGGGACATCATTGGAAAATGCCATGGATACCCCCACTCTCAACTTAAACTGGTGACTGAACTAAGATTTGTTTAAGGCAATGGTATTGCTGTTGTGATTAATTGTGTAGTTCTGGGTACTGGTAGTTAGGAGTACGGCAAACACCTTATTTATTTTCTAGGAGACAGACTGTGAGGGTGGTGAAAGGGAAAGAGACAAGGAGAGAGACTTCAGAGGACAGTGTCACAGCCACGGCAAGACCAGGTGTCAACCAGGGGACAGTGGCAGAGCATTGTCCAGTTACCTCAGTGATGGCACAAAACCATATCAGCCACACCCACAATTTATAGAACCGCAAACTCTTGCCAACAGAGTGTTGACGTTTCAAGAGAGATGGTTTTGCGATTTCCCCTGGCTACATTATAATCCATCAGTAAAAGGAGTTTTGGGTTTTCACTGTAGCCAAGGGTTTTCAAGCCAGCCATCTTTTGGCCAAAGAGCAGATGCTGCCTTCATTAGTGCAGGATTTAGGAACTGGAGAAAAGCCATTGTAAAATTCACAGCACATCAAAACTGCCAAACCCACCGCCACTGTGTAACTGTAACAGCACACCAGCTAAATCCAATCAGTGTCCAGTTATCCAGCGCGTGGGGTAAACAGCAGAAATGACGAAAGCTACCTTGCACTGTATGAGAAAGCAACAACATTGATTGAATCTATTGAGATACATTCAAGACGATTTGCTGGCAAAGCAGTGGATCACTATAGGGCAGCATTTTTTTAAGTGTTGGATGGTGTGGAGGTTCAGTTTGGCGACCGTTTTGACCAGGACAGTCTAAACATTCTGCAAATGTTGGAAAGAGTGCTTCTCATGGGGGAGTTGGATGAGTCTCTTGATCAGTACCCTGAGCTGAACATAGATTCTCTTTCAGTGCAGTTGCCTCTCTTTCTCAACAAATAAATCAAATCAAATCAAATTCGCCTGTAGCAGCAGTTGAGAGGCAGCAGAGGTCCTCAGGAGGCTTCCAATGGAGGTGCAGGGGTTGGTTGACCAAGTTGAGGTGCTGATCAGAACTTTGTCTGTAATGTACATAAAGACAGGCTAGACAGTCTTGAGGGAAAACATCTACCAGCAATTAGTTGGATCCATTGAAACCCTCAAACATATGTTTGGTTCTTTTGATCAGTAGTGTGTATAGCAGTGGTTCTCAACCTTTTTTGAGTACTGCATATTTTAAGGAAAGGCAGGCAAGGTTTTGAGTGGTTCTCAGGGACCTCCACCCCCTCTATTTATATGTAAAGTTAGTGGAATCCTTGTGCTGCTGAATACGTTCATTACACTTTTTTATTTCATGGACCCCTTGCCATTACACCAGGGACCCCTAGGGGTCCACGTACCCTGTTTGAGAACCCCTGGTGTATAGTATGAGATTTGTTATTTTGTTTAGTAGTTTTTAGTACATGACAGTACACTTACTAATTATTTATTTTATTTGATTTAAAATTGCATACTTTGTGTGACATACTTGTCCATAGCTGTTGTTTGAAGAGTTGAGACACTGACTGAACAATAACCAAGTATTTCTGAAGGATATTTTGGTTGATTTGTTTGGGTTTTTCATTGAAGTAGTTATCTTGCTTTTAGAACTGTACTTACTCTGAGCGTTTTGTTCTTGTAAAGATGTTGTAATAGACTCAAACCAGTGGCACATATTTAATGACTATATAAATGAATCAGAAAAAGTTCAATAAAAAGGTCAGGTCAGTGCGGAGACCAACTTTGTGATGGTTCTCAATGGAGATTCTTTGAGATGAGATCGCACCATGTTCATTGTATTTATGAAACCTGCACCCATACAGTGTACGGCCATTACCACCTACTGGCTGTGCTTGGTATTGCTGGTTGTAAATACAAATACCTGCATACATACTGGACTGATGAGGAACACTGCTATAACTATTAATATTAGTATTATTATAATGATTTAAACATTTTAACAAGTTGGGACAACCCTTCAGTTAACTACTGTACCTATCAATTATCCGGTAGTAGTAATTATGGTTCCTCAATATACATTTAACATATTACAACATAGGCTATGTGTTACAGCACTACTTTTGGTGTCCCCCTCAGGAATTGCTCTTGAGAAAATGTCATGTAATTGTCCCCTCCAAAGTTGATATCAGATTTTCGCCCCTATATTGGAGTGTAGTGCTTTTTGGGGACCAGCTATGTTTTCAAAACTTTTATGCTTACATGAATTTCCAGGGATACACCACATCCTGAAATATATGTAGATATCTTTGTTAGGAAGAATACTATATTTCCTTTGACGGCGTGATGCTGAATGCAAAAAAGGGTAATTTTACACCAGTCTCTCCTAACCAATAGTAGACAACCAAAATATATGTTTTTCTCCAAAAAAGGTAGAAGGGTGAGTCATGACTGACAGGGGCCTTAAGGTCCTATGACCAAAGAGAGTTGGTGGAGAGGGAAAAGGGTACTTCTTTATGGTTTGGATTTTTGATACTTTGCATTTCGTGACTAATTTGCACTCACTTTCCACCTCCTTGAATAAGACCACTTCCAACTCCCTAGACCAGTGTAAGACAGATGCCTATATGACTGTTTAATTTTATCTGATTGTCTGGTTACCATAATGTCTTAGTGGATCTGGGCTACTAAATAGGCGAGTTTGAAGAAAATCGTGGAAGGTGCAAATGTATCCTGTCTAATCATTGATACCTCAGGTTAGTATTTTCAGAATATTAAGTTTGAGTGTTCAAAAGTTTAACTTCATGGACACTGTTAAAATATAATACTGTAAATAATATTTGACAACTATGACAACACAACTCATAGTAGCTACACATCAGTTACTACACATCAGAATCAACGTTGTTTCCACGCCATTTCAATGAAATGACGTCAAGCCAATGTGGAATAGATGTTGAATTGACGTCTGTGCCCAGTAGGCTCCTACCAATAGTTTTGAGTTGCACAGTCAGTATATCGTGATGATTTCCTCTTACTTGTAGTGACAACATCGCTGACAGTAACTGCCCACGACAGCAGCAGATTACTTTCCTGACGGCTTTGCACTATTTGTCCAGATCACCACCTTCCTGATCGGGGTACCTGCCAACATCCTGGCATTTTGCACTTTTTGCAGAAAGGTGAGCTGCAAACGTGCCGCCATCGACATCCTGCTACTCAACCTGACCATCTCCGAACTCATCTTTCTGCCTTTCAAGATGGAGGCGGCTGACAAACCAGGAATAGAACCTCTACTACTTCCGGTGTCCAGTAACTTCTACACAGGGCTGTGGTGTTCATGAAATTTCATCAGCAAGTGGATTGTCAAGCAAATAATTGTCGGTCTCATGGTAATTGACTGTTAATTAACATAAACACATTTAGCATCTCCTGGCTTCCTACAAGCCACTGATGCAGACCTTTGGAACATCTACATTTTAAAAAGTCTAATAAATCCATGTAATATAGCCTACACCTTCACAATAAATTCATTGTTTATTTTCGAAAGGTCTAACATGATATGAAGAAAATGTGGTCTATTTCAGAAGAACAGAATAGGATACTCTGAGTTGTCCTTACGTTAGGTCCTGATTGAGCTATGCAAATTGACTGTGTGCTACATTAGTTAATTTGCAGACAAGATTTGTTTAGAATTCAGTGGAATTATTTTATATTATTTTATAGTATGTAGAATACAATTTAACAACGCTGGATAAAATAGAAAGGATATTTTCTCCAAATGATTTGCGAGGGACCTCACACATGTGGTTATTCTGTGTTGAGAGGTTAACAAAGAAACAGGACCTCCTATATGCTTCATTTAGAGTTGTTTATGCAACTTTAGTTGTTCTACAAACATTGACTTATGTTTTGATTTTTAATACATTGTAAGGCTGCATGATGCAACACGAATGATGATTTGAAAAAAAGTTGAATGAAAGGCATGAACTCTGCTTAGGTTTTTGCTCAGGCTGTACACACTTCATCAGTCTCTCATTCGCAATTTGACAAGCACTTGCTAATTCCTCTAATTTCCCGGCGGCATCCCCTCTGTGTGGCCATAATGCACCCTAAAAAAATCCATGCCTTTTGCAGACAGTGTGCACTGTGCCCTTGGCCCGGAGTGCTGCGCGCGTCCTTATCCAATTCCAAGATGCATATTGAAGATATAACTGTCCACAACAACATAAGTAGTTTAAAAACATATGTGATTGACTTTGCCCACCAGATGGCAGAAACATCTGATTATTCCCAGATTATTTCAATATCTCATATTTTCACAATCAAAGCCCAATGATTTCATTGCTGACCAACTATCTGCCATGTTATTTTACACTGATCTTAATGTGATTGCAACACATTTCCCTGTAAATTTATCTGAGATACATTACATTGGACATTCAAGGGTTGCTGAGAGACAATGTTTGGAGAGCTTATGGAAACAAAGATTGTGACAGGAGTTTATTAAATTTGCGCAGCATATCACATCACATCACAGACACTTGGCAGTGGGTAATGCAGTGAGGGAGGAGTGTTCTGATTTGATCTGACAATCAGCATCCGGCAGACACTTTGTGCTGCCAGTAGATTTGAGGATCCAGTCGGATAACATCGTGATCATGGGGATACAGATTTTCAAGATCCATGGAGGTGAGTTTGTCATTAGAAAACGGACACTTTTCCTCTCACATTAGTTACAGTATAAATGAGGTATCAGTAAAAAAAAAGATGGGTTATTCACAAAACTTCACCACAACAGAATGTATCATCTACTTTTACCTGCTATGAAATTAATATTGAATAGCATCTATTCACTCTTTTACTGTATATCTTGTTAGCATTCTAAGTCAATTCTAACTTCTTCAGAACACAGGTGATACATTTAACAGTAACTCCATTTTTATAAATAACCCCAAAGTTGAGGCTTATGTTTTATACAGGTGAACAATCAAATCAAAACACAAAAGCAGACAAAAAGATGGCTGACGTGTTGTGTTTCCTACTGCTGACAGATAATGTCTGAAAGTTAGTATCTCATGAGATATTTTTATGGGACACCTTTTCGGTAACACACTGTGCCTTCAGAAAGTATTCATACTCATAATACCCCATAATGACAAAGTGAAAATGTATTGAAAATAAAATAAAGAAATATCTCATTTACATAAATTATCTTACCCCTGAGTTAATACGTGTTAAAATCCCCTTTGGTATCGATTCCAGCTGTGAGTGTTTCTGGGTAAGTCTCTAAGAGCTTTGCACACCTGGATTGTACAATATTTACCTATTATTATTTTCAAAATTATTCAAGTTGGTTGTTGATCATTGCTAGACAACCATTTTCAAGTCGTGCCATAGATTTTAATGCAGATTTAAGTCAAAACCGTAATTCGGCCACTCAGGAGGATTCACTGTCTTCTTGGTAAGCAACTCCATTGTAGATTTGGCCTTGAGCTTTAGGTAATTGTCCTCTGAAAGGTGAATTTATCTCCCAGTGTCTGGTGGAAAGCAAATTGAACCAGGTTTTTCTCTAGGACTTTGCCTGTGCTTAGCTCCATTCCATTTATTTTTCATCCTGAAAAACTCCTGTCCATAATGATTACAAGCATACCCATAACATGATGCAGTCACCACTCTGCTTGAAAATTTGTAGAGTGGTACTAAGTAATGTGTTCTATTGGATTTGTCCCAACATAACACTTTGTATTCAGGACAAAAGTGACTTTGCAAACAGGATGCATGATTTGGAATATTTGTATCCTCTATAGGCTTCCTTCTCTTCACTCTGTCAATTAGGTTAGTATTGTGGAGTAAGTGTGGGGTACAAAGACGAGGTAGACATTAAAAACCATGTTAAGCACTATTATTGCACACAGAGTGAGTCCATGCAACTTATTATGTAACTTGATAAGCAATTTTTCACCCTTTTCTCTTTCCAGTTGTGTCGTGAGTCTCCAAGTGTCTGAGACTGATGAAGTAGGCTAATCGCCATGCCGATCACTCATCTGTTGCTGTCTGTTTACATTGCCACCTTCCTGATTGGGGTACCTGCCAACATCCTGGCATTCTGCACCTTTTGCCAAAAGGTGCGCCGCAAACCTGCCCCCATTGACATCCTGCTCCTCAACCTGACCATCTCCGACCTCATCTTCCTCACTTTCCTGCCCTTCAAGATGAAGGAGGCTGTTGATGACATGCACTGGAACCTCCCCTTCTTCTTGTGTCCAGTCACTGGTTTCCTGTTCTACTCCACCATCTACAACAGCACCCTCCTCCTGACCGCGGTGAGTGTGGAGCGCTACCTTGGTGTGGCCTTCCCTATCAGATATGCCCTGTGTCACAGGCCACGCTATGCTGTGGTGGCCAGTATCATATGTTGGGTGGTGTCATCACTGAACCTTAGCGTTGTGTACATTGTGCCCTGCTCCCACTGGATATATAGCAATGGGACCATTATGGACGATCCCCCGACAACGTGCTACCTGAACTTCACCCAAGGCCAGCTCAGCATCCTTCTCCCAGTGCGTCTGGAGCTATTCCTGGTCCTCTTCTGCGTCCCCTTCCTGGTCTGCACCTTCTGCTATGTCAACTTCATCCGTATCCTGTCTCGGCTGCCCAACATCGGGCGGCGGCGGCGCCTGCGGGCCATTGGGCTGGCACTGGGCACCCTTTTGGTGTTTGCCCTCTGCTTTGGGCCCTACAACGTATCCCACGTGGTGGGGTTCGTCCGGAAAGACAGCGAGAGTTGGAGGGATGTAGCGTTGCTCTCCAGTACCCTCAATGCCTGCCTAGACCCCATCATCTTCTATTTCTCCTCAGTGGCTGTCAGGAGCATGCTCAGTCACTGCTTCAGGAGCTTCGTGGCTACACTACACATTTTAAAGTGTGAGAGGGGTCAAGTCTGATAGGGGTCAGCCTCCAAGACTGATAAATACAGAAAAACATGCCCCCCTCCAATTAGTCATGCATGAAGATGTATGTATGTTCAGTGCAATTATGTATATTATATGTATTAGGTATACTCTGTTATGTTATGTAACTGTTGGCAAAGATCATCTATGATAAATTACGTTCCCTAAAGCTGTACCACAATTATAGTATAACCATTACCCACACCTCCACAAACCATATTTATATTTAATTTAAAAAGTCATGAATAAATTGATCATCCGTATTACTTAAATCGTTTATATTACAGTACATGTGCTCTAACCAGTAGGTTACATCCAATAAAAAATATACTTGTTTTATTGGAATAAATAAATTAGAACCATAAGCTATAAGAGCACAGAGGTGGGTGTGAAAGATGTCCAATTTTGAGTTAATTTTGTGTAACAAGCGTGTAAATCAGGATGTGCAAACATGGGGAGATTATACAGCGCTGAGTCACAGCGTCTCATGCTCGTCTTTCCGTTGCTAGGAACTGTAAACAAATCGACAACCGCTCTCTTTTGTGCCGGTCTTGATAAATACAGATAACTGCTCTTTATAGTGTCCTGTGAACTAGTTATGTTCGTTATTAGTTTACAAATTGTACACCCAGTAACATTATAGATTCAATGGGATTGAATTCAGAGGGAAATAAATGAGTGCCTTGTTTGACAAGGCAGATTGGCAATTAGGGCTGACCCCATTTAGTCGACTGGTCAGTTGTTTGGTCGATAGGCCAAAAAACATTTTTTTTTTATGGCACACGAGACACCTGCCTGTTTCATGCCTGTCTCAGTGGATTAATCCAATGCGGAGGCCGCAGGGATGGCACAGTCCATCACTCTAAGACACATATGTGCTACAGTGGAGGCTTGTGGGAGGAGCTATATGAGGACAGGCTCATTGTAGTCAAAAATGTGGTTTCCATATATTTGTGTTTGATACCGTTCCATTTATTCCATTCCAGCCATTACAATGAGCCTGACCTCCTATAGCTCTTCCCACCAGCCTCCACTGATGTGCTACTGAAATTGTACATGGTAATATTATGTCAGAACAATGGTGCAACACTAATAACTAATATTTTATAACAAATCTGATTTCCTGAAGTGTATGTTTATTACTATTAACATACTATTAACATTTATTACTATTAACATCCCCTTTCATCTCACTGTGTATCCGCCTGAGTTTTTTGCAGACGGCACATTTGTAGCATAAGACTTCTTCTGGTTATCTTGGTCTCAAGCTCCTTGAGTTGGTCATCAAAGATTATTTTTAGTCGGTGACAGCTCTATTGGCAATACAACACAAATCAGCTACAAGCTCCAAATTACACAGCAACTACAATAAGTATACCAAACATTAGGAACAACTTCCTGCTAATGAGTTGCAACCCCCCCCCCCCCCCCCCCCCCCACACCCTCCTCAGAACAACCTTAATTCGTCACGGCATGGACTCTACAAGGTGTCAAAAGTGTTCCACAGGGATGCTGGCCCAAGCAAATGCTTCTCACAGTTGTGTCAAGTTGACTGGATGTCCTTTGTGTGGTGGACCATTCTTGATACACACAGGAAACTGTTGAGCAAGAAAAACCCAGAAGCATTGAAGTTCTTGACACAAACTGATGCGCCTGGCAACTACTACCATATCCTGTTCAAAGGCACTAACATGTATTGTCTTGCTCATTCACCCTCTGAATGGCACAAATACACAATCCATGTCTCTATTGTCTCAAAGCTTTAAAAATCCTTATTTAACCAGTGTCCTCCCCTTCATCTACACTGATTGAAGTGGATTTAACAAGTGACATCAAGTCAAGGCTCTGGCTGTGCCACTCAAGTATATTCAGAGACTTGTCCCAAAGCCCCTCCTGCGTTGTCCTGGCTGTGTGCTTAGGGTCGTTGTCCTGTTGGAAGGTAAACCTTCGCCCCAGTCTGTGGTCCTGAGCGCTCTGGAGCAGGTTCTCATCAAGGATCTCTCTATACTAGTACAGTAAGAGCAAAATAATCCTATCATACTCTATATGCTCCATTTATCTTCCCCTCAATCCTGACTAGTCTCCCAGTCCCTGCTGCTGAAAAACATCCACACAGCGTGATGCTGCCACCATGCTTCACCGTAACTGGTTTCCTCCAGACGTGACGCTTGGCATTAAGGCCAAAAAGTTCAATCTTGGTTTCATCAGACCAGAGAATCTTGTTTCTCATGTTCTGAAGTTGTTGAAGTGGTCCTGCAGTCACTGGTCTCAGCTCCCAAAAGTAGTCACACACTTTCAACAATATCCCTCCTTTCTTCTAAAGAGACGAGGTCGCACATTATTGATATTGTAAGAAAACATGATTTCGCACAATCTGCCTGTCATGTACTGTCATGTTGTCTTGTCTCTGTCCTTTCCCTTCACCCTGTCTCCCTCTGCTGGTCGTTGTTATGTTACCTTTTCTCCCCCTCTTTTCCCCAGCTGTGCCTTGTCTCCTCCTAATTACCCATTCACCCCGTTCCCCACCTGTTCCCTTTTTCCCTCTGATTAGGTCCCTATATCTCTCTCTGTTTCTGCTCCTGTCCTTGTCGGATTCTTGTTTGTTTGTTTGTGTGTCTCATGCCTGAACCAGACTATCATCGTGTGTGCTGCAACCTTGTCCTGTCCTGTCGGAATCTACCTGTCCATCTGAGCCCACGTATGTTCGTCATTAAAGTACTCTGTTTGTTAATTCGCTTTTGGGTCCTCATTCACGCACCATAACAGAAGAATCCGACCAAGAATGGACCCAGCGACTTCGGATCCTCTCCACTCAGCCGTCGAGATCCAGGGAGCGATGCTAGGCAGACACGAGCAGGAATTGTCTGCTGCTCGACATGCCGTTGAGACCCTGGCCACCCAAGTCTCCAACCTCACAGAACAGGTTCACCATCTCCGCCTCGATCCACCGGCCACTTCCAGGGCTTTCGAATCTCCGGAGCCCAGAATCAATAACCCGCCGTGTTACTCTGGGGAGCCCACTGAATGCCGCTCGTTCCTCACCCAGTGTGATATTGTGTTTTCTCTCCAGCCCAACACTTACGCCAGGAGCACTGCTCGTGTCGCCTACGTCATATCTCTCCTTACTGGACGGGCTCGTGAGTGGGGCACGGCAATCTGGGAGGCAAGGGCTGAGTGTACTAACCAGTATCAGGACTTTAAGGAGGAGATGATACGGGTTTTTGATCGATCTGTTTTTGGGGAGGAGGCTTCCAGGGCCCTGTCTTCCCTATGTCAAGGCAATCGATCCATAACAGACTACTCTATTGAGTTTCGCACTCTTGCTGCCTCCAGTGGCTGGAACGAGCCGGCTTTGCTCGCTCGTCTTCTGGAGGGTCTCCACGCAGAGGTAAAGGATGAGATTCTCTCCCGGGAGGTTCCTTCCAGCGTGGATTCCTTGATTGAACTCGCTATTCGCATTGAGCGACGGGTTGATCTTCGTCACCGAGCTCGTGGAAAGGAGCTCGCGTTCTCCGTTGCCCCCCTCTCCGCATCACTACCATCTTCCTCTGCCGGCTCGGGAGCTGAGCCTATGCAGCTGGGAGGTATCCGCATCTCGACTAAGGAGAGGGAACGGAGAATCACCAACCGCCTCTGTCTCTATTGCGGTTCTGCTGGTCATTTTGTCACTTCATGTCCAGTAAAAGCCAGAGCTCATCAGTAAGCGGAGGGCTACTGGTGAGCGCTACTACTCCTGTCTCTCCTTCAAGATCCTGCACTACCTTGTCGGTCCATCTACGCTGGACCGGTTCGTCAGCTTCCTGCAGTGCCTTAATAGACTCTGGGGCGGAGGGCTGTTTTATGGACGAGACCTGGGCTCGGGAACATGACATTCCTCTCAGACAGTTAAGGGAGTCCACGGCCTTGTTCGCCCTGGATGGTAGTCCTCTCCCCAGGATTCAGCGTGAGACGCTACCTTTAACCCTCACTGTTTCTGGTAATCATAGCGAAACCATTTCTTTTTTGATTTTTCGTTCACCTTTTACACCTGTTGTTTTGGGCCATCCCTGGCTAGTTTGTCATAATCCTTCCATTAATTGGTCTAGTAATTCTATCCTCTCCTGGAACGTCTCTTGTCATGTGAAATGTTTAATGTCTGCTATCCCTCCTGTTTCCTCTGTCTCTTCTTCACAGGAGGAGCCTGGTGATTTGACAGGGGTGCCGGAGGAATATCACGATCTGCGCACGGTGTTCAGTCGGTCCAGGGCCACCTCTCTTCCTCCACACCGGTCTTATGATTGTAGTATTGATCTCCTTCCGGGAACCACTCCCCCCCGGGGTAGACTATACTCTCTGTCGGCTCCCGAACGTAAGGCTCTCGAGGATTATTTGTCTGTAGCTCTTGACGCCGGTACCATAGTCCCCTCCTCCTCTCCCGCCGGAGCGGGGTTTTTTTTTGTCAAGAAGAAGGACGGGTCTCTGCGCCCCTGCATAGATTATCGAGGGCTGAATGACATAACAGTTAAGAATCGTTATCCGCTTCCTCTTATGTCTTCAGCCTTCGAGATCCTGCAGGGAGCCAGGTTTTTCACTAAGTTGGACCTTCGTAACGCTTACCATCTCGTGCGCATCAGGGAGGGGGACGAGTGGAAGACGGCGTTTAACACTCCGTTAGGGCACTTTGAATACCGGGTTCTTCCTTTCGGCCTCGCTAACGCTCCAGCTGTCTTTCAGGCATTAGTCAATGATGTCCTGAGAGACATGCTGAACATTTTTGTTTTCGTTTACCTTGACGATATCCTGATTTTTTCACCGTCACTCCAGATTCATCTTCAGCACGTTCGACGTGTCCTCCAGCGCCTTTTAGAGAATTGTCTTTTTGTGAAGGCTGAGAAGTGCACTTTTCATGCCTCCTCCGTCACATTTCTCGGTTCTGTTATTTCCGCTGAAGGCATTAAGATGGATCCCGCTAAGGTCCAAGCTGTCATTGATTGGCCCGCTCCTAAGTCACGCGTCGAGCTGCAGCGCTTTCTCGGCTTCGCGAACTTCTATCGTCGTTTCATCCGTAATTTCGGTCAGGTGGCAGCTCCTCTCACAGCCCTTACTTCTGTCAAGACGTGCTTTAAGTGGTCCGTTTCCGCCCAGGGAGCTTTTGATCTCCTCAAGAATCGTTTTACATCCGCTCCTATCCTTGTTACACCTGACGTCTCTAGACAGTTCGTTGTCGAGGTTGACGCGTCAGAGGTGGGCGTGGGAGCCATTCTTTCTCAGCGCTCCCTCTCTGACGACAAGGTCCACCCATGCGCGTATTTTTCTCATCGCCTGTCCCCGTCGGAACGTAACTATGATGTGGGAAACCGCGAACTGCTCGCCATCCGGTTAGCCCTAGGCGAATGGCGACAGTGGTTGGAGGGGGCGACCGTTCCTTTTGTCGTTTGGACTGACCATAGGAACCTTGAGTACATCCGTTCTGCCAAACGACTTAATGCGCGTCAGGCGCGTTGGGCGCTGTTTTTCGCTCGTTTCGAGTTCGTGATTTCTTATCGTCCGGGCTCTAAGAACACCAAGCCTGATGCTTTATCTCGTCTCTTCAGTTCTTCAGTAGCCTCCACTGACCCCGAGGGGATTCTCCCTGAGGGGCGTGTTGTCGGGTTGACTGTCTGGGGAATTGAGAGGCAGGTAAAGCAAGCGCTCACTCACACTCCGTCGCCGCGCGCTTGTCCTAGGAACCTTCTTTTCGTTCCCGTTCCTACTCGTCTGGCCGTTCTTCAGTGGGCTCACTCTGCCAAGTTAGCCGGCCACCCTGGCGTTCGGGGTACGCTTGCTTCCATTCGCCAGCGTTTTTGGTGGCCCACCCGGGAGCATGACACGCGTCGTTTCGTGGCTGCTTGTTCGGTCTGCGCGCAGACTAAGTCCGGTAACTCCCCTCCTGCCGGCCGTCTCAGGCCGCTTCCCATTCCCTCTCGACCGTGGTCTCACATCGCCTTAGATTTTGTCACCGGACTGCCTTCGTCAGCGGGGAAGACTGTTATTCTTACGGTTGTCGACAGGTTCTCTAAGGCGGCTCATTTTATTCCCCTTGCTAAGCTTCCTTCTGCTAAAGAGACGGCACAAATCATCATCGAGAATGTTTTCAGGATTCATGGCCTTCCGTCAGACGTCGTTTCGGACAGAGGTCCGCAATTCACGTCTCAATTTTGGAGGGAGTTTTGCCGTTTGATTGGGGCTTCCGTCAGTCTCTCTTCCGGCTTTCACCCCCAGTCTAACGGTCAAGCAGAACGGGCCAATCAGACTATTGGTCGCATCTTACGCAGTCTTTCTTTTCGCAACCCTGCGTCTTGGTCAGAACAGCTCCCCTGGGCAGAATACGCCCACAACTCGCTTCCTTCGTCTGCGACAGGGCTATCTCCTTTTCAGAGTAGCCTCGGGTACCAGCCTCCGCTGTTCTCATCTCAGTTCGCCGAGTCCAGCGTCCCCTCCGCTCAGGCTTTTGTCCAACGTTGCGAGCGCACCTGGAAGAGGGTCAGGTCTGCACTTTGCCGTTATAGGGCGCAGACTGTGAGAGCTGCTAATAAGCGTAGAACTAAGAGTCCTAGATATTGTCGCGGTCAGAGAGTTTGGCTCTCCACTCAGAACCTTCCCCTTAAGACCGCTTCTCGCAAGTTGACCCCGCGGTTCATTGGTCCGTTCCGTATTTCTCAAATCATTAACCCTGTCGCAGTGCGACTTCTTCTGCCGCGATATCTTCGTCGCGTCCACCCGGTCTTCCATGTCTCCTGTGTCAAGCCCGTTCTTCGCGCCCCCGCTCGTCTTCCCCCCCCCCCCCCCCATCCTTGTCGAGGGCGCACCCATCTACAGGGTCCGTAGGATTTTGGACATGCGTCCTCGGGGCCGTGGTCATCAGTACCTAGTAGATTGGGAGGGGTACGGTCCTGAGGAGAGGAGTTGGGTTCCCTCTCGGGACGTGCTGGACCGTGCGCTGATCGATGATTTCCTCCGTTGCCGCCAGGCTTCCTCCTCGAGTGCGCCAGGAGGCGCTCGGTGAGTGGGGGGGTACTGTCATGTACTGTCATGTTGTCTTGTCTCTGTCCTTTCCCTTCACCCTGTCTCCCTCTGCTGGTCGTTGTTATGTTACCTTTTCTCCCCCTCTTTTCCCCAGCTGTGCCTTGTCTCCTCCTAATTACCCATTCACCCCGTTCCCCACCTGTTCCCTTTTTCCCTCTGATTAGGTCCCTATATCTCTCTCTGTTTCTGCTCCTGTCCTTGTCGGATTCTTGTTTGTTTGTTTGTGTGTCTCATGCCTGAACCAGACTATCATCGTGTGTGCTGCAACCTTGTCCTGTCCTGTCGGAATCTACCTGTCCATCTGAGCCCACGTATGTTCGTCATTAAAGTACTCTGTTTGTTAATTCGCTTTTGGGTCCTCATTCACGCACCATAACACTGCCATTGTGGGTGAGTTTCTCAGACACAGATTAAGCCTACTTCTGGACTAAAAACCTATTTCAATGGAGTGTTTCGATTGAGCATGCTTTCTTGTCCAGGACTAGGTGTAATTTGTGTCCAGGAAACCATCCCATAAAGTCTGTAAACGTCTTAAATTATATAATTTACCACACCCACTGCTCCAGTCTTAGTACTGTCTATGTTGCAGTCTAGGATGATCTTTGAGAGAGTGATGATCCAGCTGTTGATCTTGTCTCTTCTCCGCCTCTCCACTGCAAATACAAGAATCCCATAGCTTAGTTGTGAAAGCTACAGTGGTTCTTCCTGTAAAAGTTGCGTCATACTGCAGCACACCTTGCGGGCTTCCGCAGAATCCTAAGGCACGTTATTTAATAGTCAGCCATTGTTGCCATTAATGCTAGTTAGTGCTAGTTTGACCACCAGAGGGCATCTTTGAGAAGCATTTGGCAGTCTTCAATATTGGCTGTACTAGAAAATGTAAAAGCTTTTTTTTAAAGAACATAGTATATGGATTGATTTTAAGAAATGTAGCTTAATTAATTAGATTAATATTATGGTGTTTCTATTCCAAGAAAAAAAAACCTCTGTGTTTCCGTTAGGAAAATATGGTGCTGTATAACGTGACCTTAATTTAAATAGGCAAGTCAGTTAAGAACAAATTCTTATTTACAATTACCGCCTACACCGGCCAAACCTGGGACAATTGTGCGCCGCCCTATGGGACTCCCAATCACAGCAGGTTGAGAATGTAAGAAATACATTTGATGAAACAATTCTCCCCCTACCCTCCTTCTTGGCAAGAGTCTATTGTCCTGCTAATAGCCCATAATGGCACTGTACAACGTGACCAATCGGGAGTAGGCTACAGTAGTACAGTAAGAGCAAAATAATCCTAACATTTCCACACCCTAATTGTAGTCTAACCAATACCCAAACGGTGATTAAGTGAAAATAAAAATCTCATTGATTTATCAAGACCAGTCCCCATGCTTGTCTCAGAGCAGCGCTGTCTTGACCTCTGAATGCTGTCTTTTCCCCCTTCCTCTTGCCTCTTCCATTCATTTTGAAAGAGTATTTTCCAGTAAGCATAAGGGTACGTCACTAAACCACAAATGACCTCAAAGTCCCGCAGCATAATCTCAAAACTTTTAGTTGAGCAACCACTGTACAGCATGAGCCATACTCCCATTCGGAGGTGAGTCAATACCACTTGCACAAGATAATCAAAATCATTTTGGAAATGACATGAAAACATTTAGTAAGGCTTCTCCTTTTTCTCTCTATGCCCATAGTAAGTCTGAACTTTTACTTTGAAATCTCCATTTGTCAGATAAATTATTTTGTACTTTCATTGTGTTGTGCTCTTCTTATCCCTAGGTGCCCAGGGGGGCATCCATCTTCCTGCATAGAGAGACTAAGACAAATAAACGGTCAAACTTAATGTCCCCGTTACGTAAAACCTCGGCTCATAAAAACAAACAAATTGACAGTGTATTCAAATACATTGTCCACAAATTCAAATTAGAATGATAAACAAATTGCCTATAGTACTTTTGCATTTAGGATTTGCCTTTATTTCTCGTACTGCATTTAAGACACCGTTTATTTTACATGGCAACACTTTACATTTGTGCACAACAGTTGAAACAATCTACTTGAAGACTTTGGTCATACTTTATCTGGATAGTCCAGATAGTGTGTTGATCGTATGACCATCTGTTGATAAGCATGACCATCTGTTGATAAGCAACTGCTTGAGAAGGTAAGGGTTACGTTTTTAGGGTTAGGATAAGGGTAAGGGTTAGTTGAAATGTTACTGATAGTCCCATCTGTAGATGCTCTACAGACTATCCAAATAGTGTTACCGAGATGTTTCCTTGCCTTCGGTCATCCTATAACCCAAATCTAAATATAACATACATCACCTTCACCTGACAGGGACACTACGATGTATGATTCATCACGACACGTCTGTCTAACAAAGATGGGAGAGGGGCAGTTTTAGGGATGCAAGCAAATGTAGGCCTCACCAATTTCAACTGCCATGCTGTAGAGTCTACTTTTCACCAAGTTCTCTGTGGATGGCAGGTAAGTGGGACAGTTTTTCTCCCATTTTAATTTATTTTTATGTCATGATACACACAATCACAAACCAATCACGCAAAAAATTGGAGGGTAAATACAGAGGGGATCATTTCCTGAAGGTTTAGCTAGGGAAAGTCCATTCCAATGTGCAGTTGGGGGGGAGAAGTGAGGCGAACCACATAGATGGGGGAGCATTGGGGTGTGATGAATGTGTATGGAACACTAAACTGTGTGGCAGGTGAAGCTGTACGTGTGTGTGCGAGGTGGGCTCATCATCACATTGAAGTGACCTGGTGTCAGAGAGAGGGGGTACAAATTAGGGATTTATAGGATTCTCAAGAAAGACTAGTGACTTAACGTCTATGGCCCTATTGTGATAAAGGCAATACTCAAAACTAATTTTAGTCAAATGAATGCAACTTTTAGCTGTTTTTTTATGGACTGTATTATTTACCGTGTTGAATGTGGGACCTATTTTGCGGACAGACCATTGCCAGGCAACAGTCAGACACGCGAGAGAGTGAAGGCAGGACAACCCTTCGAACTCCATGAGCTAGCAAGACAGCTATTTGATTGTTTTACAAAGTTGTTGTAACGCGGTCTGAGTAAACCAAAGTGATGAACCGTTAGCTAGTCCCGCATCCCTGACCACCGTGAGGACAGCATTGGAATTGTTTCTGGTTCAACAGTCATCGGATGGTCTCCGCTTTTTGATGCTGTGAGACACAGAGCTCGGTGTGATGTGAGTCACATTAGCCACTGGTTGTGGTAAAACAAGAGAATAACTGTAGCTATATAATTAGCTACATTGGGACCAGTCCCGTTTAGTCGAGGAGGATTTTTGTGTTTGAATGGCCAGTTCGACTGTTGTTGCACTCGTGCGCTTCTCATCGGTCACGCGTAGCTGATCTGGATTCAGGGCCGTGAGTATTCTACTTATTTTATTGGTTTAAAGGGTGTCCCCACTGTTTATATGAGTGCTCTTAGGTATTAAAACCTGTTACCAGGTCCTTACTAATTAACATAGATGTGATTGAAATGTGTTGATAATTGTTCGTTTTTGATTTGAAACTGAATTGGTACGTCTTGATTTTTATAATAATTAATAACTTTACATCTTGTTTGTTGTGATCATTTATCATAGTTCAAAGGATATCCATTTGTTTCTTTTCACTGTGTGGGCTTCTTACTAGTAAGCAAATACATGTCTTTAGGGGTACATTACTTATTAGGTGGAGGCACTGAACTACAGTATTGATGGTTATGCTTACACACATGTTTACACACATTAACCTTCACATGCTAACTATTTACAGACTAAATACTGCCACACCTCGATACTAGGTCAAAACTGATTAGAACTAAGGTCCCTCAGAAGACAGGGTTAAAAACTGAATTTGAAAATATATATATAATAATAATAAAGAGTGACCTCTGTAATTATTGTGACAGTGACATATTTTTTGTTGTTTTGGCACTGCACTCAAGCACTTTGGATTTCAAATGATACAATGACTATTTGAGGGTATTTTCATTTGAGGGTATTTTCATCCATATCAGGTAAACCATTTAGAAATTACAGCACTCTTTGTACATAGTCCCCCCATTTTAGGGGATGAAAAGTATTGGGACAAATTCACTTACTGTATATGTGTATTAAAGAAGTCAAACGTTTTGTATTTGGTCCCATATTCCTAGCACTCAATAACTACATCAAGCTTGTGACTCTACAAACTTGTTTGCTGTTTGTTTTGGTTGTGTTTCAGATAATTTTGTGCCCAATAGAAATTAATGGTAAATAATGTATTGTGTCATTTTGGAGTCACTTTTACTGTAAACAAGAATATAATATGATTTTAAACACTTCTACATGAATGCTACTATGATTAGGGATAGTCCTGAATGAATTGCGAATAATGATGAGTGAGAAAGCTACTCACCTCCGGCCTGTGTAAATGTTGGGTCAGAATGCACGGGCATTGCTTTGGCTGCCCCATCTCTGACTGTGTCAGCAGAGAAATTGGCAAAACGCATCTCCCCTCCCACCATCTCCTCCGCAGGACTACCCCCATTACTGAAGGGGTTCTGAATGAGGAGAGAGGTAAATGAAACATCAATACTTCACTAAAATTATATTATGTACACACACACACACACACACACACACATATGCTACTGCCTGCTGTGCTCCAGTAAATGCAGCAGTGAAGACCACACTGACTGACCCAGTACCGTTGCCTGCTGCCTCTAGCTGGTCATCTGTCACCTAGACCACATGATAGGTCAACTGGAGTGAAGAAAGTCAAGGGGAGGTGGTCAGGACATGAATATGCCAAACATTTCATATAGAATCAGAATCCAAGTACATGTAGATGTACCAGGAATTTGAGCTGGTGAAATGGTGCGGACAACCATAAATAGAATATACAATCAGAAAGAATATAGACAAAATTGCCTGGGTCATTGATTGAGCTCACCTGTGCAGAACTGGTATTGAACATTATGATCCGCAAAAGCTGCGGCCTGCTGTACACTCTGTATGGTAACTGCAGTCTGCTCCTCCGTCACCACACCCTCTGAGAAAAACACACTAGCACGTTAGAATCCACACTTTCACAATCTCTCTCTCACAAAAACACATTTCAAAATTCCAGCATTTGAACAGAGGAAATCGCACACCCGATACCTACCTTCCAATTGGAGAATCTCCTCTGTTTGCCGTGACTGATGGAGGGATAAGGGAGTTCTTTTAAAACACTCATATTCAATTAAAACAGCTGTGTACTATAGGCAAATTAATAATACTCCAAGCGATAAGAACCAAATATACGTGAGATCCTTCCACTTCATGATACAAGTGTCAAACTTGGTATACTAATACTAGATACCTTATTAAGGAACATTTTAAAGATTGGAGGCAGTCTGGGAAGCATGTCAGTCACCCAGGGTGGCCATTTAATAAAATGGCTGCCATTCGGATTTCCTGTTAATTAAAAAAAATATATAGGGTAGAATCATTCCAAACAATATCAAAATAACTTTATGTTATCTACCCACTAAATAAACTCCACAGATAATATAGACAATCATTCTGACCATAGAATACTCTTGACCTTCATGGGGGCTATAAGACCTTCATGGGGGTTATATTGAGGTCATTTCCAACATAGTCCAGCAGCTACGGGAAAAATGTGAAATATTTTTGGCTCGAGCCATCACAGATTTTGTTCATTACACCCATGGCAGACATTTTCATTATGGACAGCTATGGCCACCAACCAGCTGGATATTATACGCTAGGTGGCCAAAGGTATGTGGACTCCTTCAAAATTAGTGGATTCTGATATTTTAGCCATACCTGTTGCTTACAGGTTTATACAATCAAACACATAGCCATGCAATCTCATTAGACAAACATTGGCAGTAGAATAGCCCTTACTGAAGAGCTCAGTGACTTTCAACATGCCACTGTCATAGGATGCCACCTTTCCAACAAGTCAGTTCATCAAATTTCTGCCCTGTTAGAGCTGCCCTGGTCAACTGTAAGTGCTGTTATTGTGAAGTGGAAACATCTAGGAGCAACAATGGCTCAGTCGCGAAGTGGTAGGCCACACAAGTAAAAATCGCCTGTCCTCGGTTGCAACACTCACTGACTCTGGAAGCAACGTCAGCACAAGAACTGTTCGTTGGGAGCTTCATGAAATGGGTTTCCATGGCCGAGCAGCCGCACACAAGCCTAAGATCACCATGCACAATGCCAAGTGTCGGCTGGAGTGGTGCCATTGGACTCTGGAGCAGTGGAAACACCTTCTCTGGAGTGATGAATCACGCTTCAACATCTGGCAGTTCGATAGACGAATCTGGGTTTAGCGGATGCCAGGAGAACGTTATCTGTTTTAATGTAGTTGGGTGGAGTCGGAATAATGGTCTGGGGCTGTTTTTCACGATTCGGGCTAGGCCTCTTAGTACCAGTGAAGGGAAATCTTAGAGCTACAGCATACAATGACATTCTAGGCGATTCTGTGCTTCCAATTTTGTGGCAACAGTTTGGGGCCTTTACTGTTTCAGCATGACAATGCCCCCGGTGTACAAAGCGAGGTCCATACAGAAATGGTGTGGAAGAACTTCACTGTACTGCACAGAGCCCTGACCTCAACCCCATTGAACACCTTTGGGATGAATTGGACCGCCGACTGCGAGCCAGGCCTGATTGCCAACATCAGTGCGCAACCTCACTAATGCTGTTGTGGCTGAATGGAAGCAAGTCCCCGCAACAATGTTCCAACATCTTGTGGAAATCCTTCCCAGAAGAGTGGAGGCTGTTATAGCAGCAAAGGGAAGACCAACTCCATATTAATGCCCATGAGTTTGGAATGAGATGTTCGACGAGCACGTGTTCACATACTTTTAGTGTACATTCATGTAGTGTACATTTACAATGGGATTTTATAAAAAAGTGTACACAGGTTTCCTGTAATTTGTCTTAAAATTGACATAAAACAGAATATCATTATATATCATTGCAATCAGTAGACTTCAGGTAACACACATAATAGTTTTTAGTGTCTACATGTAAACTATTGGAACTAGCTATGAAACAATGTACAAACAGTAGTAAGTTGGCACACGTTTTCACCACTTTTCTACTAAGATTTTAAGGGATATGTATATGGCATCTTTGGGCCATTTTATTGTTTTCCAGACCCCCTCAAACATTTTAAGACATCATTGGGCTGTATGTAGCAATTATTTATGGAGATATGGCCATGTGAATCGTGTCCAATACGGCCCTATACAGCTGGTTGGCACCTGTACAAAAGCCCTCAGAGTGGAGCAGCATACTACTGAGATGAACTTGATTAACCAAGCTGATTTCACCTGTTGACTCTCTCTAAATGTCACACACTTGTCACTAATTATCAGGACTGCCTTGATAGGCTCATAAAAAAATTGTTTGTTTAAGTCATAATGTTAAGATGTCATGTAATTTCCTTATTTGAGATTTATTGGTTTAATAGATTCGTCCTTATCACCTTTACCTTTTATGTTATGCAACTTGCTTATAAAGCCCCACAGTGGATGTGTCATAATACCCATAAAACCTAGTGGTCAAACAGGGAAATGGTTTTTCCACCATTCATTTTTCCCATATGGGATTTTTGAAACACTTAAATAAGGGATGTGTTTTGATAACTGTGTAAATCTCTTTTGGACATTGTGAGTTTTATCAATATATTTGGCTCTATTTACTCTCATATTCAAAAATGCTAATTAGCCTCAAAGTAGATATCAAGACTACAAATTACTGCATGTCATCTTTAGCTGACACCTTTGCAGACAGGTATTGTGTAAATGTGTAACTTGCCCAAGGCAGTTCACAGAATTGTAAATTTAAGGAAATAGAGCCAATTTATTAATTACTAAATGTAGTTAACATTATTTCATCCAGAGATTCTTCCCTTTGCCTCGATTCGGCAGTCTCATCCAGATCATCATGGCATTTGAATTTCTATATGATAGCCACATTAGCAGCTAATTGGCATTGCATTTTTTTTGTGGGGGGGTAAATACAGGAAAATATATTGATAAAAATCACCTTGGTCGAGATATTTACACGGTTATCAAAATGTCACTGTAGGGGAAGCCTAAAATCCCCTATGTGAAAAATGAATGGTGGAAAAACTATTGGAACCATTTAGGGCTGACCCCATTTAGTTGACTGGTCAATTGTTTGGTCGACAGGCTGTTAAGTCAACCAATATTTTTTTAAAATTGAACAGTCTAAAACCTTTACGATACCAGTCAAAAGTTTGGACACACCTACTAATTCAAGGGTTTTTCTTTATTTTTACTATTTTATACAGAGACTAATGAAGACATCAAAACTATGAAATAACACACATGAAATCATGTAGTAACAGAAAAGTGTCAAACAAATCAACATAAGTTATATTTGAGATTCTTCGAAGTAGCCACTCTTTGCCTTGACAGCTTTGCACACTCTTGGCATTCCCTCAACCAGCTTCATGAGTTTGTCACCTGAAATGCATTTTAATTCACTGGTGTGCCTTGTTAAAAGTTAATTTGTGGAATCTCTTTCCTTCATAAATCCTGTTCGGGGTAGGGGGCAGCATTTTCACGTTCGGATGAAAAGCGTGCCCAGAGTAAACTGCCTGCTACTCAGGCCCAGTTACTAATATTTGCATATTATTAGTAGTATTGGACAGAAAACACTCTGAAGTTTCTAAAACTGTTTGAATGATGTCTGTGAGTATAACATAACTCATATGGCAGGTGAAAACCTGAGAACAATCCAACCAGGAAGTGGGAAATCTGAGGTTTGTAGTTTTTCAACTCATCGCCTATTGAATATACAGTGTCTATGGGGTCATATTGCAGTTCCTAAGGCTTCCACTAGATGTCAACAGTCTTTAGAACCTTGTTTGAGGCTTCTACTGTGAAGTGGGGGCGAATGAGAGCTGATTGAGTAAGAGGTCTGCCAGAGTGGCATGAGCTGATCACACGCACACTCGTGAGAGCGACCTGCATTTCTAAAGACAAAGGAATTCTCCGGTTGGAACATTATTGAAGATTTATGTTAAAAACATCCTAAAGATCGATTCTATACATCGTTTGACATGTTTCTACGAACTGTAATATAACTTTTTGAACTTCTCGTCTGAACTTTCGCCTGGACTTGCCCGCGCCTCGCGAGTCTGGATTTGTTTACTAAACGCGCTAACAAAAGGAGTTATTTGGAAATAAATGATGGACTTTATCAAACAAAACAAACATTTATTGTGGAACTGGGATTCCTGGGAGTGCATTCTGATGAAGATCATCAAAGGTAAGTAAATATTTATAACGCTATTTCTGACTTTTACTGACTCCACAACATGGCGGGTATCTGCATGGCTTGTTTTTGTGTCTGAGCGCCGTACTCAGATTATTGCATGGTTTGCTTTTTCCGTAAAGCTTTTTTGAAATCTGACACACAGTGAATTAAGGAGAAGTATATCTATAATTCTGTGCATAATATGAGTATTTCTGTAAATTGATGTGGCTCTCTGAAAATTCTCTGGATGTTTTCGAGGCACAACATTACTGACCATAAAGCGCCAATGTAAACTGACGTTTTTGGATAGAAATATGTACTTTATCGAACAAAACATACATGTATTGTGTAACACGAAGTCCTATGAGTGCCATCTGATGACGATCATCAAAGGTTAGTGATTAATTGTATCTCTATTTCTGCTTTTTGTGACTAGGCTCTGACCTAACATAATCATATGGTGTGCTTTCGCTGTAAAGCCTTTTTGAAATTGGATATGATGGGTAGATTAACAAGAAGCTAAGCTTTAATTTGGTGTCTTGCACTTGTGAATGTATGAAAGTTAAATATTTCAAAAAAATGTTTTGGAATTTCGCGCTCTGCTTTTTCAGCGGATGTTGCTAGCGGAACCCCTAGCCCTAACAATTAACCTTGCGCAATACCCTAGATGCAGTTGCACCCCTAAAAACTAAAAACATCTGTCATAAGAAACTAGATCCCTGGTATACAGAAAATACCCGAGCTATGAAGCAAGCTTCCAGAAAATTGGAACGGAAATGGCGCCACACCAAACTGGAATTCTTCCGACAAACTTGGAAAGACAGTACCGTGCAGTATCGAAGAGCCCTCACTGCTGCTCGATCATCCTTTTTTTACAACTTAATTGAGGAAAATAAGAACAATCTGAAATGTATTTTTGATACTGTCACAAAGCTAACTAAAAAGCAGCATTCCCCAAGTGAGGGTGGCTTTCACTTCAGCAGTAATAAATTCATGAACTTCTTTGAGGAAAAGATCATGATCATTAGAAAGCAAATTACGGACTCCTCTTTAAATCTGCGTATTCCTTCAAAGCTCGGTTGTCCTGAGTCTGCACAACTCTGCCAGGACCTAGGATCAAGAGAGAAACTCAAGTGTTTTAGTACTATATCTCTTGACACAATGATAAAAATAATCATGGCATCTAAACTTTAAAGCTGCATACTGGAACCTATTCCAACTAAACTACTGAAATAACTACTTCCTGTGCTTGGCCCTCTTATATTGAACATAATAACCAGCTCTCTATCCACCGGATGTGTACCAAACACACTAAAAGTGGCCGTAATAAAGCCTCTTTTGAAAAAGCCAAACCTTGACCCAGAAAATATAAAAAACTATCGGCCTATATCGAATCTTCCATTCCTCTCATTTTTTTTTTGAAAAAGCTGCTGCACAACAACTCACTGCCTTCCTGAAGACAAACAATGTATACAAAATGCTTCAGTCTGGTTTTAGACCCCATCATAGCACTGAGACTGCACTTGTGAAGGTGGTAAATTACCTTTTAATGGCATCAGACCGAGGCTCTGCATCTGTCCTCGTGCTCCTAGACCTTAGTGCTGCTTTTGATACCATCGATCACCACATTCTTTTGGAGAGATTGGAATCCCAAATTGGTCTACACGGACAAGTTCTGGCCTGGTTTAGATCTTATCTGTCGGAAAGATATCAGTTTGTCTCTGTGAATGGTTTGTCCTCTGACAAATCAAATCAAATGTATTCATATAGCCCTTCGTACATCAGCTGATATCTCAAAGTGCTGTACAGAAACCCAGCCGAAAACCCCAAACAGCAAGCAATGCAGGTGTAGAAGCACCTGCATAGAAATGCCAAAACCTAGGAAGAAACCTACAGAGGAACCAGGCTATGAGGGGTGGCCAGTCCTCTTCTGGCTGTGCCGGGTGGAGATTATTACAGAACATGGCCAAGATGTTCAAATGTTCATAAATGACCAAATCAACTGTAATCAACAAATCAACTGTACATTTCGGTGTTCCTCAAGGTTCCGTTTTGGTACCACTATTGTTTTCACTATATATTTTACCTCTTGGGGATGTCATTCGAAAACATAATGTTAACTTTCACTGCTATGCGGATGACACACAGTTGTACATTTCAATGAAACATGGTGAAGGCCCAAAATTGCCCTCGCTAGAAGCCTGTGTTTCAGACATAAGGAAGTGGATGGCTGCAAACTTTCTACTTTTAAACTTGGACAAAACAGAGATGCTTGTTTTAGGTCCCAAGAAACAAAGAGATCTTCTGTTGAATCTGACAATTAATCTTGATGGTTGTACAGTCGTCTCAAATAAAACTGTGAAGGACCTCGGAGTTACTCTGGACCCTGATCTCTCTTTTGACGAAGATATCAAGACTGTTTCAAGGACAGCTTTTTTCCATCTACGTAACATTGCAAAAATCAGAAACTTTGTGTCCAAAAATGATGCCGAAAAATGAATCCATGCTTTTGTTACATCTAGGTTAGACTACTGCGATGCTCTACTTTCCGGCTACCCGGATAAAGCACTAAATAAACTTCAGTTAGTGCTAAATACGGCTGCTAGAATCCTGACTAGAACCAAAACATTTGATCATATTATTCCAGTGCTAGCCTCCCTACACTGGCTTCCTGTTAAGGCAAGGGCTGATTTCAACGTTTTACTGCTAACCTACAAAGCATTACATGGGCTTGCTCCTACCTATCTTTCTGATTTGGTCCAACCGTACATACTACACGTACGCTACGGTCGCAAGACGCAGGCCTCCTAATTGTCCCTAGAATTTCTAAGCAAACAGCTGGAGGCAGGGCTTTCTCCTATAGAGCTCCATTTTTATGGAATGGTCTGCCTACCCATGTGAGAGACGCAGACTCGGTCTCAACCTTTAAGTCTTTACTGAAGACTCATCTCTTATGATTGAGTGTAGTCTGGCCGAGGAGTGTGAAGGTGAACGGAAAGGCTCTGGAGCAACAAACCGCCCTTGCTGTCTCTGCCTGGTCGGTTCCCCTCTCTCCACTGGGATTCTCTGCCTCTAACTTACAGGGGCTGAGTCACTGGCTTACTGGTGCTCTTTCATGCCGTCCCTAGGAGGGGTGCGTCACTTGAGTGGGTTGAGTCAATCTTCCTGTCTGGGTTGGCGCCCCCCTTTGGGTTGTGCCGTGGCGGAGATCTTTGTGGGCTATACTTGGCCTTGTCTCAGGATGGTAAGTTGGTGGTTGAAGATATCACTCTAGTGGTGTGGGGGCTGTGCTTTAGCAAAGTGGGTGGGGTTATATACTTCCTGTTTGGCCCTGTCCGGGGGTATCATCGGATGGGGCCACAGTGTCTCCTGACCCCTCCTGTCTCAGCCTCCGGTATTTATGCTGCAGTAGTTTGTGTCTGGGGGCTAGGGTCAGTTTGTTATATCTGGAGTACTTCTCCTGTCCTATCCGGTGTCCTGTGTGAATTTAAGTAATTCTCTCTTTCTCTCAGAGGACCTGAGCCCTAGGACCATGCCTCAGGACTACCTGGCATGATGACTCCTTGCTGTCCCCAGTCCACCTGGCCGTGCTGCTGCTCCAATTTCAACTGTTCTGCCTGCGGCTATGGAATTCGATCCTGTTCACTGGACGTGCTACCTGTCCCAGACCTGCTGTTTTCAACTCTCTAGAGACAGCAGGAGTGGTAGAGATACTCTTAATGATCGGCTATGAAAAGCCAACTGACATTTACTCCTGAGGTGCTGACTTTCTGCACCCTCGACAACTACTGTGATTATTATTGTTTGACCATGCTGGTCATTTATGAACATTTGAACATCTTGGCCATGTTCTGTTATAATCTCCACCCGGCACAGCCAGAAGAGGACTGGCCACCCCCCATAGCCTGATTCCTCTCTAGGTTGCTTCTTAGGTTTTGGCCTTTCTAGGGAGTTTTTCCTAGCCACCGTGCTTCTACACCTGCATTGCTTGCTGTTTGGGGTTTTAGGCTGGGTTTCTGTACAGCACTTTGAGATATCAGCTGATGTACGAAGGGCTATGTAAATAAATGTGATTTGATTTGATTTTGAACAGGCTAGTAATAGGGGTTGCAACAATTTCGGCAGATCATTTTAGAAAGAAAGGGTCCAGATTGTCTAGCCCGGCTGATTTGTAGGGGTCCAGATTTTGCAGCTCTTTCAGAGCATGAGCTGACTGGATTTGGGAGAAGGAGAAATGGGAAAGTCTTGGGCGAGTTGCTGTGGGGGGTGCAGTGCTGTTGACCGGGGTAGGGGTAGCCAGGTGGAAAGCATAGCCAGCCGTAGAAAAATGCTTTTTGAAATTCTCTATTATTGTGGTGATTTATCGGTGGTGGAAGAGTTTCCTACCCTCAGTGAAGTGGGCAGCTGGGAGAAGGTGTTCTTATTCTCCATGGACTTTACAGTGTCCCAGAACTTTTTTGAGTTTGTGTTGCAGGAAGCACATTTCTGCTTGAAAGAGCTAGCCTTGGCTTTTCTAACTGCCTGTGTATATTGGTTTCTAGCTTCCCTGAAAACCTGCATATCACGGGGGCTGTTCGATGCTAATGCAGAACGCCATAGGATGTTTTTGTGTTGGTTATGGGCAGTCAGGTCTGGAGAGAGCCAAGGGCTATATCTGTTCCTAGTTCTAAATTTCTTGAATGGGGCATGCTTATTTAAGATGGTGAGGAAGGCATTTTTTTAAATAACCAGGCATTCTCTACTGACGGGATGAGGTCAATATCTTTCCAGGATACCCGTGCCAGGTCGATTAGAAAGGCCTGCTCGCTGAAGTGTTTCAGGGAGCGTTTGACAGTGATGAGTGGAGGTCGTTTGACCGCTGACCCATTACGAATGCAGGCAATGAGGCAGTGATCGCTGAGATCTTGGTTGAAAACAGCAGAGGTGTATTTAGAGGGCAAGTTGGTTAGGATGATATCTATGAGGGTGCCCGTGTTTACGGCTTTGGGGTGGTACCTGGTAGGTTCATTGATAATATTTGTGAGATTGAGGGCATCAAGCTTAGATTGTAGGATGGCTGGGGTGTTAAGCATGTCACAGTTTAGGTCACCTAGCAGCACAAGCTCTGAAGATAGATGGGGGGCAATCAGTTCACATATGGTGTCCAGAGCACAGTTGGGAGCAGAGGGTGCAGGTGGCAACAGTGAGAGACTTGTTTTTAGAGATGTGGATTTTTTTGAGATGTGGATTTTTGGGTACAGACCTGGATAGTAGGACAGAACTCTGCAGGCTATCTCTGCAGTAGAATGCAACACTGCCCCCTTTGGCTGTTCTATCTTGTCTGAAAATGTTGTAGTTAGGGATGGAGATTTCAGAGTTTTTGGTGGTCTTCCTAAGCCAGGATTCAGACATGGCTAGGACATCCGGGTTGGCAGAGTGTGCTAAAGCAGTGAATAAAACAAACTTAGGGAGGAGGCTTCTAATGTTAACATGCATGAAACCAAGGCTATTACGGTTACAGAAGTCATCAAAAGAGAGTGCCTGGGGAATAGGAGTGGAGCTAGGCACTGCAGGGCCTGGATTCACCTCTACATCACCAGAGGAACAGAGGAGGAGTAGGATAAGGGTACGGCTAAAAGCTATGATAATTGGTCGTCTAGGACGTCCTGAACAGAGAGTTTCTGGGGGCGATAAAATAGCTTCAAGGTATAATGTACAGACAAAGGTATGGTAGGATGTGAATACAGTGGAGGTGAACCTTGGCATTGAGTGATGATGAGAGAGATATTGTCTCTAGAAACATCATTGAAACCAGGTGATGTCATCGCATGTGTGGGTGGTGGAACTGAAAGGTTGGATAAGGTATAATGAGCAGGGCTAGAGGCTCTACAGTGAAATAAGCCAATAAGCACTAACCGGAACAGCAATGGACAAGGCATATTGCCATTAAGGAGAGGCATGCTTAGCCGAGTGATCATAAGGGTCCAGTGAGTAGTGAGGTTGGTTGGGGTCACGGAGATTCAGACAGCTAGCCGGGCCATCGGTAGCAAGCTAGCATAAGATGGAGGTCTGTTTTTAGCCACCCCGTGCGTTTCCGTCGGTAGATTAGTGGGGTTCCGTGTGGTTGAGGGGACCAATCCAATTGGCAAAATAGATATAGTTATAGTGACCCAAGAAAATTGTCCGAAAGACCTATTCAGATGGCAGCCAATAAGACAGCTAACGATTAGCGGGACGCAGATTGGCGTTCAGGTAACGTCGTGAGGGGCCTGTTGGTTAACTCCCTCGGGCAGATAACGTCGGTAGTCCAGTTGTGAAGGCCTGGTGGGGCTCCGCATCGGCAGGAAAACGGGTCCGGATAGGTGATTGTAGCCCAGGAGTGGCTGATGGAACTCTTCAACTGGCTAGCTCTGGAATAATTGATGTTTGCTCCGGGACCCGACGTAAGCCAATAGTCACTCAGATAGCAGCTAGCTAGCTGCAAGATCCAGGTGTAAATGTCCAGAGCTTGCGTTAGAAATCCAGGGATATGGAGAGAAATTAGGTCCGGTATCTTCTGGTCTGACTCGCGTTGTACAAAACTGGGGATAGCTTTTCGAGCTAAAGGATAGCTGATGACCACCAACTGTGGTTAGCTTAATACTAACGTTAGCCAGTAAACTGGCTAGCTTCTGGATAGCTTCTATTGTGGATTTCAGATTTGAGGTGAATAATACTTTTTTTTTGTTAATTGGTGAGGCCGGTTGCAGGATCATTAAATTGATCTGATCTTCATCTAAGTCACAACAATAGACAAACATAGTCTGCTTAAACTAACAACACACAAACAATTATATGTTTTCATGTCTTTATTGAACACACCGGGGGAGCGTTACTTTACTCACAGTGCAGGGTTGGAAAAGTATGTGAACCCTTGGATTTAATAACGGGTTAACCCTCATTTGGCAGCAATAACCTTACCCAAACGTTTTCTGTAGTTGCGGCTCAGACCTGCACAACGGTCAGGAGGAATTTTGGACCATTCCTCTTTACAAAACTGTATCAGTTCAGCAATATTCTTGGGATGTCTGGTGTGAACCGCTCTCTTGAGGTCATGCCACGGCATCTCAAACGGGTTGAGGTCAGGACTCTGGGCCACTCCAGAAGGCGTATCTTCTACTGTTGAAGCCATTCTGTCGTTGATTTACTACTGTGTTTTGGGTCGTTATCCTGTTGCATCACCCAACTTCTGTTGAGCTTCAGTTGGCGGACAGATAGCCTAACAGTCTCCTGCAAAATGTCTTGATAAACTTGGGAATTCATTTTTCCGTCGATGATAGCAAGCTGTCCAGCCCTGAGGCAGCAAAGCAGCCCAAACCATGATGTTCCCTCCTCCACACAGTGTTGGGTGTTCCTTCCAAACAACTCAACTGTAGTTTCATCTGTCCACAGAATATTTTGCCAGTAGCGCTATGGAACAACCAGGTGCTATTTTGCGAACTTCAGATGTGCAGCAATGTTTATTTTGGACAGCAGTGGCTTCTTCCGTGGTGTCCTCCCATGAACACCATTCTTGTTTAGTGTTTTACGTATTGTAGACTTGTCAACAGATATGTTCCATATCTGTTGACAAGAGATATCCAGAGATTTCTGTAAATCTTTAGCTGATTCTTCTTAACCTCACTGAGAATTCTGCGCTGTGCTCTTGTAGTCATCTTTGCAGGACGGCCACTCCTAGGGAGAGTAGCAACAGTGCTGCACTTTCTCCAAGTATAGACAATTTGTCTTACCGTGGACTGATGAACATCAAGGCTTTTAGAGATACTTTTGTAACCCTTTCCAGCTTTATGCAAGTCAACATTTTATTAATTTTAGGTCTTCTAAGATCTCTTTAGTTCGAGGCATTGTTCACATCAGGCAATGCTTCTTGTGAATAGAAAACTCTAATTTTGTGAGTGTTTTTTATTTGGCAGGGCAGCTCTAACCATCATCTCCAATCTTGTCTCATTGATTGAACTCCAGGTTAGCGGACTCCTGATTCCAATTAGCTTTTGGAGAAGTTATTAGCTTAGTTAAGGGTTCACATATTTTTTTTCCAACCTACACTGTGATTGTTTAAATTATGTATTCAATATAGACAAGAAAAATACAATAATTTGTGTGTTATTAGTTTGTCTATTGTTGTGATTAGATGAAAATCAGATCAAATTTTATGTCCAATTTATGCAGAAATCCAGGTAATTCCAAAGGGTTCACATACTTTTTCTTACCACTGTATATACTGTTTACAGGAAAGGTTATACCTAAATTGAGTATTTTGCTGTAGCAGTTTGATTGAAATGTTTTGGCATTCTTATAGACAGCTGTAATTGCACTCTGTTATTTAAATAATGAAAATTAAAAGTTCAATATTAAAAATGGCCAATATTCACATAATTGATTTTATGATTTTATTTGTCATTATAATCACATAACATTGTACATTGTAGGCCTATGTCTTCATTACATTTACATTTAGCAAGACCAAATGAACTGAGAAGACATCATAGTCGATCACATTCTATTATAAATACCTTTTGAAGTTTAGTACATTTCATGATGATTGTGCATAATTTATAAGACATACAACAGGTGGAGTGGATGGATTGATTTACGTTTTCTTTAATCGCTTTGGTGCTATTTTCATAAGCATGTGGTGAATTTTCCAAACTTAAGTACAAGACTCTAAACTGACAACACTTATGTTCAGAACCTTTGATTGTGCATTCATTGGGGTCTTTCGCCCCTGAGTCATTCATGCAAAATCTAAGTTCTATGAAATACTAATACTTGCTTAGCAATACTTCAGATAATGTTCACTATTTAGTCATTTTAACTACTATTAAATCCATTAGCAAATAATACAAGATACAAATGTCAAAACAGTTATTTTTAAGGTGATGAATAGAGTGAAATCGTAAATATGATTTTCCATGCAGTTTGACTATAACTTGACATGTAACATTTTAAAATAATTTGTATCCAATGGCAGGTTGTGAGCATGTTGAGAAATATGTCAGTCTTACAGTTTCATTACATACATACACTACATGACCAAAGGTATGTGGACACCTGCTCATCAAACATCTCATTGCAAAAGCATGTGCATTAATATGAAGTTGGTACCCACTTTGCTGCTATAACAGCCTCCACTAGTGAGGTCTGGCACTGATGTTGGATGATTAGTCCTGGCTCGCAGTCAGCGTTCCAATTACTCCAAAAGATGTTCGATGGGGTTGAGGTCAGGGCTCTGTGCAGTTCAGTGAAATTCTTCCACACCGATCTCAACAAACCATTTCTGTATGGACAGAATGGTCTAGAACAGGGGTGTCAAAGTCAAATGGACGGAGGGCCAAATAAAAAAATCAGCTACAAGACGAGGGCCGGACTGTTCGAATGTTCATTGAAAATTTTTTAAATGACGCATATAGTCTAGTGAACCTAATTGAACCTACTGAAAACCTAACAAATATATTACAATATGATCAGATAAATAAAGCAATATTTTCTTATGGCTCTGTCAGTAATCTTTAATTTTCAACAGACACAAAAGACAAATTTCCTTTATATAAATATCCCCATAACATGAACATTAAATGAAAGAAACCGGTATTCAAGGCACCATCAGTAGACTATATTTTCTATTTTAGCAAAAGTGGGCTAAATTTACTTCAAAGAAAAAACAATAATAGCAATTTTCTATCATCCACTCAACTGAAATATTTTTAAAATATAATTGGATTGAAATACAAAAAAATAAAGTGCAAAAATCTATTAATCAAAAACAACACTTTGTTTAAGGAGAAGTAACATGCAGTGAAAACAAATATTAAATTTTAACTTTTAAACTTGAACTGAGTAAAAACTCTAAATATGTGATTGCACAGTAATGTTCACTTGTTTGAGGTTGAGGGTGATACTTGGTGGTGTCCCATCTTTTCCACAAGTTCATCAATGTTCGGGGTAAGGCTCTGAGCTGAAGAAATCCTCAGAATTGAGTGGAGGTGTTCAGCAGTAAGTCGACTTCTGTGTGATGTTTTGTTCAGGTTCATCAAAGAAAACAGTTGTTCACACAGGTATGTGCTGCCAAACATAGACAACGTTTGAGCAGCCTGGATGCGCAGCTGGGGCATTGTGCCGGGGAGGAAACGGGCGAACTCCGCAGCACCCACTGCCGCATATTTTGCCCTCAGTGCATCATTGCATTGGAGGTCAATCAACTCCATTTGGAGGTTTGGTGGTGAGCTTTCCACGTCAACAGCAAATGGGTTACCGAGCAGTTCCAACCTGCTTTTTTGTGCTTCAAAGTCAGCAAATCGGCGTCGAAAGTCAGCGGCAAGCATACCTATTTTATCAGCCAACTGTGTGCTCGGGAACGCACTGGTAGAGAGCTTCTCTTTCATGGTCTGGCAGCTGGGAAAGTGGCTCAAATTTTCTTTCCGCATCTGCGTCTCCCACAGAGTCAGTTTGGTTTTAAATGCCTTCACTGTACTGTACATATCAGAGATGACACGATCCCGACCCTGCAGCTGCAAGTTTATTGCATTCAGATGACTCGTAATGTCACACAGAAAAGCCATTTCACACAGAAACATTTCGTCTCGGAGTTGTGTTGTGTCTTTCCCTTTGCTGTCCAAGAACAGACAAATCTCCTCACGAAGCTCGAAACATCTTTGAAGCACCTTTCCCTGGCTTAGCCATCGCACCTCTGTGTGATAAGGCAAATCACCATGCTCCGTTTCTAACTCCGTCAGAAATGCCTTGAACTGGCGGTGATTCAAACCTTTGGCTCTGATAAAGTTAACTGTGCGCGTGATGATGCTCATTACATGCTCCATTTTCAAGGCTTTACCGCACAACGCTTCCTGGTGTATGATACAATGATAAGCTGTCAGCTCACCTGTCGCGTTTTCCTCTTGCATCTTTTCCCGTATCTTCGCCACCAGTCCGCTCCTGTGTCCACACATCGCAGGTGCTCCGTCGGTTGTCAAACCCACAAGTTTTTCCCAAGGCAGCTCCATCTCATTTACACATCTTGACACCTCTTCATACAAATCATGCCCCGTAGTTGTGCCATGCATAGGACGTAAAGCCAAAAACTCCTCTGTCACGCTTAGGTTGGAGTCCACTCCGCGGATGAAAATTGACAACTGGGCAATGTCAGAAATGTCGGTGCTCTCATCCACAGCCAAGGAATATGCAATAAAATCTTTTCCCTTTTTCACAAGCTGCTCTTTTAGATTGATGGACAACTGGTCTACTCTCTCGGCAATGGTGTTTCTGCTCAGACTCACATTTAAAAAGAGTTGCCTTTTTTCTGGGCAAACTTCGTCACAAACTTTAATCATGCAGTTTTTGATGAAATCCCCCTCCGTAAATGGCCGGGCTGATTTAGCGATCTCTTCTGCCAAAATAAAACTGGCCTTGACAGCAGCCTGGCCTTGTGATTTGGCTTTTTTGAACAGAGCCTGTCGAGATTTGAGGCCTCGTTTTAATTCCTCTGCCTTTTGTAGCCTTTGTTCCATGTCCATATTCTTGTTTTTGTCCGCGTGTTTCGTTTCATAATGTCGTCTCAGATTATACTCTTTCAGTACCGCCACACTTTCTCCACACAGAAGACACACAGGTTTTCCAGCTACCTTCGTGAACATATACTCCGACTCCCACCTTGTTTGAAACCCCCGGTTCTCAGTATCCACCTTCCGTTTTGCCATTTTTGATGGGTATCTGAAAGTTAATTTTACTGTGATGCTGACGACTGCTGTGCCAATAAATATTGAAATGAAGCAGCCTACTGCTCGGTGCGTCACCTTTGCATTGTGGGAAATGTAGTATTGGTGCGTGTAAAAGATCTGCGGGCTGCCGGCTTGCTGCGGGCCGGTTCTAATAATAAATCAAGATCATCCCAGGGGCCGTAAAAAACCTTCTTGCGGGCCGGATGTGGCCCGCGGGCCTTGACTCTGACATATGTGCTCTACGCGCTTCAGCACTTGCTGGTCCCATTCTGTGAGCTTGAGGCCTACCACTTCGTGGCTGAGCCGTTGTTGCTCCTAGACGTTTCCTCTTTACAACAACAGCACTTACAATTGACAGGATTCAGCTCTAGCAGGACAGAAATTTAATGAACTGACTTGGTGGAAAGGTGGCATCCTATGGTGGTGCCATGTTGAAAGTCACTAAGCTCTTCAGTAAGGCTATTCTACTGCCATTGTTTGTCTATGGAGATTTCATGGCTGTGTGCCTGATGTAATACACCTGGCAGCATAGGGTGTGGCTGAAATGTCCGAATCCACTAATTTGAAGGGGTGTCCACATACTTTTGTATAGATAATGTACGTAGGACAAATCATCAGAAATAGGGATATTGTAAAGCAGTTGGCTGTTGTAAAAACATAGCACTGCCCCATGCAACATTGCACAAGATCACCTTTTCTACGAGACTTGTCAACTGACACAGTATCACCTCTCTCTCTGCTTGAAATTCATCAGCTTACAGTGTCTCAATGAAATTCAGATAATGAGTGGAATCTATTGTTATATACAACCCAGACATATGTATTTCAGCAGTGCAATGTACACTGCAGTATAATTCCAAATGGTAGCACATACACTACCGTTCAAAAGTTTGGGGTCACTTAGAAATTTCCTTGTTTTTGAAAGAAAAGCAAGTTTTTTTGTCCATTAAAATAACATCAAATTGATCAGAAATACAGTGTAGACATTGTTAATGTTGTAAATGACTATTGTAGTTGGAATATCTACGTAGACAAACCAGAGGCCCATTATCAGCCACCATCACTCCTTTGTTCCAACGGCACGTTGTGTTAGCTAATCCAAGTTTATCATTTTAAAAGGCTAACTGATCATTAGAAAACCCTTTTGCAATGATGGTATTACAGCTGAAAACTGTTGTACTGATTAAAGAAGCAATAAAACTGGCCTTCTTTAGACTAGTTGAGTATCTGGAGCATCAGCCTTTGTGGGTTCGATTACAGGCTCAAAAGTGAAGAGTGAAGAGGCGATTCCGGGATGCTGGCCTTCTAGGCAGAGTTGCAAGGAAAAAAGTAATATCTCAGACTGGCCAATAAAAATAAAAGATTAAGATGGGCAAAAGAACACTGGACAGAGGAATTCTGCCTAGAAGGCCAGAATTCCCGAGTCGCCTCTTCACTGTTGACGTTGAGACTGGTGTTTTGTGGGGACTATTTTATGAAGCTGCCAGTCGAGGACTTGTGAGGCAAATGCTTCTCAAACTAGACACTCTAATGTACTTGCCCTCTTGCTCAGTTGTGCACCGGGGCCTCCCACTCCTCTTTCTATTCTGGTTAGAGCCAGTTTGTGCTGTTCTGTGAACGGAGTAGTACACAGCATGGTACAATATCTTCAGTTTCTTGGCAATTTCTCCCATGGAATAGCCTTAATTTCTCAGAACAAGAATAAACTGACGGATTTCAGAAGAAAGTTATTTGTTTCTGGCCATTTTGAGCCTGTAATCGAACCTACAAATGCTGATGCTCCAGATTCTCAAATAGTCTAAAGAAGGACAGTTTTTTTTATTGCTTCTTTAAAAAGAACAACAGTTTTCAGCTGTGCTAACATAGTTGCAAAAGGGTTTTCTAATGATCAAATAGCCCTTTAAAATGATAAACCTGGATTAGGTAACACAAGTGACCCCAAACTTTTGAACGGTGGTGTACATGTAGAGTGATTCTTTTCGATTGTGTCCCATTGAAGCACACTGGCTGATGGAAAAAATTATAATGTAGTATTTACAGCCATATCCATATATGGTTTGTTTTACCTTCCACCATAAATTGATGTCAAATTGATACATTTGAAATATCATTTTTCAGTGTTCAGCAGTTATCAAACTACATACGTTAACTAGGAACTACATAATTGTGGTTCAGTATTTATCAGTTTTGAGCAGTATGATTAAGTGAATTGTGTTGTTAACAAATGACAAGAAAATCAACAGCAAAGTGAACATTGCATTTTGAAAAACAGTTACTTAGATTGAACATGTATACAAATTGAAAGAGTGATTTGGTGCAGCGAACTTGTGACTTTGAATTTGTTTGTTGTACTCAGTCAATGGGAAATGTGCTTAGAGTTTTGAAACATTATTTTTGTGATTAGAGTTGTGAAAATGTACCACATACTTGTGAAAATTGCACCCAAGTCATTGGGAGAAAAAAAACTGAAATACAGTGTGTGATAAAGTTATCTTGATAGCCATTCAATCAGATTAATTCTCTCACAATACCTCTTAATATAAATGTACATACACTTGGATCATTACAACAGAAAAAAATACCTTGATGCACGACACACAATGATTAATTATTTGAATTAGAAACATGCTTTTGTGTGTAAGCACCCCTGAAAAACCATAATCAAAAAAAGAATATATATGTTTCTCACAAAAGTAGTGTGTATTAGCTGACTGATATCCACCTCATTTTTGAAAACTTTTAAAACACAGAAGCCAAATGCCTAAACTATGGATACAACTTCCTCCATGCTCATGCATGATCACAATTCATATGTGCACCACTAGAAATCCCTGCATTTAATAGTAGGTTTCTGTTAGCTGATACATAATGACAAAATACACCATATTACTGTCCTGTGTGGACTTTTTAGGCTAAACTGCATTGGAAAAAAGCATAACTGATCCAGATGGTTGCCCAATCAGGCAACCTAGATGCGCTTATTTCAAAATGAATATGCATTCTAAATGCCAGGTTTTGAGTGGTTATTCAAATGACAGGCTATTCACTGCCGTTTACAGCCTAGACTAGAGTTTGTACTCACTTGAAAACAATAACATTCTTCATTACATTGTGTTGTTGTAGCCTATGTAGGATGCATTGCTTGTCCCTACAAAACTGAAACAATAGGGTATATTTTCGAGCATCATACCTGGGTACTGGGAGGGAGCGCGCACATATTGTAAACTACCTATGCTTTATTTTAATGATACACTTTTTTTCCCCTTTGACTGGATATATGCACTGCAGTATTAAGCCTAACATTGGTCTTGTGAATTATGGTCGAATATGCATACGCTTCTAATTTAGGCTATATGGTACATGTCGAGCCTGTCTGTCTTCATTGTTCTGTTGCGAAATTATGCATCTGGCCTCTCCGCTGTCACGGCTATTCCTTTTAAATTCCCAGTAAAAGCCAAAAGCTTGTTGGACACTTGTTTCAACTTATTTTCATTAGCCTACTAATAGCCCGTTGGAGTTTAGATGCATGCTTGCTCTTGCTTGCTGAATGTAAAATATGCTATAGCATTAACGGGCGGGGAGATGGAAAAGAGCAGTCCATATTTATAGTAGGCTACTCCTATCTTAACACCGGGCTACATCCTGACAAAATAGGTCTACACCATATGAGTGACCTGCTAATGTATCTTTCTGGACCTTATACACTGTTGAGGATAGACCCAAATGGATCCAAAATTGTTGTATAATCAGGCCCACGCTGTTGACCTATGCAGTTATTTCGGGATGTGTGCGCAGTTATTCAGATTAGCCTACATTACTGCAGTTTACAGCCCACGGACAATAGTTTCGTATTCACTGAATAACAATAATTCATTCCTCATTGCACTGCGTTGTTGTAGGCCAGGTATAATTATTTTATTGGCTTAAAAACGTAGGCCTGGGACTAATCAATAGTGGAGCTTTGCGTGCCTGGGGACAACGGAGCGCAGCCTGCTGGAACGCACTACACATCTATCTGCCCACTACAGATCTGCCATATCATAATCTGTTCATTTCTTTTTCTCGGACTTTGACAGGTAACTATTTAGCCTATAGTTTAATATTTAGCTAGTGAATGGCCTAATATCTAGCTAATATTTCGCTTCTTAATCCGGCTAAACATCAATAGCCTCTCTCTTCCAGTTGTTCCCGTGCGCAACAGGCTATATGCCGCAAGCCTCTCCGAAATAGGCCATTCCTCTTCGTGTGAAATCCCAGTGAAAGTTATAGTCTACAAAAGCTATAGACATTTAGATTTTTTTATACTAGGCCTAATAGTTTATTCGGGGAAAGAAGCATGATTGTTCTTGCTAATCGCTGAATGTAAAACAGGCCTACAACAGCATAGAAAATGCATGTCGAGGAAAATTGAGGGAAAGTGCATTGGTGTGATTACTTTTGGCCAGTTATGATACGATTGTTGCACTGATGCATTGCAAATAGTTGCACAGAACATACAGAGACGAGCACAGTGAAAAAGAAGACCCAAAGGAATTGACAACCATTACAAAAATGGAAATCCCTTGCAAACCACTGGAACAAAAAGGCAATGGCATGCAGTACAATATGTGCAGGCTAAATGGCATTTGTTGTTGAATTGCTACATTTAAATACAAGTTACTATATAATTTTTCACTAGGCCTACATGTACATTGAAGTAGCCTATTATTTGCAGTTGACAATGAACACACCCTAAAAGTACTGAATGGTCACTGAACCAGTAGCCTGTCTGTGTGTTAGAGACCTCGTGAATGGTCTTGTGTTACCACCTTATCAATAGGCAGCCTGCAGTAGACTGCTTTGATCAGTTGATTGACAGGTGTAGGACTGTAGAATGATAAACGATCAGCTTTCCTCTAGGATGGAAGCTCACCAATGTTTTATAGTTATGCAGCCAATAGTTTATCATTGTAGTCAACATTAGAGTTATTGGCTTGGTGGATGGCCCAGGCCTTTGTTAACTCTACCACAACAGAACCAGCCTACTAGGTCTAGCTAACATTAGCGCACTTGAATCAAATAAAATAAAATAAAATAATACTTATACACTTACACTTACTTAAAACTATTTACTTTACTTTTATACTCTTATGAATTGACTCTTTCAAATAATTGACTCTGGAAAGTTTGCCACCAGCACGCTGCAGTAGGGATATAAAGTGGAAGTCGAATCCATCACATACATTGTTTGGCTGAGCCCATTGCAAATATCACTCCGATACTTGAATTTTGTAGGCTACTATGTGCTGTGCTGCATTTCCATTGTTTATGCTTTGAGTTTACGTATCCTTTTACTTGCTGATAACAGTTTTTTTCATGATATACCTGTTTTATTCTGCCACTTGCACTCCTGCACAGTTATCTTTACTCTCCGAGGCAATAGCTAAATATTCTGCATTCCTGGAAAGAAAGGAGAAAGAGAAGTGGTTAGAATATTGTCTGCTTATTATCTAAAAACCTGAGCGATTTCATCCCATAGACATAGATAGAGGACTTTAGTGCCCAAAAGCCCATTTTAGCATGGGCAGAGCCATTAAGAACGTTCACCCTTTTGATGTAGTCAAATGGGTGGGACTTCCTATGGGTTAAGGAAGGATCACAAAATTCCATCAGGAGGATTAATTATACTTGTGAGCAAACATTCCATAACTGCAGATGCCTTGTCTTTATACCTGTTCAAACAACACCCTCCAGGGGGCACTATGCACCCTTTCAGTTTCTTTATCAACTCATAGAAGTAGCAGAAGAAGAAGATTGACTACTTCAAAATGGAAATGGCCCAAATGGCACCATCCATGCTCTGACAGATGCCATAGTGGGACAGATACAATGTTGCTTCCTCTAACTATCTCTATGTTTCATCCTATCCTCAATCATTCATCCCTCCATTCATCCTTTATTTGTCTATCTATAACCATTCTAATCACTGTCGTTACTTAAAGAATTTCAATAAATCAAATACATTTTATTGGTAGCATACATATATTATGCAGATGTGTGCGCAGATGCAGCGAAATGCTTATGTATCTAGCTCCAACAATGCAGTAATACAAAACAATACAAAATAATAATACCCCCAAAAAAGAAAGAAATTAAGAAATATCAGAACAAGCAATTCCAGAATATATAAGTACTGTAATGTATATGATGGTGTCTATACATTATTGACAGTATATGAACAGGTGTGGACAGCAGTAGTTACAGTGCATATAGGATGAGCCTATATAAACAGTATGAAACATTATTAAAGTGACCAGTAATAAATTCAACTACACAGCATATCTCCTACTATTCCTACATCTATTCCTTCATAACCTCTTTATCAATCCACTTAGCCCTCTAACCTCTCTATCCATCCAACAACCCCTCTTAACCTTCATTCAACACGCCATCCTTTTTTCATTCATCCATCCATAACTTCCTTTATCCTTCCATGAAGCAACCATCCATAGAACTTAAGTAAACAGACTTATTGCTTTAATGTAGCAAAGCGAAGCAAGCAGTGTCAGCTGAGCTAACATTCAATCAAAGACTGACCATCATTTATTTTAATGGCAGCTTATTCCGTTTGGCCATTCAGCAAACATCATCGCTTCAAACTGCAGCGCGTTTGCCAACCAGCCCCCCTGCCTCCACCTGCTTTGGTTCTGTCCTTCTAGAACCCTACCTATAGCTTGGTTTTGATCATTTAAATTCACTGAGAACTTTCCCCAAGTTTAGCACCCCACGGAGCACAGCCTGAACACCAAGGCCATATCTATTATCATAAACATTTTTATGTTCAGTGAAATATGATGTCAATGGAATACATGAGTTTCCTCCTGACACAACTATATTTCACTTCTTTACCTTCTATTCAGCTTTAAGCAATTTAAACATTTTACACAACAACAAAACATAGTTCTAGACTGCTGAAGCAAGCAAACAAATGTTGTACCTTCTTTGGCTTTTCTAGAGGGGCAAATGTGACGATTGAGGGACAGAGGGATGGGAAGAGTGAGAAAAGGGAGTGGCAAAGAAGACGAAGATAGAGAGAAAGACTGAGTACAGGAAGAAAATATTGAACAAGGAACAACAAGGAATTGCACTGCTCAGCACTATGGAAGAGAGGAGAGAACACAAATCAACAGGATGAACAGGTACAGAACAGACAAGGACAGTGAGATTATGTAGAGGGAGACAATAGAGGACTTAAAACAAAAGGATACAGCTGCAGGAGAGGAAGTAGGGTTACAGTGTTACTTACGCGCTTTCTCTTATTGCTTCCTCTCCTGCAGCTGAGATCTTTCTGAAGCAGTATACCATCTCTATGTAGAGCCAAGCCTGTAGCCCGATGATGGACACGTACATCATCACCTCAGAGACTATGGAGGCTGTCCCTCTGGTGGCTAGAGAGAGAGATGGCGAGAGAGAGGGTGGGAGTCAAAGCACTCAAAAATGCAACCACATAGGCTTTCAGCACTTACAAAGGCCTTAAAAGCTTTAAATTGCATACAAAACATGAGTCTGTATAGTAATACTGCACCTTTAGCCACCACTTTCAGGTGCACAAGCTTGCTGACAACGGTCTGGTATTCGTAGAACTCGTACGTCAGGAGCCGGTGGAAGAAGCAACGGTAGGTGCCCGAGTCATTGAAGGTGACATTGAAGACGTAGATGGACGCATCCTGTATGTCTTGGCTCCTCTTACTGCCGTTCCAGTCCACTCGGTCCTCAAAGCGCTCATCCACAATGTGGGGGCCCTCCTCATTGTAATTATATATCTAATGACACAATGACATCTGGGTTGTTTACCTGGCACTGAAAATCTCTCCGGGTTTCACTTCCTAGATCGCCACCCGTATCTTGCAACATCCAAGTTGATAGACTCAAAAGGATACAACTGTGTTTTGAGAGAGGTTCTTTGAGTAGGAAAGTATACTCAAAGTTCCATAAAGTAGCTGTGATCCTATCTGCCCATCGGCTGTCTCAGTTGCCCTTGTGATCTCTGAGATCTAAAATGGCATCCAGATTAATTCCATTTGAACCGCACTCAAAACTTTGCCATATAATGTAGTTGGGCATTGTGGTGTGTGCATATGTGCGTGCATACCTTTTGTGTGTTGTGCTTTGTGGTTGTGTGCTCAGGGATGGGCTCTGGGCCATGTGGCGTAAGACAGCCTTGTCTAGAGGACTACTGCTGGCATACTCTAAACAGACTGCAGACTATAGTGGCAGCATGTTTTGTGTGGGCACCAGAGCAAACAAAACCTCAACCCTAATCCTACAATCTACTGCAGTTTGTAGTCATTTGGAATACTATAGCAATCATAATCAGTCTCAGATACTCACATGTGCATAGTCAGCTTCCCCTTTGGCCTTGAAATACCAGTCGACCGTGGCAGAAGCCTCCACCTCGGGCCTCATCTTACAGGAGATGCAGCCCAGTTTGAACCCTTTGCCTGCAACGGCCTCAGTGTCCGAGTCCACCTCTGAACAGGCCCCATTGCACAGGGACACTGTTGTTGTGAGGAGAGTTGCTATTAGTACTTAATATTTTGATATTAGAAATGGGTATCTTCACAATTCAACAGTACACAGAAGAATATCCATATATTGAAAAATGTTGTCTATTAATGGTCAACTCCACTAAGGTGGTCAACTCCCCTTACCAAAGAGGGCACAAAGCAGAGACAGGAGCAGCAGCCGCACAGCAGACATGTCCTCGGGTGTAATGTAGCAATGATAGTACAGATCCTAGGGCTGAGAAGCCTCAAAAGCTATCAAAAAATATCCCAACAGTCTCTTTGAACACTTGAGAGTGTGATATTCCTTTGAGATGTTATCCAGAAAGACTTTGTTTGAGCAAAGTAAGAAATGGTAGGGACTGAAGTTGCTTCCTCCGAAATGACCTTAGAAATAACAAAAATAGGAGTCCCAACATCTTCAATAATACATTTGACGTGTGTTAAATTCCTTCAACCAACACTTGATATTATAATAATATATGCCATTTGGCAGATGCTTTTATCCAAAGCAACTTAGTCATGCATGCAAACATTTTACTCACTGGTGTTCCGGGGAATAGAACCCACAATCTTGGTGTTGCAGGCGCCATGCTCGTTGTGCCATGCTCTTAGTGCCATGCACTTCTCTTTAAATGGAAACAATCTTCTTATCAAAGACTATTGCATTAATGAATTGACATTGTTACTACTGTTCTCATATGCTTTTTCATGCAGGATACATGCAAGTTTAACCATTAATATTGGTTTACAATTCATGTTTTTTAGGAAAACTCTGGCGCTTGATGATTTCAATTTCAAAGTGCAAATATAAGGCCAATAGGCCAAGGAGAGACTTTCTAGAGAACAAACATAATACACAATACAGGCTAAGAGTGCTAATCTAATATACAGTCGGCCTATTTAAAAGCCTCCCTTAAAAAGATGACTGCAGCAATATACACGTTTTGATAAACATTTAAATCTAGCACATAAAAGTTCTTCACTTATTTGGCTTAAATCAACAAGTTAAACATGGGTTACAATGTTTAATGCAACATTGATCTGATTACTGCTGTTACAAAAGAGCCTACACATCCCTAAACTATAGCTATGATTATGGTTCGTTTTTTCTATTGTTCCAGATCTTTGTTGATACAGTGTTTACAAATCTATACCCTGGCCTGGGATTATCAGTTCCCTGAAGTCCTAATATCAAATACACTGAGCTATTATTATCTTTACAGGCTATTTATACCAACTGTAGTCTGATGTTCTATTCGAATAATAGGCCTACTTCTAAATTACATTGACACGGTTATATATGACACTTATTTGAATAATCTGTCGACATTATAGGTCTTCGGTTATTTTAATAGGCTACTGTAAAATCGCAAACCACTGCATAGGCTAAATTAATAATTAATTGCATGCCAGAAGAAAGAAGGCCTAGGCTACATAAGCAACATACCGATTATATTTAATTTTTTTAGGAACACTGTAAATGTGTTATTGCGCTATTTGTTTTAAATAATCATCATTTGCGTTGTCTCACATTTTACTGTCCTCACGTTGTCCCTTCTGAACAAAATTGCCTCCTTATGCCGATCTGTCCTTTTTCCGGGGAAATGTAGGCTATCTGTTCCTTCTGATGGATTATTATTATTGATCCTTTTGAGTGGCAAAAATTATTCCACCCATCAAATGACCCTGGATTTGTAGGCCTAGAAGAGATGTTTCTCCCAGGGTTGCATTGCGAATAATAGACTTCTCGCCCCCTGTCTGTCGTTATATTTTTTTACCGCAGTGCATTTGGTTGCAGCATCCTCCAAACAGGACACTTGTGTGAAGCTAGCCACAATAAGGATTAGCCACAATAGCGGAATGAGCTTCTCCTTCAGAATAAAGGTCCCCCATTAGAAGTGATTCAAATGGATACAAATACTGGAATCATGCCATATTTGGACTAGATAGGCCTAATGCTAAACAAGGTCGGAATGTTGTTTTATAAATTCAACAAAAGACAATAATTAGTTAATTTGACACAAAGTTATAAAGAATATGTAGAAATCACACTGTGGATGTATTAGACTTTAGAATTGCATTACTTGGTGACACCGACAGATTACAATTCTGAAGAGTTTACACAAATATTATATTAGGGAACTTTAACTGTGGTAAATCACCTCACAATACAGCGTATTGTGCGTATTGACATTCATATTGCAATGTACAGCCTTACCTATGGATCTTGGGATCTTGGGTTCCACATTTATGAACCCTTTAAAGCATGACAAATGGTTATAGATGCTTTGTAACACCCACAGCCTACTCAGTGACACACACAGAACACAACTATTAGGGAACGTTAAAGAGCAACTGCCCCTTGAAACCAACTAATCCCTTTGAAAAAGGTCTATGTAGCATTGACTTGAGTCAGAAAACATTATTCTAGGGTCAAAATTGACCACCACGTGTAAATAGGATAATTTTGGTCATAAAGTCAGTCTTATCTAAACAGAGTTTTGAACCTCAGTGAGTCACAACAAGAAAATTAAGATTGGGATTGGATTACAATTATGTCAACAAATCCTGCCCCCTTTTGCCAAGCTCCACGTGCAAATCGCCCCTCCGCCCACTCGCTTCCCTTCATTGAGGGAGTTCTATTACACTGGCCCGGGATGCACCGGGAAATGGCCCGTCATGTCATTTGGAGCAAGCAGGGAGTGAGGAGCGCTCTTCTCACATTAGGCTAATCTGCGCCACTCGGTCATGATGTCAACAAGGCAGCTAGTTGCATCATCCAGAAACATCTCCCACTTTAAATTAGCACTACATAAATGTGTTACAAAAGATCTATTACCATATTTCATGCTTTAAAGGGTTCATAAACGTGGCATAACACGGTGACATAATCACCCATGTCAAATGTGATATAACCCATTATGTCGAATATGATTTAAACATGTTCCTGCCGTTCTTGTGAGTTTCTCCTAGCGACTGTGCTTCTACATCTGGATTTCTTGCTGTTTGGGGTTTTAGGCTGGGTTTCTGTATAAGCACTTTGTGACATCTGCTGATGTAAAAAGGACTTTATAAATACATTTGATTGATTGATTGACATGACTATGAGACGTGGCTGTATCTAGGAGGATTTTTATTTAGCTGAGCCTGTTAGCTAGCTACATTTGATTGAAATAACGATTTTTGACATTATTAGCTCAAGAAATGTTTTGTGTCATTACATACAGCCGGAAATAACTATTGGATATTAGAGCAGCGGTAACTCACCAGAACTACCAGCATTACGACCAGGAATATGACTTTCCTGGAGCAGATCCTTTGTTCACTCCCCTCAGAGCAATTAAAGTTATTCCAGAGGCCGACCCAAAACATTGCCGGTGGAGGAGAGGCACTCGAGGCGGCCTGCTGGTTTGACTTACGAGGGGTGCATACCACCCACCGCTTCCGAGTATATTACTCGCTAATGTTCAGTCCTTGGATAACAAAGTTGATGAGCTTAGAGCAAAGATTTCTTTCCAGAGAGACATCGGGGCCTGTAACATACTTTGTTTCATAGAAACATGGCTCTCTCGGGATACTCTGTCAGAGTCGGTAAAGCCAGCAGGAGTCTCAGTACATCGCGCAGACAGGAATAAATATTTCTCCGGGAAGCAGAAGGGCAGAGGGGTGTGTTTCATAATTAACGACTCATGGTGAAATTCTAGGAACATATAGTAACTCAAGTCCTTTTGTTCAACCAACCTAGAATACCTCACAATTAAATGGAGACCATATTATCTCCCAAGAGAATTTTCCTCCGTCATTGCCATGGCCGTTTACATCCCACCTGAAGCTGATCACTCAACGGCCCTCAAAGCGCTTCACTGGACTTGAAACCACGTATCCCGATGTTCATATATTGTAGCTGGGGATTTTAACAAAGCAAATCTGAGGATTAGGCTGCCAAAGTTCTATCAACAAATCGATTGTACTACTCGCGCTGCTAAGACTGTCGACCATTGCTATTCAAACTTCCAGAATGCTTACAAGGCCCTACCTGCCCTACTTTTGGCAAATCTGACCACGACTCCATCTTGCTCCTCCCGTCCTATAGACAGAAACTCAAACAGGAAGTACCCGTGCTTCGAACAATTCAATGCTGGTCTGACCAATCGGAATCCACGCTTCAGTATTTTTTTGATCACATGGACTGGGATATGTTACGGGTAGCTGAAAATAATCTGGATGCATACACGGATACAGTGAGTGAGTTTATAAGGAAGTGTATAGGAGATGTAGTTCCCACTGTGACTATTAAAACCTACCCTAACCAGAAGCCGTGGATAGATGGTAGCATTTGCGCGAAACTGAAAGCGTGAACCACCGCATTTAACAATAGCGAGGTGACTGGTAATATAGCAGAATATAAACAGTGTAGTTATTCACTCCGCAAGGCAATCAAACAAGCTAAACGTCAGTATAGAGATGAAGTGGAGTCGCAATTCAACGGCTCAGATACGATGTGGCAGGGACTACAGACAATCACGGACTACAAAAGGAATACCAGCCACATTGCCGAGACCGACATCTTGCTTCCAGACCGGCTTTACACATTCTTTGCACGCTTTGAGGATAACACAGTGCCACCGACGCGGCCCGCTACCTAGGACTGTGGGCTCTCCTCTCTGTGACTGACGTCAGTAAAACATTTAAACATGTTAACTCACCTCTGTCATCATGAATTGCTTTGAGAGACTAGTCAAGGATCATATCACCTCCACCTTACCTGACACCCTAGACCCACTTCAATTTGCTTACAGCCCCAATGGATCCACAGACGATGCAATCGCCATCACTCTGCACACTGCCCTATCCCATCTGGACAAGAGGAATACCTTTGTAAGAATGCTGTTTATTGACTATAGCTCAGCATTCAACACCATAGTAGGAAGGTAGGAAACATCACCTCCACTCCGCTGATCCTCAACACACACTTCACAAGGGTCCGTGCTCAGCCCCCTCCTTTACTCCATGTTCACCCATGACTGCGTGGCCAAGCACGCCTCCAACTCAATCATCAACTTTGCAGACGACACTACAGTGGTAGGCTTGATTACCAATGATGACGAGACAGCCTACAGGGAGGAGGTGAGGGCTCTGGGAGTGTGGTGCCTGGAAAACAACCTCTCACTCAACAATACAAAGGAGATTATCTTGGACTTCAGGAAACAGTTGCAGGTGCACCCCCCTTTCTACATCGATGGGACCGCAGTGGAGAAGGTGGAAAGCTTCAGATTCCTTGGAGTACACATCACTGACAAACTGAAATGGACCACTCACACAGACTGTGTGGTGAAGAAAGCGCAACAGAGCCTCTTCCCCCGCACCTATCTGATTCAGAGGGTGTGAGTTAAATGTAGAAGACACATTTTAGTTGAACACATTCAGTTGTGCAACTGACTAGGTGTCCCCATTTCCCTTTCTCTTTCCCTTTCAACCTCAGGGGGGTAAAGAAATCTGGCTTGTCACCTAAAACCATCACAAACTTTTACAGATGCACAATTAATGCATTCTTTCGGTCTGTATCACCGCCTGGTACAGCAACTGCACCGCTCGCAACCGCAAGGCTATCCAGAGGGTGATGCCCAACGCATTACCGGGGCCAAAAAGATCATCAAGGACATCAACCACCTAAGCCACTGCCTGTTCACCCTGTTATCATATAGAAGGCGAGGTCAGTACAGGTGCATCAAAGCTGGGACCGTTAAATAGTTAAATAGACTGTTAAATAGCCATCACTTGCCCATTTGAGGCTGCTGGCCATAGGCATAGACCAGGAATCACTGGCCACTTCAAGGAATGGAACACTAGTCACTTTAATAATGTTTACATATCTTGCATTACTCATCTCATATGTATATACTGTATTCTATACTATTTTACAGTATCTTAGTCACTTAATAATGTTTACATATCTTGCATGTATCATCTCATATGTATATTGTCATGTCCTGACCATAGAAAGCCTTTATTTTCTATGGTGGAGTAGGTCAGGGCGTGACTGGGGGGTGTTCTAGTTTATTATTTCTATGTGTAGTCTAGTTTTCTATTTCTATGTTGGCCTGGTATGGTTCCCAATCAGAGGCAGCTGTCTATCGTTGTCTCTGATTGGGGATCATATTTAGGTAGCCTTTTCCCACCTGTTGTTTGTGGGATCTTGTTTTTGTATTGTTGCTTTTGAGCCCTACAAGGCTGTATGTTCGTTTGTTTGTTTCTCTTTATTGTTTTTGTTGCTGGTTCACATTCTAATAAATGATGATGAACCCAAATCACGCTGCGCCTTGGTCTACCCATTTCGACGAGCGTTACATATATATACTGTATTCTATACTATTCTACAGTATCTTAGTCACTTAATGTTTACATATCTGGCATTACTAATCGCATATGTATATACTGTTTTCTATACTATTCTACGGTATCTCATTCACTTAGTAATGTTTACCTATCTTGCATTACTCATCTCATATGTATATACTTTTTTCTACGCTATTCTGCTGTGTCTTAGTCTGTTCTGCTCTGACATCACTTGTCCATGTGTATATAGTCTTAATTCATTACTACTTAGATTTGTGTGTATTGGGTGTATGTTGTGTAATTTGTTAGATATTACTGCACTATTGGAGCTAGAAGCACAAGCATTTCGCCACACGCGCTATAACATCTGAGAAATCACGTGCATGTGACCAATAGCATTTGATTTGATACACTGCTAACCAAGCAACAGTGCAGGGCATGCACACTGATATAAGGCCTGTTAAACTTTGACCCACTCTGGTGGCATTTTCTAAACGTCACATATTGTATATTATCCTCTGTGACAAAGCTGACTCGGTAGCTCTCGTCACGAACATGCATTATTTAATTTCCCTTATAAATAGTTTAGCACATTCATGTTTCTCCATATGTAGTAATTTCATTTATCATAAATGTATATGCTGTTGTCCTTTCCTCTAAAGCCAGTATCATAGGTGTTTACTGTGCGCAATGCTAATTATGTGTTGAAGAATTGTTTGGTCAAGTAGCATTGTGAAACATTTCAGTTTCATATTTATTTGACCATTTTGCAACCGCCCCAGTGGATGCGGTGTTCAGGTGCCTGTGAACACTTGCTACTCTGACGACAAAGTTAGTTTATTTCCATATTGTAATGTGTCCTGTGTTTGAAGTTTGTGTCTCAGAGCCTGCAGAACTGTTATGAAATGTGTATTCATTAATGGAAAGTATTCCCAATTTGAGGATAAGCCAGGAATGTTTAAGATGTTTTTTTTTAGACAGAATATGTAAATGTGGGTATAATGTAGATGTCTGTTACGTTATTTAATATGCCATATTTGGGTAAAGAGCTCCATGGTTAATGGTATGGTCCAGAGGGAGTGGCCATAGATATAAAGGTACCTGGTTCACCTGGGAGCTGGAGGGATGTTCTAGCTCTGGTATGTGAGCTGTGTGGGGAGGCTGTCCATAGCCTGGTATACCCCAACCTGCTATAGTTGGTTTGGCTGGGTAGGCCTGATTGAGGCTTAGGGTTTCAGTTTATATTCAAACCTGCATTTTGAGAGTGTGTCACGCCCTGACCTTAGTTATGTTTTATTTTGGTCAGGGTGTGACGAGGGTGGGTATGTGTGTTTTTGTATATCTTTGGGGGTTTTGTATGTCTAGGTAATGTAGGTCTATGGTGGCCTGAATTGGTTCCCAATCAGAGACAGCTGTTTGTTGTCTCTGATTGGGAATCCTATTAAGGTTGCCATTTTGGTTTTGTGGGTTATTGTCTATGTGTAGTTGCCTGTCAGCACACGTGGCGTATAGCGGCACGTTAGTTTGTTTAGTGTTCTTCGTGTAAATAAAGAATGTATTCATATCACGCTGCGCCTTGGTCTCCTCGTGATGAACGTGACAGTCTGTTCATTTTGTAAATACCTTTTGTAGATGTAAATATTAATTGGATTTCGTCATTCACCGGGAAATACCTTTTCACTGTTAATAAACTGGACACTATTTTGACCTTAAGGTTAAGACTGCTCCAACATCCGGTCCCTGCAACACCCTCAAAGTACATTTCAGTTTCAAAACTATAAGTCCTACAAGTACATGCTGTTACACCAATTACTGTTCCAAAGTTATAGTTTAAGAAAATATATTTTTACCTAATGGTGGCTCTAAACATGTGCGAATTCCCATTGAAACACAGCTATTTTAAAAGTGCTGGGCTTGTGCAACGTGCCATATTATTATATACAGTAAACTGAAGTCTCTACCTGTGTCACGTTCTTTCAAAATCGAACCCAGAAGCAGACCAGGACAAGGAGAGTAGGAAGAAGGTGAGTATTTATTTACAAGTGAATGTGAATGGGTAGATATATCCAGGTGGCGTAGCGGGCTGCGGTGGTGAGTTGATGGGAGTAAATAGGTGGATCCAATGGGGTAGCGGAATCCTCCGACGACCAGGCAGGAATGGGGTAAATGATCCGGGTGAGTAACTGAAGACAGAACAAACGGAGGTAAATTTAAGGCAAGCAATACGTAAAAAACAAAACAAATTATATCCAACTTGAGGCTGATACTATGGCACAACATACTGTTCATGGCTAACGATCCGGCAGGGAATGGATGTCAGGTCAGAGCTTTTGAAGGGGAGAGGTGATGATCAGGACAGGTGTGCAGATTACTGATGGGATACAGGTGCGGGTGAACATCGATCTCCCAACAAGCTAATTCGCCCGGCAACCAGACAGGGTGCGTTCCAGGACACCGGAAACACACTCCAGGACAGAAACACAGGCAAACACAGACTCAGGAAGCGGGATTCGTGACAACCTGTCCATTGACGTAACCATATCATCTTTCTAATTCCCAGTTTGTCCACTAGACAGCAGTAGGAGATCACATGACATCTCTTGGCCACTTGAAACCAGTTGTGGATTGGATTTTCAAGCCTGACAGGGATTTATGACATTGCCAGCAGTAAGACTTGAGTTTTCCAAAACGACAAGGCCTGTAGCTTTCAAATGATGCCACTTTCTATTTTCTGATTATTATTTTAAAAAATTGGAGGGGGGATACCCACCAAACTCACAAGGCCCAAAACAACCGCTCAGTTTAACACTCAAAAATCTAAGTTTCTTACATTTTTACCAGACCTCAAAAGTTATCCCCCAATGTGGTTTAAGCATTGTTGTGACAACAGAAAATCTAATTTTTCTATTAAAAAAATGTGTGAAAAAAAATGGAAGAAAAGCAAATTTGAATTAGGCAAAAAAACTGAATTAGGCAAGAAATACATACGGGTTTAAAAAGGCTCTACCAACGTTTTTTGCTGTGCATGACTGCACTTTAGACTGTGTGTCATCCTGCAGCACAGCATTTTGGGAAAAGTTAAGGTCAGTCAGGTCCAATATTGGCTATGCACCCAAGAAGGAAAGAGGTTGGGCCATCCTAGAAATGTTTTGGAGTAACACAATGTATCCAAAGCGACTTAGTCATCTGTGCATACATTTTTACGTATGGGTGGTCCCGGGAGTACAACCTACTATCCTGGCATTGCAATGCTCTACCAAGATGCATGAAAAAGTTATAAATGCTTTGTGACACCTCAATTTAATATTATTTATAAAGCCTTTAGAAAAGCAGAGCTTATGCCACCCTTTATAAAACACAGGTTTTTGTCATATCAGTAGTAGTAAGTAACATCAGTGGTCACACGGTTATGCCACATTTATGAACCCTTTATAAAGCATGATATGTGGTTATAGATTATTTTTGACACATTTACGTAGTTTATATGAAGGCTTTCTGAAGGCTTATGAAGCCTTTGTAAACTGCACGTCATTTCAAATGGGTCAGATTTTTCAAACGAGTTTTCATTGGGAAGGCAGATACCACATTTTTATAAAAAACATTCACTTTTTCATGTGAAAACACATAATCCTACTCAACATATCATATCATATTTAGTCACTATTGTTTTGAGCCAATTCCAAAACTGCCCGGGTCCAAAACGAATGCAATCACTTTTCACTCGGTTCAAAGTCATCCCACCGGGGTAACACGGGCTAGATGAACCCCCTCATTGAATGGGGCCGCTTACAAAAAATACTGCAGTTTTGAAACTACACTAAAAGTGCAGTAACTGCAGTCAACTGTGTAATTTCAGAATAACTGCAGTACTGCACTCTAACTGCAGTTACAATGCAATGCAGTGCCTCAGACCGCTGCACCACTCAGGAGCCCAAATCTCTTGTTCGCAATACCTTTTGTATTGATTGTCATAGAAACATCAAAACAAGTGCTACTTATTCTAAAAAGGTCTGACCTGCTTTTACAACCTTTGATTTGCATAAAAAGTCAAGTGTTAATTTGATATAAATAATCAAATCATATACAAATGCATTTAACTCTTATCCTTAATTTTCTTCCCCTCATGCTTTAAACTGTGGAATACCGCAGGGCAGCTGCCTTGGGCCACTTTTTTATTTAATATATACCAACAACCTTCCTTATGGCTTATTTGTAACTCAAGCTACTATATTTGCAGATGATACTACAATTTATACAGCAAGACAATTGGTTCAAAAGGTAAACTTAGCCCATGCAAAAAAACTGATATCTCTAGCTTAAACCGACAGATTTTGATGGGGATTGTCATATTATGCTAATCTGGTTAACCAACACGAACATCTAGTTCCACCAATATCTAGTCTAGATATACTTCACAAAATATTATATTACATATGGATAGGCACAAAATAATATTTCATAGTCGATGTGCAGGGATACGAGGTAGATATTTACTTATAGGTAGGGGTATAGTCAATAGGTAACAAGATAGATAATAGACAGTAGCAGCAGCATATGTGATGAGTGTAAAGTGTGTGTGTATTGGTTGGAGTGTGAGTGTACCGGTAGAGTCCAGTGTGTGTGTGGCGAATGCGTGCCTGTGTGTGTGTGTGTGTGAGTGTATCGGTAGAGTCCAGTGTGTGTGTGTGTGTGTGTGTATTGGTTGGAGTGTCAGAATGTGTGAGTGTATTGGTAGAGTCCAGTGTGTGTGTGTGTGTGTGTGTGTGTGTGTGTATTGGTTGGAGTGTCAGTATGTGTGAGTGTATTGGTAGAGTTCAGTGTGTGTGTGGCGAATGCATGCCTGTGTGAACGTGTTATGTGTGTGTGTGTGTGTGTGCATTGGTTGGAGTGTCAGTATGTGTGAGTGTATCGGTAGAGTCTAGTGTGTGCGTGTGCCTGTGTGAATGTGTTCAAATCAAATCAAATCAAATTTTATTTGTCACATACACATGGTTAGCAGATGTTAATGCGAGTGTAGCGAAATGCTTGTGCTTCTAGTTCCGACAATGCAGTAATAACCAACAAGTAATCTAACTAACAATACCAAAACTACTGTCTTATACACAGTGTAAGGGGATAAAGAATATGTACATAAGGATATATGAATGAGTGATGGTACAGAGCAGCATAGGCAGGATACATTAGATGGTATCGAGTGCAGTATATACATGAGGTGAGTATGTAAACAAAGTGGCATAGTTAAAGTGGCTAGTGATACATGTATTACATAAGGATGCAGTCGGTGATATAGAGTACAGTATATACGTATGCATATGAGATGAATAATGTAGGGTAAGTAACATTATATAAGGTAGCATTGTTTAAAGTGGCTAGTGATATATTTACATCATTTCCCATCAATTCCCATTATTAAAGTGGCTGGAGTTGAGTCAGTGTCAGGGTCAGTGTGTTGGCAGCAGCCACTCAATGTTAGTGGTGGCTGTTTAACAGTCTGATGGCCTTGAGATAGAAGCTGTTTTTCAGTCTCTCGGTCCCAGCTTTGATGCACCTGTACTGACCTCGCCTTCTGGATGATAGCGGAGTGAACAGGCAGTGGCTCGGGTGGTTGATGTCCTTGATGATCTTTATGGCCTTCCTGTAACATCGGGTGGTGTAGGTGTCCTGGAGGGCAGGTAGTTTGCCCCCGGTGATGCGTTGTGCAGACCTCACTACCCTCTGGAGAGCCTTACGGTTGTGGGCGGAGCAGTTGCCGTACCAGGCGGTGATACAGCCCGCCAGGATGCTCTCGATTGTGCATCTGTAGAAGTTTGTGAGTGCTTTTGGTGACAAACCAAATTTCTTCAGCCTCCTGAGGTTGAAGAGGCGCTGCTGCGCCTTCTTCACGATGCTGTCTGTGTGAGTGGACCAATTCAGTTTGTCTGTGATGTGTATGCCGAGGAACTTAAAACTTGCTACCCTCTCCACTATTGTTCCATCAATGTGGATAGGTGTGTGTGTGTGTGTGTGTGTGTGTGTGTGTGTGTGTGTGTGTATTTGTTGGAGTGTCAGTATGTGTGAGTGTATCGGTAGAGTCCAGTGTGTGTGTGGCGAATGCATGCCTGTGTGACCGTGTTATGTGTGTGTGTGTGTGTGTGTAGTGGTTGGAGTGTCAGTATGTGTGAGTGTATCGGTAGAGTCTAGTGTGTGTGTGCCTGTGTGAACGTGTTGTGTGTGTGTGTGTGTGTGTGTGTGTGTGTGTGTGTGTGTGTGTGTGTGTGTGTGTGTGTGTATTTGTTGGAGTGTCAGTATGTGTGAGTCCAGTGTGTGTGTGTATAGGGTCAAAAGAGTAAAAAGGTCAATGCAGACAGTCCAGTTAGCTATTTGGTTAGCAGTCTTATGGCTTGGGGGTAGAAGCTGTTCAGGAGCCTTTTGGTTCCAGACTTACCTCTCTGGTTTGCAGTGCGGTAGCAGAGTGAGCAGTCTACAACTTGGGTGGCTGTAGTCTGACCAATTTTAGTGCCTTCCTCTGACACCACCATACATTTGAGAGGGATGAGTCTGGCAGCACAACTGATTGGCAAACATACTGCAAATTGAGAAATTATGTGACTAAACTGAATAAAAAGAAGAAGAAACTATACTATGAAACAAAGATACATTTTATAAAGAATGATAGTGAAAATCTTTGGAGCACCTTAAATTAAGTTTAGGGAAAAAAGGCAAATTCAGTCCATCATTCCTTGAATCAGATGGCTCATTCATCACAAAACCCACTGATATTGCCAACTACTTTCATTATTTTTTAATTGGCAAGATTAGCAAATTTAGGCATGACATGCCAGCAACAAATGCTGACACTACACATCCAAGTATATCTCACCAAATTATGAAAGACAAGAATTGTAAACTTTTGGAAAAAATGGTTTTTTGACAAGATACAATGCTATTTTACAGTGAACAAATTGACAACAGACTTTCAGTACGCTTATAGGGAAGGACATTCAACAAGCACAGTACTTACACAAATTACTGATGATTGGCTAAGAGAAATTAATGATAAAAAGATTGGAAGATATGAAGAGGGAACGCAACACCCTGCTACAACTCAACTCCCCGTGGAGTGAAAGAGGTATGGGACTGTAGGTGCGAGTAAGGATGATAAAAGGCTGAGAATTTACCGTTTATTAGGAATTTATTCCTTCACACGGTAATATGGGGAAAAGGGGCTGGATGGAACCAAAGCAAAGAAAGTAAATATCAAAGCCCCCCCTCTCCTATCTTACCTGCCTAACCACTACTTATCTAACTTAGCACCACCTGGTGCACTAACCAAAATACAGGGGGTGGTCCGCCCAGGTCTTACCCAGTGTGCATAGACAGAGTATATACTACGGGTATATGTATTCCCGCGGGCCTCTTGCCTAAGCACTCCCCAGGTGCCTTCCCCTTCCCCCCTGGGAACAAATTAAACAGAATATTAAACAATCCACTTCACAACAAAACTGAGAAAAAACTAACTCGGGCCATTAAAGAAGCTCTGACAAAGCAACAAACACAGAATATACCAAAGCTGCTACCAAGAACAACTAAACATAGTACATACTGATTACCAACATGCTATACCCCTCAGCCATCAACCTCCTCTCTCAGCAATGATCTAAATAACGATCAATCTCTTCCCTGAACAATAGAACACTGGCTTTTATAGCTTCAGAAGGCATTGGAAATTGGAGATCAATTAATCGTGGAGTCGATTAATCGTAGAGTCGACCAATCAGCTGCTGGGGGATTTCAGGAAGCCATCTCCTGAAACACACTCAAATACACAAACAACAACACAGAAACTGGGGAATGTAACACGCCCACCACAAAAATGGGCTTTTGACATTATCAATCATAGTCTGCTGCTGGAAAAACGTATGTGTTATGGCTTTACACCCCCTGCTATATTGTGGATAAAAAGTTTTGTGTCTAACAGAACACAGAGGGTGTTCTTTAATGGAAGCTTCTCCAACATAATCCAAGTAGAATCAGGAATTCTCCAGGGTAGCTTTCTAGGCCCCTTACTTTTCTCAATCTTTAGTAATGACATGCTACTGACTTTGAGAAAAGATAGTGTCTCTCTGTATGCGGATGACTCAACACTATACACATCAGCTACTACAGCAACTGAAATGACTGTAACACTTAACAAAGAGCTGCAGTTAGCTTCAGAATGGGTGGCAAGGAATAAATTAATCCTAAATATTTCAGCTCTGCCTCCTTAACAACACTATCAACAAGGCAGGTTCTGCAGGCACTAGTTTTGTCGCACCTGGACTACTGTTCAGTCGTGTGGTCAGGTGCCACAAAGAGGGATTTAGGATAATTGCAATTGGCTCAGAACAGGGCAGCACGGCTGTACCTGGATGTACACAGAGAGCTAACATTATAATATGCTTGTCAATATGCATTATGGAACAGCGGGGACTGTGAGTTAACTCAAACACAGGCACAGATATGTGGTCATAGATTGGTGGCCTGAGGGCACTCAATGTGTTGTGAAATCTGTTGTGAATGTATTGTAATGTTTTTAAATTGTATAACTGCCTTAATAGGGCTGGACCAAAGGAAGAGTAGCTCCTGCCTTGACAGCAGCTAATGGGGATCCATAATAAATACAAGTACAAATACCACCTGGTATAAAGGTCCTGGATGGCAGGGAGTTCATCCCCAGTGATGTACTGAGATTTACACACTACCATCTGTAGCGCCTTGCGGTCGGGTGCCGGATCCTTCAGTGGGATTCTGGAGACTGTTTTGGACACAACATGGACCACCTCTTCCAGTTCAGCTTGAGGTAGTGGTTTATTCAGAAACTGCCCTGTCAGTGGATTATAAGACATGGTGTTGACATTCAACATTCATTAATTAGTTAGGGGTGACATTTCTCTGGCCCATCCCTCAGCTGTATACCTAATGTTGTGGACTGTGATGCGCATTGTCAAAAGTCACACTGGTGTCCTCTTCCTTTTCCACAAAGCTTTGAAAATTAGCTATGCGAGTGTATACTTACTGTTTTCCAATTCAAAATCACACTGGTGTCCTCTTCCTTTTCCACAAATCTTTAAAAATTAGCTATGCGAGTGTATACTTACTGTTTTCCAATTCAAGTATCGGTTTCTTCTTTGAGTGTCTTTCCCAGATGTTTTTAGAATACTTTGCACTTGTTTTGATGTTTCTATGACAATCAATGAAAAAAATATTGTGAACAAGAGATCTAAATGCATTTTTATATGATTTAATTATTTCTATAAAATCATCACTTTACTTTTTATGAAGGATCAAAGGTTGTAAAAGTAGGCCAGACCTTTTTAGAATAATTAGTAATTGTTTTGATGTTTCTATGACAATCAATGCAAAAGTTATTGCGAACAAGAGATTTGGGCTCCCGAGTGGTGCAGCGGTCTAAGGCACTGCATCTCAGTGCTAGAGGCGTCACTACAGACCCTGGTTTGATTCCAGACCGTGATTGGGAGTTCCATAGGGCGGCACACAATTGGCCCAGCGTCTTCCGGGTTAGGGTTTGCCCGGGGTAGGCCGTCATTGTAAATAAGAATTTGTATTAACTGACTTGCCTAGTTAAATAAAGGTTAAATAAATAAAAAATAATGTTGAATGTCTGATACAAAACCCACCTCTGAAACAACGACCAACCCAGGGCCATAGCAAAACATGTCACAGTTGGTTGCATGAGTTAACGGCATCACCAGCCTGAATCTAATCCAGTCTGGAAAGCATAGAATTAGCTTCCAAATTAGATTATGTTATTTCTTAAGCTATGTTTATAATTAATGGATGATTACAATTGTTGACCCTGTTTGTTTGTTAGACAAAATACCCAGCTGGGTGCCAGACCGATCACCTGGTCATGAATGGATGCTGGGACCTACCACACAAGAAGGTTAGACCACTCTTGAGTCTCTGACGTGTTAGCCAAGTTGGCCCCATTACCACCAGATAAAATGCAGATAGGCACAGTATCTGTATCGGCTGGGAAGGACAATGACAGATTACAGAACACTTCTTCTATGGTATTATGTAAAGGGTTGTTTATTCTGCATGGACCTGTTACTACATTTGAAAGTTATCAAAACACTTAGTTTAGAATATCTACATAAATTCAACAATTGCGTTCTCATATTACTCTGTAGGTTACTGACACACTCAAAGCTTCCTCCAGCGTCTCACCATACATCTGCCTGTAGTTATTGAACTCAACCTGCAGGAGGTTTGTTTGTTGCGATTGAGTTGGGGGGAAACAGCTGCGGGAAAGGCTCTGACAGATGGGTGTGTCTTCGTGGTAGCAAGGACACACTCAAGAAACACCCACAGCAAACCACAAGCCCCCAAGCCAACTTAGGTTTGGCTTCTGTCATAGCCGCCAGCATTTCTTGAGGAGCAAGCCAAAAAAATGAGGTCAAATCAGTGGTGCAGTTCCCCTTTAACTGTGGACAATCACCTCACTATCTAGCCTATTGTATGTATTGACGTTCATATTGCAATATACAGCCTTACCTATGGGTCTTGTGTCCATGAAATGGGATCTCAGCCTACTCAGTGACATAAACAGATTACAATTCTGAAGAGTTAACACAAATATTAGTGTATTCATGGGGATCTGTTCTTCAGAGCCCCATGAAATGACACCATATATACATTCTACAGACGCTACTGACTATTCCCTACAATGCTTTTACTGTGGCACCCAGAATAGGTTTTGCTCTATAAGCCAACATGTAATCGATATGCAGTGATTCGCATTGGTGGCATTTATGGGACCTTAGAAAGTTTTAAAACACAAATGTAATGCAAATGTCACATAAATATGAACAAATATCAATCCTTATTTTTATGTTTAAACAATAATTTATCATAAATGATGAATAAATAAAGGTTATTATATTGACACTTTTCTACTATTACGTGGGGTACTTTTATTTAGAAATGATTCAACATTTCGCGAACCGGAAGTGTTTTTTTAGTGCTGCTGATGAGACGCTGATTAGATTTATCAGATTTAGTTGATTTCGTAAAAATGTGTGGGCCTGTTCGCTGGTTGTGTGAGATAATGCTATATTATTTGAATACGCAATGCCAGCCCTGGCGAAACATCTCTTCAACAAGTAGCCTAGCCTACGGTGTTGCTCCATAAAAGAACAGCGCTGTGTAGATAAATGTGTTGATCCATCAGAAGGGAAGGGTAGCCTACATTTTTTTCCCCGGAGAAAGGACAAATCGGGATAAGGAGGCTATTTTTCAGAAGGGACATCGTCAGGACAGTAAAATGTGAGACATTGCAAATTACGATCATTTAGCCTAATATAAATAGAGCAATGACACTCTTACAGTGTTAAAATAAAATGATTGGCATGCAATGTATTATTAATGTATGCAAGTGGAATGCGATTTTGCTGTATTTAAACCATACAGTGTCGACACATTCAAATAAGCATCATGACGAGTACGCTATTTGAACGCATTTACAGTCGATGCCCTATTCTGTGGTGCATTGCATAACAGTGTTAATATCATTTAGAAGTAGGCCTATTATTGCTATAGAAAATTAGGCTACAGTTGTTATAAATAGCCTATAAAGATAATAGATATTTGACCTTGCTATTCAGGATACCTTGGGACGTCCAACTCTGCCGTCACCCCATGGAAGTTGAAACGTAAAATTATTCATTATTATATCCTAGGGGGGACATATAAATCAGAAATGTCAATATCAGTAAATGTAATAAAGAAAAATAGTATGTTCGCTGCAGCTATCTTTTTAAATAAGGGAGGCTTTTAAATAGGCCTAACTGGATATTAGATTACCACTCTTACCCTGTATTCTGCTTGTTCTCTAGAAAGTCTCTCCTTGGACAATTGGCATTTATTCGTTTGCACTTTAATAGCGCGATGAAGCATCCACTTAAAGGCACATTATATTTAATTGAAATGATCAAGCTCCAGTCTTCCTAAAACATTAACATTTTAAACAAATGTGCATGGTAAATACTTGCATGCATCCTAAAAGTGAATGGAAAAAGCATATTGTGAATGAAAAAGCCTATAAAAACAGTAGCTTATGTAACAAATCAATTAATTAATGCAATAGTCTGAGAATATTTCTTCCATTTGAAAATAAGTGTTGGTTGAAGGAATTAAACCCACATCAAATGTACTATTTTTGTTATTTCCAAGGTAATTTAGGGGGAAGCAACTTCAGTCCCTACCATTTCTTACTTTGCTCAAACAAAGTCTTTCTGGATAACATCTCAAAGGAATATCACACTCTCAAGTGTTCAAAGAGACTGTTGGGATATTTTTTGATAGCTTTTGAGGCTTCTCAGCCCTAGGATCTGTACTATCGTGCTACATTACACCCGAGGACATGTCTGCTGTGCGGCTGCTGCTCCTGTCTCTGCTTTGTGCCCTCTTTGGTATGTGAGTGTAGATGTGTAGACTGAATGTTTGTGGATAGTCACAACATCTTTCAACATATGGATATTTGTCTGTATACTGTTGAATTATGAAGCTACCCATTTCTACAAACAAAATATTGCGCTAATAACTCTTCTCTCCTGTAAACAAGTGTCCCTGTGCCATGGGGCCTGTGCAGAGGTGGACTCGGACACTGAGGCCGTTGCAGGCAAAGGGTTCAAACTGGGCTGCATCTCCTGTAAGATGAGGCCCGAGGTGGAGGCTTCTGCCACGGTCGACTGGTATTTCAAGGCCAAAGGGGAAGCTGACTTTGCACATGTGAGTATCTGAGACTGATTATGATTGCTATAGTATTCCAAATTACTGCCATGGTAGTAGATTGTAGGATTAGGGTTGGGGTTTTGTTTGCTCTGGTGCCCACACAAAACATGCTGCCACGATAGACTACAGTCTGTTTAGAGTATGCCAGTGCTTTTAAAAATGGGTTAGGTTTACATAGTCCTCTACACCAGGGTTTCCCAAACTGGGTGCTGGGGCCCCCTGGATGCACATTTTGGTTTTTGCCCTAGCACTACACAGCTGATTCAAATATCCAACTCATCATGAAGCTTTGATTATTTCAATCAGCTGTGTAGTGCAAGGACAAAAACCAAAACGTGCATCCAGGGGGCCCCAGGACCGAGTTTGGGAAACGCCGCTCTAGAAACGCCACATGGCCCAGAGCCCATCCCTAAGCACACAACCACAAGGCACAACGCACAAAGGTATGCACACACACACAATGCCCAACCACATGATATGGCAGAGTGCTGCATGCAGTTACTATTGAATCAACCTGGATGCCATTGTAGCCCTCAGAGAGCATAAGAGCCACTGGGACAGCAGATGGGCAGATAGTGCATAGCTCACAGCTATGTAACCTTGAGTATACTTTCCTACTGGAAGCCTTTTCAAAACACAGTTGCATCCTGTTGAGTCCATTTTCTTGGATGTTGCCAGCTACGGGTCGCGATCTAGGAAGTGAAACTGGAGACATTTTCAGTGCCAGGTGAATGACCCAGATGTCATTGTGTCATTAGATATATAATTACGATGAGGAGGGCCAGCACATTGTGGATGAGCGCTTTGAGGACCGCGTGGACTGGAGCGGCAGTAAGCAGAGCAATGACATACAGGATGCGTCCATCTACCTCTTCAATGTCACCTTCAATGACTCGGGCACCTACCGTTGCTTCTTCCACCGGCTCCTGACGTACGAGTTCTACGAATACCAGACCGTTGTCAGCAAGCTTGTGCACCTGACAGTGGTGGCTAAAGGTTCAGTACTACTATACAGACTCATGGCTTTGCATGCAATTGGAATTCCGATGCCAATTATCTCAATTGTTAGGAAACATTTATGACCTGTGGTTAAATTCGAAAAGTGCTTTGTAAGTGCTTAGTGAGAGACTCTGTGGTGCCTTTTGAGTGCTTTGAACCCCCCCCCCCCCCCCCCCCCCCCCCCCCCTCCTCGTTGTCTCTACAGCCACCAGAGGGACTGCCTCCATAGTCTCTGAGGTGATGATGTACGTGTCCATCATCGGGCTACAGGCTTGGCTCTACATAGAGATGGTATACTGCTACAGAAAGATCTCTGCTGCAGGAGAGGAAGCATTACGAGAAAGCGCGTGAGTCACCCTACTTCCTCTCATGCAGCTGTATCCTTTCATTTTAGGTCCTCCTCTATTGTCTCCCTCCGTATACAGTAATCTCACTGTCCTCCCTTCCTTGTATGCTCTGTACTTGTCCATCCTGTTGATTTGAATTCTCTACTGTCTTTCAAAGTGCTGAGTCGTACAATTACTCTGTTCCCATTTGTTCAATATTATCTGTCTTTCTCTCTATTTGTTTTCCTTTCCACTCCCACTCTCTCAATCTTTCCATCCTCGTGTCGTCACATTTGCCACTCTAGAAAAGCCAAAGAAGGTATATTTCCTAAAGAAAATGTGTGTGCTTGCCTCAGCAGTCGTGAAGTGTTAAAACCAATTATGTTCAGTCTCTGATTGGATGTTAGCTCAGCTGACACTGCTTGCTTTGCGTCTCTACATTAAAGCAATGGGTCTGGTTACTTAAATTGGATGGATGATTGCTTGATGGAAGGGTAAAGGAAGTTATGGATGGATGAAAAAAGGCTGGAGTGATGAATGAAGGTTAGAGGGGTTGTTGGATGGATAAAGAACATTTAGAGGGGTAAGTGGATGGATAAAGAGAGGTGAAAGGGATTAATTAATAGATGAAGAGAGGTTGAAAGATTGGAATAAACGTAGGAGATATGCAGTGTAGTTGAAATGATTGAAATGCTTTAAGTGATGAGTGGCTAGAATGGTTATACTGTAGATGGATAGATGGGTGAATAAAATGTGAATGGAAGGATAATAAGCAGGTGATGACATTCTAACCACTTCCCTTTCTCCTTTCTTTCCAGGAATGCAGAATATTTAGCTATTGCCTCGGAGAGTAAAGATAACTGTGGTGTGCAAGTGGCAGAATAACCCAGGTTTGTCATGAGAAAAAACGTAATCAGCAAGCCAAAGGAAGCATAGTGTATTTACCTTGTTTGACACATGGGCAAGTTAGAATAGCTTAGAAAGAGTGATGCCTTCCTGTCAGTGGGAAGATTGTAAGGAGAAACCAAAAGGTTCTCAGAGACCTTTACAAAGATGGCACAGCTTTTTGGATCTTGGATCTAATTTAGGATCTAACACATCCACTGATCAATCAATATGCAGTACTCCCATCAGGGCGCAGACTCAGGTGTTTACCTCATAAAAACAAGAGAGGCACTAACAATTGTGTACCAGCATCAGTATGGCTTTTAAATGAAACTTAAAAAATTACAGAGGGGGTTTACAAAATAGGAGAGAGGCGTGTTACAAAATAGGGGAGAGGCGTGTTACAAAATAGGGGAGAGGCGTGTAACCTGTCGGGAGGTAGACAGCACATGGTGCTGAAATTAGGCTAATTCAAGTAATTAATTTCAACAGTCTCTTAGGCTATCCGTAGATTTGCCAGCCAATTCCTCCAATAGTGTCACCACTCCTTAAAAACCTCTGTGTCCGTGAAGGGCTTGGTGTGGTAAGTTAAAACCAGTGCTCGAATTGAGGGGGTAGGTCTTTGAAGGTATGCCATAGCCTACTTTTTGTCAAAGAACATGTCAAAATGCATACTCCTTGTTAGTTTAAGATTTATAAGAAACTAAAACATGTTCTGATTATATAAAGCGATTTAGAACGACGCTTTCCTCCACGATGCTCTATGCTAGAAGCAAGCAACACAAGAAAGATGTGTCTGATGCATATGGGGATATCTTTGGTTCATCTCTGTGGCATTCAGAGGCTGAGCCAGGAAGTTGGAAGTAGGGGAGATCGGGGAACAAAGTAACACAGGTCAGTTGTAACAGCTTAATAACTCAAATTAGAAACCACTTAGAAATCTGTTATTCAATGTGCTTATGTTTGGTTAGTGTCTAAATGCCTAAGAAGTTTCGTTTAAATCCTTCAATTATTTTGTTTTTTATTGGAATGAAAACAAGTAAATATACTTGCTGCCTCTCTTTTTTTAAATTATTGACCTGTGGAGCATTTCTACATGTATCCAAACATATATCATTTTTTATCAGTAAGATGAGGTCTTTTGATTGGTATACTTGATGACAATAATTATTGTTGTATTTTTGTCAAAATATTCAGATTATTAGAGGGTCTTATGTTGGGGGGTTAGATGTAACATAAAACTGTGTATGGTATTTAGACACATTCACATCATGATATAAAATGTCACTTCTTTACATCAAGTTTAGCAGTACAGCTAAGATAATACCTTAGAAAAATCCAATAAAAAGTCACATTCATACTTTTGAATGCTAATATAAAATAGGCTATATATATATTTTGGTAACTTTTGAGTTTTTGGTCAATATGACATGCCTGAAAGATAAAATCAAAATGTCAGTTTAAAATCATAATTGTTTATCATTGAAGACAGTATTACATTTAACCCCACATACTGGGTTAATTGTAACATTTCACACTCCCTCCACTTTCGGTTGAATTGTAAATGACTGGTATGTTGTAGTTACAGTGTGTAATGGTAGCTGAGATATGTAAGTTGTTTGTATAACAATATTGTTCATCTAACTCAATAACATTTTTATAATATAGCCCAACCCTAAAAGTGTTACTTGGTTCCCCGGTCTCCTTCATTCAAATAGGCCTACAGTGTGTAACTCCGTCGCTTTCAATTGAGCTATTCGCTTTCTGTTAAAGAGATGTTTAAATGCTCAATGCAGACGTTTTTATATCAATATCATTTCTGGGTAACAATTAGGTACTTTACTGTAATAGTTTTCCGTTGAAAATTGGCAAAAATAGCTTTTTAGCAAAAAATCTAAGTTCAGTAAGAATTTTGCTAGGACTGTCTAGTAGTGGTCTGCGTGGGGAGGGTAAAACTGAAAACTAGCTGTTATGGGCAGAAAGGTTTGGAACTCTCTTTGTTGTTATTGTTCTATTAACCAATTTACCACATGGTGATGTCACCGTGGAAAGCTGAAACTCCTGCCCATGCAAACCTGGTTAGATTGTATTTTCAACCAGCAACTTTCAGGAAATAACACTGATCACGTTTTTTCAGACTTTTACAGTGTTTGTTTCATCAACTGTTGTACAATATGGTACAAAACACAAGAAAACATAATTTTTGGGACGCACTTGTGGGGTTCTCTTTTTGGGTTAAGTCACGGAAGAGTAGTTATCAGTTAAAGCTTAAATTGTTCTGCGTCAGACCTCTGTCTGGACTGGAAAGATAACTTTAGGCTACAATATTTAGAATCATATGACGTCTCAGATCAAATTATTTGCAAACAGCATCAGTTTCGTTGCAAACAAGTCACACTGGTTTGGCATGGGGAAATGTGGTAAGATGAACGCATATCTCTTCCATGGAAAGTTTATTTTCTAAATCTGCTTTTCTTTTGGGACTTTTTGAGAGCGACATTTTCTCTTGCAAGTGAGCTGATTGTTTTGAGCTAATAAAAAGTAGAGTACCAAGAAAGACAAAACTCATTTATTAGAGACATTGTTGATTTTATCAAAATTATTATGTTATTGTCATTGAATTGATAATGTACTTACCAGATGCCAGTGTTAAAAAGAGTGTACTGTAGGTCTATAAATTGGGCTGCTATTATTTTATGTTCTGGTCCGCCGACTAATAGCTGAGAAAAACTGTGGTATTAAAAAAAAACATTCTGCTAATGTCTTTAGTCGTAAAATGAAATCTGAAGTAGTATTTTTTTTCAGGAGCCTTTTTTCCCCCCCTTGATCGTAGTAGTAAGGCCTAGGCCTACATTGTCACATATTTTGAGTTAATTCTAATTTTTTTCATACATTTTTTTCAAGTACAAGGGGAGGATCATGTGGGAAAAAATGTAATGTTGGGGAGGAGGGTGCGTTATTGGGGGGGGGACATCTCGAGTTGGATAATTTTCGAACGGTCCCTTACATTTATCTTTAATTTACCGTCTAAGCATTTGTATCTGTCATGTGTGAATGTCACTGTTAATTTGTTTACAATATACACTACAATACCAAAAGTATGTAGACACCTACTTATCGAACATCTCATTCCAAAATCATGAGCATTAATATATTCATCACTCCAGAGAACTCGTTTCCACTGCTCCAGAGTCCAATGGCAGCGAGCTTTACAGCCGACGCTTGGCATTGTGCATGGTGATCTTAGGCTCGTGTGGGTCTGCTTGGCCATGGAAACCCATTTCATGAAGCTCCCGAACAAACAGTTTTTGTGCTGACGTTGCTTCCAGAGGCAGTTTGGACCTCGGTAGTGAGTGTTGCAACCGAGGAAAGACGATTGGTCCGCGCTTCAGCACTCGACGATGCCATTCTGTGAGCTGGGTCGTTGTTGCTCCTAGACGTTTCCACTTCACAATAACAGCACTTACAGTTGACCGGGGTAGCTCTAGCAGAGCAGAAATGTGACTTGTTGGGAAGGTGGTATCCTATGACGGTTTCACGTTGAAAGTCTGAGCTCTTCAGTAAGGCCATTCTACTGCCAATGTTTGTCTATGGAAATTGCATGGTTGTATTCTCAATTTTATAAACGGCAGCAACAGGTGTGTCTGAAATAGCTGAATCCACTAATTTGAAGGGGTGTCCACATACTTTTGTATACATATATCTTATCTGACTTGCCATTACTGAAGTTCCTTCTGGAAAAAAAGTAACTATATTCTATGCACACAATTCAACCAGATTCAAGCATCAAGCGAGTGGAGAGGTAATTATTGTAGAATCGAGGCTTGTCATGGATATGCACATTTACATCTAACAAGAGTTCAACTGTCCTTGACCTCTCTCTTGTCACAGGATGAACCATGTGTAATGTATTGATGTTTAATTCTGCTTTCAGGAATTCAAGCAGTGCCATCTACATACTGGCCTCATCACCGATACGACCCCTTGTTTTGCATGACCCGGAAGATGTATAGTATCTTTGAATCTTTATTACCTTTCCTGTTACAATGTTAATGGATAAATGTGATATGATGACATGATTACTTTTAGAGTAGTATGTGTATGAATCCTATTTTTCAGTTGTAATGGTATCTCCCTCTAAAGTGTATGTACATTTATATTAAGAGGTATTGTGAGCATATGGACACAAGGCGAGACCCAAATGCAGGCACAGGAAGCAGATGGTTGAGCTCCAATATTTATTAATCCAAGGGGTAGGCAAAATGTAGGTCAGGGACAGGCGAGAGTTCACGAACTGGGTCATAGTCCAAAACAGTACCAGGCGAAGGACAGTCTTTGAGGTCAGGTCAGACAGGGGGTTCAGTAACCAGATTGGAGTCCTAACAGTATAAGGGGATAGGCAGGCTTAAAGACAGAACAGGCAGAGTGGTCAGGCAGGCAGGTTCAGAGTCCAAACAGGCAAGGGTCAAAACCAGGAGGACTAGAACCAAAAGAGACTGGGAAACAATAGGAGCAAGAAAAACCGCTGGTTGACTTGGCAAACAAGGCAAACTGGCACAGAGAGACAGGAAACACAGATATATACACCGGGGATAATAAGCAACACCTGGAGGAGGTGGAGACGATCACAAGGACAGGTGAAACAGATCAGGGTGTGACAGTGAGAGAATTAATCTGATTGAAGGGTTATAGCGAGATCACCTTGGAATTAGAATACTAGAATGGACATGAACTTTCTTATGATAGAGTAAAAGGTCAGCCATTTTGGTAAAGGAGTTGGTCAACCACAATGGTCAGCGAGTGCTGTGAGAAGATGTTATTTAAAACAATGAATTATATGCACAGTAATGTTTATTAGCTAGCTAGTCTGCCAGTTTTAGTAGAATGATTCCATCATTTTTTTCTAAATGACTGCCAATATGTCCGACATTCCAAACAAACAATGTAGTCAATACACAGGCTGAAATCAGTTGGTGATATGACTTAGACAAAATGTAAATGCAACAAGTAACTGATATTGTATTATATTATAAGATTCACAACTTTCCAAGAAAACAAACATTGAAAACATTTTTGAGGCAATTTATACAGAACATTTCTATAAAACCTGTATTTACAGGTCAAAAGTTTGGACACCTACTCATTCCAGGATTGTTCTTTAATGTTACTATTTTCTAACACATGGAATAATGTAGTAACCAACAAAGCGTTAAACAAATTAAAATATGTTTTACATTTTAGATTATTCAAAGTAGCCACCCTTTGCCTTGATGACAGCTTTGCACACTCTTGGCATTCTCTCAACCAGCTTTATGCGGTAGTCATCTGGAATACATTTCAATTAACAGGTGTACCTTGTTAAAAGTTAATATGTGGAATTTCTTTCCTTAATGCTTTTGAGACAATCGGTTGTGTTGTGACAAGGTAGTGGTGGTATAGACAAAATACCAAGTCCATATTATGGCAAGAACAGCTCAAATAAGCAAAGAGAAACGACATTCCATCATTACTTTAAGAAATTAAGGTCAGTCAATCCGGAAAATTTCAAAAACGTTGAAAGTTTCTTCGAAGTGCAGTTGCAAAAACCGTCAAGCGCTACGATGAAACTGGCTCTCATGAGGGCCGCCACAGGAAAGGAAGACCCAGAGTTACCTCTGCTGCAGAGATTAAGTTCATTAGAGTTACCAGCCTCAGAAATTGCAGCCCAAATAAATTATTCACAGAGTTCAAGTAACAGACACATCTCAACATCAACTGTTCAGAGGAGACTATGTGAATCAGGCCTTCATGGTCAAATTGCTGCAAAGTAACCACCACTAAAGAACACCAATAATAAGAAGAGACTTGCTTGGGCCAAGAAACACGAGCAATGGATATTAGACCGGTGGAAATCTGTCCTTTGGTCTGATGAGTCCAAATTTGAGATTTTTGGTTCATTGTGAGACACAGAGTAGGTGAATGGATGATCTTCGCATGTGTGGTTCCCACCATAAAGCATGGAGGAGGACTGTGATGGTGTGGGGGTGCTTTGCTGGTGACAGTGATGTATGTAGAATTCAAGGCACACTAGACCAGCATGGCTACCACAGCATTCTGCAGCAATATGCCATCCCATCTGGTTTGTGCTTGGTGGGACTTTAATTTGTTTTTCAACAGGACAATTACCCAATACACCTAAAGGCTGTGTAGGGGTTATTTGACCAAGAAGGAAAGTGATGGAGTGCTGCATAAGATGACCTGGTCTCCATAATCACCAGACCTCAAACCAATTGAGGTTGTTTGGGATGAGTTCGACCACAGAGTGAAGGAAAAGCAGCCAACAAGTGCCCAGGTGAAGCTGGTTGAGAGAATGCCAAGGGTGTGCAAAGCTGTCATCAATGCAAAAGGTGGCTACTTTGAAGAATATCAAATATATTTTGATTTGATTAACACTTTTGGATTACTACATGATAACATATGTGTTATTTCATAGTTTATGTCTTCACTATTATTCTACAATGTAGAAAATAGTAAACAATAAAGAAAAACCCTTTAATGAGTAGGTGTGTCAACTTTTGACTGGTACTTTTTAATTATGACCATATTTAGGTTGACAATAATTCTATTACACAATTTCTGATATATCACCTGCCTTACTTTTATTTTCCTGCATAAGTAAAAGCAGGAAATGCATCACCTATGCCTCTACTGCCATTCATTCCAATTTTATTTTACTACAATGACTGCCATTATCATCCCATTCTTGAACTTTGAGGGTTTATTACATACCCGCTCAAGAAATGTCACAGGACCTCTGTGTTTATCACACTCTGTATTAATAAATCCATCCACTCCACCTGTTGTATGTCTTCTAGATAATGCACAATCACCACGAAATGTACTAAACTTCAAAAGGTATTTATAATAGAATGTGATTGATTGTGATAGACTGTCTACAATGTACAGTGTTGTGATGATAAATCAAAAAATAAACCTCATTGAAGTGAAGATTGATCTTACCAGTTTTTAGATTTAACTTTTAATTGTCTCACAAGAACGCCCAAACATTTAAAGCTAACTGCATCAGCAAAAGACCCATTCATTTAAGTATAACCTTTCCTGCGAACAGTACATGCAAATCTCATCAAATTCATAATAGATGTTGATAACTTCTCAAACTCCAACTTGACTTACATAGCCTTTCTCCTATACAGTTGGCACAAGTAATGTAGTGGAGGTTAAACACATGTAAATGCCTATCAATTGGAGTAAAATGCAAAATATTGGAAGCGTTACGTTACTCACTACAAACGACAATCACCGTTTACCCCCTCAAACATTTTTTTTGCCACTACTGCAGCTGGTACACACAGTCAGTATTGGGGCACTGAGGTGGGTTGAACTGGTACTCAGGAAGCATCCCTAGATACTGGTGGCGTCCATGGATGTGTGTGCTGACTTCTCAGGGTGATTAGCATACCTGGCTGGAGTCCGTCTGTACTACCCTGCTCCACGTCCCAACCTGAAGAGGACATGTACAGTATATCCGGAAAGTATTTACACCCCTTGATTTTTCCACATTTTTGTTACGTTACAGCCTTGGTTTAAAATGGATTATATTGTTTTTTTTTCTCTTCAATCTACACACAATACCCCATGATGACAAAGCGAAAATAGGTTTAGAAAATTAGGCACGTTTATTGAAAATAAAAACAAATATCACATTTACCTTTGGCCTCGAGTCCTCTTGGGTATGACGCTACAAGCTTGGCACACCTGTATTTGGGGAGTTTCTCCCATTCTCATGCAGATCCTCTCAAGGTCTGTCAGGTTGGATGGGGGAGCGTCGCTGCACAGCTATTTTCAGAACTCTCCAGAGTGCTCTGGCTGGGCCACTCAAAGACATTCAGAGACTTGTCCCGAAACCACTCCTGCGTTATGGTTGTGTGCTTAGGGTCGTTGTCCTGTTGGAAGGAGAACCTTCTCCGCTCTGGAGCAGGTTTTCATCAAGGATCTCTGCACTTTGCTCCGTTCATCTTTCTCTTGATTCTGACTAGTCTCCCAGTCCCTGAAAAACATCCCCACAGCATGATGCTGCCACCACCATGCTTCACCGTAGGGACGGTGCCAGGTTTCCTCCAGATGTGACGCTTGGAATTTAGGCCAAAGAGTTCAATCTTGGTTTAATCAGACCAGAGAATCTTGTTTCTCAGTGTCTGAGTCTTTAGGTGCCTTTCGGCAAACTCCAAGCGGACTGTCATGTGCCTTTTACTGAGGAGTTGTTTCCAGGGCCTGATTGGTGGAGTCCTGCAGAGATGGTTGTCCTTGTGGAAGGTGTTCCCATCTCCACAGAGGAACCAGAGTGACCCATCAGGATCTTGGTCACCTCCCTGACCAAGGCCCTTCCTCAGATCTGTACCTCGACACAATCCTGTCTCGGCACTCTTTGGACAATTCCTTTTACCTCATAGCTTGGTCAGGGAATGGCCCACCTATGTGAGGGGATGTCGATTCTAGCATTTAAATTGAACCTTTATTTAACTAGGCAAGTCAGTTTTAAGAAGTTTTTTTACCCCTTTTTCTCCCCAATTTCGTGGTATCCAATTGTTGTAGTAGCTACTATCTTGTAGTGGTCTTCTTCAGCAGTAGTGGTCTTCTTCAGCAGGTCCAGGATGGAGCCAAAAGGCACAAGAAAGAGGACTTCGACACTTACCATCTCAGATGGTTATTAAATCGTTTCTGTAGCTTGAAACAGATAAGATTAGCCTCCCTGCAACATTATTTTGTTGAAATATAATTTGGTTCGGTTCGCTTTCTAACAATGAGTTAGACATGAGGAATCCAAAGAAATGTTGAAATGCCATCCACGGATCCCCCACACCTATCCCACCCCAACAACATGTATATCATATCAGTTCTCTGTGGGCCGGGTTGGGTGTGATGGCTGTGAAGAGTGAAGGGGTGGGTGTGTGCATGTTTGGTTGGTGGGGTAGCCTACTGCTAGATACCATAATGATCATAGGAACATAGCCTATAAATCTAGGCCAGTGACAAGTGGATGTACAAAAATAATAAAACAAAAATGTGGTTGAAAAGTTCATTTATTATGTACTGCCTATCAAGGTGTCAGTACTATATGGCATATGATATGACCATATGATATGACCATAAGCGTAATGCAGACCATGTGTTGTAATTATATGGATTACACCTCTGGTAGCCTAAATAAGGACATCTACAGTGGCCTTCTTTGATACCATTGTTGTGCCTGGGACTGCAGTATAGACATTCAGCCAGTGGATGCCGCTGATTGGCTGAATACCCGGGGCGTGAGGTGGTTGGAGTTGTCAACAAAGCAGCATGACAGAAATATGATGCCAAGTTTTCAAACTACCAGTAGTTTCTTAGAGAAGATATAAAAAGCGATCTGTGCATTTGAACAACAGCATAAATACTTTTGTATGTCAAAACTGAATGACCACTGCTAAACTGTTTTGAACAGATTAGATTATACTATTTAGAATGAGCAGATAGCTCACGAACGAACGAGGGCACCACGGAGAAAGAATGCAACAAGCATGCAGATGCAATAAGTGAAAGCACATTATCTAACTGGCGATAGCTAGCTAGCTAACATCAGTGGTGTAAAGCACTTACGTAAAAATACTTTAAAGTACTAAGTACTTAAGTCGTTTTGGGGGGTATCTGTACTTTATTAATTATATTTTTGACAACTTTGACTTTTACTTCACTACATTCTTCAAGAAAATGATTTACTTTTTACTCCATACATTTTCCCTGACACACAAAAGTACTTGTTACATTTTGAATGCTTAGCAGGAAAGGAAAATGGTCCAATTCACACACTTATCACACTGGTTTATCTCTACTGCCCCTGATTTGGTGGACTGACTAAACACAAATTATTTGTTATGTAAATGTTGTCTGTGTGTTAGTGTGCCCCTGGCTATCTGTAAATAAAAAAATAAAAAAAATATTTGTGCCGTCTGGTTTGCGTAATATAAGTAATTTGAAATGATTTTTATACTTAAGTATATTTTAGCAACTATATTTATCTTGATAAGTGTGTGAATTGAGCATTTTCCTTGCTAAAAAAGTTTAATGAGCAAACCTTCCTTCGTCAACTGGCCTCTGTAAGATGGTATCAGCTTGATCCCCACCTTCTTTTTTGATATTTCGAGTGATATTGTCAACAAACACACCCCATAAAAAAAGAGAATTAAAACAGGTTCTGCCCCTGGTTCGACCGTGATCTTGCAGAGTTACTCAACCTCAAGAGTTGCATTTGGCTAAAGGCTCGGCACAAGCATACTCATGCTGACTGGTTCTCGTTCAGGCAAATGAGAAATAAGTGCACTCAGGCTATCCGGAAGGACAAAGTTAGTTACTTTAAGGAGCAGTTCTCTCTCTGTGGGTCTAACCCCAAGAAATTCTGGAAAACGGTTAAAGACCTGGAGAATAAACCCTCCTTCTCATAGATGCCCATGTCCCTTAAAGTTGATAATGGGGTTGTTACTGACAAGAAGCACACAGCTGAGCTCTTTAATCACCACTTCATTAAGTCAGGATTCCTATTTGACTCAGCCATGCCTCATTGCCTGTCCAACATTTCCTCATCTCCCACCCCTTCTAATGTGCCTAGCCGCGATACTCCTCCCTCTTTTCCCCCTGCCCCACTACAAAGTTGCTCCCTGCAGTCTGTCACTGAGTCCAAGATGCTAAAGGACCTCCTTAAACTTGACCCCCCCAAAAAATCTGGATCAGATGGTTCTGACCCTTTCTTCTTTAAGGTTGCTGCCCCTATCATCGCCAAGCCTATCTCTGACATGTGTAACCTGTCTCTCCTCTCTGGGGAGGTTCCCATTGCTTGGAAGGCAGCCACGGTGCGTCCTTTATTTAAAGGGGGAGATCAAGCTGATCCTAACTGTTATAGGCTATTTCTATTTTGCCTTGCTTATCAAAAGTGTTGGAAAAGCTTGTCAATAATCAACGGACTGGCTTTCTTGATGTCTCTAGTATTCTCTCTGGTATGCAATCTGGTTTCCGTTCAGGTTATGGATGTGTCACTGCCACCTTAAAAGTCCTCAATGATGTCACCATTGCCCTTGATTCTAAGCAATGTTGTTCTGATATTTTTTTGAAGTTTAAAAAAAATAAAATGTTATAATATATATTTTTACCCCTTTTTTCTCCCCAATTTCATGGTATCCAATTGGTAGTAGTTACAGTCTTGTCTCATAGCTGCAACTCCTGTACGGACTCAGGAGAGGCGAAGGTCGAAACGCCACCCAGCCAAGCCGCACTGCTTCTTGACACAATGCACATCGAACCCGGAAGCCAGCCGCACCAATGTGTTGGAGGAAACACCGTGCACCTGGCGACCTGGTCAGCGTTCACTGCGCCCGGGCCGCCACAGGAGTCGCTAGTGCGCAATGAGACAAGGATATCCCTGCCGGACAAACCCTCCCTAACCCGGACGACACTGGACCAATTGTGTGCCGCCCCATGGGCCTCCCGATCGCGGCCGGCTGCGACAGAGCCTGGGCTGGAACCCAGAATCTCTGGTGGCACAGCTAGCACTGCGATGCAGTGCCTTAGACCACTGCGCCACCCAGAAGGTCCTTTGTGCTGCTATTTTTATTGACTTAGCCAAAGCTGTTGTGATACGGTAGACCATTCCATTTTTGTGGGCCGGCTAAGGAGTATTGGTGTCTCTGCGGGGTCTTTGGCCTGATTTTCTAACAACCTCTCTCAAAGAGTGCAGTGTATAAAGTCGGAACATCTACTGTCTCAGCCACTGCCTGTCACCAAGGGTGTACCCCAAGGCTTGATCCTAGGCCCCACACTCTTTTCAATTTACATTGACAACATAGCTCAGGCAGTAGGTAGCTCTCTCATCGATTTATATGCAGATGATACAGTCTTATATTCAGCTGGCCCCTCCCCGGATTTTGTTTTAAATGCTCTACAACAAAGCTTTCTTAGTGTCCAACAAGCTTTCTCTATGCTTAACCTTGTTCTGAAAACAAATGTCATGTGGTTTGGTAAGAAGAATGCCCCTCACCCCACAGGTGTGTTTACTACCTCTGAGGGTTTAGTGCTTGAGGTAGTCACCTCATACAAGTATGTGGGAGTATGGCTAGACGGTACACTGTCCTTCTCTCAGCGCATATCAAAGCTGCAGGCTAAAGTTAAATCTAGACTTTGTTTCCTCTATCTAAATAGCTCCACTTTCACATCAGTTGCCAAACTAACCCTGATTCAGATGACCATCCTACCCATGCTAGATTATGGAGATGTAATTTATAGATCGTCAGGTAAGGGTGCTCTCGAGCGGCTAGATGTTCTTTACCATTCGGCCATCAGATTTGTCACCAATGCTCCTTATAGGACACATCACTGTACTCTATACTCCTCTGTCTCCTCATCTCTGTATACCTGTTCGAAGACCCACTGGTTGATGCCTATTTATAAAACCCTCTTGGCCTCAATCCCCCCTATCTGAGATATCTACTGTGGCCCTCATCCTCCACATACAACACCCGTTCTGCCAGTCACATACAGTTAAAGGTCCCCAAAGTTTTTATATTATTTTTACTATTTTCTACATCGTAGAATAATAGTGAAGAGATCAACACTATGAAATAACACATATGGAATCAAGTATCACCCTTTGCCTTGATGCCAGCTTTGCACACCATTGGCATTCTCTCAACCAGCTTCATGAGGAATGTTTTTCCAACAGTCTTGAAAGAGTTCCCACATATGCTGAGCACTTGTTGGCTGATGGAGGTGTGTTGGATCATTGTCCTGTTGAAAAACAAATTATAGTCCCACTACGCGTAAACCAGATGGGATGGCATATCGCTGCAGAATACTGTGGTAGCCATGCTGGTTAAGTATGCCTTGAATTCAAAATAAATCACTGACTGTCACCAGCAAAGCACCCCCACACCTCCTCCGCCATGCTTCATGGAGGGAACATCACATGCTGAGATCATCCGTTCACCTACACTGTGTCTCACAAAGACACAGCGGTTAGAACCAAAATTCTCAAATTTGGTCTCATCAGACCAAAGGACAGATTTCCACCTGTCTAATGTCCATTGCTTGTGTTTCTTGGCCCAAGCAAGTCTCTTCTTATTGGTGTCCTTTAGTAGTGTTTTTTTTGTAGCAATTCAACCATGACGGCCTGATTCACACAGTCTCCTCTGAACAGTTGAAGCGTTTATTTGAGCTGCAATCTGAGGTGCAGTTAACTCTAATAAACTCTTCCTCTGCAACAGAGGTAACTGGGTCTTCCTTTCCTGTGGCGATCCTCATGAGAGCCAGTTTCATCCTAGCGCTTAATGCTTTTTGCGACTGCTCTTGAAGAAACTTTCAATGTTCTAGAAATTTTCCGGATTGACTGATCTTCATGTCTTAAAGTAATGATTGACTGTCGTTTCTCTTTGCTTATTTGAGCTGTTCTGACGTAATATGGACTTGGTCTTTTGC